>NC_080477.1:16913500-17549000 GCF_030265055.1 Doryrhamphus excisus
TGGATGATGTCTGGTGGGTTGGTGGTCCTATACAATATAGTATAAATCAGGGGTCTCAAACTCAATTTACTTGGGGGCCACTGGAGCTCGAGTCTGGGTGAGACTGGGCCGCATCAGGTTTTCAAAAAAAAAAAAACGCATTTATTAAAACCAAAAAAAATTTAAAAACTTCGCCTTGGTTCCAATTTTCTACAATAAAAGCTCTGATAAAACATTCCACTGTTCTCAAATATCTTACTTTTTATTTTTCTACACAAAATAAGATGAAAAATAAATAAACAAATCAAGAATAAAGAAAATCAATCAGTAACAAATAAATAAATATAATAATAATAATAAAACGGCAAATAATAAAAACTTAAGAAACCACATATAGTTGGTGGGTAGACAAATTATTTTTTTCAGATTAAAATGAACAAAGCATTATTAGAGCCCTGTAGACATGACAAAACACGACTATAGTCACATTTATACTTTTTATTTACAACATATTGCGCAACTGCAGGGTCTTGAGACACATGCTAACTCGCAAACTAGAGAGCAGGCGACCTAAACGGTAGCCTTCAAGTTATTTCCTTTAAACTTAAATAGCCAAAAACTTACCACTTCCACACGGATAGGGAGGATAACTCCATAACAGTTATTTAACCTTTAACATGAACATTAATCAAACGTAATATTTTTTCTGGGTACATGATACCATACAGCATCCATATAAAAACTTATGCGGGCCGCACTAACATTAAACTTTCATATCAAGGCGGGGGCCTCAAACTGGTGTCTTGGGGGCCACAATTGGCCCGCGGGCCGCGTGTTTGAGACCCCTGATGTAAATGATCTTGGCGTGATATGTTGACTTGTCAAATGTCCCCCTTTTGTTATGGGAAGACAAACATACATATCTTTTCAGTCATATTCATTTCATCCTTAAAAGCCATTTGTATTTATTTCCCATGCATACATAGTGGTCACTGATCATGGTATTATTTATTGCTATACAGGAACTTTGCAAATGTAATACCCTGGCAGGATGTGTTCTTTAGAGCGTAATCTCCCTTGAATGGGGTGTGCATTTGCTTCAAGGATATAAAGCTTCAGCTCAGAGAACCTCTTTAATTCTCATTTTAGTATTAATGCTGTGCCTTTGGTCTATTTTGCCCCTTTTTTTTTAATACTTCCGCTTTCATGTTTTGGCCCTTTTAATGCAAAGTGTCATAAACAGTGCACCATTTTTATTTTGTGTCATGAGAATATCAGCAGCGTGTGTTTGCTCTAACGGCAAACTTAACTTTTATGACTGGGGGAGCCATATTATAATATATATAGTGGCATAAAACTACTTGTGAGGATGCAACACACACACACACACACAGAGATGCATGTTCATATTGGCTGCAGGGGACGACTGCTGGAATGCTACCCATGGGGATGTGTTTTATTTTTTATTGGGGTAAAAGCCCCCCCACCCATCCCCAAAATATACTTATTTTTTATTGGCCGTTTGTGATCTGATGGAGATGCTTCCAGTGATGTAATTCAACCAACAAAGACACACGGACAACTGCCTCCGTTCTCACACGTGCACACAAATGAATGTCAATCGCCAATATAAACACATTATTTCACCCCCCCCCCCCCAACTTTGTGAGTTTCATTCCATTCATGGAATTGGAATGGGAAGGAGAGGCTGTAATTGAATTAGCTCAACACACACACACACACACACACGCCGCCCCCTGCCTTCTGCAATGGCAATCAGTAAGAATCTCTGCTGTCCCAAGAGAGTGTGGAATGGTTGCCTTGTATAGAAGACACACGAGAGGGACTCTCTATTGTGTGTGTGTGTGATGGTGGGGTGGGGGGGTGGATTTGTGCCTATTTTTGTGAGTACACACTTGTTGTGTAGTGTTTCATTTCCACAGATTGTCTATAGCTAGAGCAGATTAAAATGGTCCGCATGGACACAGGGCTCCTGACCCCTTAACCTCTGCCGAGGCCGCTATGTGGCAACTGTGTGTGTGTGTGTGTGTGTGTGTGTGTGTGTGTATGCATGTGTGATGCATAGCAACAGCTGCACTCCAGATGTCCTTAACTCTCCGAAAAAGGCAAAAGTACAGAACAAGCAGATGAGAATCTCGACCCTAAAGAGGAAGATGTGACTCAGTTGGACTGCAGTTAGCATATAGAATGTCGTCATGTCGGTTGATGATATGGGGTTCATTTGTAGCCATTTTTTTTTGGAAATGACAATTGCGGCATGAACAATCCATCATATTTGATTCCGTTATTTTAACACAGGGCGGCACGGTGGTCTAGTGGTGAGCACGCAGACCTCACAGCTAGGAGACCAGGGTTCAATTCCACCCTCGGCCATCTCTGTGTGGAGTTTGCATGTTCTCCCCGTGCATGCGTGAGTTTTTTCCGGGTACTCCGGTTTCCTCCCACATTCCAAAAACATGCTAGGTTAATTGGCGACTCCAAATTGTCCATAGGTATGAATGTGAGTGTGAATGGTTGTTTGTCTATATGTGCCCTGTGATTGGCTGGCCTCCAGTCCAGGGTGTACCCTGCCTATCGCCCGAAGACAGCTGGGATAGGCTCCAGCACCCCCGCGACCCTCATGACAAACGTCATGTTTGTATTTTTGTGTATGTTTATTGTTTTACTGTAGCTATTTGACAAACATTTTGTTTTTTTTATTATTATTATTTTAACAGAATATTCAAGCAGCAACCTGGTGTTTTTTTTCCAATTATTTGCTTTGCCTTCAAAGAGGCAAGAGGACGGCTGTTGTCATGGCGCTGTGCCATGATCAATTACATGTAGCAAAAACCCAACTGTTTTTAATGTATTTTCATATAACAAAGCCCTCAAAATTACCCCCCCCCCTTATATAATTGATGTCCTTTTGGAACTTGAAGAAAGATGATTTGTAATCATGCAAGTGATGTATTGGGTTCATATTTGGACTGAAGGTGCCAGGTTGCAGACATACTCCCCCTTATGTCATCCAGCTGTGTTGATGATGTGAGAACAAGCCACAGTGAGAGGTTTTAATTTAGAGGGAGCCAAGGGGGTTGGGGGGGCAAGGGGGGGGGGTGGGCTTACAAGGGCAAGATTTCACAGGCACCATGTTGTCGAAGCGCTCCCCAGGATGGACGCAACAATGAATTCCTGAGTGGCATATTTGACTTCCTAACATTACCCCCTGGACCCCACCTCTGGACACCTTGGGGGGTGGGAGTGGGGGGGGGGGGGCGGTCATATGAGAGTCTTTACTTTTTTAGTGCATTATGTTGTGATTTAGCTGCTGGCTGGCTGGTCATGGTCTAGAAGTGGTTCCTCCATGTTTCCTAAAGTCAGCATTTTGACTTTATTGGAAGTGACCCCCCCCCTAAAGAATGTAAATCTGTGAAGTTTCTCAAGATAAGGTTTCTCTTTATTATTTTCCCCATGGCAAAAAAAAAAAAAAAGATTAGTGTTTCTTTACCACAATGTGTTCTTCACTTTCTAGGGATTTCGTTTTATGCCTTTTATGCTGCTTTGATCCTCAGGACAGCAGATCGTGCTTTGAGGTTTAATATGAAGCTGGCATATTAATAAGATATCATCATGCAATGCCATCATTAAGGAATTGAGTTCAGGTTGCAGATAGAAGTTCATTTAAAATAACGAACTCATTTGCCTCATGCCCAACCCTTGCTATGCTCTAAGTGACTGTTTACACGCTTAAACTGTTGTTTTAGTCATGTAAACTCCGACATCTCGTTAGTTACCAAAATAAGTCTTGAATCTGCTTCTTTTTTTCACTTTAGCATGGTTAGCACGAATTGGCTGTCGCTGTCGTCGTGGGTGGCGACGGGGCTGTAGCATACACACAGAGTGCAGAAGAGTCACATTGTAGAAATGGAATTAATAGATTGCAATATATCGTCACATATTTTTCATTGTACTCGTCTGGTGATTAAATGGACTAAAATACAAATATAAGGCATTCAAAGACGCTGTCATGATATGTAGTGTTCTACAATGGTCATCAGGTATCAATAAGGTTACTGCAATGGTCGCTGAGACACACAAGCACCAGAACAACAGGATTTTATTGCATGTTTGAATTATTTTGCAACAGGTACAATAGTTCTTAATAGAAACACGGGTTATTGTTACGGTCATAAAACTCAATTCTGAACCCCCTGACACCACTTCCTGTCCACCCACTACTCAGCTCCCCTAGGGAACACATATATAGCAACACAAAAGTTTGTCTTATTAGGTAATACGAGTAAAGGAGGCCAGACGGGTTTTAGTTCATGTCTACAGAGTTCTAATAATGTCAAAGAAAACATATTTAGAAGGTCTTAAACTATTCGTAAAATATTTAACTTCATAGTTAAGGAATCCTACTCTGTGGAAAGTCAAGTATCACTGTCAGGTCTGTGACTAGTTACCAGCGTTAAACATGGGATTACTGTACGCTGTCCCATTGACAAAGTTTCATAGAATATAGGAGCAAATTATTTAGAAATTAATGCTAGGAGTCCACTGGCCCGGCGCCAGTTCGAGCCAAAGATTATGTGATTGGCGTGTAGTGGCTCGCTGTGGTGCCGAATAATGGCAACATGGCAACATGCCAAGCGAACATTAATTCGGCGCTACAGCGGGCCACTATACGCCAATCACATAATCTTTGGCGCAAACTGGCACCAACTGGCGCCAGCCCAGTAGACTCCTAGCATCATTGGCGCTACTTAACTCGCACCATTATATTCCAGTGGATTCCAATAGGCGGATTGTTTGTGACATTTGGTTCCACTCGGTGGACATGAAGATTTTAAACATTTTTAAATTTTCTTGCCGCCAAACTCAATCATTTTTGCCACCGTTACGGGCCACCACGAGCCAGTTGGGAAGCAGTTTGAGCCACTGCACACCACTAGGCACCTTATTGGCGCCACCAGGCGCCACAACAAATTGCATTGGCGTGAACTGGCACCAACTGGCGCCGGCCCAGTGGACTCTTAGCATAATATTTCAGTTCAGTTATATAATTCTAACATTAAAAATGTTTATTTTGTAAACGTGCTGTCCAGTAAATAACAATTAAGGTTATTTACTCACTCAGTTTGTACAATTTTAAGTGAATTATATTCATTTAGTTTAATCTGAATTTTGAATGAAGTATGCTTTTTGTCTATTTATTACTATGGATGGACATTTGATTAAATTTCCCAATGTTTTTTTTTTGAGGGGGGGGGGGCTGCTGTATGTTTCAAGGGAAACTTTTACAATGCTACAACATATACACAAGAAAGGAATGGCACACCCATGGTGTATACTTATGTAACATTATTTCCTGTTTAATCATCATTGTGCACACACTATGGGAACATTATCATCATGTCTTGACTGCTGGAACAAAGGTGAGTCATAAGAAACGTGAGACTATTTGCCGCCGGTGTCCATGAGTAAGTGACACTCTTGGGGGGCGTATGGTTACATTAGAGTCAGAAAGGGGCGGGGTTTGTTGGTAACTGTGTTGTCATCACACGGCAGCTGGTCCCAACTCGACATGATTTTGGATTCTCATAGGATTAGAGCATTTAAAAACAAATGAATTCATGATTGGTTAAAGTTGTGTTATGATGTTAAAAAGCACACAAGAGTCAGCCATTTTGGATTTGTTGCTATTTCCATGGATCATTGATTTGCGTTTTAATTGCATTATTGATTGATTAATATGAGTATTTTAGTAATAATTCTTAGTCAGTGCCTCACTTAAAACCCTTGTTTGTCTTTTCAGGTGTGAAGATCAGCACACACAAGCAAGGCGCCCCTTTCACCTTTCAGCAGTAAGGTAACGTTAGCGTTGACGCTAATGTTAGCATGTGTTGTTTCCCCCAGATGGTGTTTCTGCGTCAATTAACACATGAAGGCTGAGAATGGGTTTTGTTTTGTTTTTTTTTTTTATTTGCAGAGGTAAAAAAAAAGACACTTTCTTGTCAGTGGCTGAGGGTTGCCATGGTAACAGAAGCTCATTGATTTGCATGAAAGTCCTCTGTCATAGTCTTAAATGCTTCAACACTGCTGTGTGTGTGTGTGGGGGGGGCATTTTTAACAAACCCGCATGAGCTGTATCTGTTGTCCGAGCCCCCCAAAAATTATGAAATAATATTTTAAATAAAGTAGGCGGAATACAGTTAATTAAAAGCAAATATAACAATTGATAAATAATAAATAAACAATGCACAAGTAAAATAAATAATTCATAAACAATTCATTAATAATTAAATAAACACACACACACAAGGAGGAAGGACGGAACAATTTTTTTTCATAGTTAGAGCATATTTTTTTATTTATATATTTATAGAGCTGATTAATGATTGATTAAACAATACGCAGGGAGGAAAAATGGGACAAATATTGTTGTTCAGGATTGTAAACATTGACAGAAACATCAACAGTACGTATAGTAAATGACTTATTCGAGATGTTTATTTTTAGTTTTGGTTGATACATTATGATATTTATTATTCATTCAATGTATTTATCACCTTTCAGTATGCGTTTTTGTGGTTTGTGTAATTTGGCACTGCGTTGCTTTTAAGTGCCGGAGGGAAAATGGTTTACCATCAGACTGTCATGCGTCACTCCATGACGGCGTACATTTTTTAAGCTGACTCAGCGAGGCGCTTTCACAGGCCAATTAAGAGGCAGCATCTGGTGCTATGCCACTCGCTGGGATGGCACTCCAACCCCTCGCACTGGCAGCTGTGCGTCTTCCCAGTCTTTAATGAGCTGCTGTCCTGTTCGGAGCATCGAGAGAACTTAATCAGATATGTGCTTTTGTTAAAAAGTGAGCAGTTATACGTGCAGTCCTTTGCTGTGACCCTTTTAAAATGCTGGCACATTATTTTTTTGTTCCCCCGTTTTGCCAGTGTTGAGTATTCCTGAAAAGGAGCTAATTAGTGTTCGTTTCATGTTTGAATCCTAACAGAGGGCCTATTAATACAAGCACTCCAATGGGCTTTCCTTGTTGAAACACATTAAAGAGGAACCGTGAATCATTAAATGCTGTGGTCATCATCATCATACAAGACGTCAGCAAATCCTGCAAGATTTCATTAAAGTGGATGACACTTCAGCTCAGTGTGAATGGAAAGGATTAGCACTACAAGTAGCGTAAAGTACGAAATTGAGATGAAAAAAAATGATTTCTACACAAGTCTGTGAGGACCAAGCAGCTCTTCATTTGAGAGGAGCCAATCAGGAGCTATGAAAAAAACTCAGAACAAGGTTGAACCATTGGATTTTGCAGGAAGCTGTTACTCAATGTAACGGTCTGACTTATGGTGTCATTTTACAAACAACGCTAAAGTCATCACACAGCAACTTAACACTCAAAAGGTATAGCTGTGAAATATACAAACAAGTACTAATACAAGTTTAAAATGGAAAAGAAAAGTTATTAATTTTTTGAAAAGGTCATATTAGAGCAAGTATTTAAAGGATTAGTTAGGATTAGTTACCACTGTACGAGCCGCAGGGTTCAAAGTTTAAGAAAAAAGTAGCAGATTATACTCTGGAAATTACAGTACTTTTTTGCTTTCATTTGGCTTATTGTGTTTTTTGTTGTTTTTTTGGAGCACCATCATAAAGGTATTAATTATTGCAATAAGGAAAAGTGTGGTGATACCCATACCTAATTTTAAAAAGAAAAGAAAACTAATCCACTCCCTAAAAAGTAAAAACAAAATGATTATAGAAACATACATACTGAACATAAACATTCTAGAAATATGCATAAATGGGTCAATAAATAATAACAATAGTGAAATTCATTTTCCTCACGAGGTCACGAGGTGCTGGAGCCTATCCCAGCTGTCTTTGGGCGAGAGGTGGGGTACACCCTGGACTGGTCGCCAGCCAATCACAGGGCACATATAGACAAACAACCATTCACACTCACATTCATACCTATGGACAATTTGGAGTCGCCAATTAACCTAGCATGTTTTTGGAATGTGGGAGGAAACCGGAGTACCCAGAGAAAACCCACACATGCACGGGGAGAACATGCAAACTCCACACAGAGATGGCCGAGGGTGGAATTGAACCCTGGTCTCCTAGCTGTGAGGTCTGCGCGCTAACCGCCGTGCCGCCCTACAATATTGAAATATTATGACTAAATATGACATAAACGTTGACTTTCCCGCACTGCAAGCTGCAAGAGTTGCTCACTGGGAGCAATTAGTAGCTCAGTGTCGGAGGACGCTGCAGTGGATGAGCCGTGGCGGCTCGGGTAACACTACGACTTTGAGACTATCCTTAGCTGTGACGCGACTGGCGTGGACATGACAGCGTCTGGCTGGCTCCTATGTAGTGAATCTGAACCTGCTAGTGCGGGTCCAGTCACCAGGATGTAGTCTTCTCAAACGACAGGCATTGGCCTCATTGGCACCCTTGACTAGACGGCTATCATGGATGTCCTGATGCCTTTGCATGCATGGAAGCCTCGAAAATAGCAACTGAGTCATCGTAGTAGGATGTAAAAGTATTACTGATAGACTAAAGTTAACCTTCTCACATGTCTTAAATACAATAATGTATTACTTTTGCACGACCAATTAAACGTAGGTAATATTATACAACAATGTGCATTCATTTAGGGGCGGCGTTGAGCAAAAGGATCACGCTAAAGCTCCATCTGACAGCAAGAATCATCGCTTTTAACTAAATGCGATAGTCGCCGCAGAGTCATAAGCCATGTATTAATATACACTTACAAATCACTGAGATTATGTCAGATCTTTTTTGTACATACCAACTTTTATTGACTTGCTGAAGCTTCTAAGCGCTGATTTTAGGGATTTCCCGATACAACTTTATCACTTCCGATATTGAACCCCTGATATAATATTTTAGAACATGAAGAGCCGGTATTGGATGTAATGATATTTTAGTATCAATCCGCACGTCACTACTGTGGGATAGACGTGTTGGGGTGGAGTCTGGAATCAAGTACCGTATTTTCTGGGCAATAAATCGCTCCGGAGTATAAGTCGCACAAGGCCAAAAATGCATAATTAGGTAGAAAAAAACATACATAAGTCGCACTGGAGTATAAGTCGAATTTTTTGCAGGTCATTTATTTTACAAACTACTCAACCAAAAATTCTTCGGTGGGTTTGGGCTTGTTATTGCGTTGGAAAACTGCCATGCCTTTGAGTTTCATCTCCGATTCACCCTGGACGTATTGGAGTTAATTTCCCCTCAATTAATCATTGCTTAAACAATTTGGCTAAATGTATATAGCTAAATTTGTGTCAAATTTGAAAACTATGTTTCAAATTTTTTCACAAAAAAATTTTTCTCCCTTTTTTTGTGGGGAGCTGATATTTTCCTGAAATTTACCTATGTTCTACTGCTTATTACTAAGGAACAGAAAAAGGTGGAAACAACCTTTTTTTCTGATGAAAGACTATAAGTAGCTCCGGAGTATAAGTCGCACAAGGCCAAAAATGCATAATTAGGTAGAAAAAAAACATACATAAGTCGCATTTTTTTGCGGGTAATTTTCATTCATTCATTCATTCATTTTCTACCGCTTTTCCTCACGAGGGTCGCGGGGGGTGCTGGAGCCTATCCCAGCTGTCTTCGGGCGAGAGGCAGGGTACACCCTGGACTGGTCGCCAGCCAATCACAGGGGCGGGTAATTTTATTTTATTATTTTACAAACTACTTGACCAAAACAGACATTACGTCCTCTCGGAAGGCAAGTTCTAACATTAATAAAATAATTGAGAACAGGCTGAATAGGTGTAAGCTATGCTAACACAATGGTTATTCAGCTACACAAAAAATAAACATAAACAGAAAAGGTGTCCAGTGTTTATGTAACATAAACAGTTTTTTCATTTATAAGTCGCTCTGGAGTATAAGTCGCAGGAACAGCCAACCTCTGAAAAAAAGTGCAACATATAGTCCGGAAAATACGGTATTATATACAGTATTCCAAGCTTGTAACTTTCCAGGTCCGCTGTTGACCCTGTTTCTTCAACTGTCACTTTTTTATTGGTTACTGTTTGCCTGCTGCTGCCTTTTCTAAGTAAAGCAGACCACAATTAATCATTTCGTTAATGGTGCACTACCTACATATCAACGTTTGCATGTCTGTCCCTAAAGTCAACAAGGGAGCACAAATATTTGTGTAACTTTTGTCAATTATTCCTTCTCTGACCTGCATATGCCTCGCATGTGTTTCCTGAGAATCTCCCATATGTATATGTTCCACTCCTTGGTAAAATAGATGACTCAGATAGCTAAGAGGTCTATGACCATGGTCACTTTACCCTCATTTACTCTTGGGTTCACATTTAATGCGTTGATAGACAGATATTGATATTATGTGTGTATGTACATGTGGCAGAATCGAACCGTGATGATGATTCTAAAATGTCATGACTGACAGGGGCCTCAGAAAACAAATATTTTGAATACATTTTGGAGTGGACCATTTGTGTTAAATCATGTGTGTACTGTGTACGTGAAGTGACAAACACATGTTAGTGCAGTGGTCTCAAACTGGTGGCCCACGGGCCAAATGCGGCCCACTGGACGCAAGTTTGAGGCCCCCGCCTTGATATGAAAGTTTAATGTTATTTTGATGTGGATGCTGTATGGTATCATGAACCCAGAATTTTTTTATTTTGTGTAGAAAAATAAAAATTAAGATATTTGAGAACAGTAACAACCGGAAACAAAAGCACTGAAAAAGTGTTGGATAGGAGAAGCAAAACCATTGAAGACAGTTTTTCTTTTCCTATTTTTAATTAAAAACATTTTTTTTGAAAACCTGATGCGGCCCAGCCTCACCCAGACCCTAGCTCCAGTGGCCCCCAGGTAAATTTGAGTTTGAGGCCCCTGTGTTAGTGTGTATGACTGGATATGCAGATGTTAGCAATATGTGTGTGTATGTGAATAGACAGTCATTTACCGTACATGTACAGTGGTGTGATTTATTTTTTACATGCCACATTTTGTTTCAGATCACCAAAAATATTGAAATATTAGTCAATGACAACACAACTGAACAGAAAATGCAGTTTCTAAATAAAGCACTTTATTAATAAGGTCAAGACCTTGACTAGGCAACGCCAAAATCTTCATTCAGCCATTCAAAGTTGGACTTGCTGATGTGTTTTGGATCATTGTCCTGCTGCAGAACCCAAGTTGGTTTCAGCTTGAGGTCATGTACAGATGCCCAAAAGTCCTCCAGCTCCTCAAGCATTAAAACAGCCCCAGACCATCACACTACCACCACTATATTTTACTGTTGGTATGATGTTCTTTTGTCTTGGGGCTCATCAAGATGTTTGCTGGTAAAATTGTTATTTTTTTGCTCAGCAGTGGTTTTCATCTTGGATCTCTGGATGCAGGCGGTTTTTGCGCAGTGTCTTTTTTTAAAGTTGCGTCAACTGAGGCAACTTTCATGCCTGCAGTTCTTTGGATGTTACTGTGGGGTCTTTTGTGACCTCTTGGATTAGTCATTGCTGTGCTCTTTGGGGTCATTTTGGTTGGTCGACCACTCCTGGGAAGGTTCTCCACTGTTCCATGTTGTCATCATTTGTGGATAATGGCTCTCACTGCGGTTTGCTGGAGTCCCAAAAATTTAGAAGTCTTTACAACCTTTTCCAGACTGATATATCTCCATCTCATTTACGTTTTAAAAGGGGGGTGATCACTTTTTCATTTCGAAAAGTTTCATTTAAAAACAGCATTTTGTGTTCAGTTGTGTTATCATTGACTAATATTTAAATTTGTTAAAAACATGCAAAAAACTAAGAAATCCGGAAGGGGCATATCATTTTTAACATCATTGTATGTGTGACCGGACCAATGGTGTTTGCATTATGCTTTAATGTGAAAGGCAATGTATGTTTGAATTAAATGACCGACATGTGAACGGGCGGTGTTTATGAATTAATAAAGGAATTACCTCCGATTAAATGTTATCCTACTCAGAAGTCAAACCTGGTTTTGTCAGTAAAAATGCCCAATTTAAAACAGAAGAGGAAAAAGGTTCTTGAAGTGGTAGCTGAAACATGTCTCTTGCAGTTGACTTTTCCAGTGGCTTTTCACAGTAGAGCAATGGTGTGGCAAATGTACCAAAAAGATGTCAAATAGATTTTCCCCTTCTGGTGTAGAGGCTTCATTGATTCCATTTCCTGTCACAGTTGACTTTCATTCCCGGCGAAATGAGGAGCAGACAAGTGGATGGTGGAGAATGGTCAAGCTATGTTGGTTCAGGGCGGAGTGTTGGGCGGTTGGTTGCCTGCTTGCATGAAACCTGACACCAGCATTGCCTCAGAGACCATCACCTGCCCCATTCTTTTTCATTCATGTGCACACAAAGACAAGACGCCATTGGAACAAACCGTGTCACTGACCCCCTTCGCCACAAGGGTGGATCATTGCATACAACATTTCTATTGATATCCGACCTTTTTGTCTTTTTGTCTGTCTTTCTGGCAGACCTAATAGTAACCTAATGCTATTGTCGGTAAACAATGTATAAAACAAAGAGAAGCACAACATTGAATTGAAGATGACAACACAGAAGAGTGGTTTGATGTGTGTGGGTGATGGTGTTTTTACAGTTCACTGTTTGATGCTGATAAACTCAAACTCAATTTACCTGAGGGCCACTGGAGCTAGGGTCTGGGCAAGGCTGGGCCGCATCAGGTTTTCCAAAAAAAAAAACCCAACAAATTTATTAAAAACAGAAAAATATACAAACTTTTTCAGTGCTTTGGTTCAGATTTTCTACAAGAAAAGCTCTGATAAAACATTCCACTGTTCTCTTAATTTTTATTTTTCTGCACAAAATAAGATGAAAAATAAATAAACAAATCAAGAATAAAGAAAACCATATAAATAAATATAATGATAATAATAATAAAACGGCAAATAATAAAAACTTAAGAAACCACATATAGTTGGTGGGTAGACAAATTATTTTTTTCTGATTAAAATTAACAAAGCATTATTAGAGCCCCGTAGACATGGAAAAATGACAATAGTCACATTTATTTTTCTTTTATTTACACCATATTGCGCAACTGCAGGGTCTTGAGACACATGCTAACTCGCAAACTAGAGAGCTAGCGACCTAGCCTTCAAGTTATTTCCTTTAAACTTAAATAGCCAAAAACGTACCACTTCCACACGGATAGGGAGGATAACTATTAACAGTTATTTAACCTTTAACATGAACATTAATAAAACGTAATAATTTTTTCTGGGTACATGATACCATACAGCATCCATATCAAACTTGGGCGGGCCGCACTAACATCAAACTTTCATATCAAGGCGGGGGCCTCAAACACGTGGCCCGCGGGCCAAATGTGGCCCGCAGGACACTAGCCCGCAGGACACCGAATTTTTAAATTATTCATTTTTAAATTAAATTAAATTAGTTCGAATCTCCACTAGTAAGCATCGTCTGTATTTGTCAGGAAAAATCAGTATGGGGGTCGAAAAGATCCGCTGTGGCAACTCAAACAAACAAAGTGCAATATGGTATGTGTTGTTGTGTTGTTAATACACTGCATAGACTAGACAGACATTTTTCTTAACATCTTGCTAATACATAGAAACAGGGACCAGAAGTCAGCTCCGTCACCTGTTGATGATGTCACCACTGGTCAACTCTGTAGTTTTTTCCTGACTAACACAGTTATGCATAAAACAATTGTGAATAATCAATTGCCATAGACTTTGTGGATCCATGTGGCTCCAGCCGACCACTTTGTTACCACTGTGGAAAAAGACAGAGGCTGCTAATGTCGTTGTTTACTGCAAATGTGATTGTTGGAATAAGAGGTTTTATTAATGGCCGGTGGCTGTGTTTCAAGAGTGTATCGATAACTTGATGACTTTATTGAAATAGTTTCAGCTCTATTCATCAGTTCCACGCAGATGGATGGATTAGCAATGTGGACTGTGCTGTATTCTGAAATCTCTAATGACGCGGCTGCATTTGCAGTGTAAAAAAAAAAGAAAAAAATGAAATTGAAGTGTGAAGTGAATTAGGAGTCACGTTCTGAATACAGAACAGGATGTGGCTGAGCTCCACTTCATTTTTACAAGTGCACTCTTTAAACTTGCTGCCCACTAGCAGCCTCATGAACCTGAAGTGAACTGTGTGCGGGACTAAAGATTTGACCAGAAATTCTGTTGAGATTTATTTGCACAAACATCGATGGTAGATATAGATCTGCCTCATTCTACTGAAGTCGTATTTGAGTTTAGGGTTTCTGAAAGACAAAAGCAAAACAGATGACATACAGTATTACATATACGTTATGCACTATATGATTATACTCGAGAAAGAACCATATTCATTTTAATAGACTGATTGTACTCAACTCAGGTCAATGTTCAGAGTTTGACTGACCAGAGCTATGTTTACCTTTCATGCGAGTGTTTGTGTGTGTGAACGAATGGATCGACATATATGAATGGAAAGACAGATTTGGACACTCGTGTGTTTGTGAAATGATTGACAGATTTTGACATAATGTGTGACTGTTAATAGACCGAAAAATGTTTCCATTGTGCTTATGTGAATCAACCAACATCTTAACACTATCATCCCTCGCTACTATATTATAAATCATTCTGTTTTGTGGTTGAGTATGGCCTATTATAAGTTAAAAATGCATATTTAAGGAATTTGTATATATTTTTTTTTGCCTAAATTACCTAAAAATGAACTAAAATACATATAAAACTTTCAGAAGATGCATTCAAAGCCTAGGTGTCAGTAAAGTTATTGTTATTGTATTCAGTGAGACACATTGCCGGAATAACAGGGTTTTATGATCTCACGCCACGCCAAGCTGAACCTTTGACATCACTTCCTGTCCGTCCCATATCTCCCACCGCACTGAAACATTTACAGCATCACACACAAACACAAGTCTTATATATGTGTCATATGTCTTTGTTTTTTTCTTGTTATGTCTACTATAATGGGTAATCAGAGTGTAGAGGTGACTGTAGGGATGTTATTTAATGTCTAGAGGACTCTAATAATGTTAACTCACTCAATTCCAGCCATTCCCTTCAGTAGCGGATATTGTAGAGGATTTTGACTGATATTTCAAGCCGCATTGAATTGAGTCTGGAACCAATGAAGTGCGATAAATGAGTGGTTGCTTTATTACAGATTTTGACCTTATGGGTGAATATGCATGGACATATTTTGACATTATGTGTGTATGTATGTGAATAGATAGATAGACAGCTGTGAAGGGACCTGAAAAGTAATCCATCAAAATGATAAAATAAAAATATGCAGGAATGTCAGTGTTGTGTTAAAAAGGGCAAAAATGCTCCAGGCGTTAATCATTTCCGCTGTGTTTGTTTCAGCAACATCAAACTAGCTCATGTCACAATGAAACAATTTTCCTGTCTACTTTCAAAGGTTCATCCTGATTGCAGATCCTGGTGAAAATGATTACACCACGAATGCTTATCTCCCTTTCATAGCCAAGTGGCCTCACCTAAGGCTAAGCAGCAATGTGCTGAACATCTGCTCCGAAACATCCAGTTGTTCCACACAAACAAACTTATGGGTGTGCCAGGGAAGGCAGATGGACTAATTAGCACGGTGCTCCAGCCTAGTTTATTTGCTGAAACTAGGTTAGCGACGTGCTCGGCCCGAAATATTGAGTGTGTTCTCTGGCCCAGGTCTGGTGCTGACTTGTGGGCTGCGGTATTATTGGATTAGAGGCCATGTTACAGTAATAAGGTCTGGACGTTCCCAGCAGGCCCTGCTCTTGCTCCGCATCAATGATCTATTGAACAATGGCTACATGCTCCAGCCGACTGTGTCATTTTACCCTTTAATGTCGGGACTCACACCAAAGTGAAAGGGAATTTGATGCATTCAAGGTAGGAACATTCATTCATTTTCTACCGCTTTTCCTCACGAGGATCGCGGGGGGTGCTGGAGCCTATCCCAGCTGTATTCGGGCGAGAGGCGGGGTACACCCTGGACTGGTCGCCAGCCAATCACAGGGCACATATAGACAAACAACCATTCACACTCACATTCATACCTATGGAAAATTTGGAGTCTCCAATTAACCTAGCATGTTTTTGGAATGTGGGAGGAAACCGGAGTATCCGGAGAAAACCCACGCATGCACGGGGAGAACATGCAAACTCCACACATAGAGGGTGGAATTGAACTCTGGTCTTCTAGTGAGTGAGGCCTGCGCGCTAACCACCTGTCCGCCATGCAGCCCTTTTCAATCATACACAAGCAAAAGGAATTAAACCGCTGTACAATAAAACTAAAATAAAGTAAAATTTTTGCCGATCCCAGCTGTCTTTGGGGGAGAGGCGGGGTGATCGCCAGCCAATCACAGGGCACATATAGACAAACAACCATTCACACTCACATTCATACCTATGGACATGTCTAATTATAAACATTCTCATCTAAGCATACACTGCAAATATTTCTATCCATATTTCCACCACCTTCCCTTGCTAGGGTGTCAACTCTGGGCCTAACACCTCCGCCCCCGCGTGTGAACACATCTCACATAGGAAGCAAATTCTCCAAGTGTTAGTCAGGGTCAGGAGCCAGAAGAGAAACCCTGCTTGTCTTTTCCGCTATGGCTCAGACTGACCTTTGAACTCTGAACTCAGACACAGAGGAGCCCTGTGCCTAGCATTGATGGCCAGACAGGAGATGCTCTGTTTAGTGGGGGGGTTCAAAGATCTCACTTCCCTTTTTTCTGTCTCTTTAGACAAGATTTAATGACAAAAAATATTGCTGGAGTTTTTTGTTTGGTTTTATTAGAATGTATTACTTTTGGGAGAATATGAGGAATGGTGCTGTCACTTTTCACAGCCGGTATCGACTTTATCATCATGCAGACGAAACAAGACAGAAATTGCATTTCTGCTTGTCAGTGTGTGATGATGGTGATGATGATGGTGATGATGTTGTTTGGGTTCTGCTTGATGGACTGTGGGTCAAGATTTGTGTTGTTCTTTTATATGATTGTCAACTGAGGTGGAACAAAAATAATAATGGACTGACTTGAGTTCACATTTGTTGATATTTATAAAATGTATGCATGTGAATGACCAACACATGTTGTCATTGTGTAATGTGAATGGACTGGCATCCACTTTAGTGTGTGTGTGTGTGTGTGTGTGAATACAAGGGGGGTGTTGTGTTGTTGCTGTGAACTCCTAGTTCCACTGTATTCATCATGTCCACATATACCGTACTAGTTGTTTTTTAACTTTCACCTCTTCCTCCTCCGCACAGGTATAGCTTGCAACCCGCTGCCATCCAAGATGGTGGTGCTATCACTGAAAATATGCGTTCGCCACTGCAACGTGGTGAAGACCATGCAGTTCGAGCCGTCCACGGCCGTCTACGACGCCTGCAGGATCATCCGAGAGAGAGTTCCTGAGGCTCAAACCGGACAGGGTGAGAATGCTGAAATTTAACTGAAACCTCTCTAACAAGGCTGCAAGGTGGATGAGTAGTTAGCTCGCAGACCCCACAGCTAGGAGACCCCCGTCCGATTCCACCCTCGGCTATCTCTGTGTGGAGTTTGCATGTTCTCCCCGTGCATACGTGGGTTTTCTCCGGGTACTCCGGTTTCCTCCCACATTCCAAAAACATGCTAGGTTAATTGGCAACTCCAAATTGTCCATAGGTATGAATGTGAGTGTGAATGGTTGTTTGACTATATGTGCCCTGTGATTGGCTGGCCACCAGTCCAGGGTGTACCCCGCCTCTCGCCTGAAGACAGCTGGGATGGGCTCCAGCACCCCTGGCGACCCTCGGTAGAAAATGAATGAATGAATGAACAGTATGAATACATTTCAATGTACGTACTTATTGGTGCATTTGTAATGATGGTTACAACACAATCATTTTTTTCTGCTCTAGCTTCAGATTATGGCCTCTTTCTGTCTGATGAAGACCCCAGAAAAGGCATCTGGTTGGAATCCGGCAGGACGCTAGACTACTACATGCTCCGTAATGGGGTAAATAGTTGTGCTCTTTGAATATATACACACCATCCCTGCTATTTGAATGGACACCATAAAACCTACTATATTGCATACGCTCCACCCTGCAATATAAATCTCACAGTTATTAAAGCACATTTTATATTCAGTTTTACACATTTGGAAATAATATCACAAATGCTCTCTGGTTCTACCATATCTTACTTATTGTGTGGAAATATGGGGTAATAACTAGAAAAGTAATCTTCACTCACTAAATATACTGCAAAAAAGGGTAGTAAGGATAATTCATAATGCCGCCTATAAAGAACATACTAACTCCTTATTTCTAAAATCACAAATACTTCAACTTGCTGATATAGTTCATCTTCAAACAGCTAAAATAATGCATAAGGCTAAAAATAACCAATTATCTAAAAATGTCATCCAATACTTCTCTACAAGAGAGGAGAAATATGATCTCAGGGAAGAACTACATTTGAAACACTTATATGCTAGGACTACGTTAAAAAGCCATAGCATTTCAGTATGTGGAATCAAACTATGGAATGGATTGAGTAAGGAACTCAAACAATGCACAACGATGAGCCAATTCAAGAAACAATACAAGCAGTTGATGTTTGCTAAATACAAGGATGAAGAGTCTTGAACCAGTCATGATGTGCTATATATATCACTATATTGACACTTACTATGGTACCCATTATGTCATTGGATGGTCATATCACCTTGTACTTTGGTACGTGACAAAAAACTATATTAGAAAAGCAGGAAGTGAACAAATGTAACAGTTACTGATTGCAAAAGTACCAGATGGAGGGGTAGGATTTAATAAGCTTTGCTTCTTCCTACTCCTTTTGGACATGTGGAACTGTGAACTGATTATGGGATGCACTCAATTGTAATCTGATGCATGTTCAAATGTAATAAAACCATTACCATTACCTGAAAAATAGAAGCACTCCAATGCATAAATGGCATCCAAAAACATGCTGAAAAACAAAATAAAATGGTCAACTATGATTTAATTACACAAAAGGTCATTTGTAAAGTAAAGTTAGTTCTATGATGTTAGCTTCCAGAAGCTACTCTGTACAGGAATGCCTGTCATTTTGCTCTTCTGAATGCTCTCTCAGCTTTCAAGCCAAGGCAAGGTAGCATGCATGACTGTGACCAATTCTTTTGTACCAAATCTCTTCTCCTCATTGTGATTGAGGAAAAGGAAGCAGCAGGCTGTGATAGGCAGCCGGTAAATTTAGTTTTTGTGCCCCCCTATTCTATTCGCTCGTCTCGTCTTTGCACCTCACAACCTAGACCCATTTGATCTTTTTTTTTTCCTCGAAGGGGAAAACATTGAAGTCTCGCTTTGTGCTTCATCACTCTCTCATTTTCTTCTTCTTAATTTTTTTTGTGTTTTCTCTTTTTGACTTTGCAGGACATTCTCGAATACAAGAAGAAGCAGAAGCCACAGAAAATCAAAATGCTAGATGGGGCCGTAAAAACCATCATGGTGGATGACTCTAAAACAGTCGGCGAGCTGCTTGTGACGATATGCAGTAGAATAGGTACTACTCGCTCAGTACTCGGCAACTCTACTGCATGGTACTTACTTGCCTCTACATCCACTAGGTCCCATTTCTAGGGCCATATAATTGACAACGACTGGACGCTCATTGGACGAGTAGATTTGTGGTTGTGACTTTTGAGGGTACACGGCCACCTCACAACGACATTGTGTATATTTTTTTACTAGATTAATCCCACTAGGCTGATTTCTGATTTTTGTCTTTTTTATTTTTCCACATGCAAACAAACAAAAGAAGTTTAATTAAGTCAAACATCAATTTTATTTATTTTTGTATTTAAGGCTGCCATATGGTCAAAAATGTTTTATCAAGTTAATCACATTAATTAATCACGATTAATCACCGCTTGCCTCTACATGTGAAATGTGCCCATTTTTGCTGTATTTTATGAAGAGAAAGATAAACGACCGAACACAATTATATATATTTGTATGTATTAACTGAAAATGTAAATCAAGTTAAAAGATAGTCCACACGTCTGAGTGTAGGTGGGATTCCAGGAATTCCGAGCATACTCAAATGCACCAAATTGCACTTCCACAGTAAGAAGTTTGTGTGTATTGACACCAGACATACGTTGTTGTGATTTTCGGAGTGTCTGTAAATGCATCTCACTGTCAGTCTAGTGGCATTGAGGAAGTGTCGTTCCCGGGAAGAGCTGACAAGAGGCGTTTGTGAGTTGGAGAAACATATTTGGTGTTGGAATTGCACTGCTGTTGATGTGTGCAGGTCAGAATAAAGTTATTAAAGCGCGGCAGACTCTGCGGGACTCTGTATGGACGCTATTGTGGCGCCATCAATTTTTCTTTGTAACATTAAATTACATCTCAACATGGGCCAAAATTTAGTTTTTTTTTCCCGCTAATTTTGATGACCTTACAACAAGTTTACATACTTACACAATATCTTATAGCACGCGGGCCTCATAGCTAGGAGACCAGGGTTCAATTCCACCCTCGGCCATCTCTTGTGTGGAGTTTGCATGTTCTCCCTGTGCATGCGTGGCTTTTCTCCGAGTACTCCGGTTTCCTCCCACATTCCAAAAACATGCTAGGTTAATTGGCGACTCCAAATTGTCCATAGGTATGAATGTGAGTGTGAATGGTTGTTTGTCTATATGTGCCCTGTGATTGGCTGGCGACCAGTCCAGGGTGTACCCCGCCTCTCGCCTGAAGACAGCTGGGATAGGCTCCGGCACCCCCGGAATGAATGAATGAATGAACAATATCTTATGTTATGCTAGCCTTCTAGGTTAAAATACAGCAAATGTGTGATATCAATAATCATGTTCAACAGTCATGCTGTGTGAGGGAATGAATGTTAAACTGACAATGGAAAAAAAACCAAAATTGCTTTTTAAAAAGTGCAAAAAAGTGATTATTGTGTCTCCCTTTGTTTATTTGCAGGTATCACTAACTACGAGGAATACTCGCTGATTCAGGAGATGGTGGAGGAGAAGAAAGACGACGGTATGGGCACGCTGAAGAAAGATAGAACGCTGCTGCGTGACGAGAGGAAGATGGAGAAGCTGAAAGCCAAACTGCATACAGATGACGACTGTGAGTTTATACAGCGTCTATCTAGCTAGCATTTGTGCCTAAACACATAATCTTTATGTCTTTTGTCAGTGAACTGGCTGGACCACAGCAGGACTTTCAGGGAGCAAGGCGTGGACGAGAACGAGACGCTTCTGCTACGACGCAAGTTCTTCTACTCAGACCAAAATGTGGATTCCCGTGACCCGGTCCAGCTGAACCTTCTTTACGTGCAGGTCTGACCACCATTGAATGACATTTATCTGGAGAGTATCATTCTGCAGATCGCTTGTTTGGAATGCCATTAAAGATGGCAGGCTGATATTAGAAAATTGTCTCAAGGTGGAATGTGAAACAAGATGTCTGAAACATAGCCAGAGGGGCCAGGTCATGGAGTACCTTGCCTACATGTTCAGCTGCGTCTTGTAAGAAGCAGAGAACGAGCAGTAAAGTAAGCTCCACGTCTGGTTCTGGTTAGAAGTCTCACCGCGGAATAACTATAAGGGATGACATGCGGGGTGACTGTTGTAAGAACTGGGTGAGATCATTGTGATGAACTGTGAGCGGAGAGGTTGCGTCTGTTTAAGAGCCTTTGCTGTGGGCCAACATTGCGGTAATTCTTGGTTTCAATTATTAGATTCCGTATGTATATCTGAGTATGATCGCATAAAGACTGTTTGAACTAAGAAGACCAGAACCACAGCTTGGAATTTGTGGAGCACCATGACACTATCAGCTCAGTACTTGGTGAGACATCAGACCATCAGTGAGTGAAGGCAATAGCTGATAAGACGCTACCATGTTTTGATGGATTTGGACAGGAAGCGCGTCAATATAAACAAATGCAATGCCAGCACTGGAAAGAGCGATTAGCAGTCAAGAAAGGTTTAGCCAGGTGGTACAATGGGGGTCAACTTCCTTTGCCTTTTCGTTCCTTGGATGTTAGGCACCAGGTTGTTTCGTTTGGACAGCTAATCGAAAATGCTGGCGCAGGACGACTGAGTGGTCAGCATCCATTATCTACCTCTACATGGGCTTTAACAAGTTGTTTGCGACCTGCCGTACTCTTTACAATTGGTAATGGTAATGGTTTTATTTCATTTGAACATGCATCAGATTACAATTGAATGCATCACATAATCAGTTCACAGTTCCACATGTCCAAAAGGAGTAGGAAGAAGCAAAGCTTATTAAATCCTACCCCTCCATCTGGTACTTTTACAATCAGTAACTGTTACATTTGTTCACTTCCTGCTTTCCTAATATAGTGTAAGTTGTTTTTTAAAATTTTGTTTTTTTTCTGTTTTACTTTTTTTTTTATTTTTACATTTTATTTTTATTACTATTTTTATTTTTATTAATTTGTATTTGTACTCAGGTTTCCTCCCACATTCCAAAAACATGGTTTGTTAATTGGTAATGGTAATGGTTTTATTTCATATGAACATGCATCAGATTACAATTGAATGCATCACATAATCAGTTCACAGTTCCACATGTCCAAAAGGAGCAGGAAGAAGCAAAGCTTATTAAATCCTACCCCTCCATCTGGTACTTTTACAATCAGTAACTGTTACATTTGTTCACTTCCAGCTTTCAGTTTACATAATACAGTTTAATTTTTTTTTGTTTTTAATTTTTTAATTTTTTGTCCCATATCAAAGTACAAGGTGATATGACCATACAATGACATAATGGGTACCATAGTAAGTGTCAATATAATGATATGTATAGCACATCATGACTGGTTCAAGACTCTTCATCCTTGTATTTAGCAAACATCAACTGCTTGTATTGTTTCTTGAATTGGTTCAAGTATTTGGGATTTTAAAAATTAATTAGCAATTAACTTTGTACTTGCGTATGCAGTGTATGTGTTAATAATGACCCAATGGTGAAAGAGAGCTGTGTTTTCCAAGTCATTACAGTTTTGAAATTTGGGTCATAACCGCCTCTTTCCAAATAATCGCCTATTTCCAGTTAACACCTCGTTAGACTTTATGGGACGAGTTGAAATTTGAATATACGTCATTCTTAAATTCACTTTAATATCGCATATTAAAAGTTGGAATTTAAATGAATGCCTCTTTCTTCTCTTTCAGGCTCGAGATGACATCCTCAATGGTTCGCACCCCGTGTCATTCGACAAGGCGGGCGAGTTTGGCGGGATTCAGGCCCAGATCCAGTTTGGACCTTTCATAGAGCACAAACACAAACCTGGATTCTTAGAGTACGTACTGTATCCAACATGCGCTCCATAATAATGTGCAACATTTTTATTAACGGTTTTCCAAGTGTGAGGAGGGTCTTTCTTTCTTTGAAAATCCCCCATTTAAAGGAAAACTGCACTTTTTTTTGAGGGGAGGAGGGGGGCATCATCCACAATGCTTATGTGAGACATGAACACACCCTGTTGTGTGTGCAGTAAAAAAAAACTGCTCACAATGCAGGTAATGGGATATTTTGGTCATTTTAAGCATTTTCAGAGTTTTCTTCCTACTTCAGTGAACAACAGCAACATAGAGAGAGCGCTTGTTACCACTTATATCATGCAGACTTTGTGATGGCTCGCCTCAGGCAGAGAATAACATTGCTGGGTGCGAGGCAGATCTGGTAATAGTGAAAAACGAAGCCATTTTTTAGCGTTAGCATGTAGCAATTGTGCTAAAACCTTCATTGACAAAAGAAAACCTTAGTGAAAGCTGGATGGCTGTATCTTCCAGCACAAGACTTGTGCTCTCCATTGAGCTGGTAAATTCAATTGACACTCAGTTACTTATACGCCATCATTGGTAGTGGCGTCGACGTTTTGAGCGAGGGCTATTATTCTAAATAGGTGTTTCGCAGCACGTGCAATGTTAGCTCCTTCACGCTAGCTGATTTTCGTTCGTTCATTTTCGACCGCATTTCCTCACAAGGGTCGCGGCGGGTGCTGGAGCCTATCCCAGCTGTCTTTGGGCGAGAGGCAGGGTACACCCTGGACTGGTCGCCAGCCAATCACAGGGCACATATAGACAAACAACCATTCACACTCACATTCATACCTATGGACAATTTGGAGTGGCCAATTAACCTAGCATGTTTTTGGAATGTGGGAGGAAACCGGAGTACCCGGAGAAAACCTACACATGCAAGGGGAGAACATGCAAACTCCACACAGAGATGGCCGAGGGTGGAATTGAACACTGGTCTCCTAGCTGTGACGTCTGCGCGTTAACCACTAGACCAACGTGCCACCGCTAGCTGATTTTCTGTCTTTAAAATACATAGAAATGGGAAAGATGTATGTTCATGTTTCACATAAGGATTGTGGATAACGGACAAAATTACCCCCAAAAGTGCAGTTGTTTTTTTTTTTTTATGTGTTCTTCCCTCAGCGGACATTCTTCAGTGCTTTGACTGTCATGTTGTTCTTTCAAATCCTTTAGCTTGAAGGAGTTTTTACCCAAAGAGTACATAAAGCAAAGAGGATCAGAGAAGAAAATATTCCAGGTAGGTCCTGCCTAACCCCCCCCCCCCCCCCCCCCCCACAACACACACACACACATACACACATATAAACCTGACAATACATTTGTGATTTTTGTGGCAGGAGCACAAAAATTGCGGAGAAATGACCGAGATTGAAGCTAAAGTGAAATATGTCAAACTGGCAAGATCTCTGAGGACATATGGAGTGTCTTTCTTCTTGGTCAAGGTGAGGTAAACTAACTACCAGTAATTATTTGGCACTATTTCATTCAGCTAGCCTTAAAGGAAAACTGTACTTTTTTAAATTTTACAATCCACAATTCATCCACATAAACACTTTCTCTCTTCTGTGCATTTGAAAGATATAACAACAGCTAAAAATAGACAGCCCATTAACACATTAAAAACTAGACATCCCTTTTGGTACCGGCCATTTTTGATGATTTTGAGTGATTTTTCAAGAGATACAGAATATTGTATTGGTGGGATATATACTGTAGACATGACACACCTTTCATCAAAATAAAAAAAAAAGTTTGTTTCTACTTTTTTCCGTTCTTTAGTAATCAGCAGTAGAACATAGGTAAGTTTCAGCAAAATATCAATTCTCTACAGAAATGGTTTTTGTGAAAAGATACATTTCAGACATAGCTTTCACTTTGAGGCAAATGTAGCCATATATATGTTTAGCCAAAATGCCAAAAACACAAGAAAATTGTATTTCTACATTAAAATAAACAGTAACAATTACAAAAACAATAAACAATTTTTCCTAATTTTCACATTTGAAAATTTGTGCACGCGTTAAAATTTCCCTTCAACGTCCTTCGCGCAACACGGCTCCAAGCCTTTTCACTTCCTGTTTGCTGCAGAACACAAGCACTCTTTTACAAGGCAAAGATGCATGCTGAGGTCTTATAAAATGCCACTTCTGCCACCCGTTTTTTTAGTTTAAAACTGCACCAACATGTTCTCTTCTATTGTGGAGTTGCATCATCACTTGTTAGCTAGCTGACAGGTGTGGTGAGGTGTCACTACAATTTACAATGTTTATAACAATAATAATAATAATAATAACCGTGTCAGCATTAAAAGTTTATATGTGAATGGAGTGTTTCTATAGACTTTCATGCATTCATGTCTCACATAAGGATTGTGGATGATGAAAGTTGAATAAAGTGCAGTTTTCCTTTATGTTTTGTCTTCTTTTGCTCTTGAATTAATGAAACAAAAATCTAATTTGGGGAATTGGTATAAGTGGAGCAGGAGCCTTTTATCTCCGGAGTGTGAAATCTTTTCCCTGGGCTTGAATTTAACTGGATGAAAGGAGTTGAAGGAATTACACAGCAGGTGTTCCAGTCCACTTGAACTTTTACAGCTTCAAAAAAAAAAATCATCCCTGTTGGCCATTTTCTACATGCACACTGTGAAAACTAGTAAAAAGGAAACAGAGGGACAACATTTGTATGTCGCTTATCCTTACTAGTTAGGGTAGCGGGGGTATGCTGCAGCCTAACCAAGATTGACAATCCGAGAAGACTGATTGTAATAATAAATTTTTAAAAAATCAGAAAAAACTGCATCGTTAAAGCAGTACTTTGCTTTAGTCTGGGATCAGCTTTCACATGGTAACTGCTCGACCTTTGTCATTTGGGTCTGCCTTGAGTGTAATCTGACAGAGCAGAGGCATTTAAATATAGCCTGGCTGCCCCCCCCCCCCCCCCCCCCCCCAGCACCCCAGCCTTGTAACCCTCCTCCTGGATACCCCACAGAATTGACATTCCCTCCATAACTTTTTCACAGTGACCCTCCTTGGCCCCTCAACGTCACATTCTGTCCATCTGCTCGCCGTCTGTACCATAGCTCCTGAAACCTTTTGCTTTGGTTAAAAAGGAAACATCAGTGATGCGTCCAGTTTACTTATCATCAATGTTTTTCAAGGATTCGTATGTTTTTTAGTTTGTTATATTTTTGTTACTGTATAAACAATAATAAGGTCAATGAAGTCAGTGCTAAAAGAGCATCAACATTGGCATCAGTGGTTAGTGCATACCTTGGTTATCATTTTTTGGTTAACATCCAAAATTTATTCCTGAAGTTTACCTGGGAAGGACGGCACGGCAGTCGAGTGGTTAGCGCGCAGACCTCACAGCTAGGAGACCAGGGTTCAATTCCACTCTCGGCCATCTCTGTGTGGAGTTTGCATGTTCTCCCCGTGCATGCGTGGGTTTTCTCCGGGTACTCCGGTTTCCTCCCACATTCCAAAAACATGCTAGGTTAATTGGTGACTCCAAATTGTCCATAGGTATGAATGTGAGTGTGAATGGTTGTTTGTCTATATGTGCCCTGTGATTGGCTGGCCACCAGTCCGGGGTGTACCCCGCCTCTCGCCCGAGGACAGCTGGGATAGGCTCCAGCACCCCCGCGACCCTGGTGAGGAAAAAGCGGTCGAAAATGAATGAATTAAAGTTTACCTGGGTACATTTTCCAGTTGGTGTACATCTTGTCTAAGGATCGATACATCGGCCGGCCGATATATCGGCCCAATATTACGTTCTTGACTTGAATCGGTAACAGCCAATACGCGTGCGGGTTCGCCGATATATTTTTCCGTGCATTTACAGACAGGCATCCGCTGGGCAGCTTTGTGTTGCCGGAGGACCCTGCAACACACGCAGTCGGATATGAATATTTATTCATTTTTAAATTGATAATACTGTTTAAATGATTGTTTAAGAAAACTGAATCCTACTGTTTTCAGTGTTTACATTTCAATAAATATTTGTTTAAATTTGAGACCTGTAATATTTGTTATGATTGTCATTTTTTCATATAAATTGATTGAGCAAAAGCAGTATCGACCCAAGCAAAATCGGCCATCGGCTAAGTGTGATGGAAAAAAATCGGTATCGGCATCAACCTGGGAAAAAACACATCAGTCGATCCCTAGTCTTGTCATGTTCTTGGTTAATGGATTCATTAGAGCCGCACGGTGGACAAGTGCATGTTGGCCCACACAGTTAGATATGGAAGCTCTGGGTTTGAATCTCCATTTGGCATCTCTGTGTGGAGTCGTTCTCCGTCATGTGTGCGGGTGTGTATGTACCTCCCCTTGTGCTTAAAGTTGCCTGGGATAGGCTCCAGCATACCCCATGACCCAATGACCCTAATGGGGATTAAGCGGCACAGAAAATTAGTCCCTCAGCTGACATTTTTGTCATAAAATGTCTTTGTTTTAGCATCCCGTTAGCTTCATGGAAACAGGAACTGGAAGTTAGTTCCATTGCATGAGATTCAGACCTTTTGAACGAATTAATGATGCTCACCAAGGTTCCACTGCATTTATACATGAACAAGAATCAACATAAATCACAGTTTGTCAATAAATCCTGCATGAAAGTACAATATTTTTTCAGTTTTTGTGCTTTTTCTTTTTTCTTTGTGAAATAAATGACTACATCAAAAATAAATATAATGAATCAGCAGCCTGACCATTGTTGCCATTAAATGGCATTTATATGTATGTATTACATTTTGGTCGGGAAACAAAGGGAGAAAAATGTCTGAGCGGGATTCCGTCAAATCAGCCGCACTCGCATTGTGCGCAGGCTTGTTTTCATCATTCTTTTTTCCCCTGCATGCAGGAAAAGATGAAGAGCAAGAACAAGCTGGTACCACGCCTTCTGGGCATCACCAAAGAGTCTGTGATGAGAGTGGATGAGAAGACCAAAGACGTGGTGCAAGAGTGGCCGCTCACCACTGTCAAGAGGTGGGCCGCCTCGCCCAAGAGCTTCACACTGGTAAGATTTATCATACCATCTTATGGGAAAACAAATAAAAAAAAATAGCATTGTGGAACAGATTGCATTCAACTTTAGAGGTCCCACTCCGAGTATTCCCTCCACAAGCCACCTTTGGTAACACATTCATTCATTTTCTACCGCTTATCTTCACGAGGGTTGCGGGGGTGCTGGAGCCTATCCCAGCTGATGAGTGGCAGGGTACACCCTGGACTGGTCACCAGCCAATCATAGGGCACATATAGACAAACAACCATTCACACTCACATTCATACCTATGGACAATTTGGAGTCGCCAATTAACCTAGCATGTTTTTGGAATGTGGGAGGAAACCGGAGTACCCGGAGAAAACACACTCATGCACGGGGGGAACATGCAAACTCCACACAGACATGGCCGCGGGTGGAATTGAACTCGGGTCTCCTAGCTGTGAGGCCTGCGTGCTAACCACATGTCCGCCGTGCATGAACCAGGCTGTTAACCTAATTTAGTCCTATCCATCCGTTTATCTTCAATGCTTCTTATCCTCACTCCGGTCACTGGGGTATGCTGGAGCCTATCCCAGCTGTCTTCAAACGAGAGGCAGGGTACACCCTGGACTGGTCGCCAGCCAATCACAGGGCACATATAGACAAACAACCATTCACACTCACATTCATACCTATGAACTTATGAACACGCAAACTCCACACAGAGATGACAGAGGGTGGAATCGAACTCGGGTCTCCTAGCTGTGTGGCCTAAGCGCTAACCACTCGTTCCCCGTGCAACCTTTGGCACCCAATGGTGTATGAATTAGCACAACAGGAGCCCAGTGAACTGTAATGTTCCCTCGCTTCTTAAATTCCCTCATGCACTCGATTTATTGAGCTGACTCGTCCCCCCTTCGCCGTCCTCGTCGATATTCCTCCTCCATGTCCTTGGCCTCAAGGTAGTGAGCAACATGGATTTAATCCGACAAAACTGGAAGAACCACATGTGAATGGGCAACTCTTTTGAGTGGCTAATGCATAAGAACCTCCAGTCTAAATAGTTAGACTGTGTTTTTAATCATGCAATGGTGTGTGTGTTTGTGTAGGACTTCGGGGAGTACCAGGAGAGCTACTACTCTGTTCAGACCACCGAAGGGGAGCAGATCTCTCAGCTTATTGCGGGTTACATCGACATCATCCTCAAAAAGGTGAGATGTTAGTCACAGGAGAATGAATGGATACGCATTAAAAAGATCAGTTGATGTGCAGAAAACAGATATGTTTGTTTACATGTGCAAGGAATGGGGCCTGTAATCAGATAATCGGTAGATTGACACAGTCAGAAATGTGTTTAAGAATATTTTTATTATTGTGGTTGTAGTTTGTCTTGACTGATAACATATTATGAAAGCGCTGCTCTGCTAGGGCGAGGGCATCTCTTGTGCACAACCCTTCCATTTTTTTTTTAAATTTAGGTCTGGGTTCTGGTTATCATTTTTTTTATCAAGCATTGTAATTTTTTCATTTTTTAAACGTATATTATATATTTGAACAGGCATATGACATATTATTGGGGTTATATTCATAGAAAACCACAGTAATGAACTATTTCTTTGTTAAATTAGTATTCTGATCATGTCCACAACTGAGGATTATTATGTGTCTACATTTTTTTGTTATTAGCTTTTGTCAAGGTACCTAATTGTGTTTGGCAATTTGTAATAGAAGTCCTTGTTTTTGGTTTACCCTGATAATTACATCGCTGTTTATTTTATGAACTCATTTCTGTCTTAAACACATCAATAAAATACGAAAAGAAAAGTTTTATTACCTTTTATTTGCAGAGTGGGACTCATTTAATGAAAGAAATGAACTCTAAATGAAATGTGCTGGGAGTTCCACTAAATGAAAGCTGTAGTTTTTATTCTAGATGTCGACACAAAATTCAACATTATAGGATCACAGTCGCATGCATTACTTACGCAATGCATGTGTGTTCTTTTTGTATAGAAACAAAGCAAGGATCGTTTTGGAATGGAAGGCGACGAGGAAGCAACCATGCTTGAGGAATCTGTCTCGCCTAAAAAGTAAGCGGACATTCATTTATTTTCTACTGCTTATCCTCACGAGGGTCGCGGGGGTGCTGGAGCCTATCCCAGCTGTCTTTGGGCGAGAGACGGGGTACACCCTGGACTGCGTGCTAACCACTCGACCACCGTGCATGAACAAGGCTAATTTAGTCCTATCCATCCATCCGTTTATTTTCAATGCTTCTTATCCTCACTCCGGTCACTGGAGTATGCTGGAGCCTATCCCAGCTGTCTTCGGGCGAGAGGCGGGGTACACCCTGGACTGGTGGCCCGCCAATCACAGGGCACATATAGACAAACAACCATTCACACTCACATTCATACCTATGGACAATTTGGAGTCGCCAATTAACCTAGCATGTTTTTGGAATGTGAGAGGAAACCGGAGTAACCGGAGAAAACCCACGCATGCACGGGGAGAACATGCAAACTCCACACAGAATTGAACTCGGGTCTCCTAGCTGTGAGGCCTGCACACTAACCACTCTGCAGCCGTAAGCGGACATGCAAGACCTGAGGTTTTTTTTTGTGTGTGTGTGTAAAGAAAATGAATCTTTTTGTTCTCATTTGTTCAGCAATTGGAAAGATTTTAATAACTGATTAATCAGTCAATTAGTTTTTTGAGATTAATCAATACTGACAGAGCAAATAATTGAAAAAAAACACCAGGTTGCTGCTTGAATGTTCTGTTAAAATAATAAAAAACCTAAATGTTTGTTAAATAGCTACAGTAAAACAATAAATATACACAAAAATACAATCATGATCATTTAGTCATTTAGTCGAAAATGTGTACATTTTGATGCAGTAATCGGTTAAGCCATAGATGGACCAAATTAATATGAAACAAACACTTCCGGGTTGCGGCTGTGTGTTTCCAAGTCACGGTGTGTGTGTGAGTGATGAGAAGAAAAGCTCTGACAAGCTTGGGGAGTAGTCACTGGGTACCACCTTGTCACCTGGCACCTTTGTCAAATAAACATTAGAAGTCTTAATAGCAGGAAGAATGTCTTTACATGGTGCGGTATGAGGGTGTAGTAGCGCCATGTAATGTTATTGCATACTTTTCTTGCAAAACAACATATCAGCTCCTTTTCAATTTCCTCCTCCATACCAAATTGCAGCACAGTTCACACATCCATCTTCCAGGACCTCATTTCACCACGGCAATGCTTCCTCTTCTGGACTTTATCCCAGGAGATAATCTCTAGAGGAAATTTTGTAGCACTGGAAAAGCGAAGGCTCCATGTGAACATTTCCTGATTAGACGCCTGTTTTGTGGGGGCTCATTTCATCACAGTGGAATATTTTTCCGGTCCTCACCCCTCATTGGGGTTATCTCATCTCCTCTGTTGTGATGTGTTGTACTCACTAATGTTCTTTCCACGTTGCCGCAGGTCCACTATCCTCCAGCAGCAGTTTAACCGCGTGGGACGGGCGGAGCACGGCTCGGTGGCGCTTCCCGGGGTGATTCGATCGGGTTCCATCGGCACCGAGTCGCTCAGTATGGGAAGCATGCCGTCTCCTCAGCAGCAGATCACAATGGGTCAGATGCACCGTGGACATATGCCACCGCTGGTAAGACCACAGCTACCAAAGATTGCAATTTGTTGGCACTGCATGGTCCTTTAGTTAAACTCATCATTTTCAGTAATGTTATGGAGTAATTTTCTTAAAATGACTCGGTTCCTGTCGACTCTCTTTGTTATTTTGCTGCTCTGTCGGCCAGCGGAGCTCTCTGCCCTGTGAATGTGAAACATCACCATTCATTCATTCATTCATTCATTCATTTTCTACCGCTTTTCCTCACGAGGGTCACAGGGGTTGCTGGAGCCTATCCCAGCTGTCTTCGGGCGAGAGCCCTCGACTGGTCACCAATCACAGGGCACATATAGACAAACAACCATGTACACTCACATTCATACCTATGGACAATTTGGAGTCGCTAATTAACCTAGCATGTTTTTGGAATGTGGGAGGAAACCGGAGTACCCGGAGAAAACCCACGCATGCACAGGGAGAACATGCAAACTCCACACAGAGAGGGTAGAATCCAACTCGGGTCTCTTAGCTGTGAGGCCTGCGCACTAACCACCCGACCACCGTGCAGCCCTCAATCATACACGAGCAAAAGGAATTCAACGGCTGTACAATAAAACTAAAATAAAGTAAAATTATTGCCTATCCCAGCTGTCTTTGTGGGGAGAGGCGGGGTACACCCTGGACTGGTCGCCAGCCAATCATAGGGCACATATAGACAAACAACCATTCACACTCACATTGGAGTCGTCAATTAACCTAGCATGTTTTTGGAATGTGGGAGGAAAACGGAGTACACGGAGAAAAACCACACATGCACGAAGAGAACGTGCAAACTCCACACAGACATGGCCGAGAGTGGAATTGAACCCTAGCTGTGAAGTCTGCGTGCTAACCACTCGTCCGCCGTGCAGCCAACATCACCATTAATGTCATAAAAATACACATATATGTATGCATATATGAACGTGCATGTGAGTATGTGTGCTCGTCACTGAGAATGTAGGAAAGGTGAGGGACTGCTTCCTACCACCCAGCAAGCCCCGCCCCACACAGCCAGCACCGGCCCCCCATTGTATCGGTCTTCCTGCTGACTAAAATTAGTATTTCTTAATGTATTGTTTTGTTTTTTTTCTGCCATTTGATACCTTAATAATAAAATAATAAAATTTGAATTCAAAGGTCTTAAAAATGTTCCCGCTGAATGAAGCACCAACAATTGTGAGATTTTTTGTTTCCTTTTCAGAGCTCAGCCCAGCAAGCTCTAATGGGAACCATCAATACCAGTATGCAAGCTGTGCAGAAGGCACAGATAGACTTGGGGGAGGTGGACAACTTGCCTCCACTCGGACAGGACATGGTACGCAAAGAATACCTGCAATAAATAAAACAAATGCCGTATTCGGCGATTAAATATGCAGTCCATATGCAGGAAGTGAAACTAAAACTGACTTGTGTGTGTGTTTTTTCTCATGAAGGCCTCCAAAGTGTGGATCCAAAACAAGATGGATGAATCCAAACATGAGATTCACTCTCAGGTTGATGCCATCACTGCAGGAACCGCCTCTGTCGTCAACCTCACAGCCGGTCAGTAGCTACCATTTTAAATACCAACTTAAATACATTCAAGTGCAATTTTATGACCTTTTTTTAAACAAACTTGACATGATCATTTTCTTTTTTTTGTCCAGGCGACCCAACCGACACGGATTACACCGCAGTGGGCTGCGCCATCACCACCATCTCCTCCAACCTGACGGAGATGTCCAAGGGGGTTAAACTGTTAGCTGCTCTCATGGAGGACGAGGTGGGCGGCGGTAACGACTTGATGAAGGCTGCCAGGACGCTAGCGGGAGCCGTGTCTGACCTGCTCAAGGCCGTGGAGCCGGCATCTGGAGAGGTACCCAAGGAGGGAGGAGCCTATTAACGTTGAATCCAGACTTGTTTTTGTTGTTGTTTTTTACTGTAATTACAAATTTAGAGTAAGGGTGGGGGGGCATATGGGCACAGACTGAACCTCTTAAGGGTTGACCCTTAATGGGGGTAAAGCATTTTTTTTCCATCTTACCTATGATGCTGGAGAAAAAAATAGCAGGAGGACACTTTTTACTTCATATTTTATAATTTAACATATATTTTTTTCCTTTAATTTCAACTGGTTCATTCTGCTGTTACAGTTTATTTTTCTTCCTCAATTTCTTCATGGTAAACTACCAAGTTTTATTTCTATTTACTTCTTATTTCTTCTTATAGTTGTTTTTTTTTACTTTTTTACCGATTATTTTACATTTAAGTACATTTTTTTATTATTTGTATTATTTAAAATAACATTATTATTTAAAATAAAATTATTATTTAAAATATTTTTTTAAATTGTGCTAACAGTAATTAATTATAATTTATTAGGGCTGTCAATCGATTAAAATATTTGATCGTGATTAATCTCATTTTTTATCCTTAGTTAACTCACAATTAATCACATTTAATCGCAGATAGAAAACAGTTTTTATCTATAATAAGCGGTGGAAATCTCAACAAAACTACAACGATAATTACATCAAATTTTATGTAAAAGGATATCAATTTCTGAATTATGGGCCATTCTTTTAAACTATTCATATATTATTGAGTCCTCAAAGTTTTAGATTTCACCCAGCAATAACAATATTATTAAATCAGGCAGTTAATACTTGAAATGTCGGATTTTGGTGTCTAAAATCTAAATTGCCAGCAATGTTGAACCCCAAACAGAATGAATGTTAAATTGAGCCAAGGTAGCTTTTTTTCATTTTTTTTTCCAAAGTCACACACACACACAGGGCTTATTTTTTTAATAATGATTTTTCTTTCTTGTGTCCAAATTACATCCAAACCTAGAGGCATAGGATGAAATTTGCAGTCTCTGAGTTGAATGCGACTTTGCCTTTCCACTTTTATTAAATGCTGTGCTGACTGCATTGGTCAGGCCGTGTCTAATATAAAACCCCCAGCTGACATGCAGCTGACTGGAAGGCCTTTTCCATCTTTAATGGGTGACGGCAAACTAGAAAAAAAAAAAAAACGGCACTCTGAATTGTTGACACGTGCGCTAATGAATAATGGAGTCTTATAGACTTGTGTTGCAGGCCTCTTTAATGATCTTGTTTGGAGGTTTGTCGGGTCATATTAATATATAGATCAGATGAATGACTTTGCAGCTGTAGGAATATTATTCTCTGTTGTGCAGCATTGAGGCTTTATAATGTAGATTAAACACATGAAGTAGAAGCCATATTTCAGCCTTTCTAAATCTTGTTGTTTGTGTGTGTGTGTGTGTGTTTTTAGCCAAGACAGACTGTGTTGACAGCAGCAGGCAGCATCGGCCAGGCCAGCGGAGACCTCCTTCGACAGATTGGAGAGAACGAAACAGATGAGAGGTTCCAGGTAATAATGGTGTTATTGTTTTGACACTTTAAAAAAATATAAATGTCTACATAAAAATGGTTTTGCAAGCTGTAAACAACCATCAGGACAATTTAGCCACAAGAAAGAGATGAAGAAAGTCCTTACTGGAAAAGACAAAAGATAAATACAGATGCTGTCAACACACTTTTGGACAGTCTAAGGCCCTTTTCCTCACTTTTGATTTTTCAGTATGCGGCCTTCTGTGAAAAAAGTTTGAAGTAAACGAATATTATTGTTAGCAATTGTCAATGAAATACAATAAATCTAAAAATAGTACTTCATGTTTATATGATATAATTCTGCTTTGTTTTGCTCATTGTTGCTTTGCAGGATGTCCTTATGAACCTGGCCAAAGCAGTGGCCAACGCTGCAGCCATGTTGGTCCTGAAGGCCAAGAACGTGGCCCAGGTCGCCGAGGACACTGTCCTCCAAAACCGAGTCATTGCCGCCGCCACCCAGTGTGCCCTATCCACCTCCCAGCTGGTGGCGTGTGCCAAGGTACTGCATAAAGATGAATACACTTTTGACATGTTTCTCTAAATGATGCCGCTCTTCATCCCCATCGTAGGTGGTGAGTCCCACCATCAGCTCCCCGGTTTGCCAGGAACAGCTCGTTGAAGCTGGGAAGCTGGTGGACCGCTCTGTGGAGAGCTGTGTCCAAGCCTGCCTCTCTGCTACGGAGGACGGAGAGCTCCTCAAACAGGTCAGTTAGAAACAGTAATAAATTGTAGATGTAGATGAAGATCTGGGTTCCTATCTCTGTTTGGGCAGGGATGTGTGGAATTTGCATCTTTTCCTTGTACTTGTGTGGGTTTCCTCCAAAGACTCCGGTTTCCTCCCACATTCCAAAAACATGCTAGGTTAATTGGCGACTCCAAATTGTCCATAGGTATGAATGTGAGTGTGAATGGTTGTCTATATGTGCCCTGTGATTGGCTGGCGACTCGCCCGAAGCAAGCTGGGATAGGCTCCAGCACCTCCGTGACTCCGTGAGGATAAGCGTAGAAAATGAATGAATGTATCAATGAAGCGTAGTTCATAAGATACTCGTATCCTGTGATGAAGGTGAGTGCGGCGGCCAGCGTGGTGAGTCAGGCTCTGGAAGATCTCCTGCAACACGTCCGCCAATACACCTCCAGGGGAGAGCCTATTGGCCGCTACGACCAGGCCACTGACACCATCATGACCGTCACTGAGAGTATCTTCAGCTCCATGGGAGATGCAGGTCCGTACAAAAGAACCAGTAGATGATATGCATAACCATTTAATAGATTTAGTTCATTTGTATTAAACGACTTGTAATTACGCTCCTTTGTCTCACTGGTTACATTTTGTTAATTAATTCACACACCCCCTAACCAACAGGAGAGATGGTCCGTCAGGCCCGTGTGCTGGCTCAGGCCACATCAGACCTGGTGAACGCTATGAGGTCTGACGCAGAAGCTGAAATTGACGTGGACAACTCCAAGAAGTTGCTGGCAGCTGCTAAGTTGTTGGCTGACGCCACTGCGAGGATGGTGGAGGCAGCAAAGGTATGTGTGTGTCTTCCAAGGGTGGATACGTCATACGGTATATTTGACATCTACGCTCACAGGACAGGCGATTCAATACAAGTGCTGTCCATGTTTTTTTTTGTTTGTTTTTTTTAAGCCTACAAAAAAATATATATATAAAAAATGAGTGCATATAAAATACTACTTTCTGTTGTCAAATACACAGTGGAATAGAAGCATTTTCAGCCTGGATTTGAACATTGCCGAAGTTGAGGACTGTCGCACATCTTCTCCAAGACTGTTCCATATTTTCGCAGCATGAAACTGAAATTCAGCCTTGTTTAGTCTGGACTCTGGGCATCTGCAGGAGACCACTCCCTGAGTTTATCAGAGCCTGAGATGGTTTATGCTCAAGAGATATATTCTATTCTCTGATCGACAGGAAGCCAGTGCAAAGACCTGACTACTGGACTAATATGGTCATATTTTCTGGTTCTAGTCAGAACTCGAGCAGCAGCATTCTGGATGTGTTGCAGCAGTGTCACAACTTGTGTTTAGTGAGCCTGGTCAGAAGTCTGTTGCAGTAGTCTAGCCTGCTGTAGACAAAGGCATGGATTAGTCTCTCTAAATCTGACCCTTGATTTTGGAAATATTTTTTAGTTTTAGAGTTTTAGTTGGAGAAATTAGTTTTCATCCACACACTGATCTATTTGATGCAGTGAACTCTGGACCCGTAATACAGTTAGACAATTTAGCTTAATAAGGCACATTTAATGGCTCTCTCATACTGTTAAATAGTACAAAATAGTAGTATTAGTTAATATTCATTCATTCATTCATTTTCTACCGCTTTTCCTCACGAGGGTCGCGGGGGGTGCTGGAGCCTATCCCAGCTGTCTTCGGGCCAGAGGCAGGGTACACCCTGGACTGGTCGCCAGCCAATCACAGGGCACATATAGACAAACAACCATTCACACTCACATTCATACCTATGGACAATTTGGAGTCGCCAATTAACCTAGCATGTTTTTGGAATGTGGGAGGAAACCAGAGTGCCCGGAGAAAACCCACGCATGCACGGGGAGAACATGCATACTCCACACAGATATGGCCGAGGGTGGGTTATTATTATTATTATTATTATTATTATTATTAATAGTAGTATAGTATTAAAACAGAGCATTTTTCGATAAAGTTCTCTTGATTGAATCAAATGAAGCGTACCCAGTGAGGGGCTATAGTTAAGTCTCCACTTTTAAATATAGGAAACAAGAACGTCTGACCTGATAATGAACTCTACTTTTTTTACTTTGAAATTTTAATTAAGTTTGGACTCATGGCCTCCCGCTCAAGGATTAGAATACAAAACTTTATGCAGCTTCTACTGATTTTATTCTGGGCTATGATCAAAGTGCTGGAAAAATATCCAAATACTGCACTTGGCGCAGATCTCAGCGACTTGGATTCCAAGTGCGGCTTAATGTGGCACACTCGCCATTTGATCCTAAATTAGCCTGTGTAATAACCGTTGACAAATGACTGTAACATTACACTAACTTCAAATGCTTACACTGAATTCAATGAAGACTTGAGTGTTGATTTTAATAAGATGACTGGAATTGTACTTGGAGCACTTTTACACTCTTTTCTGTAAAACAGCCGCACAGAGCCCAGGACCGCAGCATGTTGCCATAAGTGTGAACTCTTTCACACAGCGACACTGCATCCCGTATTCTGATGCTTCCCAAGGGCTGTGGTGAACAGTCGGGGGAGGAAGGGGGTGGGAAAATGTCATGTCCCCCATTCTATATTGGTTCCTTTTTTAGACCGAACAGTGATGGCGGCCTTTACAAGCGATGTAATTCCCCCATGACTGACCTGTAATGACCAATGCTGTGATTGGTCACACTCATGCTCACGAGGACTTCTGAATAGCTGCCGAACCCAACTTTATTATAGGAGTTGATAATAAACGATAGCGAATGAAAGCGATTTATCTTAGACTGGACAGTCTGTAGTTTCCCAAGAAAAGAGGTTACTTCAAGACGTCTCTGAATGGCAAGTAGCATTAGGTTTTCATTCATTCAATTTCTACCGCTTATCCTCACGAGGGAGCCTATCCCAGGCTGTCTTCGGACGAGAGGCCGGGTACACCATGGACTGGTCGCCAGCCAATCACAGGGCACATATAGACAAACAACCATTCACACTCACATTCATACCTATGGACAATTTGGAGTCGCCAATTAACCTACCATGTTTTTGGAATGTGGGAGGAAACCGGAGTACCCGGAGAAAACCCACGCATGCACAGAGAGAACATGCAAAACACTACACAGAGATGGCCGAGGGTCGAATCGAACTCGGGTCTCTTAGCTGTAAGGCCTGCACGCTAACCACACCCACCATGCAGCCCCCTGTAATAACATAGGGTTACTATAAAAACCAAAGCAGTCTTGAGATCATTTATACCAAACACATCAAAACAACTCTTCAAACTAATCTATCATTCCCTCCATCACCCTCATTATCAGCCCACTGGATCACATTCCGATAACAATTCGGTTTGAAATAACGCCCTCCAGTTGTTTACTTAGCGTCAGCCCCAAAATTCACCACCGGTTGAGACTTGTTGCCATGGTAACTGATTAACTGATATAACGCGTCCTCTGCGTGACAACCTGCATGTAGTTGTGAATGGCTTGTTAGCTGGTGGCTCATTCATGCATGCCATGTCCTCATTAGCCCCCTTTTTGGAATTAGCAGGTTTTAATCATTATGTAAATTGGCTGTTCTGTTGAAGTGTTGTCAACAGGCTAGCGGCAGCAAAACACTCCACTGGCTTGAAGCTGGGCACAAATTATATGATGAAATTGTATTTGCAGAAAATATATCTTTTGTTTTCACATATAGAATATGGACAAAAGTTTTGGGATATCTGGCTATCACAGGGCCTGTTGTAGGCTTCTTCCACACCAAACTCATCCAAGCATTCCCTTTTGGCATTGTCCACTGGGGAATAGCGCCACAAAGACGGAATCATACATTCATTCATTCATTTTCTACCGCTTTTTCCTCATGAGGGTTGCGGGGGGTGCTGGAGCATATCCCAGCTGTCTTTGAGCGAGAGGCGGGGTACACCCTGGACTGGTGGCCAGCCAATCACAGGGCACATATAGACAAACAACCATTCACACTCACATTCATACCTATGGACAATTTGGAGTCACCAATTAACCTAGCATGTTTTTGGAATGTGGGAGGAAACCGGAGTACCCGGAGAAAACCCACGCATGCACGGGGAAAACATGCAAACTCCACAGGGTGGATCAAACTGCGATGTTATAGCTAAAAAAACAAATCATAGAGTGATTGGTCCCTTGTTGCTAGGCAGAATTAATGAGATTATATAACTGCACAGACTAGTATATAATAATAATCATGATAACAATTAAATCCATCCATCTTCTATGCCGCTTCTGCTGGAATATGCAGGTATGCTGGAGCCTATCCCAGCTGTCTGGGAGGCGGGGTACAACCTGGCCTACAATGAAATTACTGCTCTGTATTAAATATAAAACCCATATTGAAAAGGAAGAAGAATCTCTCTAATTATATATCCTTAACACATGCAAACTCCACACAGAGATGGCCGAGGGTGACATTGAACCCTGGTCTCCTAGCTGTGAGGTCTGCGCGCTAACCACTCGACCGCCGTGCAGCCCCGGAAGCATACAATTATCCAAAATGTTTTTCCAAGATTGTATTATTTTGTAAATGTAATTGGGAGTTGTGTCCCATTACTTTTGTGCATAGAAGGATTATGGAGGCCTATAACCGAACCAAATGACATGGACCTTCAGATTGTGAGCACTGCTGCAAAATAGCCAGATAAGTTGGTGAAGATAAGATTTTTGCTGCTGAAATTCCACATTCCAGAATGCCCTCTGGCTTTTTGTGTCATCCTAACTGCTGGTTGTTGATTGTGTATGTGTGTATGTGTGTGTGTGCCCTCAGGGTGCAGCAGCGTATCCCGAGAACGAGGATCAGCAGCAGCGACTGAGGGAGGCCGCGGAGGGTTTACGTGTGGCCACCAACGCCGCAGCTCAGAATGCCATCAAGAAGAAGTTGATCAACAGACTGGAGGTAAGTGAAGATGAGCGGTGGACACCGGTGGGAATTGGGGGGTGGCGGCTTAAGAATACTCTAAAAAAGATTTGATTGTGATTTTTGTATGTTTTTATGCTCCAGAATGCTGCCAAACAAGGTGCGGCCGCAGCCACCCAAACCATTGCTGCTGCTCAGAATGCTGCCGCGTCCAACAAGAACACCGCCGCTCACCAGCAGTTGGTCCAAAGCTGCAAGGTGGGCATGCTTTTATTTATATATATATATATATATATATATATATATATTTCTGCATAAAATCACCATCAAATGTGATCTGATCTTTGTCAAAATTGCACAGATGAAAAAACAGTGGTGCTTTAACTAAAACCACCCAAACATTTATAGGTTTTCATATTTTAATGATAATGATGATATGATAGCATGCAAACAATGACAGAAGGGGTAGGAATAAGTAATGAACCCTCTGCCTAAGGAGACTTAAAGAGCAATTGAAACCATTTTTTTACCAAACAATTTAAATCAGGTGTGTGCCCAATCACTGATGAGTGGCTTAAAGCTGCCCTGCCCACTATAAAACACACACCTGGTAAGAATTGTCTTGATGAGAAGCATTGTGTGATGTGCACCATTGTTCGCTCAAAAGAGCTGTCTGTATATCTATATATGTGTGTGAATATGTGTATGTATATATATATATATATATATGTATATATATATATATATATGTGTGTATTATATATATATATGTGTGTATTATATATATATATATATATACGTATATATGTGTGTGTGTGTATATATATACATATATATATATATAGTGGTATGAAAAAGTATCTGAACCTTTTGGAATTTCTCACATTTCTGCATAAAATCACCATCAAATGTGATCTGATCTTTGTCAAAATCACATACATATATATATATATATATATATATATATATATATATATATATATATATATATATATATATATATATATATATATATATTTATATATATATATATATATATATATATATATATATATATATATATATATATATTATGTACACTAGAATTGAACTCATACCGCTGCCTGATTGCTGTTCATGGTTCACGTCTGGTTCAGGATAATGTAAGGCAACAGGAACTTACTCGTAACATTGCTTCAAGGTTGGCAGGTTCGACTCTCGTAAAGGTTTAATAGTCATGTTTGCTGTGATGTGTGTTAATGCATGTAAATTGTCGGTGTAGGCAGTGGCTGACCACATCCCTCAGCTGGTCCAGGGGGTGCGAAGCAGTCAGGCCAAACCGGACGACCTCAGTGCGCAACTTGCCCTCATTATTGCCAGCCAGAACTTCCTACAGGTGCAACACACACACACACACACACACATGCTTATACAAAAGGAATGTTGAAACTTGATGCCCCAGAATTGTCACTACTACTTTGGGAATGAGGCTGAACAGTGAAGTATAAATAGGGTTCGTTCCATGTTGGGACATTCCATGTTGGCCTGCAACCTCTTTTTTTTCTTATGTAAGCACTCTTGAGGCACTCTTGTGGTACAGTTATAAACAAATGGATTTTTTTAAATATCATTTATTAACCTTCTTGCTGCAACAAGCAACAATGCTTTGTGGTCACATGACATTTAGACTGCAACCCTTAGCATTCCTTGATAGTATATACAACTACAGCAATGTCCTCATTATTGCATTTGTGCATTTATCTTCCCCACTCTACACAGCCCGGTAGTAAGATGGTGACCTCGGCCAAGTCATCTGTTCCCACGGTGACGGATCAGGCTGCTGCCATGCAACTGGGTCAGTGTGCCAAGAACCTGGCCACCTGTCTGGCCGAGCTGAGGACGGCCGCACAGAAGGTAGCGGACACATCCTTAGAGCTCAACAACAAAAAGAAAAGGATAGATAATTAGAGAGATTCTTCTTCCTTTTCAATATGGGTTTTATATTTAATACAGAGCAGTGATTTAATTGTAGGCCAGAGTGTACCCCGCCTTCCAGACAGCTGGGATAGGCTCCAGCACCCCTGCGGCCCTCGTGAGGATAAGCGGTAGAAAATGAATGAATGAATGTTCTTCCTTTTCAATATGGGTTTTATATTTAATACAGAGCAGTGATTTAATTGTAGGCCAGGGTGTACCCCGCCTCTCACCCGAAGACAGCTGGGATAGGCTCCAGCACCCCCGCGGCCCTCGTTAGGATAAGCGGTAGAAAATGAATGAATGAATGAATGAATGAATGTTCTTCCTTTTCAATATGGGTTTTATATTTAATACAGAGCAGTGATTTAATTGTAGGCCAGAGTGTACCCCGCCTTCCAGACAGCTGGGATAGGCTCCAGCACCCCTGCGGCCCTCGTGAGGATAAGCGGTAGAAAATGAATGAATGAATGTTCTTCCTTTTCAATATGGGTTTTATATTTAATACAGAGCAGTGATTTAATTGTAGGCCAGGGTGTACCCCGCCTCTCACCCGAAGACAGCTGGGATAGGCTCCAGCACCCCCGCGGCCCTCGTTAGGATAAGCGGTAGAAAATGAATGAATGAATGAATGAATGTTCTTCCTTTTCAATATGGGTTTTATATTTAATACAGAGCAGTGATTTAATTGTAGGCCAGGGTGTACCCCGCCTCCCAGACAGCTGGGATAGGCTCCAGCATACCTGCATACTCCAGCAGAAGCGGCATAGAAGATGGATTTAATTGTTATTATTATTATTATTATTATAAACTAGTCTGTGCAGTTATAGAATCTCATTAATTCTGCCTAGCAACAAGGGACCAATCACTCTATGATTTTTTTTTAGCTATAACATTGCAGTTTGAATAGAAATACCAGAAGAGCATCAAACATTACGACGACAAAAATACTTTTTCTAATTGTAACCAAGTTTCCTACTATTTTTTTTTTCAAATGACATCATCGCTTTCTTTCTAATTCCAAGGCTCATGAAGCTTGTGGCCCCATGGAGATCGACTCCGCCCTCACTGCCATCCAGACGCTGAGAAGTGAGCTGCAGGACGCCAGACTGGCTGCCGGTAACTTGCAGCTGAAACCTCTACCTGGAGAATCGGTGAGAAAGAAAAAAAAAAAAAAACACTTTAAGTTCAATTTCATGAATCTCATTTCTGTCATTTTTCTCTCAGTTGGAGAAATGTGCTCAAGAGCTAGGCAGCACATCCAAGTCGGTTGGGTCCTCCATGGCTCAGCTTCTCACCTGTGCTGCACAAGGCAATGAACACTACACAGGTTGGTGTGACTTCAATGATTGTACACAATACCCTAAGCTTCATTTAAGAAGCTATATCTCATATGTTTTATTTAGGCATAGCAGCAAGGGAAACAGCCCAGGCCTTGAAGGCTCTGGCCCAGGCAGCCCGTGGAGTGGCCGCGTCCACCGCTGACCCCAAAGCTGCCACCGCCATGCTGGATTCGGCTCGTGATGTCATGGAGGGTTCGGCGCTTCTCATTCATGAAGCCAAACAGGCGCTGATCTCGCCTGGAGATGCGGAGAGTCAGCAGAGGTTGGCACAGGTGAGAACTCAACACCACAAGACTGAACATTTTTGAGACACTGATAAGATTTAGAAATATTGTCTATATGAATTTTTATAGTTAGACCATGTAAACAAAACATGACAAACAGCTGTCAGTATGATGCACCACAAAACATATCAGAAGTGAACATTATCATCTTTGTGAAGGCAGAATTTCCGTCACAGTGTGTGTACTGTACCTCATCAATTCTCTGCAGGTGTTTTGGTAAATATTTACTTGTGGGTGAGGAAAGTAAAGACGCTCAACATCTGTTCTGCAGAATTTAGCAAGGGGCACTCAGGAAATGAAACAGATGGTGTATTTTATAAGCAAAACATCTTAAATGATTTATGCCTCATCTCATTTTCTCAACTACATAAGACGTTCAATACACACAAAGAGGTGAGTTGCTGCTTTTAAATATACTACATATAATATGACCCCTTGTTGATTGCGGTAAACTGTTTCCACACCCGGCTGCATGGTGGTCGAGTGGTTAGCGCACAGGCCTCACAGCTAGGAGACACAAGTTCAATTCCACCCTCCGCCATCTCTGATTGGAGTTTGCATGTTCTCCCCGTGCATGCATGGGTTTTCTCCGAGTACTCCGGTTTCCTCCCACATTCCAAAAACATGCTAGGTTAATTGGCGACTCCAAATTGTCCATAGGTATGAATGAGAGTGTGAATGGTTGTTTGTCTATATGTGCCCTGTGATTGGCTGGCCACCAGTCCAGGGTGTACCCCGCCTCTCGCCTGAGGACAGCTGGGATAGGCTCCAGCACCCCCGTGACCCTTGTGAGGATAAACGGTAGAAAATGAATGAATGAATGGTTCCCGACCCAGCCATGATAAGTGAATGCCCTTATTTAAAAATGGAATATGTTCTTAGTTTAAGCATAGGAAACCTGTTTATGACCTTCTAAAGGTTGTTTTAACATTATTATGACACAAGATTCAGACCACGATCTGGCAAGGGACGACTCTAATATAAATTATATAATTATAATTGTAGCCGTGGCATTTATCTTCCTCCACTGCAGAGAGAATGGAGTGTCAGATGGAGGCAAGTGTTTATTGGTGTGTTTATTTATGTCATAATGGTTTCGAGTTGATTAGAAAGTGGAAAGGAAATCATACGTAGCTCTCTTTGAGCACATGGCCATTTTATTAAGTATATTGCACAACACAGCAGAACCAATGTTGTAAAGTGGTAAGGAACAAACTGCACAGCAAGCATTAATTATGCTGATGAATTCATTGTAAACAACATTTTTTTTGGTATTAGATTTCCAACATCAACTAAGTTGTGGCCTTCCTTGTTCCTGCAGGTGGCCAAGGCTGTATCTCATTCCTTGAACAACTGTGTCAACTGTTTGCCCGGTCAGAAGGACGTGGACATGGCTCTCAGGAGCATCGGTGAGGCCAGCAAGAAGCTCCTGATTGAAAGCGTAAGCGGTGGCGAGCATCCCTCATCAAAGCTGTTCCTTATAAAGTATAAAGACACGGACGGAGTAGCATGTGTAGCTGTTGTGATTACAGATCCCCCCGGCTTCCAAGACCTTTCAGGAGGCGCAGAGCGAGCTCAATCAAACGGCGGCCGACCTGAACCAATCTGCCGGCGAGGTGGTCCACGCTTCTCGAGGCTCCAGCAGCCAGCTGGCGGTGGCATCTGGGAAGTTCAGCGAAGATTTTGATGAGTTTCTGGACGCTGGCATTGAGATGGCTGGGCATACTCAGGTTCGTAGTACTTTTTCATAACAAACTGTAAGTGTGGATGATGCATACTCAGGTTCGTAGTACTTTTCATAACAAACCGTGATGCATTTATATGTAAATATAGATATATAGTTATAAAAAATTGTTGCATACAGACTTTAATGAAGGATATTTTCATTGTATTATTATTAAATTTATTTTTATTTAATATATTTAATTATATTTAATATTATAATAATATAATTATATAATTTATAATTATATATTAAATTTATTTTTATTTAATATATTTAATTTAATATTATTTATTTATTTATTCATAATTATATATTTTACCAACTTCCACACAAGGTACAACTACTCTCCATAGTATTTACTCCTTAATTTTAGTTATTGTATTATATATATATATATATATATATATATATATATATATATATATATATATATATATATATATATATATATATTAAAAATTATATATTTAATTTATTTTTTATTTAATTATATTTAATATTATAATTATATAATTTATAATTATATATTACATTTATTTTTATTTAATATATTTAATTATATTTAATATTATAATTATAAAATTTATATTTATAATTATATTACATTTATTTTATTTAATTATATTTAATATTATAATTATATAATTTATATTTGTAATTATATATTACATTTATTTTTATTTAATATTCATTCGTTCATTCATTTTTTACCGCTTTTTCCTCACGAGGGTCGCGGGGGTGCTGGAGCCTATCCCAGCTGTCTTCGGGCGAGAGGCAGGGTACACCCTGGACTGGTCGCCAGCCAATCACAGTTTTATTTAATATATTTATATTTAATATTATAATTATATAATTTATATTTATAATTATATATTTTACCAACTTCCACACAAGGTACAACTACTCTCCATAGTATTTACTCCTTAATTTTAGTTGCTGTTTTAATGCTTCGTGTGGTGGCTCATCATCTGTCAGAAAAGGGACGACCAGATGCAGGTCATCGGCAACCTGAAGAACATCTCCATGGCCTCCAGTAAGCTCCTGCTGGCCGCCAAGAGTCTGTCAGTGGATCCCGCAGCAGCAAACGCCAAGAACCTGCTAGCCGCCGCTGCAAGGTATATACCGCATGCATTTTTAAACAGTCTTTATCTAAATGCTACCAATTGGAGTAAGTATTTTCAGTGCAGTGTCACGTCCTGCGGAGTACGTCAAGTGCTTTTTGTTCCCGCTTTGTTTCAGAGCTGTGACCGACAGCATCAACCAGCTGATCACGCTGTGCACTCAGCAGGCGCCTGGCCAGAAGGAGTGCGATAACGCCCTCAGAGAGCTCGAGGTAATCCGACTGTAATTCACTGTCATTAACCCAAATGACTGTTTTAATGATGATAATCGTTCTCATGAAGCAATGGGACTGACGAGGATTTGGCTCATCGTCTCCATTGATGATGTTTGTCGTTGGCAATTTGACTTGACACTGGAAATTTGGGAATACATTTTTTTCTGAAATTTGAAAATTCATTATATTTATATATTGTCATTATATCGTAATTTCCAGACTATAAACGCACTCACTAAATTTAAAGAGAAATAATGTTTGTACATACCGTATTTTCCGGACTATAAGTCACACTTTTTTTCATAGGTTGGCTGTTCCTGAGACTTATATACTCCAGAGCGATTTATAAATGAAAAAACTGTTTATGTTACATAAACACTGGACAACTTTTCTGTTCATGTTTATTTTTATGTAGCTGAATAACCATTGTGTTAGCATATCTTACACCTATTCAGCCTGTTCTCTATGCTTTTATTAATGTTAGAAATTGCCTTCCAAGAGGACGTAATGTCTGTTTTGGTCAAGTAGTTAAAATAAATTACTAGCAAAAAATGCGACTTATACTCCAGTGTGACTTATGTATGTTTTTTTCTACCTAATTTTGCATTTTTGCCCTTGTGTGACTTGAGACCAGAAAATACAGTATACAGGCCGCACCTTTCTATAAGACATTACTACATTAAGCACAGATTTTTGTAACTTTCGATTAAATTAGTACTTTTTCCCCCCAAACTGTTCTGAACAATGCGGGTAAAATGCATAATTAATTAATAAGAAATAAGCAGCCTACAAAAAAAAGTCAATTCCCTGCCGTCCTCCGCTAAAGTCATCTTCTTCAGCACATCCCAATTGAACAGCCTCATAATTCCTTCATCACGCACTTTGTCAGTCTCCCTCTCTTTCGTTGTCTCTCTCTGAGTCACTTTTGCCTTGAGGTAAATTAGCCATTTAGCTTTAAGTATCCTCTTCATCACGCAGTAGTCAAGCCTTTGGAAACCTGTTAGTGATAATGGATGGTCCAAACAGAAGGTGTAGTAATTCCAGGCTTGATCAAATTGACTTTAAGATGTGTCACATCAAAACATGATAGTAGCTTCCACTGATGCAAATGATGATTTTACGCATGATTTTCACACCAACAGCCATGTAGCACAATCCACATTTTAAAGCGCATATACAGGTAAAAAAAAAATACAGTTGGATACTGATGTCATGATGGTTCAAATGCAGCTACAGCCATCTTATGCCTAGGCTTTCTTTTGAGACATTAAGAGATGACCAACTTCTTCCAGGCTGTTCGAGGAATGCTGGACAACCCCAACGAACCCATCAACGACCTCTCTTACTTTGACTGCATCGAGAGTGTCATGGAAAACTCCAAGGTAGGCCTTCCAGATCACCAGCTGGGTTATCAATATTTATCTTCTTCACTCATGGTGTTCTGTGCAGGTCTTGGGCGAGTCCATGGCGGGAATTTCCCAGAACTGCAAGACGGGAGATGTTGCGTCATTTGGAGACTGCGTAGGATCGGCGTCCAAAGCTCTGTGTGGGCTCACAGAAGCTGCTGGACAGGTCCTCCGAATCTGTTTGAGTAGGAATGACGCAGTCTTGAATTAGACAATTCTGATTTTTGTTCTTTCTGACTTAGGCCTCCTACTTGGTGGGTGTGTCGGACCCCAACAGTCAGGCCGGTCACCAGGGTTTGGTGGACCCCATCCAGTTTGCTAAGGCCAACCAGGCTATCCAGATGGCCTGTCAGAATCTCATCGACCCTGAGAGTAGCCCCTCTCAGGTACATGCACCAACAATTCTGTTTCAGTGTTCAGTTTTCGCCAATAAAATGATAACAAAATGAGGGAAAATTACCCCTTGTTGCTGTTGTAATCACAAAAACATTGATGATACTGCAGCAGTAACATACCCCCCCTCCCCCAAACCCCTCCTAATATTGCAGGTCCTTTCGGCAGCCACCATCGTTGCAAAGCACACATCAGCGCTCTGCAACTCCTGCCGCTTGGCTTCCTCAAAGACCACCAACCCAGTTGCCAAACGACACTTTGTCCAGTCTGCTAAGGAGGTCGCCAACACCACTGCCAACCTGGTTAAAACCATTAAGGCGAGTCTAGTCAGATCTAAGCCTAAGATCAATAACGGTGTAGCCTAAAAAAAAAAACTTTCTTCTTTGTATTCATTGTATTCATGACATACTAATTCCTCTGTAGGCTCTCGATGGAGACTTCTCAAATGAAAACAGGAACAGGTGTCGAGTGGCCACAGCTCCGCTCATCGAAGCGGTAGAAAACTTGACAACATTTGCATCCAACCCTGAGTTTGCCAGCATCCCCGCTCAAATCAGCCACGAGGTCAGTTTGCGTGATTATCTGGATTTTGTAAAACTAAATCAGAGAACATACTAACTCCTTAATACTTCAACTTGCTGATATAGTTCATCTTCAAACAGCTAAAATAATGCATAAAGCTAAAAATAACCAATTACCTAAAAATGTCATCCAATACTTCTCTACAAGAGAGGAGAAATATGATCTCAGGGAAGAACTACATTTGAAACACTTATATGCTAGGACTACGTTAAAAAGCCATAGCATTTCAGTATGTGGAATCAAACTATGGAATGGATTGAGTAAGGAACTCAAACAATGCACAACGATGAGCCAATTCAAGAAACAATACAAGCAGTTGATGTTTGCTAAATACAAGGATGAAGAGTCTTGAACCAGTCATGATGTGCTATATATATCACTATATTGACACTTACTATGGTACCCATTATGTCATTGGATGGTCATATCACCTCGTACTTCGGTACGTGACAAAAAAAAAAGAAAAAAAATTAAAAACATATTAAGAAAGCAGGAAGTGAACAAATGTAACAGTTACTGATTGTAAAAGTACCAGATGGAGGGGTAGGATTTAATAAGATTTGCTTCTTCCTACTCCTTTTGGACATGTGGAACTGTGAACTGATTATGGGATGCATTCAATTGTAATCTGATGCATGTTCAAATAAAATAAAACCATTACCATTTCTATAAAACAACAAGTCTCAGTAGCTCCAAACTGCATTTGTAATAAATATGTTCATTTCGAGAGAATTTCCGCTTGTTTTCTTGTAGGGCTCGGAAGCTCAAGAGCCGATTCTCCAGTCTGCTCGCTCCATGCTGGACAGCTCCACGTACCTGCTGAAGACCGCACGCTCTTTGGTTATTAACCCTAAAGACCCACCCACATGGTCTGTTTTGGCTGGTCACTCCCGCACCGTCTCCGACTCCATCAAGAGTCTCATCACTGCCATACGGTTAGTGGATGGAAATACACAAAAACAAAACAAAATGACAACTACATTTATTTACTTGCATTAAGGTTTATAAAAATATAAAATTTGGACTGTGTCCTGGTATCCTAATGTTAGCTTTACGATTCTTTCTCTTCCTGTCCCCTTGTCTGTCATCTCATTTACCTTCCTACCTCTCTCTTGTCAAACCCCTGTCGTCTTCACCTCTTCATCATCCTCCGACCTCGCTCCCCTCACGATTTATTGCTCCGTGACGTTCTCAGGGACAAGGCCCCAGGCCAGCGGGAGTGCGACTCATCCATCGATAACGTCAACAAATGTATCCGTGACATTGAGCAGGCCTCTCTGGCTGCGGTCAGCCAGAACCTACCCAGCAGGGATGACATCTCACTGGAGGTAAGTGGCTCCATCTCTCAGTCTCCATTTTGCTTTTTTTTTTGTCTTTATTTTGTCTTTTCTTATGGAAATTTCAGTTTTTCGGTTGGATAACAGCACATTACTACTCCTGTATTATTTGGATGTACAGTTTGTGTGTCTTTCATAGCCTTTGTAACCCCGGAACACTTACTGTCGGAGTCTGCCAGCCACACATTTTAAAGTGTAAAAATAAGTTAGGAGCATTTTTTTTTTGTATATTTTCACATTTTTGCTTATTAAACACCAAAACCAATCCACCGTAGGTAGCAGTTGAATTCATTTTCTACCGCTTTTTCCTCACGAGGGTCGCGGGGGTACTGGAGCCTATCCCAGCTGGGGTACACCCTGGACTGGTCGCCAGCCAATCACAGGGCACATACAGTGGGGCAAAAAAGTATTTAGTCAGCCACCAATTGTGCAAGTTCTCCCACTTAAAAAGATGAGAGAGGCCTGTAATTTTCATCATAGGTACGCTTCAACTATGAGAGACAAAATGAGAAAAAAAAATCCAGATAATCATATTGTTTGATTTTTAAAGAATTTATTTGCAAATCATGGTGGAAAATAAGTATTTGGTCAAAAACAAAAGTTCATCTCAATACTTTGTGATATACCCTTTGTTGGCAATGACAGAGATCAAACGTTTTCTGTAACTCTTCACAAGATTTTCACACACTGTTGTAGGTATTTTGGCCCATTCCTCCATGCAGATCGCCTCTAGAGCAGTGATGTTTAGGGGCTGTCGCTGGGCAACACGGATTTTCAACTCCCTCCAAAGATTTTCTATGGGGTTGAGATCTGGAGACTGGCTAGGCCACTCCAGGACCTTGAAATGCTTCTTATGAAGCCACTCCTTCGTTGCCCGGGCGGTGTGTTTGGGATCGTTGTCATGCTGAAAGACCCAGCCACGTTTCATCTTCAGTGCCCTTGCTGATGGAAGAAGGTTTTCATTCAGAATCTCACGATACATGGCCCCATTCATTCTCCCATTTACACGGATCAGTTGTCCTGGTCCCTTTGCAGAAAAACAGCCCCAGAGCATGATGTTTCCACCCCCATGCTTCACAGTAGGTGTGGTGTTGTTTGGATGCAACTCAGCATTCTTTCTCCTCCAAACACGACGAGTTGAGTTGATACCAAAAAGTTCTATTTTGGTTTCATCTGACCATATTACATTCTCCCAATCCTCTTCTGGATCATCCAAATGCTCTCTAGCAAACTTCAGACGGGCTTGGACATGTACTGGCTTCAGCAGGGGGACACGTCTGGCACTGCAGGATTTGAGTCCCTGGCGGCGGAGTGTGTTACTTATGGTAGCCTTCGTTAATATGGTCCCAGCTCTCTGCAGGTCTTTCACTAGGTCCCCCCGTGTGGTTCTGGGATTTTTGCTCACCGTTCTTGTTATCATTTTGACCCCACGGGGTGAGATCTTGCGTGGAGCCCCAGATCGAGGGAGATTATCGGTGGTCTTGTAGGTCTTCCATTTTCTCACAATTGCTCCCACAGTTGATTTCTTCACACCAAGCTGCTTAACTATTGCAGATTCAGTCTTCCCAGCCTGGTGCAGGTCTACAATTTTGTTTCTGATGTCCTTTGACAGCTCTTTGGTCTTGGCCATAGTGGAGTTTGGAGTGTGACTGTCTGAGGTTGTGGACAGGTGTCTTTTATACTGATAACCAGTTCAAACAGGTGCCATCAATACAGGTAACGAGTGGAGGACAGAGGAGCTTCTTAAAGAAGAACTTACAGGTCTGTGAGAGCCACAAATCTTGCTTGTTTGTAGGTGACCAAATACTTATTTTCCACCATGATTTGCAAATAAATTCTTTAAAAATCAAACAATGTGATTATCTGGATTTTTTTTTCTCATTTTGTCTCTCATAGTTGAAGCGTACCTATGATGAAAATTACAGGCCTCTCTCATCTTTTTAAGTGGGAGAACTTGCACAATTGGTGGCTGACTAAATACTTTTTTGCCCCACTGTATAGACAAACAACCATTCACACTCTCATTCATACCTATGGACAATTTGGAGTCGCCGATTAACCTAGCATGTTTTTGGAATGTGGGAGGAAAACCCGAACCGGAATTGAACCCTGGTCTCCTAGCTGTGAGGTCTGCGCGCTAACCACTAGACCACCGTGCTGCCCCAGCGGTTGAATGTATTTCAAAATAATACATCCTACAGCTCAGCTTTGTGTTATAAGTGACATAACAAATATTTATTAGTAGAAGTGTGATTGCATTTTGAGTTTTTCTCCTAATGTTACATGTTTGGTCTTCTAATTTTTGTATAAGATACCATAGGAGAAACAGAAGAAACATTCCCCTTTTTTCTTTTTACAACGTATACTCATGGCTTGGCTTCCTTAGCATCTGTGTCCTGTCAGTCCAATAACCTCAACTTTTAGGCCAAACCGCTTTTATAACCATTTCTGAAATAGTTGACATACATTTTGTTGCATTATGAACTATTTAAGTCCACCTTAAGGCATATATCTCCTAATTTACTTCTCAGGGCAATGCACTTTTGCATGTTCCAGAGGAGAAGGCTCTTTCCTAAAATGCCACACGGGCACAAATTTACTTCCATTTCCTTTTTTCTTAGGCCCTGCAAGAACAGCTGACATCCTCCGTGCAAGAAATTGGCCACTTAATCGACCCTGTTTCCACCGCTGCCAGAGGCGAAGCTTCCCAACTAGGACACAAGGTATTTCGGGGCAAGACGCTGAAATATATTTTATTATAGTGTAGCAACAAGTAGAAGTGTGTTTTTTTTTTTTGAAGGGAGGCTTTGCTCTACTTATGTTTTACATTTTTGTCCATACTGTACAAAACATCATGCATCAACATTACTTTACTGATTATTATTAGTCAGGCTAACGGTGCTTTGCGGCGATGTCCATACCTCAGGTGACACAACTGGCCCGCTACTTTGAACCGCTGATCAAAGCCGCGGTGGGCGTGGCATCCAAGCTGAATGACCACCAGCAGCAGATGACCTTCCTGGATCAGACCAAGACCCTGGCGGAGTCCGCCTTGCAGATGCTCTACGCTGCCAAGGAGGGAGGAGGAAACCCAAAGGTCAGATATCACTCTCACATTTAAAACCATCACCTGTAGAGGAACAAAATGTAACCGTCAGTGTCATGTACTCCATTGTGTGTTGCCAGGCGTCCCACACGCATGACGCCATCGCCGAGGCATGCCAGCTCATGAAGGAGGCAGTGGATGACATCATGGTGACGCTGAACGAGGCCGCCAGTGAAGTCGGCATGGTGGGAGGTATGGTGGATTCCATCGCAGAAGCCATGGCAAAGGTGAGTTCATGTTTACCTTAACTTAACGGCCATTTAAATATTGTTAGTTCAGGTAACGTTAAGGTCTTGTGGTCCAAGGTGTCTCTGCTGGCTTCTTTTTGATGTGCTCAGCACTCTAATTTAGTAGAGCTGCTGTAATGGATGTAGTGCAATCATGGATGATGCTATTTTAAACCTTGGATCACATCCTCACCAGATATGTCCTTTACTATACCTGTGCATACAATAATATGCTGCCTAGTGGAAAATCACAGATTCTTCCATAATACTGTTAATAGTTTGGATTGATAGTCAGTGGTGACATTGAACATTGATTATGTTTTTTTTAAGAATATCATTATGATTTGTGATTTTTTTTCTGTGTTTCTCTGCTATTTTTACATTATATTCCTGTATTTTTACAATGGCAACATTTGTAATTATTTTTGTTTATATCATTTCTTAAATATTTCCATATATTTCTATATATATAATTTTGTACATATATAAAAAAAATCTGTGTTCATCTGCTATTATTACATTATATTCCTGTATTTTTGCAATGGCAACATTTGTAATTATTTTTTGTTTATATTATTTTTTTAATATTTCCATATATTTCTATATATATAATTTTGTGTATATATATATTTATATACAAATAAAAACAACAAAAATAAAACAAAATCCTTTACTATACCTGTGCATAGCGGAAAATTCTTCCATAATACTGTTAATAGTTTGGATTGATAGTCAGTGGTGACATTGAACATTGAGTATATGGTTTTTTTTTTAAAGAATATCATTATGATTAGTGAATTTTTTTTCTGTGTTTTTCTGTGCTATGATTACATTATATTCCTGTATTTTTGCAATGGCCACATTTATTATTTTTGTTTATATTATTTTTTATATATATTTTTATATATCTAATTTTGTATATATATATTTATATACAAATAAAAGCAACAAATATAAAACAAAAACAACAAAAATATATATAGATATTTTATATATTGATATATATATTTTTTTGTTGTTGTTGTTTTTTTGTTTTGTTTTGCATTATACAGATTTTTTTTAAGGCAAAACAAATCTTAAAGGTGTAAGTTACCGTCTGTCCTTGTGTAGCTGGATGAGGGAACGCCTCTTGAACCCGAGGGCTCCTTCGTGGACTACCAGACCAGTATGGTGAAACACTCCAAGGCTATTGCCGTCACTGCTCAGGAAATGGTAATAATCACCCCCATTGCATCACTGCATCATTGTTGATGAATATTTCGTAATGTGTATTTTTGTGACTCAGATGACCAAATCGGTGACGTGTCCAGACGAGCTGGGGGGTCTGGCCTCTCAGGTGACCGTGGACTTCAGCCAGCTGGCCGTACAGGGACGAATGGCCGCATACACGGCCGAGCCAGAAGAGGTACGAGTCACAAAGTAGAACCCAACACACAAGAATACCACAAGTGCTGCATGAATTTCAAAGATTTCTGTGTTTTTGTGTCGTCTCCAGATTGGTTTCCAGATTAAAACCAGAGTTCAGGACCTGGGACACGGATGCATCTTCTTGGTCCAGAAGGCCGGAGCACTGCAGATTACTCCTACTGACAGCTTCACCAAACGAGAGCTTATCGACTGTGCTCGTACCGTCACAGAGAAGGTATCCATTATGATCATCACATCGCTCTACAGCAAGGGTCTCAAACTCAATTTACTTGGGGGCCACTGGAGCTCGGGTCTGGGTGAGACTGGGCCACATCAGGTTTTCAAAAAAAAAACAAAAAAAAACACATTTATTAAAAACAAAAAATTTTAAAAAACTTCGCCTTGGTTCCAATTTTCTACAAGAAAAGCTCTGATAAAACATTCCTCATGTTCTCAAATATCTTACTTTTTATTTTTCTACACAAAATAAGATGAAAAATAAATAAACAAATCAAGAATAAAGAAAATCAATCAATCAGTAATAAAAAAAATAAATATTATAATAATAATAATAAAACGGCAAATAATAAAAACCTAAGAAACCACATATAGTTGGTGGGTAGACCAATTATTTTTTTCAGATTAAAATGAACAAAGCATTATTAGAGCCCTGTAGACATGACAAAACACGACTATAGTCACATTTATACTCTTTTTATTTACAACATATTGCGCAACTGCAGGGTCTTGAGACACATGCTAACTCGCAAACTAGAGAGCTAGCGACCTAAACGGTAGCCTTCAAGTTATTTCCTTTAAACTTAAATAGCCAAAAACTTACCACTTCCACACGGATAGGGAGGATAACTATTAACAGTTATTTAACCTTTAACATGAACATTAATCAAACGTAGTAATTTTTTCTGGGTACATGATACCATACAGCATCCATATCAAACTTGCGCGGGCCGCACCAACATTAAACTTTCATATCAAGGTGGCCCGTAGGACACTAGTTTGAGACCCCTGCTCTACAGTATCTTTACTGTTAATGCCTCATGTGCGCCGTGATTAGAAAATATGCAAAACACATGAATCAGTCTAAGAAGATTACAAGTCATCTTTGATTACTGTGTTTTTATTTTTGTGCATGTGCTAAAAGTACATTTTGTAGGAAATCCTACAAAATACTGTAAAAAAAAACATATTTTTGTTGTTAATAACAATGCAAACTATGGTCTGTAGTTGCAAAATGATACCTGTCATCCTCCCAGCATAATTACAGCCTATCATCATGCATGTTCTCAGGTGTCCTTGGTGCTGTCAGCCCTCCAGGCAGGCAACAAGGGCACGCAGGCCTGCATCACAGCGGCCAGCGCCGTGTCGGGCATCATCGCAGATCTGGACACCACAATTATGTTCGCCTCCGCCGGCACGCTCAACGCAGAGAATGACGAGTCCTTTGCCGACCACAGGTGGGAGTAGGAAGTGTTTGATTGGTCTCAAAGCATGACGAGTGTAAAATTTGTCCTGTGGTTTTCTTTCATCAGAAAGTGACAAAATGACTTAGTGGAAGGCAAATAAGAGGGGAGGTAACGTTTCAGGCCTGGAAAGATGAAGTGTTGTTTCTTCCAGGCTTCTCTGTCTCTCAAACTTAAAATTACATAAAACTCTAGTTTGTTGCAATGACCAAAATATCATCCATTAATAATATTTTTTATGAAACATGAAAACCTAACACAGGCTGCATGGTGGTGCAGTGTTTAGCGCGCAGGCCTCACAGCTAGGAGACCCTAGTTCAATTCCACTCATGGCCATCTCTTTGTGTGGGGTTTTCTCCGGGTACTCCGGTTTCCTCCCACATTCCAAAAACATGCTAGGTTAATTGGCGACTCCAAATTGTCCGTAGGTATGAATGTGAGTGTGAATGGTTGTTTGTCTATATGTGCCCTGTGATTGGCTGGCGACCAGTCCAGGGTGTACCCCGCCTCTCGCCCGAAGACAGCTGTGATAGGCTAAAATTTTACTTTATTTTTGTTTTATTGTACAGTGGTTGAATTCTCTTTTGCTCGTGTATGATTGAAAAGGGCTGCACGGCGGACAGGTGGTTAGCGCGCAGACCTCACAGCTAGGAGACCCGAGTTCAATTCCACCATTTCTGTGTGGAGTTTGCATGTTCTCCCCGTCCAAGCGTGGGTTTTCTCCGGGTACTCCGGTTTCCTCCCACATTCCAAAAACATGCTAGGTTAATTGGCGACTCCAAATTGTCCATAGGTATGAATGTGAGTGTGAATGGTTGTTTGTCTATATGTGCCCTGTGATTGGCTAGTGACCAGTCCAGGGTATACCCCGCCTCTCGACCGAAGACAGCTGGGATAGGCTCCAGCACACCCCACGACCCTCGTGAGGATAACGCTACTTGCCATTCAGAGACATCTTGAAGTAACCTATTTTCTTGGGAAACTTCAGACTGTCCAGTCTCTACTTTCGGATTGGATTCGGGATCCGAGCAGACATTTTGAAAAGATAAATCGCTTATGTTCGTTATCGTTTATTATCAACTCCTATAAAGTTGGGTTCGGCAGCTATTCAGAAGTCCTCGTGAGCATGAGTGTGACGAATGGAGGCGAGCTGTGTGTGGAATAAATTAGTGAAGCCATGAAATTCAAACCACAGAGTGGCAGGGGAAGATGTTTCTTTAAAAGCAAATAATAATTGGTGTAGTTACTCCATGAATATACGAGTAATGTTGTGCCAGTTCATGATTTATTTAAATAATTCTTTCCTCTTTTATATTCTTTTCCTTGACCAAGAGTCTCTTTCTTTCAGAGAAAACATTTTAAAGACAGCCAAGGCTCTGGTGGAGGACACAAAGATGTTGGTGTCTGGAGCCGCTTCCGGCCAGGACAAATTGGCTCAGGCGGCTCAGTCTTCTGCCAAAACCATCACCCAGCTCACTGATGTGGTCAAACTGGGAGCCGCCAGCATCGGCTCTGATGATCCAGAGACACAGGTCGGTCGGTTTAATGGTACTTTTGGCTCAGGCAGTCTTAGTCTAATACTATTTCCTTTATTCACTGATTTCCGCTTAAGATTTATTCTAAAGAAGGACAATGAGCCGCTTCTTAAATCTCCCATAATGCCTCATAATCTCATAACCTGCTTGGTCTGGGGCTGTAGGTGGTTCTGATAAATGCTATCAAAGATGTTGCCAAGGCGTTGGCAGAGCTCATTAGTGCCACAAAGTGTGCCGCCGGCAAAGCAGCAGACGACCCGTCCATGTATCAGCTGAAGAGCGCCGCCAAGGTGAGCGAACGAGTATGTCTGAAACACAAGAATCAATATACTCCATTGGGTATTTTATACATACACTCATGGGACACTTCATTTAGTACACCTGCATAGTAGGAAGACCTCCAGAAAATATCATTCATTACTATCTTTGTCAACCGAAATAGTGCATTATTATATCCAACTACTGTCTGGTGGGACTTAAATTATCAATATATTATATTTAATGTGCATGGATCTCTGTGTGGAGTTTGCATGTTTTCTCCGGGTACTCCGGTTTCCTCCCACATTCCAAAAACATGCTAGGTTAATTGGCGACTCCAAATTGTCCATAGGTATGAATGTGAGTGTGAATGGTTGTTTGTTTATATGTGCCCTGTGATTGGCTGGCAACCAGTCCAGGGTGTACCCCACCTCTCGCCCAAAGACAGCTGGGATAGGCTTCAGCACCCCTTGCGACCCTCGTGAGGAAAAGCGGTAGAAAATGAATGAATGAATAGTGTGCATGGATTCTGTAAGAAAAACTGCAGTAAACAATACCATTTCCATTCAATGGGTCTTTTGCACCCCCTGTTGTTCATTATGTGGTACTACAGCTTTATTTCCAGCATAATATTAAACAATTACTCTAATTAATGACAGTGACAGGTTCAATATGTGACCCAGCTATCGCTCTATCAATAATCCAATTATTGAGTAGGATGTCATTATATTTTTTGACTATTTGTAGTAGTTTCAGTTATTATATTATTATATTTTTATATTATTATATTAAATATCATTAATAGTAGTGCACAATGTGTGGCATTTTCCTAATGCTTTTTCTTCCAGGTCATGGTGACCAACGTGACGTCCCTGCTAAAAACAGTCAAGGCCGTAGAGGACGAGGCCACACGAGGCACCAGAGCGCTGGAGGCCACCATTGAGTGCATCAAACAGGAAATGGCGGTGAGGGTCGCTGAATGATACACTCATGCATCATCAGCTCAAGCGGCTGTGATGCTCATTTCCAGTGCTTCTTTTATGTCCTTATTGGCTTAGAAATGAAGTGACCTAGCCGAGCTTTCTAGATGACCTGTAGGAACTCCTTTATTATTGGCTTTCTTTGTCGCCCGTCAGTTATTCCAGTCCAGGGACCCTCCTAGCAAAACAACCACACCTGAAGAATTCATCCGCATAACCAAGGGTATCACCATGGCGACGGCTAAAGCAGTGGCTGCTGGGAATTCGGCCCGACAGGAGGACATCATCCATACGGCCAACCTGAGTCGTAAGGCCATTTCGGACATGCTCGCCAGCTGCAAGGTTCGTCCATCATGTTGTGAAAACACGTGTTCGCCTTTACTGAGTCGACTGTCTCGTCATGTAGCAAGCGGCGTATCACCCCGATGTCAACGAGGAGGTGAAGAACAGGGCGCTGAGATTTGGATCAGAGTGTACGACTGGATATATTGATCTACTGGAGCAAGTACTCTTGGTGGGTTATCTTCTCGAAGGGAACGGCCTTTTTAACGAGTTTATACACTCAAATGTTGGCGTATTTCTGCGTAGGTGTTGCAGAGGCCCACTCCTGAGCAGAAGCAGCAGCTGGCAGTGTGTTCAAAACGAGTGGCCGGAGCCGTCACTGAACTCATCCAGTCTGCTGAAGCCATGAAAGGTGAAAACTCATACAGAATATCGTCATGGAGATGTATTTTTCCTGTCTACTCTCACACGCATGCAGAGAATTTTAAGATAATGGTGATCAATGAAAGCATTCAGAAGACCCATTGAAAAATGCTGTGAATGATATGTAGTATCTACACTGACACTGGTCACAAGGTGTCTGGTATGCTGCTGTAGTTAGGTGAGACACACAAACACCAGACTTGATCGCCGGAATAACAGTCTTTTATTGCAGGTTTGAGTTATCTCACTACAGGCACAATAATTCTGAATAAAAACACAGGCTACAGTTAAGGCCATCACCAAGATAAAACTCAATTCTGAACCCTCAGTGTCGCTTTCTATTCACCCCTGCTCAGTTCCTTTAAGGGACACATTTATAGTAACACAAACAAGCAAAGTCATATTTATGTTTTAATTGGCTTATTTACTTTTATTATATTTGATAATATGAGTGCAAATGTTAATATAGGGGTGTTACTTCATGTTGAGAGGGCTCTAATAATGTTAAAAATGTATTAAAAATATTATAAACAGGTTTTCTGCACGGTGTACGAATGGTTAGCATGCAGGCCTCACAGCTAGGAGACCCGAGTTCAATTCCACCCTCAGCCATCTCTGTGTGGAGTTTGCATGTTCTCCCCGTGCATGCGTGGGTTTTCTCCGGGTACTCCGGTTTCCTCCCACATTCCAAAAACATGCTAGGTTAATTGGCGACTCCAAATTGTCCATAGGTATGAATGTGAGTGTGAATGGTTGTTTGTCTATATGTGCCCTGTGATTGGCTGGCGACCAGTCCAGGGTGTACCCTACCTCTCGCACGAAGACAGCTGGGATAGGCTCCAGCACCCCCCGTGACCCTCGTGAGGATAAGCGGTAGAAAATGAATGAATGAATGAATGATAACATGAGTGCACAGGTTAATGTAGGGGTGTTATTTCATGTTGAGAGGGCTCTAATAATGTTAAAATATGTTTGTTCCAGCAACAAACATATTCAATTCATAAATAAGGAATCCTACTCGCGATGGGGTCTGGGACCAATTAACCGTGATAAACAAGGTACTACTGTACTAACGTACAACTTAGTAAGATTCTCTACAAACACTCAAGTATCCTTCTTTGTCCTTCTGACATGCTTTTAAGGTTTGTACTAAAACTCCCAACTAAACTGACAAAATTTGAGTAATACTATTAAAGTGGCACTAATGAGGTACATAAACTACAGTACCTTGTAGTTGTTTAAACATAGTAAGAGTGCTTCTTTTCCAAGCCTTTTCTAACACTCCTGTGTCTTCCTCCTTCCTTCGCCACAGATGGAGGTAAGTTAGCGTGGTCACTTTTCCGTACTATGACTGATACCACCAGCTGTGAGATGCTCCACACTTTGTTGTCATGTTTTGGCCGCTAACAGCTATTCATTTCATCCCATCTGGAGTGGGCTCTCTTTGTTTGCGTTCCTCTTTGTTTTGGGCGCCCACATCATCACATCATGTTTGTTTCTGCAGTCACGCATGGGACGGGTGGATGTTTAGTTGCTGTGAGGCATGATTAAACACTTCCGTAACCTTTACTTAGTGTCCCGGTCTTATGACACCCCTTCTCCAGGTTCTGAGTGGGTGGACCCAGAGGACCCCACTGTGATCGCTGAGACGGAGTTGCTGGGGGCGGCGGCGTCCATTGAGGCGGCAGCTAAGAAGCTGGAGCAGCTCAAACCTCGAGCCAAGCCAAAGGTGAGAGACTAGATGTTTAAAGCAGTATTAATAATAATGATAATGAATTAAATATGAAATATTATACATATATATGCATATTATTATAAATATAAAATATAATAAATAAAAATAAATACAATAATATAAATATATATAATACTAAAATATTATAAATATATTTCTAATGTGTGTGTTTTAGTCTAACTATTGTGTTTATTATTGTATTTTCTAGGGATATATTAGTAATATAATATTATTAGGAATTAATATACAGTATTAATTACTATTAAATACTTTTTTTAAAACATCTAAATTGGATAAGAGCTTTCCATAACAAATAAAAAAAAAATAATAATAATTTAAATTATATACCAACATTCAATACCATAAAATGGGGTTATAAGGGATGGTGGGGTAATAAGGGACAATTTTCGGGAATTTTTTAAAATGTAATTCTGCCTTTTCATGCTTTGGGTTGTTTTTTTTTCAAAGAAGCATATATTCTTGAACAAATCGTTCAAAAACATTTTCCAGAAAATTGTCCCTTAATACCCCGCCGTTTTATGGTACATAAAATAACTCAATTATATCAAAATGATATAAAATGGATATCAATATCAACATTATCAAAGCTGTAATTTAGTTAAACACAAGTCTCTGGTCTAAGAATAAATAATAATGAGTAATCCTCATAAAGTCCTATTTAGACAAATAAAGAAAATAAAAATAACACAAAAGATGGAGGCTATAAAAATCATCAACTTGTGTTTACTTGAAGGGTATACTGTATTTACGTATATAGACAGTTTTATAGGAATGTTACAGCAATGTGTGTGTTTTGTCTCTTGTGTTGTCTCCTCCCTCTAAAATTATGAGCATTCACTCCCCCCACGCCCTTTTTTTTACCCAAATAATAAGTGATGCTCGTCCATGAACATGTCTTTAATATCTCACAACAAGATTGAAACCACCCCCATATTTGGCCATGTTCCCTTCTGCCATGTTTTCCCTGCTCCTCCTCCCATCATCCTTCAATCTGTGCTAAATCTGGCTAAATCCTGCTGTAGTTTATTCTTATGTACTATAGCTCCTTATAAATCCCAGACCCAAGCACCCACCTCCACCCCCCATCCCTTGCCTTGCCTGCCCCTGCCCCAGGAGGCCTCCTCTGCAGGGCTCTGTCTGATATGTTTGATATATTAGGTTGTTATTCAGTCCCAACTATATATCAAACATATTCCTACAGTGTCCCGCTCTGTCTACAGACTTGTGTGTGTGTGTTTGTTTGTGAGTGACAGAGCAAAAGATGCATTTCAGTTACATTGGTGTTTTGTTTTGCTGCAAGCATAGACCTCCTTAAACACCAAACCATTCAAAATGGGCTTTGCAATACTTCTCATAGGCAATGTTGTATTGTTCATATTTATATTGTTGCTGCAGCTGAACTACCCAGCATGCCAACCAACAAACTAGATGCCCGTTCTTAACCTTTTGGACGTTGGGGCCCAATTTTTTCAGTGCAGAGTGGCCTGTGGCCCATCAAATATTAACACTGTATAGATTTTAATTGATCTTATTGTTTTCAATAATAAATCAAATCTACTCACAGTTTAATAAGCTAACAAGCGAAAATCTGAATAAAGTTTAGTGAATAATGACATAAAGATTTGTATTAAGTTTATCTTAACTTTTGCTAATAATTCATGGAACAAATGAAGCAAGAAAAAAATTAAAGTCAGGCTTATTAATAAAAATGTATCAATCAATAAAAAACGGTAGTAATAAAAAAACTTGATGAAGTCAGGATTGTACTTACCTAAAAATGTAGTCTTGATCCTATTAATTTGTTTTCAATAATAAATCAAATCTACTCACGGTTTAACAAGCTAACAAGCAAAAACCTGAATAAAGTTAAGTGAATAAATGACATGATAAAAGATTTTTATTAAGTTTATCTTAACTTTTGCTAATAATTGGTGGAACAAATGAAGCAAGAAAAAAATGTAAAGTCAGGCTTATTAATAAAAATTTATCAATCAATAAAAAACGGTAGTAATAAAAAAACTTGATGAAGTCAGGATTGTACTTACCTAAAAATGTAGTCTTTTAGGGGGGACTGGCACCATTTTTGTTTCAATTTTTTCGTTGTAAAACATCTCCATTGCTAGGTGTAGTTGTGTCGTCTTCTGATCTTATGTGAGCTTGTTAAACAACTGACTGACACATTACCGCCACCATCTGGTCGGAAGCTGCACTGTAACTGAGCTTCTCATGGATAACACACAGTAGCATAGCGGCTACTGGTCTACGTTTTTTTGCGGCCCTGTAGGTGGCGCTAGAGGCCCAAGTTTATGGTTAAGAATCACTGTGTTAGACAAAAAACATAAACTTTATGTGAACACACACCGTCACATGGATAAAAGTAGGCAAAAAAAAATCTGAATCAAATTAAAATGATATATGTACATGAGTGATAACAGTGGACATGTTGTCTTTCACCCTCAGCTGGCGGATGAGACGTTAAACTTTGAGGAGCAGATCCTGGAGGCGGCCAAGTCCATCGCTGCCGCCACCAGCGCCTTAGTCAAGTCCGCCTCCGCCGCCCAAAGAGAGCTGGTGGCTCAGGGCAAAGTGGGATCCATCCCGGCCAATGCCGTAGACGACGGACAGTGGTCTCAAGGTCTCATCTCGGCTGTGAGTACATTTCATCAGAGCGATATCATCAATGAATGAATGAAACTGCAGTGATCCAGTACTCAGATGCTACAAAATCCTGTGTGATCCAACACAAAACATTCTCCTTTGGTCTCTTTAGGCACGCATGGTGGCGGCGGCCACTAGCAATCTGTGTGAGGCTGCTAACGCATCCGTGCAAGGCCACGCCAGCGAGGAAAAACTCATCTCTTCGGCCAAGCAGGTAGCGGCCTCCACTGCACAGCTGCTGGTGGCCTGCAAGGTGAAGGCTGACCAAGACTCTGAGGCTATGAGGAGACTGCAGGTATGGACTTCTGGCAGATAATACCACTAACCTGCAGGGGGCACTGTAGGGCTTAAAGTTAAAAACATATCAAAAACACGATCGGTCTGAACCAAAAACTACAATATCATTGTGAATATGACCCCCCCCCCCCCACACACACACACACTTACTTAAAGGTACCAAATACCACCCAGACGTGCATCCAATAATACTACACAAGTTCCAATCCTTACTTTTATCCTTTTAAAGCCAATATGAACGTTACACTGTCAACAAGCCTTAACGTTAGCGAGCTAATGCTAACAGAGCCAAAAGAACGCCCAACCGCAGAAGTAAATAGCAACTAAATGCAGCGCAAAACAGAATAAACTCCGCTATTACTGATAGTTGAAAACATAGCATATGAAACCCAGTCGAGGTGAAAGGTAGTATGTTTACGAAGCAAAATACAGTTGCAAATAAGTTCAGCCTCTTCCGCCGCAGCGACTTGTGATGGGCGGGCAGACTGCTTTGTCTCCACCCCCAACCGCTGAACACCAGTCACTGATTGGCTGATCCGGACAGCCAATCCGGTCTCACGAAGAAACGCAGCTTTCTGATATGTTTTAATTGTTCCCGAATACAAACATTTTAAATGTATCTGTTCGAACTTATTATTCGTAAAAAAGTCATTATTCTTGCCGTTCCGAATACCGTATTTGGGTTCAGCTCCACCCCTGTAGCATACACTAGCTTCTTGGAGCACAGCACACAAAAACATACACCTTTCGCCGAGTTGTCTTGAACGCAGCATTTTAAGCCCTGGCACTGCTTTGTTCTCGTTTGTAAACCAATCAAGTGCAGCAATTCATAACAACCTGTTATTAATGAAAGTGAATGGAGTCACATGAAGTCATGCAAAATGTTGACTATTGTGGTTTTCTCTAATGGTCAGATTGCTGGCAACGCAGTGAAAAAGGCGTCCGACAACCTGGTGAGAGCTGCTCAAAAGGCAGCGTTTGACAAAGCAGATGAAGACAACGTGGTGGTCAAGACCAAGTTTGTGGGCGGCATCGCACAGGTAAACGACACCTTTATTTGCTTTAATAAAATAAGCTATGGATTGATTGGTTAGTGTTCTAGTTCTATGTACCATGTTAACTCATTCAATACCAAAAAAAACTCCTTTTCCATCCAGATCATCGCGGCCCAGGAGGAGATGCTGAGGAAGGAGAGGGAACTGGAGGAAGCCAGGAAGAAGCTGGCTCAGATCCGCCAGCAGCAGTACAAGTTCCTGCCCAGTGAGCTGCGTGAGGACAACAACTAAAGAAGGACAATCACCTCATCCTTGAAATGGATGTCTTTTATGTCTCAGCTGCTGTGTCACTGACCCATTTTGGAACCAATCAGTCTCACATGACGAGGAGGTCTTAAACGGTGACTTTTGGAGGGGAAAAAACAACATGAAGCACGTGACCCACTTGGGTCAACGTCAACTTAAAACCTGTTTACCTATCTGGGAGCGTACGTATATTGTACAGTACATAGAAGACGCTCCCATATTGTTTGAATGTGTTGCAACACCGTTCATGAAAATTCACACAGAAGATGGTTGAACATATTTGTTGGACCAGGCTGTAAATGTGAATCATGGACTTTATCTTGGGACTTACCGTGATGTATTAGGAGATCCGCATGTCTTTGTCCTTGAATTATTGAGTGTGCCGTGCCGATACATTTCTGCACAGGTGACTTCTTACTCACCGTGGAAGGAATATTTATTATTATTTTAAGGATATATTTCGCAGATGTGATTACAGAAGGAAGGAAAATCTAACTGCCAGGCTCTCTGTTAGGGATGGAATTTGATGCAATAACAAGGATGGTGCTGTAGAGGGCGGTGTTGGTGTCCTAATGTAATAATAATAATAATAATAATAATAATAAACAATGCAAGCTTTGTTTATTTTTGTTGCTGCCATCAAATCAAATTGGCTGCTAAATAGAAATACCCCGAGTTCTATATATCGATCTTTATTTTTAACACAACGGTGCGGCTTTATGAATACATTACCTGCACAAGAGGAGCCGTTTGTTTACCAAATGTGATTGTATCTGCCTTACTTTAACAGCCTGTGTTACATTATTACTGTACCTGTAAAGTGTATGGTAAAGTTTGTGCATGGGTAAAGATGCATCGTAACATAGAATAGAGACATCCACGTAACTTTAAAATGAGCATTTAACGATTGCAAGGTTTTGTATTGTGTGTGTGTGTGTGTGTGTGTGTGTGTGTGTGTGTGTGTGCTCATCCGTCTGATGTGTAGTGTTATTATTATTAGTGCCTTAGTCCGTAGCCTAGCCAGTGTCTACATGGATGCGTAGGAGTGACAGCTCCACATCAACTTAATCCACAAACACGTTTAAGGAATCTCATTTGTTGTTGTTGTCGTTGGGTGTTGACGTCCTACAAGTGCTCTAGTTAACTGCAATTTCATGTTCCATCTCATTTTAGGGATGAGAGCACTGGTTCGGAACATTTTTATGACACTTCTCATTCAATCGGACACAGTTAAAGTCTTTTTTGGGGGCGTGAGAGTTTAAGTTCACTGCATTTTCATGAGGTTTCTTGCTCATTCAGGGCATGAGAGCAGTGGGTTAATTCATTTATTATGACATATAAGGTCTACATGATACATGATATCGCTGTTTGTCTCATGAGGTGCTTTAGGTGAGTGATAGTACTCTTTCATCATCTCAGTACCAGTATGAGACTTCTCATTCATTCTGACACAATTAAGGCCTTTTAGGGGTATGATAGTGTTTGTTTGCTGAATTTTCATGAGGTTCACGTTCACTCTGATGCTTTTAAGGCCTGGTAGGAGTGGTAATACTACATTTTCATCATGCTTATTCATTTAAGGTGGTTTCGGGTATGAGAGTACCGGTTCACTGGATTTAAACAATGTTTGTGAGATCCTCATAGTGAGTGATAGTCGTCTGTTATGACATGTTTAAAGCCTTTATGAGGCATGAGAATAGTGGTTGGCTGCACCCATTCATTCTGACACACGTAAGGCCTTTGTAAGGATTAGAAAAGTAGAACGCTACATTTTCATAATGTTTCATTCAACCTTGGATTTTCTTTTAGGGTATGAGAGTGCTGGTTCACTGCAGTTTCTCGTCAATGAAAGGCATTTCTAATGGATAACACGACCAGTTCTGTGCATTTTCATGAGATTTTTCATTTATTCTGACACATTTGACGCGTTTGGGGGAAAAACAGTGGTCTCTGGTGTGCACCATGAAACTACAACAAATTGAGTACCGTATTTTCCGGACTATAAGTCGCACTTTTTTTTTCATAGGTTGGCTGTTCCTGCCATTTATACTCCAGAGCGACTTATAAATGAAAAAAACTGGACACATTTTCTGTTTATGATTATTTTTCATGTAGCTGTGTTAGCATACCTTACACCTATTCAGCCTGTTCTCTATTCTTTTATTGTTAGAATTTGCCTTTCAAGATGACGTAATGTCTGTTTTGGTCAAGTAGTTTGGAATATAAATTACCCACAAAAAATGCGACTTATACTCCATGTATGTTTTTTCCTACCTAATTAATAATAATAATACATTTTAGTTATATAGCGCTTTTCAAAATACTCAGACACTTTACAGAAGAATGGAGTTGAATAAAAGCAAGTAAACAGAGTAGAAGACACACCAAAATACAACATTAATTTGTTAATACACAGTTAAAACCTGAGAAAAAGCAAAAAAGGGGCACAGCAGTCAGATATAAATAGTTAAACATTAAAAACAGATTTAAAAAGAGGTGGGTTTTTAGTTGTTTTTTGAAACTGGGAAGGTCAAAGTGACTATGCATTTTTGGTCTTGTGTGACTTATACTCCGGAGCGACTTATAGTCCAGAAAATACGGTATTTGTGTCCATCAGCTTCCTTTTTCTCATCCTCTGATCCCTTCCCGCCCTTTAAGAAACTTAGAAACGTGAATGTGACATGACCATTTCTGTCCCTGTTAAGCTGTTGTGACACAAATGGAAGTGTTCTGTACACTAAGCGGATAGTCAAAGATTAGTGATAGCGTATATAAGATATTTATCCGGCCACGATAAAACTATTTTTTGTATTTACTGGAAATAAAGCATTTCATTGTGTCTCCATTTGTGTGTTGTAGTATGATTTTCAAAAAGTCCTTTATATGGAATTGATGCCATGAATGAGGTTTGTATGAGGTATGTCTCTGTTGCTGTGCTGTAAAAGCAACGAGATGACATTACTGAGTCCGCACGAAAAACCGCAGCTATAGCCAGGCTTTGAACCGAGAGCCATGCTAAATTTGTCCCCCACTAAAACTTGAGGAGGCAACGCCAATTACAACGGCACCGGGCAGCTGCTCTGTACTGCTTTTAGATGTCGGAATCCCTTTAAACACTTATTCTCATATGGTTACTTGTCAGTGCTTCAAACAAATACAATAAACGTTGACTCTTCACGTTCTCATCCAGGAGAACATCATGGACTTATGTGGTCACCTCATCTAAGGAGAACAACTAATGATCCATGCTATCATAAACATACATTTTTTGGTTTTTCAATGAAATTCAAGAATGTCATTGTGTTTTGGGCTTCGTTGGATCACTGATATCAATCTTGGAGTACCGTCAAGATGTCAGGATTGGAGTGTTTTCCAGCATGAAGCACCTTGTTAAGGTCATACCACATCATCTCATTAGGATTCAGGTCAGGACTTTGAGAAGGTCACTCCAAAGTCTTCATTTTGTTTTTCTTCATCCATTCCGAAGTGGACTTGCTGGTGTGTTTTGGATCATTGTCCTGCCGGAGAACCCAAGTTGGTTTCAGCTTCAGGTCACAAACAGGTTTCCGGTTTTTGGTAGACATCAGAATTTATTAGAGTAAGTTTTCCAGACGTTCTCCTAGACAGCAGAATTCATGCTTCCATTTTGTTTTCCAGGTCTGGAAGCAGCAAAACAGCCCCAGACCATCACACTACCACCGCCATATTTTACTATTGGCATTTCTCTGTTACATTTACACCAGATGTAATGGGACACACAAGTTGGTTTCAGCTTCAGGTCACAAACAGGTTTCCAGTTTTTGGTAGACATCAGAATTTATTAGAGTAAGTTTTCCAGGTCCTGAAGCAGAAAAACAACCCCAGACCATCACACTACTACCACCATATTTTACCGTTGGTATGGAACAAAGAATTATGTTATGGGACACACTTTCCAAAAAGTTCTACTTTTGTCTCGTTAGACCAGATTATTCCCCCAAACGTCTTGAGGATGAGACCAGCCTTAATGTTCTTTTTGTCCAGCGGTGGTTTTGGTCTTGGAACTCTACCATGCAGGCGGTTTATGCTCGATGTCCTTTTTATGGCGGAGTCATGAACGTTGACCTTAACTGAGGTGAGTGAGGCCTGCAGTTGTTTTTGGATGTTATTGTGGGGTCTTTTGTGACCTCTTGAGTGAGTCGTTGCCACACTCTTGGGGTCATTTTGGATTTTGGTTTGCTGGCTACTCCTGGGAAGGTTCACCACTGTTCCCATTTGTGAATAATGGCTCTCATTGTGGTTTGCTGGAGTCCCAAAGCATTATAAGCCTTTCCAGTCTGATAGATCTCAATCTCAGTTATGTTTTATATAATGTATAATGTGTCCTGTGACTGTATAAAAGGTAAAACAATTAAAATGTTGTAGATTGACACTGTTATTTAATGAGAATAAAACAAACAACACTTGTGTTTTACTTTTATATATTATATATATTATAATTCTAAAAGTGTCATATCACCAGCATTATAAAGCCACGGAGCGTTTAAGGATGACATGGATCACACCATGATCCCTTTGCAAGTCTCTCCGTGCAGGACTGGCATGTCTTGCTGGCTGCTATTCAACCACAAAGCGAATGGTGGGAGGACAACATGGTGACAGCTGAGTCTTAAAAAAAGACTCCAAAGGAAAGACATCAAGACCAAGATCACCACATATATATGTAGTTTGACTATGATATTTCCCATTTCCCAGATGCCTTGAATGCAGCATAATACTTACATGGTACATAAACAATTAGATGATGCCATATGCGTATATGTAGTAATTTTCTTAGGTAGTTTTCCTATCATGGAAGCTTTAATTGTGATATTTCCAACCACTTGCAATGAAGGCTAACACATTGGTATAAATTGCATGATGCCCTTTGGGATACATTGTGGTTGCTATGCATCACAATAAACAATTGCAGGATGCCCAGTGGGGTGCACTGCGGTCGTCTACAAGCATACATTGTAAGCAAGGAGCATTTCTGTGTCAGCATTTGACTTGCAAATTGCCTTCACACAACATAAAAAAAGTCTGACACTCCTATTCTTAAAGGTGGCGGCGGTGGGCGTGGTCAGCACCAAGATGGACGAAATCAAGCAGGTGCGTTCCAAGAAGTCAGATCCCCAAAATACAGTACGGATCCAACACAACACACACTTAGACCAAGCTGATCATCAACAGCATATATCCTAACTCACCTATTAGTATATTAGTATATATTAATATTTACAGACAAGTAGTGAACAGTAAGCTATTATTACTGAATGCGTGTGTGTGTGACAGCTGCAACACCGCCAGTGACCCTGTGAACTATCCAAGGGGCCCAAAGAGAGGTGAGGGGGCTTAGAGAGGGGGGGCTGCTGTTGAAAAGCCTAAAGCCACTGGATCCACTGGTGGCCGCATCACGAAGGCTATAACTCTCCAACAAGCTTGATGATCTTCCTCCATGGGACACCGAAGCTCATCCGATAGTGGCGGGGATGTTAAAGTATGCCAGTCGGGAGCTTCCCAAATGATCCCTGGAACACAAACAAGCACCGCAAGTTAATATGACACCCCCCCAAAAGAGGGGGGGGTAACTTCCACAGGGGCTTATTTAATCAGGTAGATTTGCTTTGGATGAATAGCTCACATGCTTGGGATGCTGGGACATTTTAGACGGTATTATTATTATTATTATTTCTACTGACAAGCTAATGATATTTAATAAAAAACTGTCAGGTTAATACTTTTGATTGATACTCTCAGTGTTGTTTTTATTGTGATTGTGTTCTTTCCATTATAGTGATTATGATTAAGATATGCCTTTATTCGTCCCTCAGTGGGGAAATTTGTAATAACTCTTGCTGACAGAAGTGGGATTCGAACCCACGACCTGAACCTTAGACCGCTCGGCCATCCTGACCTGATACCCGTTTCTATGATTTTATCATTGATGGATCATTGGTGGTTATTATTTTTACATGTTTGATACATGAGGTCTGATTGTTTTGAGGAGGCACCTATGTGATGCGAATGTATTACACTTTTGAACGCATATTGTTTTGAGAAGCCAAACTCTTGAGTTGTGAAACCCCAGCCATTACCTGGAACTTCGTTCTTCATCACCGACATCTGACCAGAACTGGATTTAGGGCACCAAATTAAGTCACCGAAATGTCCCTTTAAGGTCATGCCACAGTATCTTAATAATATTTAAATCAGGACTTTACCAGGCCACACCCAATGTTTTCATTTTGTTTGTCTTTTGTTTGTTAAATTTTCATTGTCCTGCTGCAGGACAACTTGAGACCAGACGTTCTCCTAGATAGCAGAATTCATGCTTCCATTTCGTCTTCCATGTCCTGAAGCAGCAAAACAGCCCCAGACCATCACACTACCACCACTATATTTTAATGTTGGTATTTCTCTGTTACGTTTATACCAGATGTAATTGGACACACATCTTCCAAAGAGTTCAGACCTCAGAGTATTTCTGGTAAAATCGCAATGAGTTGATGTTATTTTTTTCTTCAGCTGTGTTTTTTTTGTCTTGGAATTTTGCCATGCAGCCCGTTTTTGTCTTTCCTATGGTGGAGTCATCAACATTGACCTTAACTCATTTTTGTTTCTCCCTTAATAATAAAATATTTTGCATTTTGTGTGTGTCATTGACTAACATATACTATATACTAACATTTGTTTGATATAAAATGCAAAATAATAATAAATCAGGAAGGAGGCACCATGGTAGATGATGTAGGTGTAAAATGTCATTGAGTGTATTTTCTAGCAATACAATAATAAATACATGTAGCATGCTTTTATTTTTATTTTATTTTAGTATTTTCTGGTGTAAAAAACAGTCACAGATGTCATTTTGTTGTCAATAGTTTCATAGTAGTCGATAATTATAATGAGCATATGAGAGGACACCTTTCACACTTTCCTGCATGGACGTGTTGGCGGTGCAAGGAGGGAATGAGTGTGTGTTGTCGTGTTGGTGGGGGCTTCCGCTACTGACGTAAATTTCACATGTAAGGTCACACAAGTGCTCAAATGTCTCAGCCCGAGCGAATCAGTGAAGACTTTCTCAGAAAATAGGGGCTCCCGCTTTGGCAAGCAGCTGTGGTCTTGTCCAAAAAAGTATTAGGTGTCCAGTAACTGGCCCGGCCAAAACTTATTTCACTCACTACAGCCCGAGCGAGCCGGCACTCCAGCTTGGCGTTCACTGTGGTTCAGACGCTCCAACTTGAGGGTCCTTCAGTTGAGTTTCTTTTTGTTTTATACACGCAAAAGCACCGACACTTAAGCAGCCATGGATGCCATCAAGAAGAAGATGCAGATGCTCAAGCTGGACAAGGAGAACGCCTTGGACAGAGCGGAGCAGGCTGAGTCAGACAAGAAGGCAGCTGAGGACAGGAGCAAACAGGTTTGGGATTCATTCATAATAACAGATATGTTATGTTTCAAAGTATTAGTTAGTTAAGCTACTATATTTATTTAATATAAATATCTTCTTCCTCTGTGCCCCAGCTTGAGGATGACTTGGTGGCACTGCAGAAGAAGCTGAAGGCGACTGAGGATGAGTTGGACAAGTACTCCGAAGCCCTGAAGGATGCCCAGGAGAAACTGGAGCTGGCTGAGAAGAAAGCCACAGATGTGAGTTTAAAGCAGGGGTCTCAAACTCAATTTACCTGGGGGCCACTGGAGCTAGGGTCTGGGCAAGGCTGGGCTGCATCAGGTTTTCCAAAAAAAAAAAAACGCATTTATTAACAGAAAAATATACAAACTTTTTCAGTGCTTTGGTTCCGATTTTCTACAATAAAAGCTCCGATAAAACATTTCACTGTTATCAAATATCTTAATTTTTATTTTTCTGCACAAAATAAGATGAAAAATAAATAAACAAATCAAGAATAAAGAAAATCAATCAATCAGTAATAAATAAATATAATAATAATAATAATAATAAAACGGCAAATAATAAAAACTTAAGAAACCACATATAGTTGGTGGGTAGACAAATTATTTTTTTCAGATTAAAATGAGCAAAGCATTATTAGAGCCCTGTAGACATGACAAAACACGACTATAGTCACATTTATACTTTTTTTATTTACAACATATTGCGCAACTGCAGGGTCTTGAGACACATACTAACTCGCAAACTAGAGAGCTAGTAACCTAAACGGTAGCCTTCAAGTTATTTCCTTTAAACTTAAATAGCCAAAAACTTACCACTTCCACACGGATAGGGAGGATAACTATTAACAGTTATTTAACCTTTAACATGAACATTAATCAAACGTAATAATTTTTTGTGGGTACATGATACCATACAGCATCCATATCAAACTTGCACGGGCAGCACTAACATTAAACTTTCATATCAAGGCGGGGGCCTCAAACTAGTGTCCTGCGGGCCACATTTGAGACCCCTGGTTTAGAGATTCTGCTTTAGCTGCCTATTTGAGTCATCTTAAATCTTAACATTTGGGTACCTCTGTAACAGTAACATTCCTGCCTAAATGACGATGATAAAAACCTTAAAGTACAAAGGTACAAAGCTATATTTAGTGCGTGCCCTCTGTATGGCAAGGTCGCAGCCTGCTGCCTTCCTTGAGGATACCACAGGTGGTGGCACCAAAATGTGGACAAGTGTAGGGTTACAACGAAGCACTTTTACAAGCGTGTTTGACCTCTAGGATCCTTGACAACACCAGTTGGCACAAGTTGTCGCAATTATACCCTACTTTGAATGACCAATTAATTATCTGTATTAGTAGGGCATGATTAATCAGCAGCAACTATGACTGAAATATGCCTATTTTATATGCACAGCACGGTGTATGAGTGGTTAGCATGTAGGCCACACAAAACCTCCTAAAAACATGCTAACGTGTTAGCTTAATTGGCGATTCCAAATTGACTGAATATGTATATGAATGTGTCTGTTTATATGCCCTGTGATTGGATGGCGACCAGTCCAGGGTCCACCACGCCTCTCGCCCAAAGACAGCTGGAGTAGGCTCCAGCATACCCGCTCCAAATGAACTGATTATGTCAATCAAGCTAAATGATTCCATACAAGTCTAAAACAATAATCTCTTAAAGTAATAGTAGCAGAACATTTCAATCACATGTTAAACCGTGTTATTAGGGTTACTTTAAAAGACATCACGTAATTTAAAGTAACTTTAAGCTATCCACCTTATGTAAGTGGATCCAAGATGCACATGTGTAAGTTTTCAGTGTATTTTCCAGCATACTTAAATGTAGCAAATTCTACATCTGAATGAAGAGTTGGGAAGTGAGCGATGATAATATCCACTTCGTGTTTTTTTTCTTTAATCTTCCTGTTTATTACACACGCGCCCATTCCAAAGCCGTTTTTGTGATGCTCAAAGTGTCCCTGAATGCATCTCGATATCTTGTAATGATAATAAGGTAGTGTCGTTCTCTGGATGCATGTTTTGTAGTAATAAACAGAAAATACAAATATATTCAGCATTTTATTTAAACATAGAGTATATATTTGTAACCTGAGCAGCATTGTAAATGTTTTTGGTTATAATGATAATAATAATATATTTGTAGCCAGTATTTGGTTGAAATATTACTAATGTGTCGTATAATAACTTCCTTGTTTACACTGTTGAATCAATGATGTTTGAAGCTATTTTTGGGTTAGCTCAATTTACCAGTAGGGGGTGCCCTCATTAATCGCTCATTAATTAAGTCCCCCTACGTTTGTCACAGCATTTAAAATTGTCATTAATAATCGTTGCAGATAATGAAAATATACAATAAAAATATATTTTTACACCAAGTTCATAAACTAAATGATTTCCGTGAGAAGCGAGTCACTTCCGGGTTGGGTGGCACGTCCCAATCCTCATCAGGACTTGATTAAAGTGCGGTGGGGGCAGGGATCAAAGAGCCGCATCTCGCCAAGTGTGCTCCTGCTTGTGTGTCTCTTTTGAGGGAAACGAACTAGCTTAGCCGAGACACTAACGTGGGAAACAACAATAATAATGGCCGGTGGAAGCTCCCTGGAAGCGGTCAAGAAGAAAATCAAGTCGTTACAAGAGCAGGCGGATGCGGCGGAGGAACGGGCAGCCTTACTCCAGCGGGAACTCAACCTGGAGAGGAGCGCGAGGGAAGCAGTAAGCCGATGCTAATGATTTAAGGCAATTAGTCTGTAGGCTGCCGACGGCATTAGGCGTAAATCTGGTCAAAAAGCGTGGCTGCTAGGCCCAGACAGCAGCATTTCATGCTCAAATACACTCAGACAAAAGTAGTCGGGGAAACGAGTCCCCTGGTTGTCTTAAAACACGCTGTGTATGTGTGTGAGTGAAGTAAGCTAGCTTTCCAGCAGTTTCATCCCTGTGCTCAAGCTACACAAGCACCTCCAATTAGCATATAGCTGCCATGTTTCTTCTCCATAGGCTAGACTTAATCACAGCTTGGCATTTCATTTCAAATAATTCAGCCCAAAGTGTCCTAAAACAACAACCCTGTGCTTGTCCTCATTTGCTGCATCCCTCACCCCGCCCTGTTCCCAGCCCAGCCCAAGATATGTTTGGAGGCTGTTTTTACCAGCTGTTTTGCAGAAAAACCTGACTGACTTTGTTGTGCTTTCCCAGGCTGAGGGTGATGTCGCTTCCCTGAACAGACGTATCCAGCTCGTTGAGGAGGAGTTGGATCGTGCTCAGGAGCGTCTGGCCACAGCTCTGACCAAGCTGGAGGAGGCTGAGAAGGCTGCTGATGAGAGCGAGAGGTGGGGAAACACTGCAGCAGCCCACCATTATTTCTTATATACCCAAGTATTGGCTTGGCACAGATAACATCAACAGTCTGGAAGTCCATCCAACATAAACGTGAGGTGTATATTCAGAGCCAGATGTAGTGATGGAGTTATAAAGCAAAAAGTGTTTAGGTACAAACATACAACATATTTAACTATACCGCTAGGCGCTACTTACACTGGTGCACCTAAGAACTACAGTACATTTACTTTGACCACAGCAAAAGCTGCAGGAGGACCACTCCCAGCATCTCTCCTCAGTGCTGCCCCGCCTGGCCGCAGGTTGTATTGCATAGTGGAATATGCCAAGTCGTGATAGCAGCTGCTATATTATTGACTATTTTAGTAGTTTAGCAGTTACTGACACAAAGATCAATATCAGTGTAATTCTGGAAGTGTTTTAGCATCATAATATAATATATAGTATCTGTCCACTCATTCCTCTTCAGGTTGAAGGGACACAACTTGATGAAACAATGCATTAACGCTAAATTCTGTTTCCTTCAGAGGCATGAAGGTCATTGAGAACAGGGCGATGAAGGATGAGGAGAAGATGGAGCTGCAGGAGATCCAGTTGAAGGAGGCCAAACACATTGCTGAGGAAGCTGACCGCAAATACGAGGAGGCAAGTCTCTCAGCTCTTGAAGCCACTTTTTTTTCATGTGACAGGTGATGCTGAAGGCCTCTCCTTTTGAGGGGCCATAAGAAGGACTTTTAGGTATTCCAACTTCTTTAATTTGACTTCAGGTGGCCCGTAAGCTTGTGATCATTGAGAGCGATTTGGAACGTACAGAGGAGCGTGCTGAGCTGTCTGAGAGGTAAGAATCGCCTCAATATGTGCCCTCACTGCCCTGTTTGTTTGTTTGTTTTTGCTTTTTCCTGATCACGGAGTCGCCACAGCAGATCTTTTTGATCCGCATACTGATTTTTGGCTTGAGCCTTTTAAATTCCGGATGCCCTTCCTGACGGATACAGATGATGCTTACTAGTGGAGATTCAAACCTGAGGCGTCCGCGCCAAAGTCACGAACGCTAACCACAATACCCTCACTGCCCTACCTATCTTTTTTTGTAGGGATGTCCCAATTCACATTTTTGGCTTCTGATCAGATTTTTTTTATTGTCATGCCAATCTGATCCAATCAAAGCATTGCTGAATTTATTTTTTTATTACACAACATGAACATATATATATATTTTTAACACACCTCTGTGAATCAGGTCCCTCGACTAATAAAAGACAAAAATGGGTGTACAAAATACATTTGGGGTTGGACTAATTATTTGAGCTGATTATAGATGTATAGATATATAAAGATATATGGCTTTAAAAAAAATGTTATTTTGACGGCCAGAAGTGTCGTGTTTGTTGAGGTCACTTGACGGGCGTACATGGAGGAGGCAAATGGCGTGATAATAATAATTATAACAAATGTGCCTTCTTTAACATTATGTGAATCCTCATCCGCTAGGCGACACTCTCTACAATGCAGTAGTAATTTATTGATGGCCTTTAGTATTCACAACCAGCGGTTAGTGACACTTCCCATTTGAGATCACCGCACCATGACACAGCAGTCCAGGCACAGTGAGGGGCAACTACGGCTGTAGCTAACCACGGTATGCAGGAGTGAAGTGGCAACCAGCTTTTTGGCGCATTACGGCACCTAGCATGTTGGTGTGTTGCCCAGAGTCCTGAACGTGGCAGGAGCCTATATTATCTGATCTTCAAAAATGCAGCCGATCGGTTCCTGATCCCCATCCTGAAGATTGGATGGGAACATCCCTACTTTTTTTCTAACCAAAACTTGTAACCTCCAGCAAATGCTCTGAGCTTGAGGAGGAGCTGAAGACTGTACAGAACAACCTGAAGTCTCTGGAGGCTCAGGCAGAGAAAGTAAGCCCAACGCGAAAAAAAGTGACATTTATCAATTAAAGAATGAACTTTGTTTGCAATGTTCTGACACCTCTTTTTTTGCTTGTGACACCACAGTACTCACAGAAGGAGGACAAGTACGAGGAAGAGATCAAGGTTCTTACAGACAAGCTGAAGGAGGTAGGTTGGCACCGATTTGATTCATTTGATCTTTTCCCATTATGGTCAATGTCTTTTTTTTTGCTGAAGAAATCTTATGGTTCTGCCTCAGTATTTGGTTCCTTCAAAGGGCTGACATTACCTGGCTAAATAAAAGCCAAACATTTATACATATTGTTGGTGCTTTTACTTCTGTTTTGAGCTTTCTAATAGTTTTTTTACTCTTGTAGGCTGAGACTCGTGCTGAGTTCGCTGAAAGATCAGTCGCAAAGCTTGAGAAGACCATTGATGACTTGGAGGGTATGTATCTTTTTATATTTACTTAATTTTATCAGGTATATGAAGTGTTTTTCACAGGATATAAAGATGTTACACCATTCATGTGCCAATCTCAAGTGATTTTGTTTTAATCCGAGATGATTAGGAGAACTTTATACAGCATCAGATCATCACATTTGAAAGTGTTTACTGCGTGTAAGAAAGTTGGCGCGGTCATATCCTGCCATGACGTTCCTCTCTGGCATTCCCATGATTCTGCGGCTGTTCAAGGCCAGCATGGTTGCGCTTACGTGAGGACGTTTTCTCTGTGACTCCTGAGGAATCTGACACAACCTTAGCAGCTGTTGCATGTGTGCCCTTCCTATTTCTGTGCTGGTTCATGCCTCAGTTTCTTGATTTTATTTTATTTTTTTTACATCTGTTCTCTGACTTCTTTCCATTTTCTCCCTCTCCACCCCCTACCTCCAATTCATTGCCGTCACTTCATAAATAATTGCCACTCCATAGATGAGTTGTACGCCCAGAAACTGAAGTACAAGGCCATCAGCGAGGAGCTGGACCACGCCCTCAACGACATGACTTCCATGTAATTCAACATGCTTGTGTGTGCGCTCAGTGGCTCTTTTAGTAGTCCCCACACTGCCTTCCACACGCTAACAAAGAAAGCTCTTGTGGCTGATTTGAGTTTGATACTGCCTCACTATAGATGTTAGCAAAGTGTGTTTCCACTAACATTTAATGAATATCCATTATCCATATCGCCTCATCATTCCCATTAGTTAATCTGCATCCTTTCTCCTGCATGCCAACTGTTTTCCATTCTTTTATTTTTTCACCGCCTTTTTTCTCCTTCTCCTCCCAACAGCTAAATTTTTACACCTCAGAGGCCACCTGCTGGTTGAACCTTGTCATCTCCTCTATCCAGCGCAGCGCTGCCCCAATTGTCTGTCTTCTGTCCTCTCTTTCTGCCACTTTCTGTACATTGGGCCTCCGCTGCTGTTGCTGCTGCTGTCACCACTCATCATCTCTCATGCACACCTTTTTGAGCCGATTTACTTTGTTGTAAAATAAACATTCTTCCATCTGTGTCAGCCCATTTTCCCCTTTTTTCTCAGCTGCAAACCTCATTTTCATCTGTCTCATCTTTTTTGTTTTTCATCTTTTGTTTTCTGTGTTTTTAATTTTTGTCGAGTAGCTTTTGAATAAACTCCAAAGCTCCTCTCCCATTCGCTGTTCCCTTTTTCTGTTTGGGAGGACTATGGTCTTGTATTTGGTTACAGCAGAGATGCTGGGCGCTGCTTTTTCCTTCCATTTACAGTGGAACCTCTTGAGGTGAAAAGCAATCTGCATCTGTTCTGGATGCTTGTCCTCTGGTTAGCTAGGATTTGTAAACTACTTTGCAATAGAATAGAATATAAATAATCCAGGTTCAGACTGTTGCTATCATTAAACCTTTCTTCACTGCATAGGGATTTTTAAAAAGTGATATTTTAATGGTCATGAGCTTTAAAGGGCATGATCGTGGGTACAAGCAGCCGTAATGTATCTCACAGGTCTCCTTTTTTAACATTCTTCATTCTCACTCAAGTGTAAAATGAAGTTAACCAGCGTAAATCATCAAAGCAGCAAAACATTCTACCGTAACTAACAATTGACAGTGTATGGTTATGCTGTTTTGAATATGGCTTCGCTTTAACATCATGTAACTGCCTGTAAAAAACCCCAAAAAGAAATACTTTGCATGAAGGCAACTTCAGAAGTATTTTTTTTCTCCAAAAGCTTCTGAATTGTACAACCTTCAGGGTATGCAACTTTAGAGGTTCCACTGTACTTTATTAAACACGGGCGGTGGCATGATTTTTTTTTTTTGAATTCGAGCAAATGGTTTGTATTTGTATTCCAAAGGTTCCTGGCTCTCTCATTTTGAGGTGAAATTACTTTTGTACATCTTCGCATTCCAAAGAAGTATCATAGAATGCAGTAGTAGGTCAGTTTTGGACAGCTCCATGAAGGTTGCTTTTCTCCTACTGTCCTTTTTATTTAGTTTAAAAGGAACTAATATATGCATACTGACTAAGCTTCAATAGCTTGGCCCTGTTTCTTTAGTCACGCGAATGCAAACTAACGTCACTTCTTTTGTCTTCCTGCACTAATAACCTACTTGTCTCCTTTCACTTTCTCTTACCTGCCTTCTGACTGTCAAGACCACCTTTACAAGCAGCTTGAGAAAAACCGTCTCCTCACCAACGAACTACGGGTAGCCTTAAATGAGGCCTGAACTGGGGATCGGGCCCTTGTTTTGGTTTTCTGTCTTCACAAATCCAGTTTCGAAACATTTGCGTCAGACTTTTGTTACAAAGAGCATCTTCAACCCCTCAATGCTGTCAATCGGTAGGAGGCAAAGCAATCCTTTTTATGGCCTTTATGCATGCAGGGAAGGTCAGACAGACAATTTTTTCCGTTATCAGAGCTGCCTGTCGCACAACAGTCTGTTAGAATCTGTACAGTACTTGCGAGAAGTGGAGTAACTTCTCATGGTTCTGAACCATGTCCAAACTGTACGACTCACAAAAACTTAGGGATATTCGTTGAGCTTGTTAAAGAACAAGTGTTTAAACATTGTACAGTTGAACACTCGCTACATGGCGGTTTTCAAAAATGTATTAAATGATCGCTGTTTTGTGGTTGACCATGGCCTATTATAAATCCAAAATATGCATATTTAAATTTAATTGTATGTATTTTGGACCAAATTAAACATTTTCAAGTGTAAAAATGGCTAAACTAAAACAAATACAACATAAGCCATTAAGACCATCGCTCAACTTGTCTATGTAGTATTCTACAGTGACCACTAGGTGTCAGTAATTGTTTGGTGAGACAAGTACGACACTCGATCACCAGAACAGGCTTTTATTGCAGTAATATCATAATTATAATTATAGCTCGAGTTACTGCTGTGGACTATGGCCACAACAAACTAACTCACCTCTTAACCCCTGACCTCACTTCCTGTCCGCCACTGATTCTACTTCCCTACAAGGTAAACTGACTTAAATGGCTTATTCTCTGTGATTATATCTACTATATTGGTAATACAAATGTAGAGGGTGTTTTTTCATTTCTGGATGGCTGTAATAATGTTAAAAGTTGTATTTAGAAGATTGCAAACAGGATTTCGAGGTCATAACTAAAAAATATTTCATTTATAAAGGACACCTACTTGGCGATCGGGTCTGGATTAACAACAATAAACTAGGGATTCCTGTATGCGTAACTTTTTGTGAGTTGTATATGGTGCAGCATGTGTAGCTACACTTGGAACCAAATCGGATTTGGTTCCAAATCAGACTCACTTTGTGTGATTACGCTCTGGTGCTAAGATGGGTATGCATTTTTAATTCTAACCAGCACTAAAGCAATGCTGGCAGTCGCTTGACAAGTGCGCTCACGCTATCCATATGGTGTTAGTAGTAGTGTGCGTTTTGAAACTATCAAGAAGACAACCTATCAGCTGTCTGTGACAGCAATGCAACATGCAGTCAGAGTTGGAACTGTCAATCAAATGTATGACACCCCTTAAATTCACCAGATTGATGCGCAAATGTGACTTGAGAGCCGCCTCATTCAACTTGGGCTACATATGGGTCTTATATGCATAATGTAGTCATTTCTCATAAAACTTCTCCTTTTGACTTGAAACTCCAGGTACTGGATATAAACTTTTGACTGCTTAATCAATACTAGCACCTAACAGTCACACTATGAATTGTCTAACAATATTGTCTAACTCTTATTTATAAACCTGACTAGAGCTTCCTGTTTGTGTGTGCCCACTGTGTCTTAACGCTGCAATGCTATATTAACAGATGAACTCGCTCGTGCAAAAGAAGAAAACCAGAGAGTAAAGCAGATGCTGGATGAGACTCTAATGGAGATCTGTAACATTTGACCCAGCTGTACCCCCCCCCCCCCCCCTCAATGTGACCGGCTCTGACACACAATGGCTGCAGTACACAAAATGTGTCTCCTCTGACCTCATGAAACCATACTTTGTTACACACTGCACACTGGCAGCATTCACTGTATTGTCTTTATTTGTTGAGAGAATAAGCACTTTTTTTTGCAGGGAACCAATATGTCCATATGATCATCATCCATAAACAAGCCAAGGTTACAAAGGGATTTTTATTATGGATTTTTGTTAAGTAGCATGTTTGTCTTTCTTTAACTGGTATTGTTAACAATTGGACACTGATGTTTTTTCACTTTGTATTAGCACATTTCCCCGAATGAACACCAACCATGTCAAAGAAATATTTGCACAGCGTATTCACTTTTTTGTTGCCCCCCCCCCCCCTCCTTTGTATTGGTCATTTTATCTTGGAAATGTTATGATCATTAAATTGTTACATCAAGTGCTTTAAACTGTGGCTTGATTTGAAAGTTTAGCACATCCATCCATCCTTTATGCAACTTGTCCTAACACACTTGGTGAAAAGGGACACACAGTAATTGAAGTCCATATAGCTTGTACTGATATTTTGTCTTAGAAAAAATAGACTGAACAATTGAACAGAATTACATATTTCAATCTTTGTTTTCGGTCTAAACATCCATCATGTTGATAGACATTATCATCCCCAACAGAGGAATTAATTTGTAATAAACATTTAAGTGGCTTTTTTCATAAAGATGAGCTCAAAGTAATATTTTAGGTCTACTAGTTTATGATCACAGCTGAAAACGTCGTTCATTGTTATAGCACCCCCTGGCCTCTAGGGGCGGTGTGACGTCATTTGCGCCTCCTTCAGTATCGCTTCCGGGTCGAATGTGACTCACGGAGCAGGGCAGCCTTGTTTTGCTAAATCCGCAACTTGAGAGGGAAAATGGGGGATAATCTTGGTTTGGACGTATCTTTCCAGGATAGCAAGGCGGCTTACATTTTGAGTAATGTGGCGGAAGTCGTCGAGCGAATTCTTACATTCGTCCCCACCAAATCGCTTCTTCAAATCGCCAGGTAAGCGATAAGTTTGCATGGTAATTAGAAAACTTGACAGACTGTAATGTTTGTTTATGCAATTGATAGCGATTATCATGTGACTGTCGCCACCAGTGATAATTTTTAGTTTTTTTTATTATTTGAAATATGGTATTTGGTCACAACATGAACCGTGTTGCTAAAACATTTTTCAAAATATTGCTAACGCTAACAATGTGGTGTTATCCCGTAGCGTGTGCAGGCTATGGAGCAACTGTGCCCGTAGAGTGCTGAGAACTCAGCAGCAGTTGACGTGGGTGTCAGCCTGTGGGCCCTCCGGCTCAGAGGGACACGCCCTCTGTAAGGTCCTGACGGAAGAAGTAGAGGTAAACTTGCTACACGCACACTCACTGGAGTATGGAGTACTGGAGTATTATGTATATATGCCTCTCTTTGTCGTAATCTCCCAGGTTTATTGGGGACTAATTCAACCTGTTATTATATTCACAGAAAGTATTTCTCCTGCCCAAAAACGTTCTCGCCATGGTGGATTGTGAGGCTTTCAATGGACAATCACCCTGCTACAGACAGAATAAGGGTTTGTATTCCATATAGTATGGAATGGATGGAATGGCCTTTATTGTCATTATACAAGATGTACAACGAAATTGGAGAGCTTCTCTTTTCAGTGCATTAGTCAAGTTTAAAAAACAAAAGGTATATAAAGTAGAGTAAAAAGACAATTTTACAAGATATATACAAGTATATGTAGTATATGCTCTATATAAATCAGACAGAATTTGTGTGTTGCAAATCACTCAAATTCAACCAATCCCTTACGAACCCTCCAATCCCAGCAACTTCCATGCACATTTTGCCGAATCGTTGCATTTTTTGTCAATCGATTTGTCCCTAAGTAGCACTCAAAATAAATCAAAACAATCAAATGTGTCCCTGCATCGCCCACCCACATTCTCACTTCCTTGTTTACGTTGACAGATGCTGATGTGTGATAATGATAATCTCATAATTTCTCATTCACCAACAAAAATCACTGCTATAGATCAACAACAACAATTCGTTCAATGTTCTCAAAGAAAGCAGGTGTCAACTACATGCAATAGAGTACCGGTGTACTTTCTTGTAGTTGAATAAAGCCTATTTACTTGTATGTTAATTTCTCATTCTTCAACAAATTTCCCTAATTTGATTGCACTGAGGGAAAAATCACAATAATGTATTGCAACTTTCACTTTCTTCAGAAATGTTATTGCAACAAATCTAAAAAAAAAACACTGCAACTTTTGCAACTTTATTTTTGGGAAATCCCGAGCTTTTTGAGATTAAGGGGTCACAAACAACAACAAATTCACAATCCAATGAAGTGGTTTTGAGAAAAATAAGCCTCAGAACATTACACATTTTTGCTACTACAGGCATTTTACGCTACTACATCACAAAAAAGCTTGCTTAATCCTATCGGGGCTGAATACAATGAAATACACGATTACAATGAAAAACATTATGTGTTTGATTCACAGTTGTTGTAGTTTATTTTGCTTCTACATGAGAAGCGATCATGTGATCAAACATTTCCTCTCCCCATTTCCCAACTTTTCCACAGCAAAGAGGAGTCGCCACAGTCAAGGCACAGTTGAGGATCTCTTCCAACTCTTTCCTCGAAATTGTGACGTCATGGGCATTGCTACACCGGGCATCGTCTGTAAGTATGCTTCCCCTTGTTACCTCCATATAAGATCAGAGGTTGTCTGTGGTCATTTTCACTACTTAGGTAGGCTACATAGAAAGAAAAACAACAGTATGATCTGCTTTTAGATGAAATGTAATATGTTATTCTTTGTAAAACTTCACAACTATGGTAAAACTGAAGTAAGCTAAAAGGGACGGTCACTTTTTGCTAGGCCGAGTTTTTTGGGCGCCATACCTATTTTTTTTTTTTTTTTTTACAAAAAAAACAGCTTATATGTAACTAGTGTATGTTTCCCTGGCAAACACGAGCTGAGGTCTCCGCTGCACTAAACAGCAAAGAAGGACGTAAAATTCCTAGCTGGAATAAATAGACGCCTTCCAGGCAACTTCAGAAGAGGAATAGTCCGCTTTCCAGCAGACAGCTCGGCATTAATCCACGCCGCTGGTGCCGAGTCAGAAAGGAGGAGGGCTGGCACCTCCTTCTCCTGATAGATGACCTCGTCTGCGTCGCTCCCCTCTCACCATTTCTCTACATAATCACAACCCTGCGGAGAAGTGACTCTCCATCAGGCAGGCTCTCCTTCGCAAGGATGATGGCTTGTCAGGCTGCCGTCGTTGATCAGGCCTAATGGCGTCCCTGGCTGTTTTGCCATAACACTCATTTGGGTGATATTGCGGGTTGGGGGTGGGGTCAACGTGGGGTCGCCGTGTCTCTAATTCAATTGGAGGAAATCTGTGATTGGATTATGTATGGCAATGTATGAAGGCTGGGCTGACATGTAATAGGTTTCCTTATAGCCTAGAGTACAAGTTATTTATGCATGTTGGTTATGGACTGCTGGGTATTGTAAAACACCTCATCCAGAGAGTCGAAGCTTGGGGAGAAATGACACCCATGTGTGAAATGTTTTTCTGTAATATATGAATTATCTTTCATGTCAGCAAAATATAGAGTTGAATGAGGCAGTTTGTCACAGCCACACCAGACGCCCTATTTGGTTACATTTGCACAGTCCAATACTAAAGCAGTGTGTTTTGCCTTTCAGAAAAGGTAATCATGCTTTTGATTGTATCATAGTGTGTTTATAATGGTGCTTGTTTGCATCACACTGACAACTGTGTGTTCTATTTCCATCCGCTCAGCACATCACATTATTGAATTCAAATAGCTGCAGTTCCACTATCAGCCACTAGGCGCTCACACTGAGAAACAATGTCTAAATAACAATACTGTTGTTAAAAATATATATTAGGAACAACTAAATTTGGATAAAATATTGTGAAGAAGTCCAATTCTCTTTCAATTTACATTAAAATCAAAACTTAAGTGACACCTTGTCATTTAATAATATCAATGTCTAAACTTGTATGTGTGTATTTGCAGTGACTCCCACTGGCTCTGGCTCCAGGCCTCCAGAGGAGCACCAGGAAGGGGAGGCCGGCTTTGCCATCATGTTCCCCAGCATGGAGGGCGTCCACATCAAACCATTTCACTTTTGCAAGAAGACCCTCTCACCAACCGCTTTGAAAGAAGCAGGTGAGGGAACACATACCTACAGAATAGTAGCATTTTAATAATGCACATGAGAGTTTTCTAATCAATCAAGTAGCTGTCACTGTCAAGGGCTCATATATATTGCTCTTTCATTTTGTTTTTACACCCCCTTAAAACAAATGACAACAGTTTCAAGAGAGAATATATGTATCAATTATGTATTAAAATGTGGTGGTTTTCTTTTGCCTTCAGGACTAGTAGACAACCCAGAGCTACGAGTGGTCCTCCTCTTTGTATATGAGGCATATCGATCTGGAGGGGCACACTTCCTTAACCAAATACTGGATCCTCTCGCTAAGAGCAAAGCTCTGATCACAGGAGGACTGGTAGAAAGCGTCTTCTCTCCCAGCAGATACTGGTAAGACAGAACAAGCCATACATTTAAAAAAAGAAACCTAGCAGAATCCTAATCTGCGTGTGCTATGTTGTTATATTTCCTCATATAGTGGCAAATTGGAGGGGTGTCACAAGATATTGTGAGATTAAAACGTGACATTTCTCAAAGGCACCAGGCCTGGGTCAATTATAGATTAATTAATTAATGACATGTGCATGTGTGTCTGTTGTCCTTGTCTTTTGCCTCCAAATATGCAGGAAGAGGGTTCACTTGTTTCACAGAACAATGGCATGAATTGAGTGAGCCCTTTTGTCGGTTATACAGCTCTTTGTCACGATGGGTGGAGGCGGGGCCGGTCTCACATAGAGTGTAAACTAGTAGAAATGTAATTATTCATTCATTTTCTACCGCTTATCCTCACAAGGGTCGCGGGGGTGCTGGAGCCTATCCCAGCTGTCTTCAAGGCACTTATAGACAAACAACCATTCACACTCACGTTCATATCTATGGACAATTTGGAGTCGCCAATTAACCTAGCATGTTTTTGGAATGTGGGAGGAAACCGGAGTACCTGGATAAAAACCGGGGAGAACATGCAAACTCCACACAGAGATGGCCGGGGGTGGAATTGAACTCGGGTCTCCGAGCTGTGAGGCCTGCGTGCTAACCACTCGACCGCCGTGCAGCCTGAAATATAATGAGTATATTGCAATATATTGTCGTATAATTTTAAATTTCACTTTTCTTAAAAGTAATGTTAAAATCCCATCTTATAGCAGCATATTGAACACCACTGCTGTTTTCTATGCTATTAGCATAGAAGTGTATAAGTGTATTTCCTGCAGCGCATTCTCCCTCAACTGTGGCTACTTCTGCTGTTTTTTTTTTTTACATTCCCGCTACCCCTCCTCACCATAGCGGCGGTTTGACTACCCGTTCTACACACAACGTACATTGGGACTCCTCTGGGATGCCCTTTCCTGCGACCCAGATCACGGTGAAGCTCCAGGGGCTGAAAATAATTTCATCTCCAAAAGGATTGGCACTGCAAAAAAAGTTTGGGAACCACTACAGTAAACTTCAGCTTTACAGATGTCATGTTCCTGTGGCATCAGTCATTTTTTTTTTTTTTTACTGAGGTTGGGGTGCTTATGGATGATTAGAATTGGCACACGTCTATTAGAGCAGAGGCCACTATTTGAGGAAATACATGTTTCTATGGATACTGTATCAGTACTACTGACTAATGTCTGACAATGTCATTGCAACAATATTCATCCAACAATATCCCCCACTTATTTTTCTTATCTCTATAGCTGTAGCCAGGGTGTGTGCGGCGTGGTGGGCCTGGCCCTGAGTGGCCCCAAAGTGCAGGGAGCGTCGGTGCTCCTGGACCAGGATGTCGTCAACCCCAAAACGGCCGAAGCTACCATCCGGAGGCTGAAGGCCGCCAAGATCCCCGAGAGGAACACGCTGGGGTTCATGTTTGCGTGCGTGGGGAGAGGCATGAATTACTACAACCAGAGCAACGTGGAGGCCGACGCCTTCCGAAAGGTCTTCCCCAATGTGCCTCTCTTTGGCCTGTTTGGCAACGGTGAAATCGGTTGCGACCGCATTGTTAAAGACGACTACACGCTGTGTGACACTGACACGGACTGTCTCCAGCATGAGTACACCACAGTCATGACGCTGGTCCATTTGGGTTGACTGTTGGAGGCAAAGCTGGAAACATTCAACCGTATGCCTACTGGAAGGCATCAGAGGTAACTCTTCAGCGACAACATGTGGTATCACACACCTGTTAAAACTGAGGTTAATATCCACCATACTCTTTAGCATCCTCCTATGATGTACTGTAGCTCTTTTGTAAAATTTGTGTAAATTATTTGCACACATGCAGATGTTGGGTCGATTCTAAGGGTTTTTGCTTTCCCCTTGTTTAACCCAACCTATGGAAAAGGCACTTTTTCTTCATGTATGACGAATGTCAATTTTCTGCCACAAAGTCAAAGCGGTCACAATGGTACACTATATGGACATAAGTATTTGGACACCTGGCCGTTACACCTAAAGCAAGAGAAAATGGAAAAAAAATACGGATCTGTCACTGTCCTGGGAATTTTTTTTAGATGATTTGGACAGATGTGCGGCACGGCGGTTTACTGGTTAGCGCGCAGACCTCACAGCTAGGAGACCAGGGTTCAATTCCACCCTCGGCCATCTCTGTATGGAGTTTGCATGTTCTCCCCGTGCATGCGTGGGTTTTCTCCGGGTACTCCGGTTTCCTCCCACATTCCAAAAACATGCTAGGTTAATTGGCGACTCCAAATTGTCCATAGGTATGAATGTGAGTGTGAATGGTTGTTTGTCTATATGTGCCCTGTGATTGGCTGGCGACCAGTCCAGGGTGTACCCCGCCTCTCGCCTGAAGACAGCTGGGATAGGCTCCAGCACCCCCCGCGACCCTTGTGAGGAAAAAGCGGTAGAAAATGAATGAATGATTTGGACAGTGTCCATTCATCCAGAAAATAATTTCTAAGGTCAGATGTCAGATGTTCTTCCACACTAAACTCAAAGGAACAGAAAAGAACATTTCCTGAACCATTCCCAAGTTGTAACTCTTGAATTGTCTAGAAATGCTGGAGAATTGCTGAAAAATGCAGGGACCTGCCCTTGCTTAATTTAGAAATCTCTTTTGTCCATGAAACATACAAACTAAGTGAGTTCTATCTTGTGGAACCAATTAAGCAATCAAACTACAAAGTTAAATCTAAAATGCTGTAGGCCTGCTCATAAATGCCTGATGGGCCAGGATAAAAAAACATAAAATTGGGTGGCATGTGGCTCATGTGCCAAACTTGAACCACCCCTATTTGAGACATTGGTGCTGCCCATATGTAACTACCTAATTCTGGTGAGGAAATAATAATAATAATAATAGATAAACCTCTCTGTTTTTTGGTGCATAGGTTTCTCATGAAGCCACTTTCTGTCTTGTATAACTGCCTTCTATCTCGCTATGATCCTAGTCCGATAAAGCTGCAATTTACCTAATTAAGTATGTCTGTTTGTCATGTTAAAATTGAAATCAATGCCTGTCTTTTGTCACTTTGAATATTTTTTTACTTTAAAATGATTATTCTTTACTGTACTTTTGGTGCAATTGTTGCGATCCAATGCAAGAGCTGTTCACTCTTAACATTCTTGTATTGCTGAGGTTTGATGGAAAAGTGAAAGATGTTCTCATTTCATCTATTTTTGGATCAAACCAAGCATTGTTATCTTTTTTTTTTTTTTAAAGGCAGCTCGTGTATTGGTTCTCATGAGATTGGGGTGTCCAAACTTTTCCCACAACCCCCTCATTTTTTCTGTACGCAATCCATGGTGGATAAAGTATGGACACCCCTGCCATTCCTAATGTTCTGATGTGCGCCGTCTTCATTGTTATTTTTAGAATATGCAGCGGGCCAATAAAAAAAACAAGATACGGCCCCTGCACTGCAATTTGGACACCTAAGTATTAGTTTGCTAATTTTCTGGAGTTTAATTTTTTGGTAGTTAACTTTGGTGTGGATGCACTTTTCTACAGAATGTGCCAATATCTGTTTCAAAATTGTCCCTTAAGTAAATGAAGAGCTAAAAAAAAACAAAAAAACAAATACAATGATGCTTGGCTTTGAAAGTGTACAGTCGATATAATTGAGTGTGTTTTGTAGCAAGCTTCTTCCACTAACATCCTCGGCATCAGTGGGAGGAAGCATCACAGTGATTGATGTGCTCACTAACCATCGGCTGGCTAATCCCGATGAGTGACAGCCGCTTAAGCCAATTGCTGTGAAGGCAATCCCTACTCCTATAGTATCTTTTATTTTTGGAAACCATAAAAACGCTCCTGACACGGAGAGGGGCAACCTAGCGGCGGCAAAGCTAATAAAACAAATTGTTCCTCTTTGGCCTGAAATCGACTGTTAATTGAAGCTAGTCCAACGCTTTAAATACACAGCCGTGCCGAATACACGTTTTTTTTTGTTTTTTTTTACATGTCGTGACCGCAGCGATGCAAATGTCACTCGAATTATCGGCAGCTGTGTAAATTTTTATGGCGTTAGAGTGACAATTCCGCCACATTTGTTGCCGTGGTATAGCGAGCACTGGATTACCCAGCGCTGGCTAGTTTCAGGACCGGGACAGCTCCTCCGCTTTTTCCACCTCCTCCTCGGCGGGAGCCCCGCTGAGCTCGCCGGGGAAACCCTCCGCCGAGCCTCGGCGTCATCTCATGGCTCCGGTGGTACCGAATCGGACCAGGAGCACCACTACTTCCACTACTACTATGCCGGGCCACGATGCGTGTCGTGTTTAATGTCTCTTCCAGCACCGGGGGAGCGATCACACCGTGGCTACTCAACCCACAGCCATGTGAGTCCCACGCAGGTACGTAATAGCACTTTTTCTTCTATGTTTTTTTTTTAATTTAGAACACTCGTTTTTGTCAATTCTGTAGAGATTTGCAACCAGGAAGTGATAGAATATTTTCGAAACGTGTAGCCATCAAAAGTTTTGTGTCAGCATTATCGAAATTCAACTTTTAGTCGTGTGTGTGTTCTTAACGCCTCAGTTTAGACGTGTTACCGTCGTGTATATGAATATAAACAACAACCTATTTTACTGTATTTGTGTATCAGAAAAAAATGCAACGTTATGATATGAAAATGATACTCGATTTTGATTGACGTTTGTACATTAGCGCTTCACCATACCGACATATGTTTCTCATAGTTTGCTTTTCTAAAGAGCTAAATGGGGTAATCAAAATATTAGAAGCAGCTCCAAGTGTGATGCACCACTGCAAACCACAATAAGGTTGTTAGGCTGTAACCTGTAGTGAGCATTATCTTTGCAAAACTGATTTTGTATTGCGTTGGATCTAATAAGATGTGTTCAAGTGCACCTAACTATGAGTGATGTGCACGACCGAAGTTACAGTAACTGGTTCTCCCATAGGTTCAACATGAAAGCAGTGTCTTTGTGGTGAAAAGGCGAACTTCAGCAATCTGGTGATAAGCACACACACACATCTCTCCACCCTCTCACCTGAAAACATGGCTAATGCTGGGTAAGTTTATACACACACACACACACACACACACACACACACACACACACACACACACACACACACACAAACACTAGTAACATTACACTTTTTGTCTTGTCTTCACTGATTTCCACCCACAATCACCACCTTTGTTCATTACTGTGACCTGTGTCCTGGTTCTGAATGCTAAACAAACTCGGATCATGAGGTTGACCTATGAAGGCAACACTAACCAAAAGCTGAGTCAGCCTTAAATTTGTTGCAACTTGGTTATGGCTTAACCGTGTCATGCATCATATCCGAAAAGGAGTAGGAAGAAGCACATCTTATCTAACAAACACAATCTATTAACATGTGACATCCAGATGAAAATATGGCATGAAATATATTGTATAAAACCAGTGCAGTGACCCATCTCGGATCTATATATGGAGTAAGCATGCTTTCCCTGGGCTTGCGTGGGTGTACTTCAAGTACTCTGGTTTCCTCCTGTAGCCTAGAAGCACGCGTGTTAGGCTAATTAATGATACCGGAGCTAATGCCATATTATTACTTGATACTGTGACAATGTCCTGAGCAAAAAAGCTACACAAAGTCCTGTGCTTTGTTCATCCTGGTTTATTAGTCTTAGTCAGTCTTTTGTTGTCTGAGAGGGTGGGTGAGAGGCAGGGTGGACTTTCAGTATTAAAGGGCACCTTTAATACTGCTTTTTCCACTTTTTTGACCTATAAATGTAGTTAGAATGTTGTATTCTTGTGTTAAACGATGCCAAAGTTTCAGATAATGAGGTTTGCGCATTTGGAAGTGAGCCCTTAAAGACGTTTGGGATGGCTCAAAACGCTTAGTTTCAAAATGGCTTTGTAAAACTGACCTTTGTGACATCACAGAGGGGCAGACTTCCTTATATATTACTTCTCTGCCCTCCCCCAAGCGCTGCTCCGCTGTTTATTTGCTAGCAATTTCTCGAAAAGGGTAAGCCACATTTGTTTACAATTCCTAAAGACGCCACCATCAGGCAAAAGTGGTTATAGTTCCTGATTCCCTACCAGTTAGAGAAATGCATTTTAATTTAATTTTAACGGCATTTCATACTGGACTGTTTACTAGACCAGTATGCAGCTGGACTCGCTGGCAAACTATGCGTCTACAACGTTACGTTACAGCAGAATGAATTATTATCAACTCTCATACCGTTGATCAACTCCTATACAGCTAGCAGCACAAACCTGAACTCTTTCTATACGTGCCTGTAGGCGTGCCGTGGATTGAATACATTAAAACAGACCATTTTTGCTGGAACCACAAAATCCAAAGAAATACAGCTGAATAGGTGCAGATTCTGCAAGAACTAGAAAGCTTTCTGCGCTGGTTATTGTGTGTAGCTGCTCTATAGGAGTCCACAACTCAATACAAAGGGCTTAAAAATGAGCATAATAGGTCCCCTTCAATGCAAACCTGCATACATTTCTCGTACTCTATATGTAGTTTGACTCTTGAACACATTGCTCTCCATTTTGGTACATTTCCCTGGTTCAGGTTTGGAGTTCCGTCTGCACAGTGCAGATGTAGATATTATCAGTTTCTCAATAGTTTTTCAAATCGGGGGGTGGTGTGAAAGCATTTCTGTCCGATGGGGGCATGAGAGAAAATAATTGAGAACCACTGCTCTAAGGTCCAAACTGTAAAGGTCAGTTGGTTCCATTCCTTTGTCTGCTCCACAACTTTGTCATAGTTTAATCTCAATGTTATTAATGAGCTAATGTGTCTGGCAGGCACTAAAATAGCAAGATCCCCCCCCCCCCAGGCTTTCCACTACAGGGCATTTTATAGGCCACTCAAAAGCTGCAAAGATCCTTGCCGTAACCGCTGATCTGACATTTATCCACCTTTGCCCGGTAACAGGGCATTCCACAGTGTTACGTATAAAGTATTTATCCAACACAAGGCGGGAGAAATTTGAAATTTCCCAACCCTTTCCCGACATGTGGACTTCCCATATACACACAGAAACATATACACACACTTTATTCAGAACAGGCAGAGTTAAATTGTCTAAACTACCTGTTGAAATAAATGGAAAATCTACATTGTGGAAACCATTTTTAGTTGGTAAATATGATTGTTTATTAGAGCCCTGTATTTAGCCTGCAATTCTAAATTTAAGTGTTTCAAACTGGTATGGCAAGAAGGACAAAGTAAGAAGTCAACAACTTACCACTTCCACAAGGAATGGGAGGATAACTTGTTTTCTGTGTCAGGAACCTTTAGCATCAGAAGAGCCATTTCGCCTCTTCTTTCAGTAAAAAAAAAAAGCATTACACAGCTTATAAATCGGAATGAATTGTAATTTTTTTTAAAATGTTACCAGTTACAACAAAATTCAACAAACAGAGCAATGTGAGTTCGCAATTCTGCATGAATATTGTTTGCTAAGTAGAGTTTACGCCTGTGCTGAATTGTCATCAAGAACTGTCCTTTACTGTCTTTGCATTCTTTCATTTTCTGAATCATTTCCTGTTTATTTTTTTCAATTCGGAGAATAGATGCTCGGATATATTTTTGAACGATTCTTTCATGTATTTTCCATCTGGGAACGGCTTCCCTCTCCTTCCCATGTTATGTCCAGCCCAGTGTTTCAAACTTGGCCATTTTCATTGCTAAATGAAAGCATTTCTTCTTCCACGGTTGCTGCCAAGAGGTCCCCCCCACCTCAGCAGTCACAAGTATAGAGTGGGGTCACTATGCGCCTCTCCTGGAGTCACCACCTTGGCGATTAGTGTGTCGCCGGCTCCGAGCACATAACTATAACATGTTTGTTGTTATAAAACATATTGCTATGCTCTTGTTAATTGCACCTACAGGACTGGAAGGGAACTGCATGTCATTATTTGTTTATTAAACAATTCAGAGTAGTTGTTTGGCCATAGCGGAGATATTTTTCCCCCCTTCCTTTCCCTTTGGTGACATGGAACTCAGACCTCAGACTCTATTTGGAACATCCACTTCCCAAATGTGGCGTATTGCCGAATAAAGGGCTTCACCTGGTAAAAAAAAAAAAAAAACTCTACACACGCCGCACACAACTTTGAATAGTAGCATTAGGACTAGTGCTAACACAACATGTGAAGTGTTCCGGCTGACTCAGTAGGTGGTCCAGGGGGGTCGCTATGGCAACAACAGAGCAACTATGTTCCTTATTACAAGCCAGAGTAGCATCCCGATGATTGCCACAATGTAAGTGCTGTTATTGTCTCGGCTCTAACCAGGTAATAACAACAGAAAGATGTTAGAGAGGAGATAGATGGGCTGAATATTGACACAAACGCTAAGACAAGCAAGGTGAGCCTTTATTTGTTTTCTGCTGCTTTTGCTCTTTCACTACACTGTAATTTGCTTGCCAATAAAGTCCCCGAGGTTCAGCAGGCACATCGTCTTCTGCCTCATCTTCACTTTCGGACGTGTAATCCATATTACTGCGTATATGATTCTGCAGCCACCGCCAACTTTTCCCCAATTTCCATAGGTTTATATTAGTGGTGGGAAATGACCTTTAACCCCCATCACCACAGAAACCCATGAACTTTAATTACAGTGGAACCTTGGTTGACGTCATTCATCCATTCCTGAAGGTTAGACTCTAACCAAAACATACTCTAACAGAATACATTTTTCCCATAAGAAATAACTTAATCCAAGGAATTTGTTCCAGAAAGCCAAAAATATGAACACAAAATATTTTTTGTACAGTTTTACAATTATTTCTTCACATGCAGTAAACAAATCAAATGCACATGAATACATATTTACCAATGAAATGAACATTCCCGTTTTGCCATGAGTTGTTTCTTGAATTCAATAGTGTTTCTCACCTGAAGTATCTGCTTTTCTTTTCATCACGGCTGCAAAATCACCCAAAGCAGAGCCAATGAAAGTTCCAACTCCCAACATTTTGATATATGTGAGAAACCGTATTGAATTCAAGAAATAAGAAAACATGAAGGCGGTATCCGTAATGATTTCGCTATTACATCATGTCTTTGGGAACAATCACATCTTCAATAAAGGTAAAAAGCAACCTTAAATGTAAAACTACAATCGTCAATAAAATGTGTTACCATTGAGCCTTGAGGTGTAACTGTATTAGTTAGCAAAGAACTACAGTTCCTACAGAACTAGCTCTGATGACTGATTATAGACGAGCGACAGATCTTCCATGTATTAGTAAGCTAATAGGCTTCTAACAAAGATGATTTGAGATAAAAATACGTTAAGAACACAGTTGACTTGTGCCATATTATGTTGTAACCAGAAAATGTACGCAAAATCTCGACAGAAATTTTCTACCATAACCAAGGTTGTACTGTATTTCATTGCGGTATTCTTTATTATGTATCCTGTACTCACGTATTACTGTCAGATGCTAATCTGGTACATGATAAACACAGAAAGTGAAGTAATTGCTGGGACACAGAGAAGGGATTAAATAAGGTATGCTTCTACCTGCTTCTTTTCATTCATTCATTTTCTACCGCTTTTCCTCACGAGGGTCGCGAGGGTGCTGGAGCCTATCCCAGCTGTCTTCGGGCGAGAGGCGGGGTACACCCTGGACTGGTGGCCAGCCAATCACAGGGCACATATAGACAAACAACCATTCACACTCACATTCATACCTATGGACAATTTGGAGTCGCCAATTAACCTAGCATGTTTTTGGAATGTGGGAGGAAACCGGAGTACCCGGAGAAAACCCACGCATGCACGGGGAGAACATGCAAACTCCACACAGAGATGGCCGAGGGTGGAATTGAACCCTGGTCTCCTAGCTGTGAGGTCTGCGCGCTAACCACTCGACCGCCGTGCCGCCCCTGCTTCTTTTCAGACATGTTTAATTGTGCAAGTGTAAAAAAAATGTGATGTCCTTTGTTAAGCATGTTTAAATTCACTGAAACCACTACCATTGCAAACTTCACAGCCGTGTTGTTAATTTAGGCTGCCTCTGTGGCAACTTTCCCTCACCCTACCCCCCATCAGCCATTTACTGCCATCTACCTGATGTGCCTCGTTCAGCAGCCCAACTTTACAGTCTTTATTGTCATGATTTTCATCGCATAGTAGATCTTAGTTTTATATTGCTGAGAGTAGGAGGGTGGGGATTCATGATTCATGAACAGTGTCCAATAAAAGTTTAAACAATATATTAGAGTTCACCTCAAGGTACTCTGAAGTCAGATTGATTCCAAAGTAGCAGCAGCGTAGTTTACTTTCTTTAGTTTAATGGCAATATTACATTACACAGGCATAATCTGAAAAGCTGAAATAATACTTGCATGTAGATTTTATATTTAAAAGTGCAGTCGAACCTCAAATTTTAAGAGCACAATATGGAAATTAAGTTAAATTTTGGTTAAACACAAACAAAATGTCTTCATGCATAAAGTCCTCTCAGACTTTTATCAAATCCTGTGATGCATTTATGTGCACTTCTTGCATAAGCCTAATTCCGGGCTCCGCTATGCTGATTTATTTGCAAAGAGGTCGTGAGGTCACGAGCATGCCACTTCCAAGCCACTTCCGCTCGCCATATATGAAGAATATTTTTCAGCGTCTGTGCCTCGCAGTTACTTCCATGACCTTCTGTTTTTGGTTGGTGAAATCCCTGGAGGAACTTTTGTCTCTCGTAATGACCTTTCCTACCTGGCGCTCAATATTACAGTCCGCTATTTAATTTTATCTGCCTTCCCCGGGGGGATTCGACTCCCCTGAATATCACTTTTTTTTTTTTTTCCTGCCTATGTGCGTGTGTGTTACTGTGGTCGTGGGCAAGCTTGTTAGTGTGTACATGTAATAATGTCTAGCAATTACCAGCCTCCTTTTTGGAGGAGAACGTCAGGGGGTCTCAGAAAGGTCATGATGTGTGTGTGTGTGTGTGTGTATGTGTAACAGTGCCAAACACTGTGATAACAGCGCTATGCAAGGTTAAGTTCATATTGTCTCTTTAATTTGTTCCCTCATGGTCAATGTTGGTTTGAATTATTGTTTCATTGTTCCTAAATGTGAAGCTTTTCTCCAGACACATTTAATATCATAGCACCTTCACCATCCCAATTAAGTCTGCTCTTTTCTTCCAGCAAGACATTTACCTTCATTCAATTATGCAACACTTTAAAGTCTATTAAGGAGACACATACAATCCATAGAATAACAAAAAAAACAACTACGATACATGCTAGAAATAATAAAAAATACAAAACAAACAGGTGAAAAATACTAATAATAAAAATATTATAATAATACCTTCTAATATAGTATACAGACCTACATGTGGCCCCTCACATCCCTTTTCAATGCTTCTGTATGCTATGTCCATATTTTTATTTATTGGAGAGTTACCTGCCAGCAGATTTTTATTCATTCATTCATTCATTAATTTTCTACCGCTTTTTCCTCACAAGAGTCGCGGGGGTGCTGGAGCCTATCCCAGCTGTCTTCGGGCGAGAGGCAGGGTACACCCTTGACTGGTCGCCAGCACATATAGACAAACAACCATTCACACTCACATTCATACCTATGGACAATTTGGAGTCGCCAATTAACCTAGCATGTTTTTGGAATGTGGGAGGAAACCGGAGCACCTGGAGAAAACCCACGCATGCACGGGGAGAACATGCAAACTCCACACAGAGATAGCCGAGGGTGGAATCGAACCCTGGTCCTCCTAGCTGTGAGGTGTGCGTGCTAACCACTCGACCGCCGTGCTGCGGTCATTTTTAAAAAATCATTAAAGGGGACAACTTTTCTGACCAGTTAATGTACTTAGAATGTTGTGTTCTCATGTTAAATGATGCCAAAGTTTCATTTTAATGAGTATTTGTGTATTTGTAAGTGAGCCCTGAAAGAAGTTTGAGATGGTTCAAAACGCTTTGTTTCAGAGGGCGTTGCAAAACTGTTCCTTTGTGATGTCACAGAGGGTTGGACTTCCTTTTGGAGACCCACCAGTTGAGAACTACTGGGGTAGAACATGTTATGGTTATGTTCTAAAATGTGTGTTTTAGGCCAATATATTTAAATAGTGTGTTTTCATCAAATATGTCACAGCTAGGAGACCCAAGTTTGATTCCACACAAGTGAAATTTAAAATTATACGACAATATATTGCAATATACTAATTATATTTCAGGCTGCACGGACGTTGAGTGGTTAGCACGCAGGCCTCACAACTCGGAGACCCGAGTTCAATTCCACCATCTCTGTGTGGAGTTTGCACATTCTCCCCGTGCATGTGTGGGTTTTCTCCAGGTACTCCGGTTTCCTCCCACATTCTAAAAACATGCTAGGTTAATTGGTGACTCCAAATTGTCCATAGGTATGAATGTGAGTGTGAATGGTTGTTTGTCTATATGTGCCCTGTGATTGGCTGGCGACCTCTCGCCCAAAGACGACTGGAATAGGCTCCAGCACCCCCTGTGACCCTCGTGAGGGTAAGCGGCAGAAAATGAATGAATGAATGTTACAAAAGCAGGCTGTCTCACTACTAAACACTTAGTGACTGTGATGACCTTGAAGAGTCGGCATCCTTTTGTTTTCAATATAAAACCTTTTATTATTGCTGCACATGTTTTAATACCCTGCTTGCGCGTGTACGCATGTCAGTCCTGCATGTGTGTGTCCTTTCCTAAAGGTGCGTCTGTCTGTCTGTCAGATTGGCGTGTCTCTCTTCTGAATGTTTCAGGTCACTCAGTGCACACTGTCATGACAATTTGAATCCCTCCTCGGAAAAGAGGAAAGATGGGGAGAAAATAATGGATTGGAGAAAATGTACTGCAAATGGGAGAACTGTTTACATAAATTCTATTTTTCCTATACTGTATTTAATAATATATATGTAATTATAGAATCTAAAATATGTTTGTCACATTCAAGGCCCAAGGAAATCTTTAAAAGGCTGACTTCAACAGAATGTGAATCTTTATGGCTCCTCATCATCACCGCTCCTCTGCCATCCATCTTTCCTCTTTCCAATCTGTCCCTCCCTCCTGTTCATTTATTACCTCCACTTCTCACATGCAGCAATCCTTCCTTTCTGTTTCGGCACAATTTGCCCTCTTTTACTGCTCACAGCTCTCCCTGTCTTTTTTTGTGTGTTTGTTGTCCCCCCCTGAGCTTGTTGCATAACCCCTGACATACCCCCTCTCTCCATCTTTAGTCCCCCGCCCCTCGCCTGACTTCCTTTGACGTTTAAAGGCGAGTGGGGATCCAATCATCTGACAAAGGGAGAGGCAATGACGTCATGACAGACTTGATACACCAGCATCTGCTCTGGTCTAAAAATATACACACACAAACACATGCATACACTTACACACACACACACACTCAAGCGTAGAGACACACAGAGTCAGTCTGCGGCCGCGCTCTGCTTTTGTTCCACCTCCGTGCTCGACTGAGGCGGCCCAGCTTCATGAGTGGGGCTTGTGGGCTGCTTGGCCTACAAGGGTGTTTGCCTATTATGGTATGTATGGTGGTGTGTGTATATGTATGAGATGGATCCGCAATGCATGTATCCGTGCTGCAAAAGATCATTCTTGTGTACTCTAGATAGATCTCTAGATCTGTAGAATACACTCTTAAGGATAGGAATCATAGTTGATTAGGTCATGAATCAAGAATACCGTCTATTTTGTTACATTGATTGTAGATATCACAGGGCACATATAGACAAACAACCATTCACACTCACATTCATACCTATGGACAATTTGGAGTCACCAATTAACCTAGCATGTTTTTGGAATGTGGGAGGAAACCGGAGTACCCGGAGAAAACCCACGCATGCACAGGGAGAACATGCAAACTCCACACAGAAATGGCCCGGGGTGGAATTGAACTTGGGTCGACAAGCTGTGAGGCCTGCGTGCTAACCACTCAATGGCCGTGCAGCCTGAAATATAATTAGTATATTGCAATATATTGTTGTATAATTTTAAATTTCACTTGTGTGGAATCGAACTTGGGTCTCCTAGCTGTGGCATGTTTAATGAAAACAAGCTATTTAAATATATTGGCTTAAAACACACATTTTAGAACATAACCATAACATGTTCTACCCCAGCGGTTCTCAACTGGTGGGTCTCCATAAGGAAGTCCAACCCTCTGTGACATCACAAAGGAACAGTTTTGCAACGCCCTCTGAAACCAAGCGTTTTGAACCATCCCAAACTTCTTTGGATTGGTCGCCAGCCAATCACAGGGCACATATAGCCAAACAACCATTCACACTCACATTCATACCTATGGACAATTTGGAGTCGCCAATTAACCTAGCATGTTTTTGGAATATGGGAGGAAACCGGAGTACTCGGAGAAAACCCACGCATGCACGGGGAGAACATGCAAACTCCACACAGAGATAGCCGAGTGTGGAATTTAACTCGGATTTCCTAGCTGTGAGGCCTGCGCACTAACCACTCAACCGCCGTGCGACAATTTGGGTCGCTGCTTATCACTGTTTTGAAAGACCGGCCATCAAAGATCCTCTGTATGATAAATTAAATCAATTAAAAATAAATATATCATTGTAGCTATTTTTTTTATTGCCATCTAACAGTGCTAATACTTCCTACAGGACAGTAATGTGTATTCCAGTGCTTTAAAGTAGTGGTCACAAATGTATGCGAGTGCTGCACTTCCAGCAAGACACGCCCCAGTTATTACGGTCCCTCCGAGCGAGGCAACGTCGGACCGCCGTCTTCTCTGGTGGTGCTAAACTGTGTGAGCGTTCACTTGTTTCACGGACGGTGCAGAGTGGGTGTTGTGTGCGAGACCCTCAGTGACCCTGTGTTGATGCCCCGAGGACACCGCAGTGAATAAGAATGTGTTCTTCATGTTGCCCGGCTGAATAATTAAAGTCTTTTTCATCTGCACTGCCTTTTGTGCTAGCAAGACATTGCTCGCTTTGTCTTGGCGGTGTCTTTCATGTACGCTCATTGGACACGTCATTAGGCACCTGAACAATCTACTCAGAGCCGTAACAATATGTTTGTTATTGTGATTGTAGTTTTCTATTGGTCCATTGTTGAATTTGTCACTCCTTCAAACCATCAGTTAGTTTATCAGTTATTTAGTCAGTTGTTCAGTGTTTGCGTTTGTGTTATTTAAAAAATTGAAATTATTTAAATTATATGTGCAATTTACTGTTTACGCTGTACATCATGTTGTTTATATTCAGTGTCATCTATTTATTCTCTTTATTATTATTATTATTATTTGTCATTTTAGTCTCTGGCATAATACGGGAGCCAGGCAACGACATTTTGTTGGCAATTTCACTACTGTGTTTTTGTGCAATGACAATAAAGGAAGTCTGTCGATCGATAGATTGATAGATCTCTCTGTCCGTCCATCAATCTATCTGTCCATCCATCAATCTATCTGTCCGTCCATCCGTCCATCAATCTATCTGTCCGTCCATCCATCCATCCAACTATCTGTCCGTCCATCCGTCCATCAATCTATCTGTCCGTCCATCCATCCATCCAACTATCTGTCCGTCCATTCGTTCGTCCATCCATCTATCTGTCTGTCCATCCATCTAGTCCGTCCATCCAGTCCATCCATCTATCGATCTAGTCCGTCCATCCATCTATCTGTCTGTCCATCCGTTTGTCCATCAATCTATCTGTCCGTCCATCCGTCCATCCAACTGTCTGTCTGTCCATCCATCTAGTCCGTCCATCCAGTCCATCCATCCATCTATCTATCTATCTAGTCGTCCATCCCTCTATCTGTCTGTCCATCCATCCATTTGTCCATCAACCTATGTATCTGTCCGTCCATCAATCTATCTGTCCCTCCATCCGTCCATCCAACTATCTATCCGTCCATCCGTTTGTCCATCCAGCCATCTAGTCCGTCCATCGGTTAATCGATCCGTTTGTCATTGGGTCAGTATTTGATTGCTCTTTGGTTAGTTAGTTAGTTAGTTGATCAGTTAGTCATTAATTCGTTTGTGAAAGTGTCAGTTCTTCAGTAACTAGATTGTCAATTAGTTATTTAGTTTATTTAGTTATTTGGTCAGTTTGTTAGTGAGTTTGTCAATTAGTTGTTTTGTTCGTTAGTTGGTCAGTTGCTAAGATCGTAGTGTGTCTCTTAGATTGTAACTAGAGTACTTGTTACTTTGTCAGTTCATCAGTTAGTTTGTCAGTTGGTCAGTTAATTTGTAAGTTAGGTCCTCAGTTCATCGATGAGTCAGTCAGGTTGTCAGTGGGTCAATTGTTCAGGCTGTTAATCAATTTGTTAATTAAAATGTCAGTTTACCACTTAGTTTGTTGTCAGATTGTTTCCAGTCCATTTGGTCATCTCGAGGTCGAATCATTTTCATCTCCCTTGTCTTTTTGTCCAACCAGGGACGTGGAGGCTGGAACTTTGTCCGACTTGGAGGTCATCTCCCAGCAGGTGGATGATGAGAACCAGTGCTTGGCTCCTCCGGTCCAGCTGGTGAGTTTCGGCTATCGAGATCTTCCCCTCGCAGCTTTGGATCTCTCGCTGGCTGGCTCCCAGCTCCTGTCCAATGCGGATGAGGATGAAACCAGGGAAGGGTGAGTGCAAAGAATTTACTCTCTCAAGTGACCCACTAGAAGTGTGATATTTTGAGGCAAGGATCGCAGCAGTACTTGGAAAGCGTTTAATATTGCGACACAAATACACTGACAGCGTCAAAACCATTGTATCCTTGCCTGTAAGGTAATGTTAGATCACCTTTCAAGAAAACCATCATCAAACTCTTCAAGTCCTTTCTACTGTGCTGACTTCAAATATGTTATTCTTTATAGTTACTCTTGTTCTCTATTATGTTAATTCTGGTCCCCCATCATGTACTGACACTTTTCTTAAAGATTGAAGTCAAACACATAAAAAAAGAATGCTTGAGATTACAAATATTTATTTTTGCTTGCATTTTTTATACACACACACATATATATATATATATATATATATATATATATATATATATATATATATATATACAGTGTTTATATAAATACACAGCCTGATGAAACTCCTGATGAAGGTACTAATTCAGCCAAAAATGAATGATTCATGTATTCAAATACACATTAATTATTGAGTCTTAACTGACAACTATCTATTCGAACCAAAGACTGCAATGAATCATGCAAACTATCAATCAGACTGACGGTGATATACTGTACAGAAAGCAAAATACAGTCAGTCAATCATGGAAGCTACAAGTCCAAAATAGATGTCATGTACAAATCCATCCATCCATTTTCTATACAACTTGTCCTCACTCAGGTGGTATGCTGGAGCCTATTTCAGTGATTTCATGTAAATATTTAATGTAAATACACATTATGCTTTCCAAGAGCCTAACTGTCACCATCATAAAATCATGTAAAAATGCTGCAGGCAAATTTATTTAGCATATTTAGCTGTCATAATAGTGTAAAAATACATTAAAACATAAAAACTGCAACAACTTTAAAAGACAAGGCTGCACGGTGGAGTAGTGGATAGCATACAGGTCCCACAGCTAGGAGACCCGAGTTAAATTCCACCCTTGGCCATCTCTGTGTGGAGTTTGCATGTTCTCCCCGTGCATGCGTGGGTTTTCTCCGGGTACTCCGTTTTCCTCCCACATTCCAAAAACATGCTAGGTTAATTGGCGACTCCAAATTGTCCATAGGTATGAATGTGAGTGTGAATGGTTGTTTGTCTATATGTGACCTGTGATTGGCTGGCGACCAGTCCAGGGTGTACCCCACCTCTCGCCCGATGACAGCTGGGATAGGCTCCAGCACCCCCGCGACCCTCATGAGGATAAGCGGTAGAAAATGAATGAACTTTAAAGACAAATGTCATTTTTTGAACATGTATACAGGTCACATTGGTGTATTTTGTAAACATCCACTGCATGCACTGTTTCTTGAAATGGCTTATTTGATTGCATTGTTTCAGTTCTTTGCTCAATCCGTTTCATAATTTCTGAAATTTCATTTCAATATGTGGAATCAAACTATGGAATGGATTGAGTAAGACCCTCAAACAATGCACAACGATGAGCCAATTCAAGAAACAATACAAGCAGTTGATGTTTGCTAAATACAAGGATGAAGAGTCTTGAACCAGTCATGATGTGCTATATATATCACTATATTGACACTTACTATGGTACACATTATGTCATTGGATGGTCATATCACCTCGTACTTCGGTACGTGACAAAAAAATAAAATAAAAAAACAAAAAAAAACTTCAACTATATTAGGAAAGCAGGAAGTGAACAAATGTAACAGTTACTGATTGTAAAAGTACCAGAGGGAGGGGTAGGATTTAATAAGCTTTGCTTCCTCCTACTCCTTTTGGACATGTGGAACTGTGAACTGATTATGTGATGCATTCAATTGTTATCTGATGCATGTTCAAATGAAATAAAACCATTACCATATAATTTGATTCCGCATACCGATAACGTCATACTGTATTTCTCCCGTCTTGTTGAGTAGAAACTTGGGGTACGGTTCTGGTTTCTGTTCAAACTCTAAAAGAAATTCTATCATATTGTTATTGTACACGTTGAAGTTTTGTAACATTAGGCTGTAGGAACACACACAGACTTATGTAAAATGCGCTATTATGTTGTGACTCTGCTATTTTTATGTGTGCCATATGGATACGAGGTCACGTCACAGCTCTCCTTTTGATTAGTCACAGATTGCTTTCCAACCTGCTTACGCGCCGGTCTTTCCATTGTGCCCTGCACCTGTGACTCCATCCCAGCTAGCATGCGCTCTCACCAGGATGCTTATAAACACCATAAGCTGTTGCACGGGATCCAACGGACCCATGCTGTACATTACAAGGAAACCAATCCAACTATGCCATTTAAGTCGCTTAGCCCGTTTTGGAGCCAGAAACCGACCATTTCACAGCCGCGTTGTTGGCAAATGCTGACACTCATTCAACCTCAATCGTGTGTTTATTTGCAGCCATATGTATCATAGTGCCATGCTTTGTAATGCTTTGTAATCTGTGATTGTGCTTTCTTCCTTGTCTCAGTTTGTGCTAGTCTATTTTCTTGTCCTGGGGAATGCTAGAGGGAAACGCAAATGTGTGTACAATGTTGAATTATGCATGCAGCATTTCCTATTGTAGCTCAAACAGTAAAACACCTACAAGGCAATGTTTCATACATAAGCACCACTTTAAAGTCGGGCAGGGAGGGGGGGTCAGACTTGGGGAATAATCACCAATATTGGAAAACCTTTATGTTAATTTAGTGTGCATTGTTGCGAAAACACACAGCAACATTCATTCATTCATTTTCTACCACTTTTTCCTCACGATGGTCGCTGGAGCCTATTCCAGCTGTCTTTGGGTGAGACTGGTCGCCAACCAATCACAGGGCACATATAGACAAACAACCATTCACACTCACATTCATACCTATGGACAATTTTGAGTCGCCAATTAACCTAGCATGTTTTTGGAATGTGGGAGGAAACCGGAGTACCCGGAGAAAATGCACGGGGAGAACATGCAAACTCCATACAGAGATGGCCGAGTGTGGAATTGAACCCTGGTCTCCTAGCTGTGAGGTCTGCGCGCTAACCACTAGACCGCCGTGCCGCCCTCACACAGCAACATGACTGGTCATTTCTACAAAAGTGGCCCCAATAGACTAACATATTGTTTCTAATCTTTCTGAAGGTTCTGAACTCCTGTTTCTATGCTTGTTGTTTCAAGGCGTGATTAATTATTTTTTATGATATAGTTGCCACACATGTTGTGGTCGTCCCTCACAATAAATCACCTTACAATTTGAATATTCAAATACATATTATACATATAGGGCGGCACGGTGGTCGAGTGGTTAGCACGAAGACCTCACAGCTAGGAGACCAGGGTTCAATTCCACCCTCGGCCATCTCTGTGTGGAGTTTGCATGTTCTCCCCGTGCATGCGTGGGTTTTCTCCGGGTACTCCGGTTTCCTCCCACATTCCAAAAACATGCTAGGTTAATTGGCGACTCCAAATTGTCTAAATGTGAGTGTGAATGGTTGTTTGTCTATATGTGCCCTGTGATTGGCTGGCGACCAGTACAGGGTGTACCCCGCCTCTCACCCAAAGACAGCTGGGATAGGCTCCAGCACCCTCCACGACCCTTGTGAGGAAAAAGCGGTAGAAAATGAATGAATGAATGAATATTATACATATATTTATCTATTTATTAATGTCTGCCTACTCATAATGAATCCACCTCATTAGAATAAATGGCATGCAATCAGCGTGTCTCGGTCACCCCGATGACCTCATGGACACAATTCTAGTTTATTGTGTAGATTCCTGTACCGCTGGGCTTCCTGGGCTTGTCTGCTGATTACACAATCAATATGCCTTTAGAGCAGCCTGCAGCAGAAGGCTGTTAGCCTCCTTTAATGACAATAATAAGCACCCGTGGTTGTGCTCTATTGTCATGTTTTACGGCGGTGTTCATTCTCGCTGGTTAGCGCGGTATACACGATGGGCTTCTCAAGTCTTGTTTGAGGACAAATACTGGTGCTTATCTTCATTTTAGGTAAATGGGTAAAAGGGGAAGGTTTGTTCATGGTTTCGTGTGGTTTGGTTTTGCTTGCTATAATTCTTGCATATGGATCAGTACTCATTATGTATATATTACAAATATGAGAGTTGTATAAAGTCAATGCAGTGTTTGCCACAGGACTGCAGTCTATTTGTGGCAGTGATGGGTGCGTAGGAGTTGGCTTGGCATAATAACGTAATGTAATTAGCATAATTGGCCATAATGCATTTAGTTGTAGTTGAGAGGAATAACGTCATGTGAGACGAAAAGTGAGTAAAAACATGGAAAGCACAACAAATATGTTTAGAACTACCAATTAATATTTGTTTTTGTCATTTTTTGATCACGGGAGTACACTTTGCCAAACTTTTGTTTACGTTTATGTCTTTGTTTCATTCATAAATGGATGGTGTCAAGTATGACAGTTTTCTTCCATTGCATTGGCTTGTGTCTTAGGAACAGAAATCACTTGACCAAACAGTTTTACAGTTTAGCACCTTGCAAAAGTTCATATGTCTCCCAAAACGGTTCCCGCATGCTTCAAAGATAATTCCTTTCTCATATCAACAGTCGGTGCCACCAAGATGCCTTTTCAATTGTTTTGGCTCATTTCCTGAAACTGATTGTGCTCTTTTTAGATTAAAATAACTTGGATGGTTTAGCACGACAACATGGTTCACCTGCAAAAGCTCATATTTCTCAAATTTCTTTTTCATATAAATTGTGAATGCCCTCAAAATGCATCGTACCTTTGGCATCGTGTAAGCACTGCAAGCCAAAATGTTTGGATATTTTGTCACTCTGACCATCATGTCCATTTCTCCCAGTCCTTATTGACGCTGATTACTATACTGTTTTTTTTCTCTCTAACTAAATACAAAATTGTGTATTAAACTGAAACAAAAATGTATTTTACGGAAACAGTAGTTTCTAAGTTTCGACATTGTGCTCATACTCATGTGGCATAACATACTGTCACATTGAACAAAAAAAAAAAGTAGGAAAATGATCTGTCGCCTACTGTGCTGTAAATAAAACACTTGCTCACTGGTTGCTATACTCACCCACCCCCTCCTGGCCACTGTCCTCATGCTCCTCGGCGCCGTCTCCCTCATCACAGATTCTCATCCACATCACAGTGCAAATTTTAGTTTCACCTGACTATCAAATAATCAATTTATCTAATGTTTCAAGACATTCATTTAAGGTATCCACGGTTTTACAGTAACGTTGGTGTTTGAACTATTGACTATTGTGCATGTGATGATACAGTGAAATGATGCTTACATGACGAGAATGTTAAACGACAATAATTACATGAATAAGATACATTAATTTAGTATATTGTGAAGTCTTCTAAATTATAATTGAAGCTTGCACACTTAAAGCTGCTCTGCAATGGTTGAATTGGTCATAAAGCTCTGTTAAAAAAGCAGTTGTTGGGGTGATACAACAAAAAAAAAAAAAAAACTTGGCAACTCCATCCCTTTTTTCTCAAATCAGCATATTCTCATGACCGACCAGTCAAATGTGTTGGACCATAACAGTGTGTGATCACTAGAAGAAGTTATGTAGCATCTAACAGAAAGACTGATAGCTGAACTCACTTGTAGGGAAATGGGGCAGAAGAAATTAGTCTTTTTTTTTTATGGCCGTGTAGAATGATGAAGTGTGTTTGAGCCGAGCCGAGACACCGGCAGTGGCAAAGCAATCCACTGCCGTAAAAAAGGAAAGGAGATGGAATGTTAGCGGCTCCACTGACCCAGCCTGAAAAAGTGGATTGCCCATTTCCACTCACTCTGTAGTGTGCAAATGTCAGCAAAAGTTCTTTTTAGAAAAGTTGGGAAAATACATTAACTTTATTTACTTTTTTTTGTGTGGCAGTGTGTTGGTTCATGTCGCAGTTTAGCGTCGTAGCTTAGCATATTGTATTCCTGAGACCCAGAAAAATAATAGTTGATTTTTTTATCATGAAATAATTGCTTTTGTCTAAAATTTGTTTATTCGTTATTATTTCCCACCCTCGGCCATCTCTGTGTGGAGTTTGCATGTTTTCTCCGGGTACTCCGGTTTCCTCCCACATTCCAAAAACATGCTAGGTTAATTGGCCACTCCAAATTGTCCATAGGTATGAATGTGAGTGTGAATGGTTGTTTGTCTATATGTGCCCTGTGATTGGCTGGCGACCAGTCCAGGGTGTACCCCGCCTCTAGCCCGAAGACAGCTGGGATAGGCTCCAGCACCCCCAACGACCCTTGTGAGGATAAGCGGTAATGAATGAATATACAATTCGATTCTTTTCTGTAATGCACTTTATAGTTCTACCTGCTCTGTATTTTTATTAGATTAGATTAGATTAGATTCAACTTTATTGTTATTGCTCATGTCACTTGTACAGGGCAACAAAATGCAGTATTGTATTTTTATATCCTATTTTAACAGTTATGTTTGCGGTTTTAAACAATGGCCCATGGTTCAGAAACTGATACACTTTTACATAACATTTTATGTAAATATCGTTGTAGTCGCACATTGAATCGTTTCCCACAAAAAGATTTCCTCTACTTGTTATAGAATTTTTTTAAAATCTGCGATTAATTTGAGTTAACTATAGACAAAAGGTGCGATTAATCACAATACAATATTTTAATCGATTGACAGCCCTAATGTAAGCATGTCCTGCCATTTACCTTTATGTTAACAAAATATAGTTAAATAAGCATTTTCCAGATGTGCATACGGGCATTACTTGACGCCTGTACATTTTTATATGAAAAAGTACTATATATTTCCATACTATAAGCTGCATTCTTTTTCACATGGTTTGAACCTTGTGGCTACAGTTCCCATGATGCTTCGAGTACAGTTTCAAGAAGTAGTGAAAATGGACGCCGACATCACGTTTTAAAGTGAAAGTGAAACAGTAATTGTGTTTTTATTTGACAAATCATAAGTAAGTTTGTGCAAGTGTAGAAATGTGGACAGAGCTAAAAAGGGATTCTGGGAACACAGAGTGTAAGAAGGATTGCAAGGTTTATAGCATGTCCTTCTGTGTTGATTCTGTGTAAATGTGGACAAGTGCAGTCTATACTGAAAATATACAACAACAAAAAATCTATTTAAATTTGGTGGGTGTGGCTTAAATTTGGGTGAGCTCAATCCGGAATTTGCGGTAGTAGTAGTAGTAAATCTACATGATACCAGACAGGAAAGTGGATAATTGTGTTTATTTCAGTATCCTCAAAAGCACTGCATGTCACCAAAACTACCTGAAACTATTGATTTCTACTTTAAAAAAATGTGTTAAAAAAAAAAACAGCCGTTATTTAGAAAACAGATTCAAGGATCAGGGAATTTGCCAATAATAAGGTAATCTACTGTTAAAAGCGGAATCTCGCCGAATTAGGAGAGTGAACATTTGTGTGAGGAAACATTTTCCCGGCGGACCACTCAATTGTGGTGCAATCTCATCACAAGCACTCAACCGCCACCCGAACGAATCACGTTGACATGAAACATAATCAAAAGTCAGTGGAAAGACTCTTCTTATGGCGCGTGAATGGAGGCTAGCTGGGTTAGCTTAGTTTAGCAGCGCATGCTGTGTGTGTTTGTTTACACCGTGTTGTGTTATACCGCTTGTTAATGTAACATAGCGTTATACGATGCCCAGATTTCAGAGTGTTTTTCATTCATTCATTAATTTTCTACCGCTTTTTCCTCACGAGGGTCGCGGGGGTGCTGGAGCCTATCCCAGCTGTCTTCGGACGAGAGGCGGGGTACACCCTGGACTGGTCGCCAGCCAATCACAGGGCACATATAGACAAACAACCATTCACACTCACATTCATACACATTCATGGACAATTTGGAGTCGCCAATTAACCTAGCATGTTTTTGGAATGTGGGAGGAAACCGGAGTACCCGGAGAAAAACCACGCACGCACGGGGAGAACATGCAAACTCCACACGGAGCTGCCAGAGGGTGGAATTGAACCCTGGTCTCCTAGCTGTGAGGTCTGCACGCTAACCACTAGACCACCGTGCCGCCCCTTCAGAGTGTTTTTTTACTTTTTTATTTTTTGAAACACTTTTACCCTTACAGAGGACAAAAATGCAGTACCTCAGTCTCAGGAGGTTAATGTAAGCGTATGCTGTCGGACTTTTGGACTAAAAAAAAAGCAAATTGCAGGTGTGCCATTCTAGTCCGACATGATCAATACTTCACTATCATACTCTGCATCTCGTGTAAAACTGCTGCGCATTTTACGGCGGGAAGCGAGCGGAGAGGATTAATCACGAGCGGAGGCTCCTGCGTGGCGCCGCCACGGCGTGATGAAGCACCTCCTGTCAGCCACGTTTGCATATCATAGCCGGTAGCATTGTGAAGGTGGAGCTGACCTTAACCACTATCTCTCACTCGCTGGATGCCGCCGCCATTGCTGCCAAAGTGAGCACGGCATGGAACACCAGCAAATGTATTTATAAAACCGAGAAACAGCGAAAGCCGGGCCTGTGTGGCGGTTATCTAATCCTCTGTAATCATGCTTCACTTCATATTCCAATTTATCCTGGGCTGTCACACCTCATTAGGAACAATGGCGCGCCTTCATTGATGTCTCTGTATATTTAGATAGGCTCCCTTTACCGTCTTGTATTAACATATTTCAACCATCCTTCGCTCATCATCTTCCCGGTTAGCACATGGTGTCTCGCTGATGGACTGTAAGAGAGCCTCCATGTTTTGGTTGGAAGGTTTCTGTTTACCGCATTCAATCAGCGAGAGGAGTGGGCGCCATTGTGGGAGGTGGTAGTTGGAGCTAGTATCAGGGGCCAGTTGCAGTGTTAGCACTTTTTTGGCGCCTTGGTAAGCCGAGTGTACTTATTAATAGAGTTGGGTCCATCCATCTTCCTGTCCAGTAAAATGCGAAGAGGACCGAGCTGCACTTTCATGGCTTTACTCCCCCATAGTGGTCAAGCTGCTTTTATTTGGTGGGGGTGAGGGAGGGAGTGTGCTTATATGTGATGGAGCTATCAAGGTTCATTCATTCAAGCTTTTTAATGGTTGACTGACAGACCAATGATTGACAAGTTAAGCGATTGTAAAGATGATGATGGTCATCATCCTGCATCCCGCCTCCAGTCTTTGCTTTTTTTTTTTTGCTACCTCTCATTGAGCTCAACTCCATGACACCACACTTCCACAGATTTCTTGACCTTATGTAATGATGGCGGGCGGCACGGCGGTCTAGTGGTTAGCGCGCAGACCTCACAGCTAGCAGACCAGGGTTCAATTCCACCCTCGGCCATCTCTGTGTGGAGTTTGCATGTTCTCCCCGTGCATGCGTGGGTTTTTTCCGGGTACTACGGTTTCCTCCCACATTCCAAAAAACAAAAACACATTCATTTTCTACCGCTTATCCTCACGAGGGTCGCGGGGGTTGCTGGAGCCTATCCCAGCTGTCTTCAGACGAGAGGCGGGGTACACCCTGGACTGGTCGCCAGCCAAATCACAAGGCACATATAGACAAACAACCATTCACACTCACATTCAACAATTTGGATTCGCCAATTAACCTAGCATGTTTTTGGAATGTGGGAGGAAACCGGAGAAAACCTACACATGCACGGGGAGAACATGCAAACTCCACACAGAGATAGCCGAGGGTGGGATTGAACTCGGGTCTCCTAGCTGTGAGGTCTGCGCGCTAACCACTCAACCGCTGTGCATGGAATAAACTAAACAGAATAAATTAAACAGACCATCGGAAGCAGGAAAGATGCAGAATCTGGAAGATCTAGAAAGCTTTCTTTGCGGGTTATCGAATGTAGCTGCTCTATAGGAGTCCACAACTCAACACAAAGCACCGAAAATGAGCATAATAGATCCCAATTTAAATGTAAACAAAAAGAGGAATTGTGTGACGAATTCAAGCAAATCTCAATGTCAGCAACAACAATAACAACACTATCGGCGTCTTGTTTTTGTCCCCCGAATGCAAGATTTAGGATTCATGTTGCCAGACAGCATCCCGCCTCCCTCCTCTTACTGGCTTTTACTAGAGAACACCTGAGTCGTGGCATGATGTCACCTTCCATCCCGTTGGAAAGGTCCGCGCCTGCCAGACACTGAAGTGGTAGCATATGCTGCTGATGCGGCTGTTCTAAATGTGCAAAGAGTCCATATGGTTCTTCTGAATGTGGCGTGAACGAGGGGATGATAGAAGAAAGCTACCTTCACCGCTCACCAGATTTAGGCCGGAGGTCAAAAAAATCCAATTTTGAAAACACGTCCTTTGTTTTGTTTTGTTTTTTAGGCGGTGAAGGGTAAATACTACATGTCTTTTTTTTTTTTTTTTAGCTTTTGGACTGTTTAGAATGTCCTAAAGTCTAAAGCACTTTGAAGGAGCACGAGGAGTAGTCGTGTCACGTGGAGGTCAAACTAACTCATCATCATTTCTACTTTTAAATGTTTCTGCTTTGTCATAAGAGCAGTAGAAGTTGAAGGCTTGCTTTTTCGGAATTCTCAGAGGGCTCTCACCCGGTCGAGCCAATTTGGCCTGCTTTAATTAGCAGCGTCTGAGTGGCCTCCATGTTATCTCCCAGGCTTCCTAATTCCTCTGCTGCAGGGATGACTGCAGGCCAGAGTGGTAAAATAAATGTTTTTAACGCCTTGCATGGAACAGATTTAGAATGAATGAATTGTGTTGTGTCAGCGAAAAACACACACACAGTGGCAACAATAACAACTTTAATAATAACATTACATACTAATAAGACTATTTTATATCAGAATCGTGAGGATTCTAATAATACTCTATTTAATTGTAATGAATTATTCTCAACGGCCAACTGAGGATAAATGCAATCTTTAAGCGACATCTCCATTTCGAGTTTTTTTTTTTTTTATCCGAGCAGATCATTAGGTGCTTGTGGGTCTTCCACTTTCAATGTTTGGTGGCTCACTCGACATGATGCTATCGATTACCCTCGCTGATTTAATCTCCCTCCTCTGTTTCGCCATCGAGGACCACTCCATCTCAGGCGCTGACAGCTGTATCAACACACGCTCACGGGACGTGGTGGATGAGGGAATTAAAATGGGAAGAAGGACATTTGTGAGGGCAAATCATTGACAGTGAGAATTGAACAAACTAAAACAGAACTGTCCACACATGCAGGGACATTTTTCCTCCAGTCCATTGAAACTGCTGTTTAATTAAATGTAATTTAAGTGTAGTTTTGATTTATTAATTTAATCCTAAGGGGAAATTTACCGACTAATTGACTAAAATGGCTTAAATACAGAGAGAGTTTAAAAATAACAGTTAAAAAGTTGTAGAGGTGACCTTGTCCATTGTGACTGGGGCCAGCTGGTTCTGTCAGACTGTCAGGGAACGACTGGGTCAGAGAAACTGCATTTTGTTCTGTTGCTTTAATAAGACTCATTAATATCCTGCATGTGACAAGAGCAGCTTCTGATGACGCCCCCCCTCAGGGGTGGCACACTTTTGGCATCAAGCAAAGACCCACAGTACCCATACACTGGATTCTGTCTTAGCACTTTTTTTTCCTGTCTACATTGCAGCTTTGTTTTAATCTGTGCACTAGGGTCCGTGAATGTGTCATATTCTGCAGTTAGCCTGTAACAAGATGGCTTGTGTGTGTGTGTGTGTGTGTGTGTGTGTGTAACAGGGTTTATTGGTGTGTTGACTCATTTTCATATCCTCTGATGATAAATCGGATCCTGGCTCAAGAAGCAATAGCGGGTGTTTTAAAAAAAAAAAAAAAAAAAGCCAAAGAAAAAGCAAAATGGTTGCTCATCTTTTCATGGTCAAATTCTGATGGTGTAGAACAGTTACCCATAGCAATAACCAGAGAGTACCTCACAAAAAATACTGAAAAATAACCCTTACATTTATTACTATATATTTTCTCAAGGGACAATACTATTGAAATGAATCCTAGGCGGTACGGCGGTCGAGTGGTTAGCGCGCAGACCTCACAGCTGGGAGACGAGGGTTCAATTCCACCCTCGGCCATCTCTGTGTGGAGTTTGCATGTTCTCCCCGTGCATGCGTGGGTTTCCTCCCACATTCCAAAAACATGGCCACTCCAAATTGTCCATAGGTATGAATGTGAGTGTGAATGGTTGTTTGTCACCCCCGCAACCCTAGTGAGGATAAGCGGTAGAAAATGAATGAATGAATGAATCCTAGATATACTTGAGGGTGGTCAGTTCAGTTCAGTTCAGTTCAATTTATTTGTCTCCCTTGGGAGAAATTTGGTTTAGAGGCAGGGTACGGCTGCATACAACCAACAGAGACATACAGTACATGACAGACATATAAAAAAAACAGACATAGTAAAACCATATACAACATTCATAAACGAGAGAATAAAAGAAACAGAGCATAAAAACACCAGAACCATACTGATTCCCATGTGCAAAAGTTGGATCATCTGAGTTGTGCCATTACCAACTGGTAATCTGGTAAGTTACAGTGCACAGTATTTAAAATGCTAATTTAAAGTGCTAGTTCACATATAGACCAGATTTCACATTTGCTCTTTTTTGTGAGCTTGACTAAGAGAGGGACAAATGTAAGTGTTTGTAACGCTTGTGTTTACATAGCGGAACCCTGTACCTTCTCCCTGAGTGCATTAATATATAATAATTGCACAAGGTTTGTGTAGAAATCCAATGAAAATGCCTCAACACACAGTCATTAATGTGTAAATAGATGGCTAACTTTAAGTTATTTTCAGTGGATAGAGAATCTATACTGCATATCAAACAGTACACTGACCAAGTTTCATTTCTATAGTACTGTAGTGCAGTATTTTTCAACCTTTTTTGAGCCACGGCACGTTTGTTAAGTTGGAAAAAATTTGCGGCACACCAATAACCAACGTTATTTGCTTCTTTCAGCTTTTTCCTGATTACGGACTCGCCACAGCAGATCCTTTTGATCCGCATACTAATTTAACCAACAATGTTACAAAATGTCACCACTACCTGTCACGTGCATCAGTAAGTGTATTAGAGGAATCAGCTACGTGTTGCCACACGGATGAATATTACATTACTGTCTTTACACCAATGACACGCAACAATGACATAATATTTGCAAAAATTTATTAATACATGTTGATTAAAAAAGTAATATTGAATAATTCCTCACGGCACACCTGACAATTTCTCACGGCACACTTGTGTTGAAAATCACTGCTTGTAGTGTACTCACTTTAGATCAAGTATCTCTTTTTACATCAGTAAAAGCAGTAGTGAAGTACTTGCAGTGGAGTGTTTCAGTTTCTTGAAGGTGGAGCCAAAAAAAAGAAAAAAAACCTTGCCCTTGCTTTGGTGCCATTTTAAGTTAAATTTATGCTTATCAAATATTCACTTCATGTTGGGAACTGCTTTAGATAAATGAGGCAGCTGGTGGGAGCTGTAAATAATTTTAAGGAAGGTTGTGAAAGGTTATTACTGCTGGCTGAGAGGTGCAAATCCCTCGAGTGTCATGTTGAACGTGGATGGAAAGGGTCCCCCCCTCCACCACCACCACCGCCGCCGCCATGTTACCCGCGACTGTCAAGGTGATGTCACATCAGCATCATAAGCCCGTGTATGACAAATACCTGTATATCAATGTCTGACATTCTTAGAGTCTCACTGAGATTCTGTGGATGTCTGGCGGAGCAGATTCCACACCATCTGGAACGCACACACTCTCATGTTCCACCCCATCCAAAGCCAAGAAGATGATTGCCATCAAGGCGGCTATGTTGTTATTCGATTAGCTCTGCATTGTTTACTGGCCAGACATTAGCAACAGGATGAAGTGATCAGCTCCCTTATACAGTACAAGAGTACAGTACAACCCATATTGGCTAATGGTATCATTTGTTTCGGACATCCTTTCATTACATATGTCACGTTCCCATAGCCAAGGGATGAAGACGTCAATCGATGAAGAGGCCAAAATGCTGTACCGTAGTCGGTCTCATCCATGCCAGCTTCATGGCGAGAAGGCAAAGATGGTGGCCGCAGCCAACTTTCCACTCCAGCTGGACAACTGCTGAGAGGCTTTGTTCCTCTCATGGCGCCCACTGTTAGCTCATCAGCACGACTTACACAGAAAAAAAAAAAAAAAACAATATCCCCAAGCAGTCTTGTTGGACTATTTAAGACCAATATGCTTGTTTTAGTGCCAGCCAAGCAGATGATGAGCCATTTATATATATATTTTTTTTTTTTTTTTAAATAAATCTTGCCTCTTAAGATGCTGATTTTTGCTAGATGCCCCTCCCCTCCAGACCACCTCTCCCACAGTGGTCCTCTTCATGGCCTCCTGAAAGGGACTTCATCAATATTCCGGCCCTCAGATGCAGTTGCTGGTCACATCAGCAGTTCACAAAGCTACGCTGTCTTTTGCACTTGTCAATGCCTCTCTTTCATCACACTTCTTTACACTCCCAACATTAGATTTAAACAACTACCGCCCTCTGTTGGCCACATCAGGTAGGTTAGCTCACAATGCAGGTACACTGCTGTTTGTAATGTGAAAGTATTGATTGATTGAGCTCCATTGCATTGCAAAAGACGACATAAAACAGTAATGAATAAAGGGTTTTCTGTATTTTTCTCAAGCTGGTGCACCTTGCAATACTGTACATATTACTGTTATTATATTTTGTCACTTCCATACTGTGCATACTGTTTATAATCTGTATAATCTGCAATAGCCATATTATAGTCATTTATATCCCTGTACATATCCTCACTGTATTATAGTCGCAGCCTGTTATAGTTTGTACATACATCTGTCCATTTACAGCTCTATTCTATTTCTACATTTACGTACTTACTACTAAGGTACTTATAAAATTGCACTTCTGGTTGGATGCTAACTGCATTTTGTTGCCCTGTACAAGTGACATGAGCAATAAAAATAAAGTTGAATCTAATCTAATCGAATCTAATCTTCCCGAAGTCTTCATCACACTTTGAATACAGCTGAGAATAGGGATCAGAGTTTTATGCTGCCAATACCGATCTGAAATCGGCTGATACTGATCACATGGATTAATTATACTGTACTGTACATTTTTCTATTTATTTTTGGTATATAGGGGAAAAGACTACCGGGGGGCCCAAAATAGGTCATTACTAATAAAATTTGCATTCATTCATTAATTCATTCATTCATTTGTGGACAATTTGGAGTCGCCAATTAACCTAGCATGTTTTTGGAATGTGGGAGGAAACCGGAGTACCGGAGAAAACCCACGCATGCACGGGGAGAACATGCAAACTCCACATAGAGATGGCCGAGATACAATTTGCAATTCATAAATAAATATTGATACTGTACTTTTTCATTGATATGGACCGATACCTATCGGTGGCCAATCGATCAGAGCACCCCTAATTTTGACTAATAATGCGCTGTTTTCAACCATGAACAGCTAAAAAATTGTATTTTTAAGAATCATGCTTCCAACATCAGTCGGTAGTTGTTGCTCTATTACTGTCAGAGCGCACGCGGCTGATTGCGGAAATTGCCACTTATCACAATGTAGTTGTGACAAAGGGCGCTGTTGTTTTTTTCCCCCGCCCACTTCTGTTCTACTGTGTACAATTTTAGTTGAGTTTGTTTTGTAGATAAATATCGGAATTCTTTTGTTTTGAGTTTGGCAATAATGTCCCTCTTCCACTGTCATTATAGTATGTGCCATGCTGTTAGTTTAGTTACTAAAAATTAATTTAAATTTTGTCTGTTGACTATGTGTTTTTTAATGGTCTTTTCTAGTCTAGGCATTGGACAAATTGTGAACTTTGAAGCACATTGTGTTACTTACATGCTTATGTAAGCCTATTTGAAATTTGAATCTTCAAGAGACACCGTCTATGAGAAGTAGAGCACTTTTTTTTTTTTTTTACTTTATACCAGCAATAATTTTTTTCAACCTGTTTTTCACCATTTTCATTGAAATATGTCATTGTATCACCAGTATGTTCTCTGTGCAGGTCCAACTGGCTGAAGCCGTGCTGTGGCCGTCGAGTCGCCCTGTGGCAGGTCTGTCTGCTCAGTGCCGGCTTCAACTGCGTCCTGGTGGCCTGTGTCATCCTGGTGGTGCTCTTCCTCTCTCTGGAGTTGCTCATTGACACCAAGCTCCTTCAATGTGAGTCCTTATTCATTTATTTACATGACATTATTTTTTTTCTTGATGAAAACAGAAGTATAGTACATTGATAGGTCTGTTATGGTCCTCCTATAAAAGAAAGATGACGTGGAGGACATGTATAGCTAGTAATAAAGACCGTCACTGTTGCCATGCCGACCCTGGATCACCGACTTTACAGGTATAGCATAATAACTCTCACGCTAGTTTTGCAGCTGACATTGCCGTTCAGAGTTGCGGACAGTACAGTGTTTGTGAGTACACTAAAAACACTAAAAAGATATCAACACATAACGGTACAAGAGAAGGCTGGATGTGCCCATCACACATGCGCTGGCAGTGCAGCATGAGAAGTGCTTGATGAAAACAAATGCAAAGGCACGCTAACAAAGGCGACATCTCGTCAATGGCAACCGGCGCACATCTTCATTGATTAGTGGCCAGCTTTAATGATACCCGAGTCTGCAGGGAATGCACTGAAAGATTAGCGCTGTAGACACTTTGACACCGGAGTAAATGATGACTCTGTGATGGACACAGTATCCAGGGTCGTACTGGGTGCAATTGTTATTTCTTAAAGTTTCTTTCTGTTTGTGCAGTTGCCAATGCTTTCCAATTTGCCAGCATCATCCACTGGATCAGTCTCATTATCCTGTCGCTTTTCTTTTCTGAGGTAAGGTGTGTTTTATTTACACTTAAAAAAAACACTTTCCACTTTCATTTAAAAATTGTTTCTTCATAGTAGTATGACTTTATTTTTCTAAAATTATGACCATTAATTAGCAGCTGTGGGCTGGCTACACTTTGGAAACCCTTGTAAAGATTAACACTATTAGCATGTTAGCAGGCTAGTAAATAATATTGTTGTTAGCATGGCTGTATTTTACATTAATTATTTTAAATTAAACTACAGACAAATTATTTATCTTACCTTTTAATCTACTTAAAGTCTAATGGCTATCAAAACGCAATAAAATAATTTGTGTTATACCTGTTTATGAATTTACAATCATGCTAGCAGGCTAGCTAGATAGCTTAGTTTAACTGCTTAACTATATAGTACACAGTGCCAGATTGATATCATTAGCATGTTAGCAGGCTACGGTTACCAACAAGCATTGTATGATTTCAAATTGCCAGTGTAGTTTTAGTAATACCACCTAAGGGCTATACTATAATTGTTATTTTGTTAAAAATGTAAAGAGATTAAAAATTAAATGCTAAGTGAAGAGGGAAGCGTTTAACCCGCCGATCCAACTTCAGTTCAAAACAATTAGGCCTCAATGTCCTAAACCAGCGGTAATTACCATCTAGATAGCAGGAGCCATAATTAAAGCAGTTTAATGAGCATTTGCAACGGAGCGGCAATGACGTCATGCAAGAAAATGTCATCTGGGGTCTTTTTTTATTTTTTATTTTTTAAAGGGTGTGTAATGAGTTTGGTATTGTCTACAAATCACAACACATCGCTCAGGTTGGCACTCTTAAGGGTTTTACCTCATTGACTGCAAACCTGTTTGTCCAAAAGGTGCTACGCTTTGATGGATTTGCAGGACCACTTGTGCGTGACCCCTCATGCTAATTATAGGGGGCTGGGTGGAAAGGATGATATCGCTCGGAGGTGCATCCTGTAGCTGACCACGTTTTGTGAAGGGCAATGTGGACTTGAATTTGTTTGATCAGATAAAAAGGTCTCTTTTGGATGTTATTATTTTTATTTTATTGTCAACTACAAGAATAGCATTGTGATAAACAGATGTAACAGAATTCCAGAACACATGCTACCTTGTTTTTTCTCTGCAATTAACCAAATTTGTCTGTGTTTGCACTAGACTGTCTTCAGAATTGTAGTACTCGGGATCTGGGACTACATAGAGAACAAAGTTGAGGTTAGTATGATCGCCTTCTACTCTTAGGACTACATAAACATTAGACTCTCTTCCTTCATCAGAAAAAAAAAGTTTGTTTCTAGCCTATTTGGGTCTTTATAAACCAGCAGTAGAACATAACTGATTTTGAAATTCAAGCAGAACGGTGACTGACTTCATATCCAAGCTGTTGCTGCTGATTGGAGTCTTTGGCAGTCAACATAACTCATTCACTGCCAAGGATGTCTATATACAGTGAAGAAAATAAGTATTTGAACACCCTGCTATTTTGCTATTTCTCCCACTTAGAAATCATGGAGGGGTCTGAAATTTTCATCGTAGGTGCATGTCCACTGTGAGAGAGATAAACTAAAAAGAAAAATCCAGAAATCACAATGCATGATTTTTTAACAATTTATTTGTGTGATACAGCTGCTAATAAGTATTTGAACACCTGAGAAAATGAATGTTAATATTTGGTACAGTAGCCTTTGTTTGCTATTACAGAGGTCAAACGTTTCCTGTAGTTTTTCACCAGGTTTGCACACACTGCAGGAGGGATCTTGGCCCACTCCTCCACACAGATCTTCTCTAGATCAGTCAGGTTTCTGGGCTGTCGCTGAGAAACACGGAGTTTGAGCTCCCTCCAAAGATTTTCGATTGGGTTCAGGTCTGGAGACTGGCTGGGCCATGCTAGAACCTTGATATGCTTCTTACGGAGCCACTCCTTGGTTTTCCTGGCTGTGTGCTTCGGGTCGTTGTCGTGTTGGAAGACCCAGCCACGACCCATCTTCAATGCTCTGACAGAGGGAAGGAGGTTGTTCCCCAAAATCTCACAATACACGGCCCCAGTCATCCTCTCTTTAATGCAGTGCACTCGTCCTGTCCCATGTGCAGAAAAACACCCCCAAAGCATGATGCTACCACCCCCATGCTTCACAGTAGGGATGGTGTTCTTCGGATTGTACTCTTCATTCTTCTTCCTCCAAACACGCTTATTGGAATTATGACCAAAAAGTTCTATTTTGGTCTCATCTGACCATAAAACTTTCTCCCATGACTCCTCTGTATCATCCAAATGGTCATATGCAAACTTAAGACGGGCCTTGACATGTGCTGGTTTAAGCAGGGGAACCTTTCGTGCCATGCATGATTTCACATCATGACGTCTTAGTGTATTACCTACAGTAACCTTGGAAACGGTGGTCCCAGCTCTTTTCAGGTCATTGACCAAGTCCTGTCGTGTAGTTCTGGGCTGATTCCTCACCTTTCTTAGAATCATTGAGACCCCACGAGGTGATATCTTGCATGGGGCTCCACTCCGATTGAGATTGACCGTCATGTTTAGCTTCTTCCATTTTCTAATGATAGCTCCAACAGTGGACCTTTTTTCACCAAGCTGCTTGGTAATTGCTCCGTAGCCCTTTCCAGCCTTGTGGAGGTGTACAATTTTGTCTCTGGTGTCTTTGGACAGCTCTTTGGTCTTCGCCATGTTACAAGTTAAAGTCTTACTGATTGTATGGGGTGGACAGGTGTCTTTATGCAGCTAACGACCTCAAACAGGTGCATCTGATTCAGGATGATACATGGAGTGCAGGTGGACTTCTAATGGGCAGACTAACAGGTCTTTCAGGGTCAGAATTCTAGATGATACACAGGTGTTCAAATACTTATTTGCAGCTGTATCACACAAATAAATTGTTAAAAAATCATGCATTGTGATTTCTGGATTTTTCTTTTTAGTTTATCTTTCTCACAGTGGACATGCACCTACGATGAAAATTTCAGACCCCTCCATGATTTCTAAGTGGGAGAAATAGCAAAATAGCAGGGTGTTCAAATACTTATTTTCTTCACTGTACATCTATAGAAGTGCTTTACGTGCACTATAAACCTTGCAATCCAACCTACCACGGTGTTCCCAGCATCACTCGCTTGTGAAGTGTGGCTGTCTTTTCCATCACAGTTGAACAGCATGTTAATGTCCAAGCAGAAACTGTAGTAATTCTAAATTTGAGCAAAATTACTTAATATTTATCAGATTAAAACACAATCGCTGCATATGACTTCTATCAAAACATATGATAGAAGGGTTTCTGGACTTTGACCATCATGGGAACTGTAGTGCATTTAGTGTAAGCCACAAATCAGTAGCTATAAGTGCTGTCATTATTTTAACTTTTCTAATTTTCAGTTTTTGGTAAAGGTGTCATGCTTAGTTTATGCATGAAAAGCTATAAAACATTTCAAAATGGACCTGCATTGTTTTGTGATTCAGTTATGTAAGTCCAGTCCCATATATTGTTATTGTAGTTTTCTTAAAACTAATTTTATACTATCACCTCATCTCGAGTGTATTTTGACACCCCTACTGAAACCACTGTTGGAAAAAAGTGTTGGGACTAGTTCCCCTTAAATATTGCTGTTTATCTGACCAAAACATTTTACACTTTACACACAAGAATGTAATATTAAGGGGCAGGCTAGCAGGACACAAATGTTAGCAACACTAGCAAAGCTATGTTGTAGCATTACAATCACATTCTAACAGCAATATCATCAAATCAACTTTATTTGTAGAGCACTTTTCCTGCAGAGACATGCAACACAAAGTGCTTTACAGAATTCAAAACAATTACAAAGAAAGCCCCTCCCTCCCACCCTCCATACTAGACACCCACACCCACACACACAATCACACACAGTAGGGAGACATGGCATGGCACTGAGGATCAAGGAAACGCCACATTTGGGGCCGTCCACACTGGGAGGAGCCACAGGCCGTGCCATCGGGGGACCAGCACCCGAGCCCCCCGACTCCGACAGACGGACCCCCACATCAAAGGGAGGAACCCCCAGCTGGCCGGGTCGAAGGGACCCAAGGATGGCACCCCCTCAGCAGACCCGACACAGCCCCCAGTGTGGAGGACCCCCCCCTGAGGAAACACTGAAGTTAAAAGCTAAATACTAAGAGCATAAAATAGGACTAAAAAGATAAAAAACGTAAGAAAAGTTTAAAATATTAGTTCAAAGCCTGATTTAAAAGGTGTGTCTTATCATCTTATCATGCTAAGTTAGCTAGAATATTAGCCTAAGAAAATGAAAATGATCAACGTTACAGCTCCCATGTCTATGATTGACTGATGGATTCTTGGTAGAGCTTTATTTTAAAACGTGTAGTGAAGCCTGCTTCTTTATTTTTAGTATACATGGGGTAGGTCAGAGGCAAGTACATTTTGGATAATAGTACAAACTATAGAGGCTCTAATATGAGCCCAAACTCTCATAAGGGGCACCGAGTCCTTATTTTTCTCTGTCGGTGTAATGATCAGGTGTCCCTTTATGTCCCATTATATACGTAGTATAGCTCAACAATGTAATAAGCCAAGTGAGTAATTGTTTTATTACCATTCTTGCTTGTTTCAGGTGTTTGATGGCGCTGTCATCGTCTTGTCCCTGGCCCCCATGGTGGCCTCCACAGTGGCCAACGGGCCCAGCAGCCCTTGGGATGCCATCAGCCTCATCATCACCCTGCGCATCTGGAGGGTGAAGCGGATCATCGATGGTGAGTAGTAATTGAAGGGAACTCGTTGTATGCAAGCACCCGGTTTCTCTATCAGGCATCAGCTGGCCTGGAATGAGATGAGTGACCTGCTTCTGTCCATGATTATACAAATTATTTACTATTCACGGCAATATAGCTATTGATCATTCCCCAGAGTAATTTGCTGTCACTCGTCTGCTCCAGCTTGTATTGATCGTAAGGTCCGGATAAGCAGATTCGCAGAGGCCGTAATGAATATAGTGGTTGTTCTCCTCTATGCTAATGCAGTCTGGTTCGATATCTGTGCTGAGGTCACCCTCACCAACAGACCACACAGCAACTCTGTTTGCACTGTTGCTCATCTGATCTGGACATTTTTTATGATGCCATGGATTTGCTGAAGATTGAATGAAATCATCTACTCAAAGTAGGTTTGCTTCCATAGCTCGACCTTCCCCTGCTGGCCAGTAAAATGAATGCAGGCAGTCCCACATTGGGTTCTATTTTCATACCTTGCTAGAACATATCATCTCATGACCCCACTACTTTACCTTATTTGCTAAATAAGTGGAAAGTGTTTGTGTATTCAGCCGCAGCTCCTCCACCTGCTACCTTTGATACGTGTGAGTGATTGAGCGTCCTTGTTAGGCTGCAGGGAGCGACCTACACATTTACTGCAAAGATTGACTCTCTCTCCCAATTAGCTTGATGTATAAAGTAGTAGTTGTTGCGTATCGGCCTTAATGCGTGTAGACATGCTGCAACTGTTGACTGCACAAGTGGGGAATGGGCCACTCTATACACACACACGTCACTTTCCATCGCTTATGTTGTTATCCCATGACCCCTATCACTTAGGTACACCCATCTAAGACTGATCGCCAGTCAGCGACAGCGCAGTTATAGACAAACAGTCAATAATACTCACATTTTAGAGTCTCCAATTGTGTTTTTGGACTGTACTGTATAGATAAACCTTTCAGACTGACTGTAAAACATATTTTCTGTGTTATAACTTCTTCAGTGCTGTATACAGTATGTTAAGTCCAGTACAAGGAGTGTTGAAAAACTGTGTGATGTGGAAAAAACCCCACAGTAATAATAATATTTTTACAAAAATATATTTTAATTTTATTGATAAATATTCAGAGGCTGCACGACGGTCGAACGGTTAGCGCGCAGGCCTCACAGCTAGGAGACCCGAGTTCGATTCCACCCTTGGCCATCTCTGAGTGGAGTTTGCATGTTCTCCCCGTGCATGTGTGGGTTTTCGCCAGGTACTCCGGTTTCCTCCCACATTCCAAAAACATGCTAGGTTAATTGCCGACTCCAAATTGTCCATAGGTATCAATGTGAGTGGGAATGGTTGTACCCCGCCTCTTGCCCGGGGACAGCTGGGATAGGCTCCAGCACCCCCGCGACCCTCTTGAGGACAAGCAGTAGGAAATGAATGAATGAATGAATATTATATAAAATCCTATAATTGTAACAATTTTATTGACCAGCCTAGAAATTTGCTGCCGTCTAGTGGTATCATAGTAATACTGCATGCATACTGTGCAGTGACACTCTTAAAGGGCCCTCTTTCCACGTTTCCACGTTAAACTCCTATACCGTTTATCAACTCGGATAAAATTGGGTTCGCTGATAGCAGCACAACACCAGAAGTCCTCCTAAGCACCGTGTGACCAACCACAATGGAGTGGGCATGCCTAGAGGTGGGCCTGGGTGGAATAAATCAAAACATACCGTGCTTGAATGCTGGAATCACGAAATCCAAAGAAATACAGCTGGAATAGCCGCAGATTCTGGAAGATCGAAGGGCATATGAAAAATGAGCATAATAGGTCCCCTTTAAACTAATAGTGATAACTTTATTTTTGCACCAAACCCTAAGCCTTCAATGGCTGTTTGTGTACTACTGTATTTGACACTACTTCATGTTATACTGACACAGTTATACTTATTTTGTCTGTTTGTTTGTTCCCCCTCCATGTTAGCCTATGTGCTCCAAGTAAAAGTGGAGATGGAGCTGGAGATCCAACAGTGTGAGAAGACCAAGGCTATGAGAGAAGAGCAGCTGGAGCGTCTCACTCAGATCTGCCAGGAACAGGCTGTGAGTACATTTGTTGTTTAATTTATTTCAACCTACCAGACACCCAACAAGTGGAGACTATCATGAAAGACATCTGTGTGTGTGCTGTGCATTTTATTTTTTTCTCTAAGGAAAACCATGTACTGAATATGCAAATTGTGCAATAATGCAATAATAATAATAACAGTACATCCAATTTTTCTTGGTACACAACGGTGAACATTAGTAAAAATAATTAATACATCAAATTTAAATAATTTATGTTGACAATAGCTATACAAATTAACAGAAATTGTATTTAAAAACCGACTTAATTTTATGCTAACGAACAAACAAACAATATTAAAAGGTTTTCATTAAAAACATGTCTACAAAATGTGGCAATTCGTTGTTGTGACCAGGAGGGGGCAGCCACGCCTCATGAAAAGATTTACTCACGTTTAGCTGTCAACATTCCAAGTACATAAAGTATTTCAGAATACAAATGACACATTTATTAGTGCAAATGTTGTTGTATGATAGCGTAATTTTTATTATTATATTTGTTTATTGTTATGGATAATGAGTCAGTGTTTAATGGAGCTACATTTGTTTACAACAGAGGGCGTCACTTTCCCAGTTTTCATAAATTACATTCTCATTTGCACCCTCACCATGGCTCCTTGTTTTTCTTTATGATTTCATGTGCAGTTTGAGATCAGGCAGCTCAGGGCCCACTTGGCCCAGCAGGACCTGGACTTGGCAGCGGAGCGGGAAGCAGCCATGCAGATCCACCGTGTGTGGGCCAAGCAGGGCAGGAGCTTTCAGGTGGTGGAGGGCTTGACTCCTGGGGAGTCTGATGATGAGGGCACTCAAAGGAACCCTAGGGAGCTGCACAACACTGCAGGTAGGATAAGATGCATTTAAATATGTATTTATATCATGGTACATATTGGAAGCATTGTATTGTAGCGTATAACATGCAGCACAGTGAATATGGACTTATTCCATCCATGATATGGGTGATTCTTGGTTTCCTATATAGTTAGTATATATATAGTATACATGCTCCCATAAATTCATGAAAAATGCAATTGTGGTCACAAACACTTATGCGCCACGCATGGCAAGTGTTATGCACCTGTGTGTGTGTGTAAGAATAGAGCATGTGCAAACACAGCTCCAATGAGGAAGGATAAAATTGCTCAAAAATGGTTGTTGTACATCAAAATAACAAATGATTTATAAATTTAACACCATGAATTATTTACAGTAGAAGTTAATTTAGGTAAGTTCTGACTTATACTAAAACTCAATTTATATCACAGTCCAGGAACAGGGCTCGTACCACCTGTAGAAAAAGTGCAAAATATTAGTTCTGATTGTGTTTGGGTTGAGAAAATTAATCGTCCATAAAAAACCCTAGTGTGTTTTGTAGAAAAATGTCACTGCAGTTATTTGTTGTTAAAAAAATTAACAATTTTTGCACTATGTTTTACCTCAGAGTATACTTTTGATTTTTTTTGTAGCTGTGATGAACATTTAAATGAGCCAAACTTTCCTGTAAATTGTACATGTAAATGCTCATTTAAATATATATCACGCCAGGTGGAGCTTTTGCTTGAAAAAGCAGCGTGACAAACCAGCAGAGAGGTGCGTCATCATGTATGTACATAATTATGTGGAACAAAAAGTCCCTAATGGTGCAACATCAGGCCAAGTGGATGCCACTGCAAAGTAGGGTTAACATGCAGCAGTATAGCCCTGGAGCGTCTTGGAGGCTTTGGGCTCTTAGTCCCTCCATTCTCACACGACAAGCCATCTGACCGCAGGCATGCTGGGATCAATACAGGGGGCAAAAAAGCTTTTAGGATGTGCTGAATGGTGGAGAAAAACAAGCATGTTTTCTGACACTGTGTCAGTCTCAGCTCCGGAAGAACCACGTGGTGGAGGCCGTGCATCACGGCCTGTTTCAAATCCAGAGTGCTCTGTGAATTGGGTCTTGTTAGGAGGGGAGTGGGCTCCTGTCAACATCTGTTCTCATTCACCTACAAACCACAATAGGGCTCCACGGGGGCCACAATATTACCCCAAGGGCATCGTGGCAAATCTGGCTCTCGGATACAAAGTGAGCATATTTTTTTTTACACCCAAACATGGTCAATGGGATGAGCACTTATAGGCCACCACGTTCATAACAGGTCAAATCGACTCCAATCAAGTCAAGATTTTTTTTTCAGATTCCTCTCTCTCACCTGCAATGATGACATGGTGCTCCAAAAACATCAGATGTCCCAAGAGATGACGGCTTTATGCCACCTTGGAAGTACTAAACCATGTCACATTCTACCATCCACCGTCTCTCAGGGACACTGGCAGCTCTTAGAAGCAGGTCACGGAGTAAACATCGTACTACTGCAGCAACAGGAACATTTTCAATTATTTTAGCTTGTTTTAACAATTCAACACTGCTTTTGTGGCAGACTAAAAAGGCAAATCACAACATAAATTGCCAGAAACTAAATAAGAGTATGGATTCTAATAAATGTAATGTTATTTTGTTGACAATGCATTTTCTTTGAATAACACTGAAATTTTAATATCAAAATGTAGATACAGCAGGAACTGGGTATCTAATTTGTACTGATCCAAATAGATATTATTCCTATATGCCTTAGCTTTTAGTAAAGGGTATCTGTATGGCCTTTAATGTTGAGCTTATTAAGGTACTACATTATTAAGTACCTGATTAAAGTAGCCCTTTATAGTGCTTCAATTATAGTTTGGGTGTTTATGTACCTAAACCACAAAAACGAATTGTTAAATAAAATGGAAAGATTGAACCCACATTACATAAAACAACTATTTCTTAAAACTTTAATAATGATTCTATATGAGAAAGTGGAAACATACAGTAATTTATTAACTAGTATATTGCACAACACAGCAGCAACATTTTAAAGCACATGCAGAGGTAAATGACACTAGTCCTAAAAACCTTGAAATGATGTTTCATACAGTCCCATGAGATACAATATACTTAAAAAAAACAAATATTTCAATTTACTATACACTCATCTCCAGGTTCAGGGGAATTATTGGTCCAGTGGTACAGTCCTCCAACCTGCAGTATAATGGAGATCTGCACTAAAAGTAGCACAGCATGTCACCTCTCCTTTTACACACACAAGTGACAGCTTGATAACTGGGCTGTCTCACAAAAAGGGCCGAGAGCCTTTTTATGTATGCTGGACAGCCAATTCTCCCCCCCACCCCACCACCCCCCCTTCCTCCATCACTCATGTGTTATTAATTGTGGAGCGATTGTCTTCGTCTTGTTTTAGTGAGTGCAATGCTCCCTCTCCAGGGGTGGCCCAGGGATTAATATTTTAGAATGAAAAATAAATGAGATTACCCATCAGAGTCTGCAGCATGTCCCGGGGGACGGGGGCTAGCACTCAGGCTACTCGTGCTTCGCACTCAGCCAGCAGACAGTGAGCTCAAGACCAATCAAGCGAGCACAGGATCACCACGCATATAGTTCCCCCACAAAGAGCCCTCATCTGTGCCCACTGTCCCCTAAGCCCCCTCATTGCTAAACCCAGCCTAACTGGGTGCTGTCTATTACCTGGTGCACTATGGCTAATGTAGCGCCAAGCAGAGCGTGAGCCTTTCAAGCACCTGTGGCCTGGGGCACAAGTCATTTCTGTCAATATTTCCTTGTAAACATTGCAGATTGTTTCCATTTGTAGTATTTACACTGAAATGGATCAAAGTGGCCACAAGGGTGTGAAATCCAATTAAAGTCAATTCTGTGCTGAGCATGAGTTCCTATTTAATTACTGTGTGCCGCACTCATTGACATATAATACAGCACAATTATTGTTAAACAAGTCTATAGTTGTGTTTTTCTTACTTACTTTCTTACTTTTCACATATATTATTACTCTGTATAATGTTAATTGCCAAGCCGTGCCTTAACTTCTCTATTTCCCGATCAGATCCAGTTGTATGCGATGATATGAACAACTACATCAGCCAGTACTACAGTGAAGCAAGCAGTGGTGAGTGGCTCAATATCTTCTTAAATGCTTAGGAAAGGGTACATTGAATTAGATAATATTATGATAAAGGTAGCAGCGGGACAAGTTTTAATATGTAGCACACAAAAAAAACTAATTTATTAAATATTTATTCAATAAAATAATTTTCATAATAATAATTATATATTATATAATATATATATAATTTTATAATAATTTATAATATTGTTTTAATAATTCTTACAACAGAAAATATATAATTCCATTCTATGGTATTTATGGTTGACATGTTTACATACAGAAATTACAAAAAATGTGTAGTAGACAATGCTCATAACTGGTCATTTCCTGTCAATAAAAATTACCATAAAGATTCCGAAAGCAGCACAAACTAAAAATGAGATGACCAAAAATGTGAGAAAAAGTTGTGTGTGTGAATTTTTAGAAGCACTGTCATAATCATAAGCGTCCGGGACCTTTATAGAAGGCTTTGTGACTCCAGATCCGCACCATAGACCTAGGACTAATGAAGATCAAAACAAATATAATTTTCACTTGTTGCTAGGCAGAATTTATGGGGCACAGTTAATTGTACCCCCAAAACCCAATAAAACATTGCTGAGGGGTGATTTTTCTTCTCCAAAAGATGCCAGGACAACTGGTCTAGCTAACCGGGTCATCACCACAGCCGCCATTGACGTCCACCTCCCCACCAATCCCATCCAGTCCAACTCCACGCTCGCGATGGAGCGCCTGGGCAGCGGCGTTAGCGACCCGTCCACCAGCATGTCCCAGTCCACTGGAAGCCTGACCGCCCGTCCCCACACCCTGAGAAGCCATGCCATGCGCTCCTCTAAGATGGACCCCGGCAGCAGCACAACCCAGGACTTGAACCTACCCTACACCTCCCACCGCTGCTGTCCCTCTTCCTTCTCGAGTCAGGGACAGAACATGGTGGTGCAAGACTTCCTCTCATTTTCTGAGGACTCCTGCCTTGCTCAGAAGGGCCTGACAGTGGACCCAGTCAACCTTAAGCTCCCTAGTCCTACTGGTTCCGAAAAGGCCAGTCCCGAACTGGACCACAGAATAAACATGTTCAACCGCAGGAACCAAGAGGAGAGGCGGGGCCGAGGCGGGCGAGGGTGCGTTCTGCTGCAAACAAAGCCTCTCATTCACCTGCAGGGCGGCGCCGCAGAGCCCTCGCTGGAGGAGAAGTACTGTCTCTTGGGTCCGGCCGACACACCTCTAGGGCATTTGTCTGACACATAACAGATTTGCAAAACAGAGTATTTTCTTCTTGTACTGCCAACATCTACAGGACAACCTTGTGAGAACAAGCTAAAGCTTTTCAGTGAGCGCCACAAATGTCCGTCTTCGGTGGATGACTCGCCAGTTGGACCTACTCCCGTAATCTACGACCTCCGGTCCTCCATGATGGACATGGAGGTGACGGCACATAGCACAACGAATACAAAAAAAAAAACACCATCAAACTGGACAGGAGGGATGGGCATGATTATTGATTAAATGATTACATGGTTAGATTATGTTATGTAGTTAAAATTGGGTGCACCGCTTGGCTGCAACCAGCAGGGGTGCTGTTGATTCATTATTAGCAATGACTTTGCTGTCTAAAGAAATCAAACTATAAATAGTTTAATTCTCCATGCAGCATTATTCCACTAAATGGCATGAAAAGAGGAGTTCAGAACTTCACAGAGAGAGTCTCCAATTCCATTACATATAAATTCTGATTAATTTTGCTTACAGTCAGTCCAGGAAATGTAATCAAATGCCCATCCCTAGCGGATTTGAATGGGTTTTTGAACGCATTCTTCATCAGGAATCCTCATATAAAAGGCACTGAACTTTATATGACTCAAAACCAGCAAAGGGGCCGTTCAAGCCTTCAATGAGCATCGCCAAGCATTATTCCAAACAAAGATGCTGTTCCTTAAACTTTTCCAATTTCAAACTGTTACTTTTAATTGCATTTTTATGATCTTTTCATATACTTAACATTATACACCATGCTCCTTATTTTCTTAAAAGTTACACAGGGTACATGACTGGATTAATACAGATACATTTACAACTCCTACTGGCTTGATTTGGGAACCACTACCATTTATCCCATAGACTTTTTGTTGTTCTAATTGAATTAAAAATTATTTGGCTGTTTTATTGGAAAGAAGCAAATGGTAAGTTAGTTTTTTTTTATAAGGGTGAATTCTTTACTAAAACTGGAGTGTTTGTAGCATGATCCTTTAAAATGATGAGCAAATTATTTGCACTTTACTGTTTACAGCCACTTTTTTAAACTTGATATACGCGGGGTGTGTATGCGTGTGTGTGTGTGTGTGTGTTGGTGGGTGGGTGGGTGGGTGGGGAGGGTAATTGTTAGTGAAGGTGTTGTCATTTGATGAAAAATATTAACAATAAAAAGTTAGTATTTCCTTACCTCTCTCTATTTAATGACGCATGCCCCCCCCATGGAGCATCCGGATATGTGGCCCCCCAAATGTACTCACATGTAATCACAAAATATAAAACAAACTTCAATAGATGCCTTGTACCTTCCGTAGTCCTGGAAATAAATTACCCCAGCCACTCGATCTTACTTCAAACCTTCATGGGTAGCCGGGAATCAATAAGTCGTACCTCGGTTTTTGGTATTAATCTGTTCCAAAGGGTCTGTCGGAAACCAGATTGTATGAAGAACGATAAAACGAGAGTAATTACTGTATGTGCTATGGCAGGGTTACGAACCACTGTCACCCGTGTAGAGCAACAGCAACACACTTTGAATGTATAAAGAGAAGACGATCTTATCTCTGCCGCTTTGACCAGTGAGGCCGACATGTAAACAAACTACATCTACGTTAATAATTCCAAAGCTAATCAAGATGTCTTGTCGGGAATCATGTGATTACTGAATGTTTACATACAAAATATGGATTTTTTTAAAATCTCTATGAGGCTGCACGCCTCACAGCTAGGAGACCCGAGTTCAATTCCACCCTCGGCCATCTCTGTGTGGAGTTTGCATGTTCTCCCCGTGCATGTGTGGGTTTTCTCCGGGTACTCCGGCTTCCTCCCACATTCCAAAAACATGCTAGGTTAATTGGCGACTCCAAATTGTCCATAGGTATGAATGTGAGTGTGAATGGTTGTTTGTCTATATGTGCCCTGTGATTGGCTGGCGACCGGTCCAGAATGTACCCTGCCTCTCGCTCGAAGACAGCTGGGATAGGCTCCAGCACCCCCCGCAACCCTCGTGAGGATAAGCGGTAGAAAATGAATGAATGAATGAATGAAATCTCTATGACCGAAACGTATGAACACTGAACAATTTCTTCCTTAGGAAATCATGTAAATTCAATGAATTGCCCAATAATATTAACAAATTTGACATTTGACAGATAATTTTTATAGTGGCAAAATACAAATCATAGCAAAATTCGAACACAGTACCTAATGTACTTAAATGTGAAATTGTTGACAAACATATATGAATATGCTCCTGATGATGTCATACAGGGGAAACAAAGTTGGGGGGGAAATGACTCTTGGTTCCGTGTTCCATTTGGCACGTTTTGTGATAGACATGTTACGTACACAGTTGGACTCAAGCAACACAACACAACAAGACCGAGTCACCAACGTGTGGGATTCTTTGTTTGGTCACTTCAATCGGTGATTATTATAATTATTCGCTGTTAACGGACTAGTTTATTAGGCACAATTTTCAGTCCCACCATAACCGGGGTCTATTTTTGCCAATAACCAAGATTCATGACAACAAAGTGACCCTTATAGGCCTGCTATTTTTCCGCTTTATCTCTCATGCTCATTGTGATTATGACACTCACGGCTCATCACTTCATTAACACTGGCTTCCTATTTGCATTTTGAAGAAATCTAAATAATTGAGAGGTTTTTAAGATCAGAAGACCTGTCAAAACAAGCGCTAATTGGCTGTCATCATGACTGTGTTGCAAAAAAGCCCCTAATTAGCCCCCGGTATCATTAATTCACACGATAAACCCGCTGTACCACTTTGTTGCATGTCAAGTGTTTACAAGTATCCATATAGGCTTTTAATTGTTAATCAAAAATATATTACTGCTGCAATTCTGCTACCGAATTCATAGACTTCAGTAAAGGGTATGAAGTGGAACCGTTTCAATGCACACATTTTAGTCATTAAACAGTAATGTGTGTTTAATTATTTTCCATTCTGCTACACAAGCTGTACGCTGACTACTCTAAAGTATAAACAAAAATATTGGATAATAACTGCTTACAGGGGACCTATTTAGTTCTTCATGTTTCATACTTCATGTTATTGATTGAACAAAAGTTAACAAGAATTTTGATAATAACATAAAATTCATGTTCATCACCATGGAGAGTTTCCCATTTTGATATAAATCCTTAAATGAGCGGTCACATCAATATAGTCGTTGACTTAACCAACAATGCCACCTGCATGTAACGGAGCAATTAAATAAGTCATGATGTGTGTCAATTGTAAACCTTCCCATATATCTTCATAACGGTGTCTACATTCATACCATTAAAACTTCATTTTACGTCCCCATACAAAAGTGTCATGAACTGCCCTGGGGGCGGGGGAAGGCGGGGAGGACTTTCACAATTAGTGCAGACCCACTCCACTCATGGATTTTGACTCTTGACTATGCTTCACTGCTTTCTATTTTGTTGCAATTTGCTGCAATTTGTTGCAATTTTACATAGTACAGATAACTAAATATAATATATTAGTTGCTTCTTGATAGATATTAGTTTCATTTCTGTCCCCCAGTGGGGGCATCACAGAAAATAATTGAAATCCACGGCCCTACAACAGGAGGTCCCCTCCCCTTTTGGTCCGATACATTAATTAATAAGCACACACACACACACGTTCAAATACTTGTACATTAATGGTAAACCTTCCCAAGCTATATTCATATGATACGGTTTATATCCCCACTTTGTGGCTTTTTGCCTCACACATTAATAAACACCCACACACACATGTACCACATGTTACTCGAGGCCTCCATCTTGCAGCACCCTCCCCTTCCATCCTGTCTCCTGTGGACCCCGTCCGTGCAAGCTCAAGCAGTTCCAGTCAAAGAGAAGTGAACTTTGTCCTGTGATGTCATCCCGACCAAGTGGTTCAGTCAAAGGTGGGGGGCCTTAATAATTTACATGAACCCAATTTGTCGATACGTATCAGAGGTGAACGTGAGAGTTAAGTGTTGATATTTGACAGGCCGAGACCCCGAGCATATCTCCACGAGATGCTAAATGGCTTTCGGGATGTCTCGGATGAGTCGAGAGCGCCCCTCGCTGTCACCCTGACGGTAAGCTAAGTGAACAAACAGTGACCATTAGGCACTTAATTATTGACATGTTTTAATAATGGCACACAGGGAGACACTTTAACTACATTAACATTACATGATCATTGTTTTCGTTCTCATTAATGGGGAGGGATGGGGTCGCAGCTTGTCACTTCCTGGAGATAAAACTTCATTGCTCACTTTGCTGAACAGCAAAACTCCTGATAAAAACACTTGAAAGTGTTCTTATTTCAGCTTCATAACCTAAAAGATAATATTGGAATAAATAATGTTGTTGTTTTTGTTAAGATTAAGATTAAGATATGCCTTTATTCGTCCCTCAGTGGGGAAATTTGTATTGCACAGCAGCAAGAGTACAGAGTCAGTTAAGCAGTACAAAATACACAATATAGAAAAATAAACAATATAAACAACCCAAGTATTAACAAAATCAACAGTTTTTCCCAGAGTTATATACAATACAGTATGTAGATAATATGAAACCAGATGAGATATATGACCAGTCTATACACTGAGATCTTGTTAGAGAGTTAATACGAGGCATTTTTTTTTCATTTTCAAATTAATACTTAAAAATGGATCTTTCAGATTTCAGTACTCCCACTCAAATATGACAAGAAGCAGCTAATTCTTTCACTAATTGGTGAAAATAAAAAAGAAAATAATGACTTTCAAATATTCTTACATTATCAAATTTATATAACAAAGTTGTATTCTTCCCCGTTATAGAATGGTTACTATATTGTTACTAATACTACACTAACTCTTTTAGTGGTTACTATATAGTCATTTTTGAAAAAGTTTTTAATTTCAGTGTTAATAAATTTTTATAAATCTGAACATCCGATACCAACAACGTATTTAAGCGTCTTTTATGTTTTCTTGTGCAAGATGCAAAAAGAGGCGATGATGTTACTCCCCACTAATGCATTACTATTTTCACGCCAAAATAAAAGCCCACAAGGTGGCAGGGGTGCGTTTGGTAAGAGCTCGGCAGGGATCCTTCAATGGGAGAATCAAACACGACCGCAAGGAGGCCGTGGGAGAGCTTGGTGGAGAGTCACGTGCAGATTTAGCAATTTTAACCCATGTGCGCACACATAGTTCAGTTCCAAATGTGGAAAATTGTAAATATATTTTTGTGTTGTTCAGATAGGTTTAATTGTTTAGATGTTTGAGCTGTTATTATTGAGAGTTATACAAAAAGCTGTTTTTGTCGCTTTTTTTTTAGTTGGGAGCTGATATTTCCCTGAAACTTACCTATGTTTTACTGCTGATTACTAAAGGATGTAAAAAGGTAGAACAAACTTGTTTTTCTGATGAAAGATGGTAGTTTCATGTTTGTTTTGGTAAGTTCAATGTTTATGTAGCTATAGATATAGCTATAAGATATTCTTTATGCCTTGAATGATCAGTCAAAATAGTCTAAAGTGGGATTTTTTTATGTATGGGGGCTACGGTATAAAATTCTGCATAAATAAGGTAACCATAAAGACTAGAAACAACTCTCAGCATTGCAGTTCTACACAACCGTGACGCAATTCCGCAACGTCTGCTTTTGCAAAGTTTCCAACAGAGCCCTCCCGTCTTTTTAACGTGAATGAAAATATTTCTTCCCAACATTAAAATCATGTGACTTCATTTTCGGAGAGAGCGCGGTGGAGATTGAGGGCGCGCCACTAAACAGCTGGGTGGACCTCATTGAGAACAAACAGAGTGACGGATTGAGAACACGTCTCACACAGGGCGCTGTGCTCCGAAGCTGGAGAAAAATACAAATAAATTATACATCGCTCTTTAAAAAGCTTCTCAGGTTCTCCTTTTTCAGACATACGTCTTAAGTGCACGGAGCTCCCAACAAGTTTGAAGACATCCACTCAGGAGACTGTTGTCATGGCTACAGCACTAGCTTTTACATAAAGCCTTTTTTTTTGGTCCCTTTCATGCTCTGAGATACTTGTTATGGCTCTCAGGGCAAAAAGTGGGTCAGTGTTAGAAAAATAGAAGAGATGAAAACACTGAGTGACCACATTGAATCACATCAGTCCCCTTTGAGGATATCATATATCAATTATTCAACTAGTTTGTTCAAATCAAACATGATAATATTAATTTGATCATTACAGAGCGATGACAGAAAAAATTATGACAAATCAGAAAAAAATTGCATTCTGAAATGGGACAAACGGTCCAGTTTTCCTCCAAAAAAAGGACTGAAATTAAGTAATAATAATAAAAAAAATGAATGTGTCATTGGATAAACATGGAGTTATCCTAAGGGACTGTGTGTGCTCCCATAGAGCTGAATAAAAATGATCTCGACGACATTAATTCAGCGATCCAAACGTGTAACCGTGTAGTTCCGCTTGGCTAGCTACATGATGGCTAAATTAGCAAACATTTCAAGTAAAAAGCACATCAACTCTTTGGGGAAATTGTCATTCAACATGTTTTTTTTTTCTCTCCCGCCCATCTGAGGTGATCTACATATTCATATTCAATAAACACACTAACTGACATGAATTTACAATGGCAATGTTTGGATGAGATGTAGTGGAAATCCAATAAACAGCACACCAACACAGTCATCTACTTAAAGCAACAGTAAGGAATAATTGGGGTCTTTTTATTGGGTGCTTTTTTTCTGCACTATGGTTCCCCCTACAGGTCTTAAATATAATCTACTTGTAAGGTCACTGCCTGAAAACAGTGTTTTGCTTTTCATTTGGCTTTTTTTGTCAACAAAACAGGCAAATGTGATGATAACCATAGAAGAGGAAGTGGAACTTGGCGCGGCAACAGAGGTGCTTCCCACGCTCAATACAGTTTCTTTAAGTTTACAATAAATACATTGAATATAGGCTAAATTGACAATAAACAATATATACTGTACCATATACTAATAAAATAAATTTTGTTTTATTTAGTCTTAATGTGAGAGACTTCAATATATTTGCCCTTCACATGACTTGATATTGAGAACACCATTTGTTACTTAGTTTTACTAAATTGAAATTGCCTTTAACAAGCATCACTATACACTTAAATGCTACATCTCTGTCACTTATTTTCAATAGGTGAGTAATTTTACTTTATTTTGGTGTTATTATGCATTGTTTTTACACTTTTTATGACTTTTAAAAAGGGCGATACACACAGTCAGCGTCCTTCAACAAGCTTTTCTCTAGGTCTCTGACACTTGTCGTCAAATGGCGAGTATTTTGATTTTATTTTAGTTTTATTACGGTGTTGTTACAATAACTTATTTTTACACTTGTATGTCAGTGAGCAAGATTAAAAATAGAAATGCATGAAGTCAACCGTCTTCGAAACCAACCTTTGTTTTATGATATAGTATTTATAGTATTTTTATTATACATGGGTTAACTTCTTTTTACACTTGTGTGACAGTTGAGAATTTGAAACAAGCCTCCTTCTCTACTAAACCACTACTACGTAATTTTACATTTGGGCTGCCTTCACCTTAGTTGGACTAGTGCTGAGGCACAATCAGTGTCCCGGGCCAGGCTCGGGGTGTCTGCCAGGATGCTGCTGTGTGTCTGTGTGTATGTGTGTGTGTGTGTCGAGGGGGCGCCTGCAACATTTCCATGTGGTCTCTTGGGAATCACACAGCAATTGCGCTCAGCTAAATGCACTCACATATGAATATTTTAGTACAATTTAATGTTGCAGCTACAGCCCCACTGGAGCAGAGCATCAATTTGTGAACACAGTTCTCTTGGAGTTAAAAGCCAGGCCAGATAATACACTATGAAAGCCACTGTCAATCTAAAGGGACACACACACACACACACACACAAAGAAAGAAAAGCACTTCACTTTGCCTGCAGAATTCTAACTGCTTTTCCAAGATTTTGTGGCAGCGGGTGGCTGTTTTTTTTTTTTAAAAAAAGGGTTGATTTTCCAAGCTTGGCCAGTTCTACTCGGGATCCCTGGCTGCTTGCCATTTGGTCTCACGTACACACACACACACACACTCAGACACACAGCTGGTGGAGGGAGCAGGTCCGTCAGCAGCAGCATCAGCAGTGGTGCACCTGCTGTCCTGTTAATAAAACACCCCAAAGTGATGCTGAAACGTCTTCTTTCACACAGCCAAGCTCCCCTCAAGTGTGAGAACATGAGTGTTGTACAAAAAGACACACAATGTGACACCAACTAAACACACCACCAGAGAGACCGCCGCCGTGCTTGTTGTGGTTCTATTATTATGAGGACAGCTTTAACTTAAATTAGATGTGTGTCTGAAAATCCCATATTCATGTGTTTAGTGACTCAACTGCAGAGAGTGCCAGGCGACTATTATGCGGAAATGCATTAATATTCAACAGTAGTGTATTTTTTCACCCAATAATAATACACAATAAAAATATATGTGTTACAAAGACTATCAAATACAGTCAGTTTAATGCAAAAATATATATATATATTGAAGTATTGTAGTATTCTACACAGTTGATGAGACCTTACCTTCCCTTACACTGCATGTAGTCAGCCAGTCTAACATGACATAGTGCACAAAAAGTTCTCCTCCCATTCCGTGTGGAAGTGGTAAGTTTTTGACTTCTCATTATGTCCTTCTTCCCCACTCCATTTTAAAGTGTTTCTTTAAGTTTACAATAAATACATTGAAGAGGCTAACTGGTTAGCTCGGTAGCTTGCTATGCTTAAAGCGGCAGGCCATCTGTTTGTTGTGTCCCTACAGATATTCCGTAGCCTGCTCATTAGGGTTGTGCAATGTGGTGTAAACAAAGAATAATAGGAGTCTCAAGGTGACTATAGGGGTGTTATTTCATGTCTACGGGGCTCTAATAAAGGTCATAAACAGATGTTCTATGCTATAAACATTAAAACATTCAATTTATTAATATTGAATCCCACTTGGTGGAAATGCAATTATCATAGTTGGGCCTGTAAAGGTAAATTACACTTGACAACTGTCGGGAGTGTCCTTGAGCATACAAAAATATGTTTTCTTTTCCTTATTGTTGCTTTAATGGCACAGAAATTGATTAGTTTTCTCTGTGTTAAAAATGCTTTGCCGCTAACATCGCATCATTGCAAAAAAACCCAAATCCTCATAAATAATCCTAACTTATTGTATAAGGACAAATGTGTGAATGCGATGCTAAATGATGACGTTGTTTTGACTGCTGCAAAGACAGAGATGTGCTTCTATGATCATTGAAGTGACACAGCTTCTTGTTAGCGCCGCTGATAAGCAACAAGCCAGGACCGGAGACCTCTGATGCTAAAATACAAGACAGTGCATTTGTAAACTAAAGCAGGCGACTGACAGTTACACTAATAAGGTAATAATGGCCGCCTCAGCAATGCAGCGCTGCCCTAAGGCGCCAATCAAAAATTTATCCTAATTATCATGTGAATACTGCATTAACTCTAGCACGGATATGAATTATAAATCTGCATTGTTGTTCTCATCTCACAAAGGCCTGGCTTTGCTCAGGAGGGGGCAGAGAATAAACAACTGATAGAAACAAATAATATACTAATGTAAAGTATTTGTCCCTTCCTGACTTCCTGTTTGTCACACTTGAAAACAATGTTTCAGATCATCAAACAAATATAAATATCAGTCATTAATAAATATTGCCCCACTGCCCAAAAGAGACTAATTCAGATCTATGGTTATAAAACCATTTCTAAAGCTTTGGGACTCCAGCAAAACACAGCGAGAGTCATTATCCACCAAACAAATGGCAAAATGACCCCAAAAGTGCAGCAACAACTCATCCAAGAGGTCACAAAAGACCCCACAACAACATTCAAAGAATTGCAGGCCTCACTTGCCTCAGTTGAGGTCAGTGTTCATGACTCATTTTAGCTTTTGGTTGCATATCAGAAAACCTCATACCAACAGTAAAATATGGTGGTGGTAGTGTGATGGTCTGGGGTTGTTTTGCTGCTTTAGGACCTGGAAGACTTGATTTAAATGGAACCATGAATTCTGCTTACTACCAAAAAAAAATCCTGAAGGACAATGTCCGACCATCTGCAGCACTTCCTCTTCCTGTCTGTGTTCCTGCATAATTATTGTCTCCGCCCCTCCCTAAAAAAAAATGTTGCCATCAGTCAGAAACAAACTGGCAACATTTCAGCTTGCACTATGAATGACTAATGAGTCTGACAGTACAATAGAGGCAGAGTGCCATCCTAATGTTAAACATTCAAGAGGAAATGTGTCGCTGAAAAGTTCCGTAATGTGGCCCCAACCTCACACACACACACACATGCATACAGCGATACACACACACACACACACACACACTTCCAGACGTTAGGCTGTTGCCAAAGTTTAAGTGGATGATTCCAGTCTTACATTTATATTTGATGAGGTTAATGGGCCCCATCAAAACCTGATTAGACATTCTTTTGGGAGGTGGTCATGTGACTGGCATGGCGGTCCAATCCGACATGAACGGGCCACAACCAGCTGGTAATTGCAAAAAAGACCAACTGGGTTGAGAAAACGTGTATATTAATTATAGTGATGATATACAATATGCTGTCTTTTGTATGTAGCTGTAGATTTGTAGTTGTTCTTTCAAAACTATTTCCCCATCACGGAAATAGATATGATCTGTTCCAGAGTCAAACCGTGACCAGCACAAACCTTTTCTTTGACTGTAGTGTAATGGTAATGTTCTTAGTAACATTTCAACCTTTTCAATTATTCATTCATTCATTTTCCATCGCTAATCCTCACGAGGGTCACGGGGGTGCTGGAGCCTATCCCAGCTGTCTTCGGGCAAGAGGCGGGGTACACCCTGGACTGGTCGCCAGCCAATCACAGGGCACATATAGACAAACAACCATTCACACTCACATTCATACCTATGGACAATTTGGAGTCGCCAATTAACCTAGCATGTTTTTGGAATGTGGGAGGAAACCGGAGTACCCGGAGAACACCCACACATGCACGGGGAGAACATGCAAACTCCACTCAGAGATGGCTGAGGGTGGAATTGAACTCAGTGTGGCCTGCACGCTAACCACTTGTACACCGTACAGCCCTTTTCAATCATACACGAGCAAAAGAGAATTCAACCACTGTACAATAAAACTAAAATAAAGTAAAATATTAGCCTATCCCAGCTGTCTTCAGGGGAGAGGCGAGGTACACCCTGGACTGGTCACCAGCCAATCACAGGGCACATATAGACAAACAACCATTCACACTCACATTCATACCTATGGACAATTTGAGTCACAAATTAACCTTTATTTATTTTACTTTACTTGGAGTGCTCGCGCAAACTTCAGGCTTTTTTGTCATGTAAAAAAAAAGGTTCCTGCAGTGAGCTCACACGCAACCGCTGTGACACCGCAGTTAAATCTTCAGCAGAAGACAAAAGAAAGAAAAAAGAAACAGTCGTCTTGGGTTGATCCCAGCGAGATTCAAATGTGTTGCAGTCCCGCTAATGCATGCTAACTGAATTGAAGCACCATTAGAAATGTGAGACTACGGAAGGCATTGCATCACCCGGCTAACAAAGTTGAAGATGTGCAGTTCAATCTGCATAAAACTGATATGATCTAATATGAAAGTAGAACTTCTTGGGGATAATGCATTGGAAACAGACGCTGCTAGAGAATTAATTTTGTCATCTTTTGTTGGATTAAGACAGATGTTAGCTTTGTATGTGTAATTGACCAGATGATTAGGTACACCTGCTAAATCAAATAATACTCATGTTTGGTGTATCATTTGATTATCAGTTACTGTACAATTAAAATGCACATTAATATACCAAAAATAAATCAATGTATCAGACAAATGTACCCCTGCAATAATTCCTCATTAATTAATAATAATATCACATCAGTTAACTATAATGATTATTTTAAAACAGACTACAATAAAGGCTGTCTTGTCTATGTGATTGTACCAGCTGTAGTTCCCATGTTTGTCCACTAGATGTCCTTCTTGGGCAGATGAGCAGTCCGTGAGGTGTTGGCCGTTTAAAATAATAAGAACTTCCTTACCAAACACTTGCAAATATATAATTTTATATTTATATTAAAATCTATGGAAAATTTCAACATGTGTAGCTTCATTCTAAAATTTTTATGTTGATCGCAATATGTATATAATACATATTTATATGTGGATGACACGGTCAGGTTTAGGTTAGATTTTTAGGTTTGATTTTATTGTGGTTGTTCTTGCATCTTTCTGTGACTATGCTTTTATATAATATATGAAAATATATAGGTTAATTAAATCATATAGAATAATGTAAAATATAGAAATTATCATTATAATGCCAATATTTGATGTAACAATATCTTTTTTTTTTTTTTTAAAGAGAATATTCTCAGTGTTTAGTGTAAAGTAGCTGCTATTGGAGGGCCCTGCTCGGACGTGGTGACGTCACAGCTGCGGCGTGTGGGACCCTGCAACCTCCTCTCCTCCTCCTCCTCCTCCTCCTTCTTCTTCTTCCTCCAGTCCGGGGAGATACAAGTTATGAAGGAGGCAGTCTCGACAAGGGCCAGTCATCTTTTTCTGCACCTCCAACGAGCCCCTTCATCCTTCCTGTATGGTGGATATTATTTTCAGCTCTTCTTTCTTGGGTGATATGGGGGATCATTCCAAAAGTAAGTAGTTGGGTCAGTTGGGGTCAGACAGAATTGTTTTTTTTTTTTAAATAATAATAATAATCATTGATCGTAGACTATTTGTTGTAGTTATGGAACAAAATTTATGTTTTTGCGGGTAGTTTTGTTTCCATTCGGAGGCTGCCGATACTATTATCATGTGTTGCATTCGCTTAACTCGGAGAATTGAGCTACAAGAGCCCAGACTATGTGACAAATGCACTTGAACAAGGTGATGTTTCGTTGCAGAGAAGCCAGGATTCGCCATGTGTGTGGGATGTGGAAGTCAGATCCATGACCAGTACATACTGAGAGTCTCCCCGGACCTGGAGTGGCATGCTGCCTGCCTCAAGTGTGCAGAGTGCAGCCAGTACCTGGACGAGACCTGCACTTGTTTTGTCCGGGACGGGAAGACCTACTGCAAGAGAGATTACGTCAGGTAAAGCAAAAAAAAAAAAAAAGCTTTAAAAATTTTTATTTCAGAAAAAATGCATTAAAAAAATATTCCCCGCATCAATTCCCGCAGGCTTTTTGGGATAAAATGTGCAAAATGCAACCTGGGATTCAGCAGCAGCGACCTGGTGATGAGGGCCCGGGACAACGTCTACCACATCGAGTGTTTCCGCTGCTCCGTGTGCAGCAGGCAGCTCCTACCCGGAGACGAGTTTGCTCTCCGGGAAGACGAGCTCCTGTGCCGGGCCGACCACAGTCTGCTGCTGGATAGAGGATCCGCCGGAAGCCCCATCAGTCCCGGACACAACATGCACTCCAACAGAACCCTGCACCTGGCAGGTCCGTGCTTTCTGTTATCTATATCCGTATCAACATTGTTATTGTTATTAAAAATAAGCACGTAGACCTTATTGATCCCAGGGGCCTTTTTATTATAGTAACATAACCGAGAAACTAAAACTATATGTGCAATGTGTTTATTTATGTATTTTATTATAGATAGATAAAATACTGCATTTTAGTTACTGCACCGCAACAGAAAATTAAAAAAATATTTTATCAAATAAATAAAAAGGTTAAAATAAAAAAAGGTTTGCACTAAATCTAATTATAATACAACTATTCTCTAGCAAGCACGTTTGTTTTAATGATGATTCAAAAAAAAGCACTGAGACGTTAAGGAAATTGGGATTATTACATTTTCTGTTTTGTAACTAAATATATTTTTAAAAAATGTCATGTTTTTTATTTTAATTATATCATTAATATCATAAATATGTCAATATATATATATATAATGTCCACATAATGATTGCAATTGAGAACAAAAATGGCAGCCCACGTTTTGGGAATAAAAAAGCTATATTTACCTGGATGTTTAGGTGTTTAAGTGAAGGCTATTTCAGTCATAATTGATCTCATTAAGTCAAACCTGTTCTGCTGTCACTAAGCTGTTATCTTGTGTGTGCTGTCAGCTTCAGTTGTTTCAGATCATTCACACACACACACACACACACACACACACACAAATATGCTAAGCATTCCAAGTTGTAGTAGCCTTAAAATGCAATGAAAAGGTGCCACAAAAGCAGATAAAATTAAATAAAATATTATTTAAATATACTGAATGAACATGCAGGCCCGACTCTAAATTGTTTTAAAATATAATAAAAATAGTCTAGTGATATTTTTTGCATTGCATGGATTAAAACTCTTCCTTATTCCCGTCAGACCCTGTGACGGTCCGGCAGGCCCCGCATCGGAACCACGTCCACAAGCAGTCCGAAAAGACGACTCGGGTTCGGACGGTGCTGAACGAGAAGCAGCTGCACACGCTGCGGACGTGCTACAACGCCAACCCCAGGCCCGACGCTCTCATGAAGGAGCAGCTGGTGGAGATGACCGGCCTCAGTCCGCGGGTCATCCGGGTGTGGTTCCAGAACAAGCGGTGCAAGGACAAGAAGAAGTCGCTGCTCATCAAGCAGCTCCAGCAGCAGCAGCACAGTGATAAGACTGTAAGCATCTTCGTAAGTCGCAACGCTTCCATTACTCTATATTTATATAAGCATTGCTTGTGTTGTTGTTGTTATTATTATTATTATTATTATTATCATCATTATTATTATTATTATTATTATTACTGCATGACTTCTTTGTATCATGTTTGCACTATAGTCTATGTTTTTTTTTTACAGTTATTCAATACAAAAAATAATTTACAAACATAATAATATGCACTCAATTCATGTTTTGAGGAGGACAAAATATTATAGGATTACTCTCACTGGATTGTGCATGTATACCTAATGAAATGTCCACTCAGGGGTGTCCAAATTTTTTCCCCCAAAAGGGGACTTATGCTGAAAAATCATTTTTATTTAGTAAAAAGGCACAAAAATAAGTTACGTTTTTAAAGAGACAGTTTTGTGTCTCTTATCTTAATCTACCTGCATTGTTTACTTATCTAATTTTTTTTTTGGGGGGGGGGATTACTAATGTATTGTCTACACTCTGACAGTTCTGTGTATTTAATATATAGTATCTGTACAGTCGCTCTATATTTTTTTTCTTAATTTTGCTTTTTTTTGGTTTAATTTAATTTCTGCCATGTGCCATGTGCTGCATTTTGAACACCCTTTAATCCCTAAAAGCAACTGATTTCTACCAATTTTCTACTCCTGTTAGAACCTGCAAGGCCTGACGGGAACACCTTTAGTTGCCGGAAGTCCCATCCGACATGAGAGCACAGTGCAGGGGAACCCGGTGGAGGTCCAGACCTACCAGCCTCCATGGAAGGCCCTCAGTGAGTTTGCCCTGCAGAGTGACCTGGACCAGCCGGCCTTCCAACAACTGGTGGGTGTGTCTCTTTATCTATTTCTCTATCTACTCTATGTACGTCTATATGGACGTTAAAAAACTCTTGGGACACCTGGGACTTTATGCAGCATTTGTGAGGTCAAAAGTCACCGATGCTGCACCTGACCTTTGTTCCCGGTTCAACCCAAGTGTGTTTTAATGCTGTTCTTTTACACTGAGCATGCATAGATCTCACTTTGTGTATTGTGCAGCAGAAAAGGCCCCCACTTCCCACAAAATTGGCCCCATATAATTGTGCAAAATGTCTGAAATGAATGCTTAATACTTGTGTCCATATAGTGCATGCTGCTTCTTTGTATAATGTTGCCTTTAGATGTAGTTTAAATATGTTTAGGTCATAATAAGATGGTACTTTGTTGATTTATAAAAAAGAAAAGTACCATATTATGTATTTATGAAATATTTTCCTTATCTTTGCATATACTTTTTATTTTATACACTCTTAAAAATAACCCAGCAGTGTATACACTCCTTACTGACATTATAGTATAAAAAGGTATACCTTTTTATACTATAATATTATAGTAAAAGGTATACCTTTTTATACTATAATATCAGTAAGGCTAATAATATTACATATATACTATGTATAAAGTAACATTTTATTTATTTGATGGTCTTTTACATGTGTTTATTATAATTTATTTGACCATATTGGTAAATAAAATAAATAAATATATAAACAAATATAACAAAGTATACATCACATAAAAAGTATAAATAAAAGTATATTATTTTTATTTAATTGTATTTATCATATTCTACATTTGGCTGCCCATTTATGTATCATGCATCCAATAATAATGACTTTTATTGTCTTATTACAGGTGTCGTTCTCTGAGTCGGGCTCTCTGGGCAACTCATCCGGAAGTGACGTCACATCCCTATCCTCTCAGTTACCGGACACCCCCAACAGTATGGTACCGAGTCCTGTGGAGACGTGAAACGAACTCCTCTGATCTGACCCATGACCCCCCCCCTGCAAATACAATTGCAGCATGCCACCCTCCGCCCCCCCTCCCCCCACTCCATCATTGCATGTGACCAGCGCATCACATCAACCAGAACATGGAAAGGATTTTTTTTTTGTGGAATGATCGTGGAGAAGACAACGGATGGATGTTGCATGAAGAAAGAAGATGTACAGAAGATCACCCCCCCCCCCTTCAACCGCCCCCCCCTCTCCCTCCAAAATGGATATACAACTTTAATATTCCATCATGAGACTTAACAGGGAACAGTTTGGGAACACTACACGGACTTCCTTCACATTTCATTGTGATTTTTTTTTTTTGTGTGTGTCTTGTTTCTTCAACGTGATCTTTTTTTTTTAAACGTAAAAAAAAACTCTTTGTCTTAAAAGCCGAGCATGAACAAAAAAAAAAATAGATGAAAAATTTATTCGTGTTGTAAAATACAGAACCCCCCCTTTCCCCCCCCCCCACTAAATTATTGTTATATTATTTATTGTCGATTCCTAACCGGAATATTACGTGATTTAAATAATGATAATGAAAATAAAAAAAAGCTGAATACACAACAGTGTTTGCTCCTGAAGTGCAATATTTATTTATTTAATGTTTAATTTAAATTCCCATGTATATAAATGTTAAAAAATATATTTTTAAAAAACTCTACATGTTCATAAATCTCAGTAATTTCCGACAAGTGTTGAAATGAATGCTGCTCCTCCTGTCCTATCTAGTACAATTGTGCAGCCTGGAGCTCATGTTGGACATCACTGCCTTTTAGTTTTGCACTTTAATGCCGCTCAGTCCAGTTCCTCCGGTCTGTGCAGACGGCGTCCAGCTTATCAGCTTCTGGCATCACCTGATACACACACCGAGTGGATGAGACCCACAACAAAAACACCAAACCCCCCATTCCGACCCCCTCATTTGACAAGGAAACAGCCTGCAGCGAATGAAGCCTGGGACGTTTCTCCTTTTTTTGCTTTATTTCCCTCAATTATATCACTTAAAAGCATGCAGTTCTTCCACCATTATGTTGACAAATTTAGACCAAAAACTGGACCTTTAATGCATTAACAAATTTGGTCTATAATATATTTAAATCAACAGCCGCCATTATAAATCTAAATGTGTATTTTTTTTAGAGAAAGATGCAAATCTCGATGTTTTAATGATGAGATTAAAAGACAGAGTGTAGACAATACATTAGTAATTGCCCCCCCCCCCCCAAATAAGATAAGTAAACAATGCAGGTAGATTAAGATAAGAAACAGATTAAACGTGGAATAACAATGAGGCTTAAAAAGCAAGAATGCACCCGTTGCCGCTGAAAAGAAACATCGATTTCCACTTATAAATGACAAAACTGTTTAAAAAAAAATATTTTTGCACTTTAAAAAATATATCTCTAAATGCTTGTATTTGTTTTATTGATTTATTTGATGATTTAGCATTGAAGGTGTTATGCTAGGAGGGCCATTCCATTCCGAAGCGAAATAAAAACAGTCGCACGTGAACTTCTCACGTGACTGCCCCCGTTTTTTTTTTTTTTATCGCGGAAGTCCTTAACCTATTAACGCTATTTGACAAGCTCAACTTTGCGCGCTCCCGAGCCCAAGAGCGTGCGTGTCAGGTTGCGAATGGACGTGCGAGAGAGTGACACACCTATACGTGTCATCAATGATTGAGAGGCAAGAGTCCATTGAAAGGTGTGACGTCAGCAACTAATTGATAGCAGGGCAGCCAGTAATGAGATCAGCTCAGGACACGCCCACCCGCACCTTCATCTTTATTTCTCATTATTCAGTCACTTGGCTTTTATTTAGCATTCCAATACAGAAACACTTATTCCCGATTAAAAAACATGTTTAAAAAGAAAACAACCCCTCCCAAAATGAATTTTTAAAAATAGATTTAAACTAATATAATAATGGCATCATAATAAATTAAGACTTGTTTATTTTAGTTTAGAATATCACCATAATTAATCTCACTTTGTATAATAAATTGTGATTTAATTTATCCAAAAAGTAAAAATGAAGCATTATTTAATTACTTTTGTTGTTAAAATTATTTGTAATTAGTGATCAATGATCTTAATTTATTAACTCCACTTTTTTCTTGTACCGTGATTAATTATTATTTTATGATCCTCCATCCATTCATTTTTCACGGGTTGCTGGTATGCTGGAGCCTATCCCAGCTATCTTCAGGCAAGAGGCAGAGTCCACCCTGGATTGGTGGCCAGCCAATCACAGGGCACATATAGACAAACAACCATTCACACTCACATTCAATTTGGCATTGCCAATTAACCCAGCATGCACGGAAGAAACTAGAACTATATAACCACTCATCCACCGTGCAGGCCTTTGTAAAGTTCTTCTTAAAATTATTTTATTAATGTGCACTTGAAACAGCAAATGATATGATATCACATTTAGTGTGTAACCATATTGGCCCTTGGCACATTCTATATACAATATATACAAATAAAAAATAAAATAAAAAAAATAATTTATGAAAATAAAGAATAAATAAAGGAAAAATAGTCAAACAATGTTTTTGAAAATGAGGCTGGTTAAATGTATTCAATAATGATAATGAAGTCCAAATATTCTAAGAATAAAATCATAATGCTAATGAAAAAAATGTAATAACAAACAAAAAGGTGTTATGTAAAAAGTGAAAAATAAAGAAAAAGTTCCTATTCATTGTCACTGATAATGCAAAGTTGACATGCAGACTGTTGTTTTTTTCCTTTAAATATAAAAAAACGTACATGGACCCCCTCATCCTTTGATTTGTCAGTATGCAGCCGCTGGTGTTTTTTGAAAGACAAAGTAGGTAAAAAGGACTAAAAAATGAATACAAATACTGTATATACTGTATATACTATACATACTATACGTATATACTCCTTTTTTGTAGTATAATACAATGTCAAGGGTTTAAGAGAGATAGATGGCTCGTTGTATCAATATTGAACATAAGAAAAATATGCAAACATGGTAAAAACGGGCTACCAGCTGGGAGACAACTCTCCAGGCGATCATCCCGACAGGCTTACTTAATGCAGTGACTGAAAAGTGGCATACACACAGACAACAATAACATAAAGTGTGATGTTTTCCATATGCAGTATTACATCCAAAATCCAATGTGTGTACTCTGCCCCCTACATTATGTCCCTAAGTCATATCTTCCTTATTCCCAATAAGGAACATTCCCAATAACAACTAATTGTTATACTGTGATTGGCAGATGACCCATCCAGGGTGTACCCAGCACCTCACCTGAAGTCAGCTGGAATAGGACAAACTGTTTTGTAAACAAAAGCGTAAAAAGAAGTTAATTCATTCATTTTCTACCACTTATCCTTGTGGAGGGTGCTGGAGCCTATCCCAGCTGTCTGGTACACTCTGGACTGGTGGCCAGCCAATCACAGGGCACATATAGACAAACAACCATTCACACTCACATTCATACCTATGGACAATTTGGAGTCGCCAATTAACCTAGCATGTTTTTGGGAGGAATGTGGGAAGAAACCGGAGTACCCGGAGAAAACCCACGCATGCACGGGGAGAACATGCAAACTCTACACAGAGATGGCCGAGGGTGGAATTGAACTTGGGTCTCCTCGCTGTGTGGCCTGCGCGCTAACCACTCGGCCGTAAAAAGAAGATAACCATTGTAAATACAATGGATCCTTGCTTTTTGCACAGTAAAATGGGGGGAAAAAATGGAATCGATTAGCCAATAAAAATGTGTATTTATACAGAAATTCAAATGAAAATGTCCAATTACCCATCTGTATGTATACAAGTTACCATACAACATGACAGGGTGATGAATGGGGAAGAGGAAAGGATAGAACAAGAAGAGAGTACAGTTTGAGACAGACCAAAAAAAATACTGGCAACACAGACCCAAATAAGCACACTTTACAACTTAAGAACTTGAGACTTCCACCTGGGGAGGAGAAAGAGGAGTGGAAGGGTTTCCAGCGCAGGCCGGCAGCCAGCCACTCGTCGGGAAAGGAAGGTTCCACATCGTCTCACTACAGCAATCTCCTGGAGGACTTGTTCTAGTCACCGACCTTAGCCAGGCAGATGCCGGTGGGGGGAGGCTGAAATGCGAGTCGCCGCATTCCAATAGACTCGGCTACTCTGTTTGTCCATTCTGGTCTCTCAATCGATCCATCAATCATGATGGGCAGCTGCTGGGCACTGGGACTGCTGTCTCCGTCTACCCGATTCTGTGATACACCAGAGCAGTCGCTAGTACCTAATTTCAATGTCCTCAACAGAAAAAAGCGGCAGGCTTCAGCAGAACATAGGTAAGTTTGAAGAAAATATCAGCTCCTAACTAAAACAGGGAGAAAAACAACTTTTCCGTCAAAAGATACAAGAATAACTTTCACATTAACATTATTTCAGGCAAATGGTGGTCACACCAGAAACTGACTGGTTTTCAAAGCAATTATTACACTAGCCTTTTATTGTGGCCAACTTAAGGCAGACCTTATAATATTCTGTCTAGTCAGCATATTGAAATGTCGCACAGGGCCTGAATTTGAATTTGTATCACCTAGAGAAAACAAATAAACATTAAAAGGGACCCATTATGCTCATTTTTGTAGTGGTGGACTCCTATAGAGCAGCTACACATGATAACCCGCACAGAAAGCTTTTTAGATCTTCCAGTTCATGCACCTCTCTCTGCAGTGTTTCCATGGACTTCCACGGTTTGTTTAACTTACTCCACCCCCGGGTTTCCTCCGGGTACGCCCAGAAAACACTCTGTAAAACTGAGCCATCCAAGATATTTTTTCAGGGCTCACTTCCAAATGCGCAATCCACAATGGACCATTTTTATTGGCTAATCAATTAAACTTTTTGCAATTTGCTGTGCAAAAAGCAAGGATCCATTGTATTTACAATGGTTAGCTTCTTTTTACAGCCGAGTGATTATCGCCCAGGCCACACAGCTTGGAGACCAGAGTTCAATCCCACCCTCGGCCATCTCTGTGTGGAGTTTGCATGTTCTCCCCGTGCATGTGTGGGTTTTCTCCGGGTACTCCGGTTTCCTCCCACATTCCAAAAACATGCTAGGTTAATTGGTGACTCCAAATTGTCCATAGGTATGAATGTGAGTGTGAATGGTTGTTTGTCTATATGTGCCCTGTGATTGGCTGGCGACCAGCCCAGGGTGTACCCCGCCTCTCGCCCAAAAGACAGCTGGGATAGGCTCCAGCGGTAGAAAATGAATGAATGAATGAATTTTTACTTTATCATTTAAAAAAAATCTCATAACATAATAGCATTTTTCTTAAAAATATTTTGGGAAATATCAAAACATTTTTAAAACAATTGGAATTCTAATTAAGTAGTATTAGCTTAATTAACTTAAGTAAAAAAAAATATTTGTACATATTTTGACAACTTACTAATTTTTTTTCTTAAGTAAGAATTGTTTTTCTTGTAAATCATTTTTCTTTTGTCCCCTGAATATATTTCATCTTTTTTGGGGTGGAGTGGATATGTCATAATATTATTATTATTATCATTATTATTATTATTGTCTCATTATCATAAAGTTACGACTATTTTTCCTTTAAAAATAACAAATTTAACTGCACTTTATTGGGAAAATACAAATTGAAAGTGTATTTAAAAAAATCTATTTTTACAAACATTCAAAATGTTTTCTCCAAATTTTACAACTTTTTAAATATAAATAAAAAATATATAAATATGAATATATATAATATAAATATATAAAAATAAAAAAAATAAAATATTTATTGACTTATGACTTATTTCTGTAGCAGTGACTGTCCATAAACAAATACATTCATAAAGCCAAAATGCTGGTAAACAAGGTGTACTCCATTCATGGCCATAATAATCCAGCCTACAGCAAAGGGCTTTTGTGCCAACATCATTAAAAGCTTGCAGCAGCTTCCCCGTCGTTGTCAAGTGTTTTAGTGGCAAATTTAAGGTTCAATTCATCTCAGATGTGCAATGGCCAATTTAAGATGGTGTGACAAGGATTTAATCATCTGCGCTCCCCAAGTTACAGCCGCAAGCAGACGGCGGGGGCCAACGCAGCTTTTTAATGGTAAACTGACACAATGAGTAAATATCCACCTTTTATACTCGCAGCTTAAAAGCATGCAAGACAACAAGAGGGAAGAGGATTTAAGTAAGTTGCATTAAAAAGAAATTCATTTCAAAAAAGTGACTGGCCATTAGATCTAATGCAGGACTCGTACCATTTAACAAAACCACATACGAGGGTCAAAATATTAGAATATTAGGATGCACTGTGGTGAACTACAACCACAATATTAAAAACACAACTCTTCAATTGAAAGTACCCAATGTCCAGATACATTAAACACAGCATGATTCTTGCAGCAAATGCATAAAAATCAATAAATAAGCAAACATTTTTATTAAGAAATGATACATAAGTAATTGACACAATCCTTAATATTCCTTTTTCTTTAGTGGTTATCATCTTGGAACTTTGCTTTGCAGGCCGTTTTTACTTAGTCTTTCTTATGGTGGAGTCACAAACACCGACCTGAGGCAGGTGTGGGGTCTTTTGTGACTTTTTCTTCCTTGATAATGAAAAGTTTCATTAAAAAATTCATTTTGTGTTCACTTGTGTTGGCTAATGTTGTAATTTGTTTGATGATCTGAAAGTATATACTGATATACTGTATACCGTATTTTTCGGACTATAAGTCGCACTTTTTTTCATAGGTTGGCTGTTCCTGGGACTTATACTCCAGAGCGACTTATAAATGAAAAAAATGTTTATTTTACATAAACACTGGACACCTTTTCTGTTCATGTTTATTTTTTTGTGTAGCTGAATAACCATTGTGTTAGCATATCTTACACTTATTCAACCTATTCAGTCGTTTGTAATATAAATTACCTGCTAAAAAATGTGACTTATACTCCAGTGCAACTTATGTATGTTTTTTTTCTAACTAATTAGGCACTTTTGGCCTTGTGCAACATATACTATGGAGTGAGAAAATACGGTATATACACATACATACATAGAATTGTCATGAAGAATAGGAAAGTAGTAAAGTTGTACTACAACTATTAGCCAAAAGCAGTATAACAGCCCTACCAAATCTTGACTAATTGGTTTCTTTAAATGAGTTTTTACTGAATTATAAAGGGGATTTTGAAGGATGCAATTAATAATAATTAGCTGTACAGTTATTTATCTGACTTCAGCAGGACCACTCATAATTAGCAATATGATATGAGAAAAACAAAATTTGCGTTGTATTAAATGCCAAGAGATGGTGAAGGTGTACCCAGTATTGCGTTCACTGAGCCGAGCTTCCCTCCATCATGTACTGCATGTACTTAAGGCCCTCAACATGACCTCATCACCATGTGTACTTTAAGTGAACCTGCAAGAGGAAATAACAGCCTAGAGCATCACAGCAAAAAGCTTGTTTCAGTGAGTACACGTCTCCGGGTTCACCTGGAACACACAATAAGTAAGACAGTGTCAGAGTAGTGTAAATCACAGCGTCACACCCACTCATAAATCGAGAACAAAAACAACACATTAGGAGGATCCAGCTCCACAATGAGGGAGTGTAAAACACATCTAAGGTCTGCCTGTACCGCCTCTTTGGATGGCGACAAGCAGCCATTACTGTAGGTCACCGAGGAGGACTAACATGTTAATGCAGGCAAACAACGATGCCACCAGGAATCAGAACCTTAAGAGATCTCTGGCGTTCATGCCGGAGTCAGGTCAGAAGTTCAAGAATGTCTTCAGGAAGTCTTGTTTTTTTTTTTAGATTTAGTGCCAAAGTTCAATTAACCCTCTGACTCATGAGTTCAGCAACTTTAATGATACAGTCGTAGCGGATGCAAAGGCTGCTGATTTACAGGCGCCGTCAAATGACAGCACTGTAAGTCACACATGACTTGCACATCCATGCTCGCCTCACAATGAATTACAATACATTGTCCTTATGGGGGGAGTGGGGGGGACTAGCACCGCTTCATCTGCTTCCTTCAATTATGACAGTGACGTCACCATTCAATTACGGATCAGATTATAAATTATAAATTTTTATTTTTACTAAAAAAGTATGACTTTATCATTTAAAAAAAATCTCATAATAAAATCTTTCTTAAAAATATTTATAATCAAAACATTTTTAAAAGAATTGGAATTATTCTAATTAAGTAATATTAACTGAATTAACTTACTCATTTTTTTCCTGAAGTAAGAAATATTTTTTTGTAAATATTTTTTCTTTTGTCCCCCGAATATAGTTCAGCTTTTTTGGGGGTGGAGCAGATATATCATAAAATTATTATTGTCATTATTATTATTATTGTCTCATTATTATAAAGTTAAGACTATTTTTCCTTTCAAATTAACAAATTACACGACACTTTATTGGGAAAATACAAATTCATAAGTGTATTAAAAAAATAATATTTACAAAACATTCCAAATTTTTGCTCCGAATTTCACAACTTTTAAAATATGACTTATTTCTCTACATTTAAAACTATTTTTTTTAAATCTATGACCTTTTTCTCAATTTTTACACTTTATTGGGAAAATACATACAATTTATAAGTGTATTTAAAAATAATATTTAAAAAAAATACTAAAAATTTTTCCTCCTAATTTCACAACTTTTAAAATATGACTTATTTCTGTACATTTAAAACAGTTTTTTTTTTAACTATGACCTTTTCTCAATTTTTAAAATGAGATTAAGACCTTTTTTGTCTGGATCTGACAGAGGGAGCAGGTCCAGGCTGGATCCTCCGTGCGGACTTGCCTCTCGGGACTCCCTGGCAGAGGCAACAATGGGTCAGTGCCCCTCTTTGTGAGGCTTCCCTCCTTAATCAAACTAGTCAGAGGAGTGATTGGATTTTAATACTGCTGGGCCCACCGTAATGGTGTGATGGACGGGGCCCGGTGAATTGGAGCAACATGTCAGCCCCTCTGAGGCTTCCATTAATGATATTGCTTCATTTCTTAAAGTGGCAGCAACCACAGCAACACCAGGCGGGGCCCCTAACCTGTCCCTTTGCTCTTTCGCCCTCTTCTTATATTTTTTTGTAAACTACAGAAATGTCATCCATCTGTGTGTTGTTGCGTTTTGGGCATTTGATTAGTTGTGTTTTTTAAATTTTACATTTACAAAGAAATGTAATCTGTTCATTGCAATTGACTAGGATTTTATAAAAGTGCATTTTTAGAAAATAAAAAAAATCACATATTGAATCAAATGGGTTTTTATTCTATTTATGGCAAATGGGTTAGATTGTTGCCATACAAAGAAAACCAACGATGTTTGTAATTAATTATTTTATAACACACCACAAAAAAGATTGTTTTGAGAGACTAAGTATATTTTATTTTATTACTAAATATATTTTATTTTTCTGCATTTATTATGATAAACATTATTTTATTGTTTATGTTCCGTGCATAATAATTGACATAAGTCAGTCTAATATCTAATATGCTACCCCATTTTATATGCACGTGGACAAAATTGTTGGTACCCCTCAGTTAATGAAATGGTCACTGAAATCACTTGAAATTTAAGAAAGTAGTAATATTAAAATAAATAAAATAAAATAAAATAAAATAAAATAAAATAAAATAAAATAAAATAAAATAAAATAAAATAAAATAAAATAAAATAAAATAAAATAAAATAAAATAATCAAAATCAGCCATCAACTTTTCTTTCTTTAACTGAGAGGTACCAACAATTTTGTCCATGTGTGTGCATGCATGCATCAGTCAGACTCACTAAAGGTTGTATTGTCTCAGCGTCAGAACATCTCCGCATCGGTCAATTTGCAGCGCCGTAGGTACAGAACCCCAACTCCAAATTAAAAGCAGAGACCCGGCCGGGGTGACCCTCGTCGACCGCACAAACATAAATTAAGGAGATTTACAAGACTTTTAAAACACTTTTAACAATACTCTCCCGTTTAATGTTCTCTCTGTTTAATAATGCACTTTAGGCTTTAAGAGCACGATAAACAAACCAATAATTCACTTTTTCTTTTTTCATCATCTGAGGGTGAAGCCCTTCAGGCCGGCGTTCAAAGAGCGGAGTGGAAGGCTGGCTGTCACTTGATGTTGTTGCCAGCACTTTTTTTTCGAGACGTAAGCGCTCGTTTCAACATAAGCGGAGCAGAGTTCATCTTCCCAAGAAATGGGATGCATTGAAAAGGGATGCTGAGGAAAAGTAAACACAAGATACCTTGCGTCCAGCTTGATGTTTTATATAACAGAGGGAACAACATAGTACTTACATACATCATAAAACACACAACAAACATATTAGAGATGTTTGCCTTCTGGAGGATATAAAGGACACTTGTAAGAAGACAATTGACGTCTGTGTTAAGGCGAAGACCTGGAACTGATCACACACATAGTAGGTTGGAAACACACACACACACACACACTTACGCTACCCCACTAACAGCCTCCACAAATCATTGGTCCATCTCGTATAATCCTCCACCAGCAGCACAGCAAGCAGCATTAAACATCCAAACAAATTGCCTCTCGTCAGGAGCCCACAGCAGGAGGATGACAGGAAAAGGTTGGAGGTGCAGCGACTCCTCTGCAGGCGCTCTGTGAAAAAGAGTTCAAATTTACTTTGGTGTTTTTTTTTGGTGCAAATTAAGAAAATATTTAGCATCAACTTTTGTCAACATTGGTGAAAATATGCACCTCTGCTGTATTAAATGTGATATTGTTTTCCTGATAAATAAACCACATGATGGCACTGTTATTAAACTTTGTAACTGGGATTGACTTGAAATTTCTCATACAGCTCAATACACTCGAGTTTAGTTGAAAAGGTATGAAATTTGGCAACATGAAGTGACTGACATGTATACATGGACCCAAATATTCCAATTGTAATTGGTTTATTTGCGGAAAACGGAAATAATGTAACCTTTGTATACACCTCATTCCGAAAGAAAAGTGCCAATCCGAATGGATGTATAATTGGATTCACAGGGGTGGAATATTCCTTTCCCCAATCCGATTGAGGTATCAAATGGAAAGTTGTCAGGGTGCGTTCTTCTTCGTCATGTTTTTCTTCTTCTGTTGTTTATTATCTATTATTTATCTGTGGAACAGAATCTAAACCCTTCTGTACTTTATTCATAAGTCCAGTTTTTCTCTATATATCCATATAAAACACGTCCCGAGTTTAATTATAAAATATTAGCAAGATTGAATTTGATTTTTTCCTGTTTAAATTTATCCTGGATGCGTTCTTTCAGCGAATGCTGAGATATGACGTAACACGCAGCTCGAGACGTTCTTCGGTTTTAAAAATGGAGGTGAAGAATCGGCACTGGACTGCTGCGGAATGTTTATTTTTGATCCGAACTAAATTTCAAGACTGGACAAACGAAAAACTGGCAATACGGAGTTATTCTAACAAGTGAAAGAAAAACTCGAAGAAGTCGGTATCACATGATGTTGATGTTTACGTTTTACTGGGCATGCCCCATTGACTATTCTGTTTGATTATAGCGGCGCATGTAGACAAGAGATTGGAATATTCCTTTCCATGGATACCATTGTTTTCGGAAAGGTCATTCAGAAAGATTCCATTCGGAAAGAGGAAGAACTCATGTAAACTTGGCTTATGTCAAATTTCAGCAAGATTGGTTAAAACTAATGCAGAGCTTAGCAACTTCGTTCCCAGTAGTCATAGTTCAAAGATTCTAAATGAACCTGAAGGCTGTGTAGCGTGTCTCCCAAAGTATTTTGTCCACAAGTCTATACTCAAAGTTTGAAGTGATGGGACTTACTCAGAGGAAAAATACCACAACATGAGCAAATTTGCTACCTCCTTGACTGCACTATTTGCCTCCTTATGTGAGTCAGTCTGGTTCCACCATAATAAATATGTATGTTATGTCTTAGGAGCTTACATGCTAAAAAAAGTGCATGCATTAAATCAACAAATTCTTGAGTCAGTCTGAGCTATTTCAATGATTTGGTGAATAGGAAGTGAGCCATCATTGAGCTAAAGGGCCGCATGCCACAGGCCGGCCCGTCTAGACAGCTCTGACAGGGTTTACTCTGAGACCCGAGATGTGTCAGGAAAGTGGACACCTCAGCAAACATCACCCCTGCTAGATATCCCCACATCTCTGTCCAGGCTTCCTCCTGTGGAAGTGGGCACGCTCAAGCCTCAGATAAGAGGAGAGGGCACGACTCTATCTGCCCTGACATCTGACACATGCCGAAAAGCTCTCGTGTGGACCGAGCTTAAGCTGCAGCCTGGACTTATCTTTACAGTTTCCTATACCACCTACTGACAGATCCCCAGGACTGTGTAAATTCCTTCCTAACCCCACCCCCCACCCCCCCCCACCTTAAAATGACTCCAGGCAGACAATGAGACGACACTTTGTGTACTATAACAGAGAACAGAGAGGATTTTACAAGGCATACGGGAGACAAAGACAAACACAAGTTTCAGGTGTTGCAATGTGTGTTTGAAAAAGGACAATCCTTGAAGTCAACCAATGATGCGGGACGGGCGGCCTTCCCCAACTCGCGTCTGTCTCATATGAACATTTGAATTACTACATCAAGGAGTGAGGAGAAAGAAATGATTGAAGAAATACGTCCGTGTCCTTTCATAACCTAGAAAACACTAACTCTTAAACCTGAACTTAACCCCAACCTTAACTCTAATCTAAATCTTAACCTTAACTGCCAGAGGTGTGGACTCCAATCATGCGACCTGGACTCGAGTCAGACTGAAGTTCCAATTTTTGATGACTTGACAATATCATCAGACTTGCAACTTCAATATCAGTGACTTAGGACTTGACTCAGACTTTAGTCTAATGACTTGATAATACTTGAGATTTTCAGTGAAACGTGTCCCCATTCAAAGTCATCAACTAAGACGGGTGGGCAAACGTTTTGGAATTTGACTGGAGAAGAAAGAAATGATTGAAGAAATACGTCCTTGTCCTTTCATAACCTGGAAAACACTAACTCTTAAACCTGAACCTAACCCCAACCTTAACTCTAATCTCAATCCTAATCCTAACTGCCAGAGGTGTGGACCCCAATCATACGACCTGGACTCGAGTCAGACTGAAGTTCCATTTTTGATGACTTGACAATATCATAAAAGACTTGCAACTTTGATATTAGTGACTTAGGACTTGACTCAGACTTTAGTCTAATGACTTGATAATACTTGAGATTTTCAGTGAAACATATCCCAATTTAAAGTCATCAACTAAGGCAGGGGTGGGCAAACGTTTTGGAATTTGACTGGAGGAGAAAGAAATGATTGAAGAAATACGTCCTTGTCCTTCATAACCTGGAAAACACTTACTCTTAAACCTGAACCTAACCCCAACCTTAACTCTAATCTCAATCCTAAACCTAACTGCCAGAGGTGTGGACTCCAGTCATGTGACCTGGACTCGAGTCAGATTCAAGTTCCAATTTTTGATGACTTGACAATATCACCAAAGACTTGAAACTTCGATATTAGTGACTTAGGACTTGACTCAAACTTTAGTCTAATGACTTGATAATACTTGAGATTTTCAGTGAAACGTGTCCCCATTCAAAGTCATCAACTAAGGCAGGGGTGGGCAAACATAAACTTAGCTAAACTAACCTAAACTCGAAACCTAATCCCAGGCAGCAAGGCAACAATCTGGTTTTAATGCATATTGAGAAAGTTTAATCTCTGTCAAAACTGAAGCAGACGGGTTTGTTATTTGCAGTGAAACAAAACGTTAAAGCCTTTTGTGGCGGCCTGCGCTTAACGTGTTTGTTAAGTCCGAGTATTTGTCATGACGATTTTGTTGCAATTTGTGCAACAGCGAGGAAGACAAAACATCGGAAAAAAGATGGCGTTTTAGTAGCTGTAGGGAAGTCTTTTGTAGTATTGGGAAGAGTTATTTATATTCAGTGGAGCTAGTGGGGGCATTTATCATGTGTGCTAGTGGTTCCCCCTTCAAAGTTCTCCGTTTTATGACGTGCATTATTTCTTGTGCACACACATAAACAAAGCCAGGGCTGCCGGCACTGAATCAGCAGACTGTGTCACCGTGTGGCCCCCGGGTCAGGCCCGCTTTCTTGTGCCGCCAGTGCTTACATTAGCATGTGAAAGGCTAAAGCTGTTCCAAATATCCCCTCCAAACATTTACCCTGCCCCGAGCCCCACGTGGAAAAACTCGCAGAAGCATTTCATAAGATGTTTTGGAATTGATCTAAGCTCGACTTCATCGTCATGTCAAATGCGCTCGGAGACAACCTTCGCCAGCACACTTGAGCTTGTCCATGATGCGGACGTCAGGAAGGCACCAGGAGTCTGTGTTTACATAGAAAGTGCCTGAAAGCCAATTTAGCCACACTAGCCTCATTTGTCTTATCAGAGTGTAAACGTGTTGCTCTGTCGATGGCGCATTTAAAAGATTAAAAACAATCATTGATTTTAATGCTCTGCGCGGCCACCGTCGGACACAAATGACACACCCGGCAACAAGTTTGACTCGTAGCGCCGCTGTTCATTTTTTAAATTAGCAGAGTGCGAAAGGGCGAGAGAGGGGGCGGCGGCGGGTGCTGAACCACGGGAGGATATATATAAATATTCAAAAGCAGCACGTTGTATTCCCAGTCTGCTCCTTCTGTTAACTTTTCTCAACTGCGGGCTGAATCATGTGTCATTCAGCCTAATTTAATCATCAGCCACTCTCATTCAATTATCCAATATAATATGCAAATGAGATGAACAATGGCCAGCTCATGCTAATTATCTGCATCAGAATAATTAAATTGGACAGAAGCGGTGGAGGGGAACTGAACTGTCATAAAATAGGGAACAGATTCTTTAATTAGGGTAGCAAAAATTTTATTAGAATCTGTAATCTGCCCGTAAATTGTGTGACGGCGGCCGCGGACAAGGGGGACATTACTCTTATTGGAAAGCGCTCCCTGAAGACTTGCAAGCAACATGGCCGTTATCAAGGGCAAATCCATCCTAAAACACGTTTCCCATTTATGATATTATAGTAATAATCCTGGGCAGAGAACATTAACAAGATTCTTTAAAGGATTGCAAACCAGAAAACTGTTAATTCACTAAAAACATACATACTATGTACTGTATTGAAGTGTGCATAACAAAACGAAATCTACCTATAAGCGTCAACAACGTCAACAAACACGGTCCTAATTCGCCACATCTGGAGGCATACAGTGTACATCACTGTATGTCTAACTTATAGATTATATACATATATACATCTATACATATATATTAAGTTAGTATGCATTTTACTCAGCTAGCGGTGTCATCCGTACAGTACCGTATGTAAGCATACAGCGTTTAATAAAACCATGTCTGTAAACACACACACCCTATCCCTACAGTCACCATTTATAGTATTGTATAGTATTATATAAACATGCAGTGTCCCTGTAGCTTCTTTACATTGTACAATGAACACAGTACACACTACCAATGCAAGTATGTAATATGTAGGCATGCAGTATCCCTATGCATCTTATATGGAAGATAGGGAAGATCAAGATACTTAGGTATGCAGTATATTGCGTAAAGCGTTGCAGCCAATATATGGTCCTTGTATCTGTTCCGGAAGCATTGTTCACTGTACACGCCATATATAACATGTATAACATATGTAGTGTCTCAAAACACGTTTATAAGCACTAAGGAGTGTCTTTATTGTCTCTCAGTACACAATATACTCTACATAAGCACAGCAATCCACCTGAGTATATTATATTTGTATCTCCATACAACACATGACCGGATCTGTGTACCTTTCCACCGAGGGCCACAAAGTAAAAGGAGAGGAAGGAAAAAACCATCTCAGCTTACATAACTTATTTTATACTTAATAATTTCATTTTTTTGCTCTTTTCTCCATCATTTTTGCTGTTGTTTATTTTTAAATTCCCAATATTTCAACTTTCTTATATTACGACTTTATTCCTGTAATATTCCTATGAAATTATAACCAAATTAATTATAATGTGACTACTTTTTGTTTTGTTTGTTTCTGATATCACACATTTAAAAAAATATTACTACTACTATTTCAACTCTATGCTACCAAAATGACATTACAGACATATTTATTCTCATTAAATTGAGACATGATTTATATTATTATTATTATTATTATTATTATTATTATTATTATTATTATTATTATTATTATTATTATTATTATTATTATTATTATTATATTTAATATAAATATAATATTTAATTATTTATTTAATGTTTTGCCTTTATTCTTGTAAAATTATTTTTTTGCAGTTCTGCTGTTTTTTCCAACTATTTCTTTATTTTTACTTTTAATTATTACTTTTTGAATACGCTACATTATTTTCTTCAAATTACGACGTTACTCTTATGACTCTAAAATTATGACTTTTTCTCATTATGTTACAAATGTTTCCTCTTTTTTAAAACGTTTTTTTCATTAAATCATATTTTTATATTTTTAAATATGTCGCGGGACAATAAAGAAACAGTAACAGACCCCAAATGGCCCCCGGGCCTCACTTTGGATGCCCCTGATGTAAGCACAAAGCGTTCCCATGTCCCCTTACCCCACTTATGTAACATTATGTTTTATAGTGAAAAAACCCACAAAAATGAAAAACTGATACCATGTCTGTACGCAACACTGAAACCTTGGCGGTCTACTGTCGGTTCTGCGAGATGACGACCATAAATAGGCCCTTTGCCACCAAGCAGAACTAAGTGTTGTGAATAATTTCATCTGTTCCAAGGCAGCGGAGCATGCCTGGTAAGCTGGTTAGACACACAGAAACATGGACTCTAATCCTTTGCTCCGCTCCTGCATGCATGCAGGCACCGCTGCCTCCGCACAAGAGAGCAGCCATGTCCAACGACACAACACCCCCCGATGTGCGCCAACCGGACACACAATGAGTCACTCCGAGGCCCGGCAGACAGCGAGCAGCGGGACCCTGCACAAGAGGTGCTGCAGCCACTGAAATATTTACAGAGGCGTGTTTTGTTGCTTTTGTGACGAGTGATTGAAGGGGAAGACCTCAAAGGCGGTCGGAGAAGGAGGAGGAGGAGGAATCAGCGGAAACAGTTGAAGTCATATTTCAAACGCTGTAACTATTTGTGAGGTCTCCGTGGATGAAATGTGTGAGGGTTTTAAAGATAATGATAAGAAAAGCTTCAACGCCATATCGTCCATCACGCTGTGAGCAGGAGGGACAACAACATCTCTGTAACACCCTGATGTATCCTGGTCGGACCCGACAGTATTTGTTAAACATGTCAGCGTGACAGAACAGCAGTGGGTCAGGAGCACGGCGGGATCAAAGCAGGGGGAACGGTCTGAGCCAGGAGACGAGTCGCAGAACACAATACGCAGCACCCACAGCCACTATGCTGCCTCTTTCTTTATCGCGTGCATCTACTGTATAGAAGCGCATACGAGGGAAACGCCAGTGTTTACTTTGTGCTTCATAAGATAAGCATGAATAAAGCCTGAATGTAAAACTTTAGGATCATCAATCAGAGCAGGTAAACTTCCTGAAAAACATTGTTGGACAATCTATGAGGGATAGGGAAGTACATCTCTGTGTGAAAGAGGCTTATCTCCCTTAAATATCTTCACCTGGTTATCATTTAAAATCAATGCTGCTCCCGCTTTGACCGTTATTACTGATTTTTTAGTAAAAAGAGGTGACAACATTGGTCTAAAAATGTTTGAACTGTGGCTAAATCTCATTTATTTTGATAAGATGAACTTCAGGGTTGCACGGTGGTTGAGTGGTTTGCACACAGGCCTCACAGCTAGGTGACCCGAGTTCAATTCCACCCTCGTCCATCTCTGTGTGGAGTTTGCATGTTCTCCCCGTGCATGCGTGGGTTTTCTCCGGGTACTCCGGTTTCCTCCCACATTCCAAAAACATGCTAGGTTAATTGGCGACTCCAAATTGTCCATAGGTATGAATGTGAGTGTGAATGGTTGTTTGTCTATATGTGCCCTGTGATTGGCTGTACTCCGCCTCTCGCCCGAAGACAGCCGGGATAGGCTCCAGCACCCCCGCGCGACCCTCGTGAGGATAAGCGGTAGAAAATGAATGAATGAAAGATGAACTATATTCAAGATATTTCATAATATTAGATACCACTTTGCCTGATATCTTTTCTCCATAGCTGCAATGTCCTGGTGGAATGGTTCCCCATACTTCTCCACAGTTCAATGGAAAGAAATCTAGATGGAAATGAAAAAAAAAAAAAACTATTTTCAGTGACATATTGTAGCCAAAAGCTTTGCAGGACTTCAGGAAGTTTGCCACCAGCTGCTTATAAATGTCTGTCTTGTAGTTTCCAAGAAACTCTGAATTTCTTCTACTGTCACTAATAGTTTGTCTATTAGTGATTTAAACCAAAAACAATTGCATTTTGATTGTAGACCAGTGCAACAAACACAACACCACCGAGTCGTGCAATGATTTAACATTAGCCCTCTACACACTCATCATTGTTTATGAGTCAACCAGAACAGTCCTGGAATAACAGTCATGTTATAATAATTTATTGTATTTATACAACAATGTGGCTTTGTAAACATATACTGCACCCTGACGTCATTAAGCATTGAGACGGCAGACGTCTTCATGTGTCAGTTGTCACTTCTTTTCTCACTTTAAACGTTTAGTCATCATGGCGCTTCCGGTAGTCAGCGCTGGTCAAAATGATATACAAGAGTGGAACTATATTTAAATGCTCCTGAGGTTGTTTGACTGACATTTTTGGTAAAAAAACATGACTCCTGGTGCCTCACTTCAAGTAGTATCAAAGTTGTGCTTGGATAACCAAACTCATGTATAAAATAAAACCAACTTGTGGTGTGTGGTGAAGGAAGCAAGGAAGAACTTTCTCTTAAGAACAAACCTCTAAAAGAACCGAGTACAATGCAGTGGATGAGCTGATTTTTGGGCAAAAATGTGTATAGTTTTTTCCGCCGACAGAAAAACCAATTTCATTCACTATAAGTTAGTAATAATAATACATAAATACGTGATAATACAAGTCAAATGAATAGCGCTGTTAAAAAGGGCCCACAATACAATTACATATTTTGATGGTTCTTGAACGCACCATAGCTGTGTGCTCTGACTGGCTATACTGTAACTCAGATTCCATCTGTTCTAAATTATAATATAAATAATGTTATAGTATTGCCTCATCATGTTAATCATATGAATAAAATGATATTTTTAGGCTGTCTGAGTTTCTACTACCAAAACAAACCACTGGCCACGCCTCTTCTGTCCCCCTGATGGATTAACAAGGGTGAAAGGTCACGGCAGTTTATTCTTCCAGAGGAAACAGCCTTTCTAATGACTTCAGAGCGAGAGAATAATGCATGCCTTGATTTTTCTGCACTCCTGTTAAGAAAGCACATTTACTTGAATGAAGTTATTTTCTTCATCATTTAACATAAACTCAAGTAGCAGGAAGTAGTAGCAGGGTAGAAAACTGAGATGAGGGCGCTGCGAATGTCTAAGTTTGGTGCTCGAGCCGAGTCACAGTCTCCAAGTGCACAGCACTGATTGCACTGACAGTTTGTCAGCATGTCGCTCATATAATGTTTGTAGAAACATTTATTATACACCATGACCTAAACGTGACATCATTATTCTTGATAATTTTTTGCAGAATTGTTGTAATTCAGTAACATTGGAGGGTTTTTGACCAGGCCACTCCAAAGTCTTCAGTTTGTTTTTCTTCAACCAATCAGAGGTGGACTTGCTGGTGTGTTTTGGATCATCACCAGGATTTTTTCATAGACAGAATTATATCATAGGCAGAATTCATGGTTGAATTTCCATTTCCATTACAGCAAATCTTCCAGGTCCTGAAGCAGCAAAACAGCCCCAGACCATCACACTACCACCATTTGCATCAGGCTTTAATAGCATGGAAAGTTTTCCCGGACAGGGATCGGGTGCATGTACTAAAGGTTTTCAGTTTATGAACATAAATAAATGGGATTAAGAAGTATTTAAAAACAAAATTATTCACCAAATTGACTTTGATTAGAGCACAAGAATATAAAAAAAAACCAACTCCGAACCTCACCAGCCATGAACCTCACTCACCGCATGTCACTGCTATCCCGTGCAACCACTGATTGGCAGCCTGTCAGCCAATATCGGCTACTGAATAGGCAAAGAACTCCTTGTTACCGACATGAAAGCGTAAAAGCCTAATTAAATGTGTCTAATAAAGTCATTAGGCAATTAGCCTCCGATTGGCCAGTTCAACCCACTAAATGTCAAAGTTGTTCACAGCATGCACACCAACAAGCAAACCCCTCAGAGTGCTGCGGTGTTAAATCCCTACCAGATTTACCTAATGAGTCGGCAAACATTTTTGTTGCTACACTTTCCATTCCACGTTTCCTCCTGTAAACACCAAGTTCAGGTATCGCATACTCCACAGACTCCACAGACTCAGCCAGAGAGGATGAAGGAAGGCGCATTTCACCCTCATCTCAATAAAATCAATGCATCTCGGACACGGCGGTCGGAGGGGGGGAGTCACATTGAGGCGGTAAAGTGCCACTAAAGAGACACCATTAGGTCTCCTGGAGGGCATGAGGTTACTTCTTGATGTACTCCTCCAAGGCGAGCACTGTAAAAGGAAGGGAAACAAGTCAAGGCAAGACAGGTTAAAATCTTGGATAAAAGTGGCAGGCTGCATTCAAAGGCTACTGTGTTGTGGTGGGAGTGTGGAAAGAATGAGGCAACAAGCGGGCGGCTTTCTCACACATATTCAGTGACAAAGTGGCCTATCAAACAGCAGGCTGTCATTAAAGACCTGCAGCTGGGGCTGACGTGGTGACGACTGTGGTGAAAGGCCAAGTGAAGGACCTCCGCGATATGATCATTGGTGCTAATTAGTCATGAAAATACAATATTGGAGAGGAAGGGTCTTCTGTATTTACTTATTGGTAAGAAGGCACATTTTATCCATGAGGAGACTGAGGGCAGATGCAGCAAAGTAGAGACTGTGGAGTATAATACAGTAGCTTTTGAGTGTAATTGTAAATGGGGAATACACTGGGTATCAAGCTCATTGAACTGAGCTCATTGAACTCAGAATTGAGCTTTAGTTTACTGTGGGATTATTGTACCTGGATCATTTACAGCTGCAATAAAAGGCTGTTGTTGAGGTGATTTAGGTCTGGTGTTTTATTTTTAGTATTACTATTATTACTAATTAATTCATGTACTTTTGCAATAGAGTGAAGAAGTGAAATTCGAACCGTGCGCCTTTGGGAAGAGTCGCTTCTTCAGTGAAGATAAAAGTAACATTAAATTTTTCATTTATTCTTTTGTGGCAAATTTTGAAAGTCAACTGCTGATGACATCATAGACGGGCAACATACATTCTGGTTGCCATTTTGTTAGCATGCTAAATTTGTGACAAAACTACATGACGTATACAGTTGGACTCACACAGTGTATTAATAACACAACAAGTGTTACTCTAACCTGGAAAATGTATACAATTTTGTCGTAAATGTTCTACGTTAACCGAAAAACACGCTACCTGGGGCGGACGTTTAAAATGATATATTGACATGTACACAAAGAATGTTGACATCCAATATGGCGGCTTTAAGCACCCTCACAGAGCATTTAGTTGGGATATCACTAATTTGTCGGGTCAGAACTTTAGCGCCCCCCCCCCCCCCCCGTGCAGGACAAATGACTGGTAATTGGCCCATTACCTTGTCGCCAGGACTAATTTGGACCATGATGATGCGGTTCACCTTGTCTAAGGGGTTCAGGTATGTCAACTCCACCACTTCTCTTAAAGGGGATGTTCAGTAGAGAGCTGTCAATCACGGACCTCCCTCTAAATGTAAAAGTCTCCTTCACCTTCAATAAGACGAGCACGCTCATCTTTCACGTCTTTGTTGGAGTTGTCAGTCAGTGGGGACTTGGGGCTCGTGACCGTAATTACAATCTCAAAGCGCTCTGAGCATCCACACGTCACCGGGACTTAAGCTAGTTGTTATGACACGCTGGCGCTAAACGTTTTCACTATGGAGGCGTCTATTGTCAGTTTGTCAAGTCTGTGACCGTGGGCGCCACGCTGCAGCTTGTACTCGCCTCCGGTCACACTCCAGCTTAAGTAGGAAGGGTTTAACAACAGTTTGCAGGCCACGCCCACAATGCGCTAACAAAAGGTTGCTAGTTTCAAGTGCAATTGGGGACATTTAAACTAAGAGGCACTTTCATTGGCTTTGTGAAATGTTTCTGTACTCAGCATATTATTCATATTATTATCATTATTCACCCCTCCCACTCCCACCCCTCAAATGTTTTGTTTTTATTAAATTTCTCCTGTGGGACCAGTTTAAGGCTAGATTTAAAATGTTATGCAGCAACAGTATTTTAATTGTTATTCATTCATTCATTCTATCGCTTATCCTCACAAGGGTCGCGGGGGTGCTGGAGCCTATCCCAGCTGTCTTAGAGCGAGATGCGGGACACACCCTGGACTGGTGGCCAGCCAATCACAGGGCACATATAGACAAACAACCATTCACACTCACATTCATACCTATGGACAATTTGGAGTCGGCAATTAACCTAGCATGTTTTTGGAATGTGGGAGGAAACCGGAGTACCCGGAGAAAACCCACACATGCTCGGGGAGAACATGCAAACTCCAGGAATTGAACTTGGGTATTCTAGCTGTGAAGCCTGCGCGCTAACCACTTATACACCATGCAGCCCTTAATTGTTATTTCATTGGGATTTTTGATATTTGTGTATATTTGTATTTTTAAAATGTTTTTTAAATTATGGCCAAATACATGGTTAGGGCAGTATTTCTCATGTGATCAAGTTGTTTGTTCTTCATTTTTTTTCACATTTTGGGACATGCGACTTTTAGCTATATAGTAAAACCTCAATGTCTGTTTACCTGTTCAAAAAAAAGCTAAAAAAAAGCTAAAAAAAAGTTTTATGTTTGTGAAAAAATATATATATACTATATATACTATAATATATATAGTAAAAACTCAATGTCTGTTTACCTGTTCAAAAAAAAGATTTAAAATAAAGCTAAAAAAAAAGTTTTATGTTTGTGAAAAAAATAATGTTTTCGGATTAAAAAAAAACTAAAATGTGTGAATAAGGAAAAATATCAAATCACAAAAAACTATACAGGACAAAATAGACAGATTTCAAACATATTTTCATATATTTATACATACATTTTAAAGAAATTAAGCATGAAAACAAATAATATTACATTTTATTGAAGTACTACTAGAGTACTAGTAAGTTCTATACAAGCTTCTTTTTCTAAAAGGGGCCTTTCATAAAAGATTCAATTAGTATTGAAATTTGAGTGCAATTAAGTTAAGAGAAGAAACCAAGCTGGCCCGTCTTCCAATGAAGACTACTTGACCTGTGCTCAGCCCATTAAACAGAAAACAATAACATGGCTGTATACATTTAACCCACAAAAAATGGATGATTGCTTTATGGCCACATCTCAAGCATAGGACAGCTTTATTTTTGTGTTATTTAATAGCCTCATTGTCACAGACCATGGTGGTTTACAGCACCAGACATGCGTCCGCCCCCCTTGGCCGGCCCCGGTGATTAGCGGGTTCAATTAAAAGCCCCCCTTCATGAATATTTATCACTATCTATGAGCCACTAATTCATATAAACGATATTTCCGCTTGTAAGCACCGAATGGTCACGTCCGCTGTAAACACAGCTCAGTCACGGAACTGTTGCTGCGATGTAATTCCAGAGCCGGTGTGGAATGGGCCTCGGGCCAGGGATCACAGCTTGGCTATGATAGCTACGAGCTGAGCTGCTTGGCCGCCTCCGAGATGTTTGGCTCAGAGGGCGAGTGATCAGTTTCGTCAGAGCGGCACAGCGCTGACTTATCTGTCGCCAGAGTCGAGCGGGCATGATGATTGATGGGGAATGATTGGAGGGGAAAATAAGACCGGGGATTTTCATCCGGAGTGACACTGAAATGTGTGATTATCTCCGACAATACAGATCCTGCTTCATTGATGAATGCAATGGCGGACTTTATGTCCTGTGTAGTCAATAACAACAACATCACCAGGCCCTTTTATAAGAGTGGTGCATTGGTCAAGGAAGAAGCTAAGAATTTTTTCTAATGTTCTAGAATTGGAGTATAACTTATTGTGGTGTTTCTCAGAGTGCTGTGAAATAAGAAATGCATGTCAGACAGAAACAATTGCTTTCAACACAACAGAAGAGAGTGTTGACATTTATAAATTACACAGCCTCCAAATTCATACTTGTTATGTGTCGGTCACCAAAAAAAAAAAAAACAGTTTCTTTGAAGGGACTGAAGAGAGCCAGCTGTTTTTTTTTCTCCCCTTTTTCTTTCTTTTCTGGTTAAAATCACAAACAATTGGTCAAAATGGGGGCGCAAGCTGGAAAAGTGAGAAAAATGGGCAGCGGGAAACAAAAGCTGAGGTACTTTTGGTTTAGTCTTGACCTTTTCTTGGTCTTTGTTTTTGTGTTGTACAACAACAAACAACAAACCTTTGATTTCCCGTATTTTCCGAATTATTCATTCATTCATTTTCTACCGCTTATTCTCACAAGAGTCATGAGGGTGCTGGAGCCTATCCCAGCTGTATTCAGGCGAGAGTACACTCTAGACTGGTCGCCAGCCAATCACAGGGCACATATAGACAAACAACCATTCACACTCACATTCATACCTATGGACAATTTGGAGTCGCCAATTAACCTAGCATGTTTTGATGAATGTTTTGGAATGTGGGCGTAAACCCACGCATGCACGGGGAGAACATGCAAACTCCACACAGAGATAGCCGAAGGTGGAATCAAACTCAGGTCTCCTAGCTGTGTGGCCTGCGTGCTAACCACTCCTTCGCCGTCCAGCCCCATTTTCCGTATTATCATATTAGTACATATAATTAGTCATACTTTTTTTCATGGTTTGGCTGGTCCTGCGACTTGTACCCCGGAGCGACTTATACATGTTTTTTTTTCACACTGACAGCCACAAGAAGGCGCTCAAGGCTAACATATTACTACTACTATCACTCCTGAAAATTTACCACGTAAACAATAACTTATAAAGACAACCCCGAAAGACGGACCCCAAACGCCCCCAATATCATTGATGGTCTTAACTTTCCTAATTTGCATTCTTTTTGACAATGAGAATGCCAACGCATGGCACCATAAATAATAGCTTTTCTCTTTATTATTCATCAGCTGTGGGCTAAAGGTGATCGCCAGCAGTCACTGTGACAGATGCTTTGTGGTCGGCTGCCAAATGAAGGTGAAGTGAGAAGTCTCGGAAGTGTTTGTAAAGGAGCCCTGCAGGTCATGTTAGCCCTGTTCGGATAACCACCGTTAAACACTATGGAGGCTGGGGCGGCGGGCGAGGGGGGGGTGCTAAACATGAAGCGTGTACAATGAGCTTTAGAATTAAAAACCCTCCAGAGGACCATTACAAGACAGTGCGGACATACTATAGCATGATGTGGGATTATATATCGTTGATGTTAAACTCTTGATTGGCAGGCCGTGACAGCGTGTAAGGAGAGTTGTGCCCGGGTCAGTTTTGAGTTACATTGTTTTCATGGTTTACATTATTAACAATACAACCACATGACTGTACTGGAATCAGGCCGCGGTATTTGGGAGAGCTTGCAAAATTTAATTCCATCTCATCCATCCTTTTTCTAAAACGCTTGTGCTTGCTCGGGTGGCGGGGGTATGCTGGAGCCTATCCCAGCTGTCTTCAGGCAAAAGGCTGATGGATATCAACCATTCACACTCACATAAACCTATAAAAAGTGTATCGCTGAAATTTTAAAATCATATGGCATTGAATTAACTCAGTTGACACATATTCTTACACTTTGACACTTTGGAATTGAAGTATCTTTAAGTATATTTTGTTGTTTTGGTATTGTAGATTCCAATGTATTAGATTTTATTATACTAATTATTGTCATTATTTTGGAGAAGGTAATTAATAAGTAAATGATTTCAAATGACAATATATTCCCAGGCTGCATGGCGGACGATGGTTAGCACACAGGACCCGAGTTCAATTCCACTCTGTGTGGAGTTTGCATGTTCTCCCCGTGCATGCGTGGGTTTTCTCCGGGTACTCCGGTTTCCTCCCACATTCCAAAAACATGCTAGGTTAATTGGCGACTCCAAATTGTCCATAGGTATGAATGTGAGTGTGAATGGTTGTTTGTCTATATGTGCCCTGTGATTGGATGGCGACCAGTCCAGGGTGTACCCCGCCTCTCGCCCGAAGACAGCTGGGATAGATTAAAATTTTACTTCATTTTAGTTTTATTGTACAGTGGTTGAATTCTCTTTTGCTCGTGTATGATTGAAAAGGGCTGCACGGGGTACGGGTGGTTAGCGCGCAGGCCTAACAACTAGGAGAGTTCGATCCCACCCTCGGCCATCTCTGTGTGGAGTTTGCATGTTCTCCCCGTGCAGTCCAGGGTGTACCCCGCCTCTCGCCCAAAGACAGCCGGGATAGGCTCCAGCACCCCCCGCAAACCTCATGAGGATAAGCGGTAGAAAATGAATGAATTAATGACTATATTCTTAATAAATATTTTCATTCAAATGTATTTTTTTTCTAGATTTTTCAGAGATATAACAGCATATCATACACTATCCTTATTGGAAGCTTCAGCTGACATTTTAAATGCTCTCCATGTAAGGTTATTGCACATACTGTACATATACAATACATATTTTGAGCCAAATGTGTTATTTTTGGCTCCTGAGTTGAGCAAGCCATAATAGTAACCAGCATATAATGCACCTTAAAAAAGGAAACTTACTTCCATATTCCAAATGGTCTCATATTTCAGTTTTCCACATGATTAATATATTTGAATGTTGCGAGGAGAAGCCCTGTTATGAATAACTTCATCACTAAAACATAGGAATATTTTTCGTCACCGCCACACGGTCTCGCACCTTATCTTGAGGTGCGTGGTGTCTACTTTGACCATGGCTTCTTCAGAGCTTCCATCCTCTGCACACTGGCCATAAAAAAAAAATCCATAAATGTGTTTTTTAATGTAGATGCAGGACAGCAGAATCCTAAATCCTCAGTTTCTAATGCATCCATATGTGCACGCGATCATACGATACAAGTACTTTTTTTTTTTTTAAGTAACTTTCATGTTGGGAGTGATAAGGTCAAAGACTTTCTCATTGGACTTTTTTTTCCTAAATATGAACCATGTGTGTTGAATGCTCCTGAAGGAGTACGGCACGTCAACATTGTTTAGTCTGCACGGTTCACTTTACATGATGACGGGATAAATTCAACATCTTCTGATCAAGAGAAGACTACAGATATTTACATTTAAAAAAATAACATTATTGAAACTAATCAAGTTATCAGCCAAAACATTAACAATCAAACAGGCACGATATTGCAGCGGCTGTGGGGTTCATTTGCAGCGTACCGTGATCATTCCGAAGCTTTTCATTATTCATGCCAAGTACATAACTTTTCAATTAACTAATTGCCAGGCTCTGGAGATATCCGCAAACATTGTTAAACCCACCCCCCCCCCCATGCTTGACACCAGCAAGGTCACCAGTAGCGTCGGGAGGGAACTCTTCACCTGGAGTCTTAATTGACTTCAACGGAGATAGCAGTAAATATTCAAAAGAACAAAATGGGCTTTTAGAAGACAACATCCAAGCTTTTTGTGGTTGACTCACAGCGCTTGCATTGTTCATAGACTTTTGTGGTGATATTGGCTTGATGATGCATTTAAAATACATAATAATAAATACATAATCACTAAAAAGAAAATGTGCCTCAGGTTAGAGATTTCTGAATTTCACACAAGCAATTTCGGTGTACTTTACAAGAAAGTACAGTCTATGTGTGTGTACCTTATGAACACACAAGGAGGACTGAAAAATTATTCAGGTTGTTTCCTAGGCTTGGTGTAACTGTGCACTGATTTTACCGACAATGTACACATCATTGTATCATTGTATATTTAATATGTGTTATAATGTGTAACCAAGTCAGTTGTGGTTGATTTTTCAGGCTTCTGATTGGCCAAATTGTACATGATAGGTAGTGACTGTCTAATGCTAAGAGTCCACTGGGCCGGTGCCAGTTGGTGCCAGTTCGCGCCAACGCAATTTGCTGTGGTGCCAAGTGTCGCCAATAAGGTGCCTAATGGCATGCAGTGGCTCAAACTGCCTCCCAACTGGCTCGTGGTGGCCCGTAACAGCGTCAAAAATTGAGTTTGACGGCAACGAAACTTTGTCGCGGCACTTGCATTAAGCAATTGGCACAAAGTGTCCACCAAGTGGAACCAAATGTCACAAATAATCCACCTATTGGAATACACTGGACTTTAATGGCATGAGCCAAGTTGCGCCAATGATGCTAGGAGTCCACTGGGCCAGTGCCAGTTGGTGCGGAATTAATGTTCCCTCGGCATGTCGCCATGTTGCCATTATTCAGCGCCACAGTGAGCCACTAAGCGCCAATCACATAATCTTTGGCACCAACTGGCACCAACTGGCGCCGGCCGAGTGGACTCCTAGCATAACATTTCCTTTACCAACCAAGTAAAAGGAATCGTATCATATTCCACAGGCAGTTTACCTGGCTGCTTTCAAATTGATGTGAAAAAAAAATGTGGAAAGAGCTGAGGAACCTGAGGAGGAACGGACGAATTCTACCTAGCAACCAATATTATAATGTTTGACCTAATGACCTGTCTGCAGAGATAAGGGCTCCCTAGGAGAGCAGCTGGTGTGACACTGAGAGCTACAGTAACAGCCTGCTTATATAACCTACCTTGTACTGTGTTTTCTACATAGAACACCTAGGGCAGGGGTCTCAAACTCAATTTACCTGGGGGCCACTGGAGCCAGGGTCTGGGCAAGGCTGGGCCGCATCAGGTTTTCCAAAAAAAAAATTTTTTTATTAAAAACAGAAAAATATACAAACTTTTTCAGTGCTTTGGTTCTGATTTTCTACAATAAAAGCTTTACTAAAACATTCCACTGTTCTCAATTATCTTAATTTTTATTTTTCTGCACAAAATAAGATGAAAAATAAATAAACAAATCAAGAATAAAGAAAATCAATCAATCAGTAATGAATAAATATAATAATAATAATAAAACGGCAAATAATAAAAACTTAAGAAACCACATATAGTTGGTGGGTACACAAATTATTTTTTTCAGATTAAAATTAACAAAGCATTATTAGAGCCCTGTAGACATGACAAAACACGACTATAGTCACATTTATACTTTTTTTATTTACAACATATTGCGCAACTGCAGGGTCTTGAGACACATGCTAACTCGCAAACTAGAGAGCTAGCGACCAAAACGGTAGCCTTCAAGTTATTTCTTTTAAACTGAAATAGCCAAAAACTTACCACTTCCACACGGATAGGGAGGATAACTATTAACACTTATTTAACCTTTAACATGAACATTAATCAAACTTAATATTTTTTTTTTACTTGCGCGGGCCGCACTAACATTAAACTTTCATATCAAGGCGGGGGCCTCAAACTAGTGCCGCGTGTTTGAAACCCCTGACCTAGGGTATGTAAATGTAAATATATAATGTTAAATATAATCTATGGAATGGAAAGTGAGAAGCGTCTAGGTTAATTTTAGGTGCATGTAATTATGGATATGTGCTACTAAGATTAAAAAAACAGTTTACATGGATGGCTGACTGACTACTATTATCACAAAAAAATCAATTATAGGTCAGTATGAAACAGTATGAAACAATAGTCCATGAATTAAAATTAAAATTACCTAAAACATGTTGGCTTAGAAACAGTTAATTTAACATACATTCAAGGTTCTTTAAGTGCAATAATAATAAAAAAAAAAAATTTTTTTTCATTTTTCATTTTTGTATTTTTACTGTTTGTGGTTCCCACATCAGAATATCATTTTGAGCAGACATTTTGAGTGTGATAGCATCAGGCTACATTTGTGCAGTTATTCTCAAGCAAGCCCCCGTTTATACATTGTCATAAACATTTCAACATCCACGATAATTGTCTCCATCTGGCCCTCATTCTCAAAGCAACCCTCGCTGCAAAAAACAGTAGACGTTAGCCACCGCATCAAGCAGACGCTAAGCGTGGCCTTGCGGTCGTGCACCAGATCGAGCAGATCTTGAATGAGGCTCAAATATGGCTGCCGCCACCGCCGCGGCCTCCACCGCCTTCGAGCAGGTAAACACCGTAATAGGAAACTGTCGCAAGTGATTTGAGGGGCATGCGGCCAATAGCGAGAGTGGAGTGGTAGTGTGGGGGTGAGGGGTGGAGTGTGGGGGGCAGGCTCCTGATGGCAATCTGTTGCATCCGAGGCAGTGCAAAGAACAGGAGGAAAGAAGAATACAGTGAAGAGGAACAATGATGGTGGAAATGGAGACGAGAGGAGGAGAAAAAGCACGAGGAGGCAGCGAAGAAGAAAGGCAAAGGCGTCAGGGTGAGTGGCGCACAGTGATAATACTGCTGCCTTTCACCCGCTTTGCACAAGGGTAAGGTGAGACTCCATCCCAAACTGTGCTTTCTGGGCAGCGACCCAAGCCTGGGGCTGCTTCATTGATTTGCACAGTAGAAAGGCCCAACTGTGCAGCTACGCCACAGCAATTTTGCACCCAAAATTTATCAAGCTTCACTAGACTACACTTTCAACACAGCTTCCGCTCCTGGAAATATGCGTAGTAATGTAGTAGCACCCAGAAACAACGAGGCATTTAACAACAAAAACAACCACATCATATATTTTACAGTGTAATGTTTTGCGGTCGGTGGCTACAATTGTAAACATGGCACACACATGTTCAACTGACTTCAGCTGTTTAACCATGAAACAGTATATACAATATAACAATATACATGTCAATGATGTACTTTTCACATTAAATTTTTATAAAAGTCAAATTAAAGTTGTTTTAAGTTTAATCTGAAGTAAATTCACTGTATTTCCTCATACAGTAAACTGCAGAGTGGACCAAATCGGCCGTTTTCTGTAAAAAATCATGTATTTTGCTATATAGTACTGCATATACATTATGCAGTATAATGTTTTTTTGTGGGTGGGGGTCGCGGTTAACTGTCAAGGCAAAGATTACTTTCAGTAGTAGTGCAGACCTGCCAACGTGTAGGAATTTGTCCGACTCAGCATGCAATTTGATTCTTGAATATGCTTGTTTGCTGTTTTGGTTAACATGGAGTTCATTCATTCATTCATTTTCTACTGCTTATCCTCACGAGGGTCATGGGGGTGCTGGAGCCTATCCCAGCTGTCTTCGGGCGAGAGGCGGGGTACACCCTGGACTGGTCGCCAGCCAATCACAGGGCACATATAGACAAACAACCATTCACACTCACATTCATACCTATGGAGTTAATAACGGCAAAAAAATAGGCTCAATGAGAGGTTCCCCCTAAAAAAATGTTGATAGAATGACTGACTAGTACCCCTCCAGGAATAAAACGGTACTGCAAGAAATGTTTTTTCTGACCCATAATGTTGTTAAACTATGCCAAAGTTTCAGATCAGGTTTGTATATTTGGAAATGAGCTCTGAAAAAAGTTTGTGATGACTCTGAGAGATTTTTTTCTTACACCAGCTCACTGTGAGATCACAGTGAGTCAGACTTTGTTATATGGGCACGCCCTGGTACAAGCCGTACAAGCTGAGTGGGACTGATCACTGCAGATTTTTGGAAATCCACAGAAATGCAGCTGGAATAGGTGCAGATTCTGGAAGATCAAGAAAGCTTTCTGTGTGAGTTATTGTGTGTCGCTGCTCTATAGGAGTCTACCAGTCAATACAAAGGACTAAAGATGAGCATAATAGGTCCCCTTTAGCAAAACATTTGATCTATAATGGTTCTTAATGTTTGTCAATAACATTGAAATGAAATACCGAGACTATGAAAATCTCCAATGCAATAATAAAACCACGTCACATTTGCTAGCATAAATCAAACCATCCCTGATTAGTCAATTCAGGTTGGACGGGGATAAGGCGGGCCCCAGGTGGCCCCCTCTTTTAAATGACAGATTAGGCAGGACCCAAGTAATTTCTTTAGCCTAATCTTATTAAAGGAAAAACAGCTGTCAACTGTCACCATGTGACTCCCCCCCCCCACCTCCCCAAAAAAAGAATAGGTGTGAGTCTGCATGGTGAAACCACACACTAGCAAACATACAAAGAATGATGTTTCAGTCGCCAGCTAATCTTTGTATCGTGTATTTACTCAACTAATACTAGTACTGTTTGTACTGTTTGTCTGTTTAAAATGACTTGAAACGTCTGCCCGCATCTCCTCCATCACGAGACCATGTGACCATCAGGACTGGCCTCATCACCATCAAACAGCATCCATCCTATTAATCCCACTACTGCATCCTATACATCACATTAGTGTGACTCTAAATGACATAATACATCCATAACTACATATAGCAACTTCACTGTTCATGTAACAATAAATGTATTATTATGGTTACCATGGACAGCAGTTTATAATAGTTAGCAATTAGGGTGTTTTTCGGTTACAAGACAAAATTTTCACAAAAATTGCTACATTGCCCGTCTATGTTGCCATCAGCGGTCGACTCTGCAAAATATTAACACAAAACATATTTTCATACTTTACATACAGAGAACAATTCTAAATGCATAGAAATGATGAATGAAAGGGATGAAGATTGTTCCCAAAGACATGATGTGGAAATGAGCTCAACACCTTCCTGTTTTGCCATGAGTTATTTCTTTGAGTTCAGTTTCTCACCTTCTTTGGCAAAATGCTGGCACTTGAGATTTTTTTTAATCATTTATGGTGGCCGAGTGGTTAGCGCGCAGGCCTCACAGCTAGGAGACCCGAGTTCAATTCCACCCTCGGCCATCTCTGTGTGGAGTTTGCATGTTCTCCCCGTGCATGCGTGGGTTTTCTCCGGGTACTCCGGTTTCCTCCCACATTCCAAAAACATGCTAGGTTAATTGGCGACTCCAAATTGTCCATAGGTATGAATGTGAGTGTGAATGGTTGTTTGTCTATATGTGCCCTGTGATTGGCTGGCGACCAGTCCAGGGTGTACCCGGCCTCTGACTCAAAGACAGCTGCGATAGGCTCCAGCACCCAAGCGACCCTTGTGAGGATAAGCGGTAGAAAATGAATGAATGAATGAAAATAAGCAGCAGCTGCACTGCGTCCGAGTGGTTAGCACGCAGGCTTCACAGCTAGGAGACCCAAGTTCAATTCCACCCTCGGCCATGGAGTTTGCATGTTCTCCTGGGACTCCGGTTTCCTCCCACATTCCAAAAAATGGCGACTCCAAATTGTCCATAGGTGAATGAATGAATGAATGAAAGTTGTGCTTGAAATGTATCTTTTCATTTTTAGTTGGGAACTGATATTTTCCTGAAACTACTTGTTTTCTTTGTTTATATAGCCATAGAACACAATATTCTATGTGCCTTGAAAGATCGGACAAAAGCATGTAAAATGGCCGAGTTTTTTTTTAAAACATGGATGGGATTGAATGTACGTCAGGAGCACTCTGCTGTTTTCTACTGTAACAACAACAACCAAGATCCTCTATACAGGTATCTCACAAGACCTCTGCTGTCTGTAAGGACCTTGTACAAAACCCCCAATCTCTATTGGACAGGAGCATTCTGCTGTTTATCGGGGTTTGTTGCACAAATGCTACCCAAATATAGACATTCTGTATAAAATAAACATGTTTTGTCATAAATTATACTATTTTTTCGGTTCGATTGATGACGCTAATTAAGGTTCCATTGTGTTTATTTCCTGTTAAGGAGTCTAATTTAACTCAAGAGGAGCCTGAGGGAAAAAAAGCTAAACCACAACAGCAAAATGGAGATTACGGAGCATGCTTCTATGAAATCTAGCAAAGCTTAAAAACTCGGTTGGAGTCGCAGGAGGCGTGCAGCACCTGTGCACTGCACAAGCACACGTGCGGGCGAGTGCCTTGCCATCAGCACTTTCCGATCGCTCCTCCCTTCCTGTAATTGCCAGTGATTGACCCTGGCAAGAGAGAAAGCCCGGTGAGGGTCCCTCTCCCCTATTTGCTGACAATCCTTGTCAGTGGGCTTGAGGGGCAATTTGGCCGTTGACAAGCCTTCCTCAGTCTCCGGTTACCGGGTTGGGGAAGTATACTCGCTCGTCCGTATTCGACCTCGCCATGTGAGACAATCCGAGATGGATGAATTCCTTTCTCTTTTGCTTCTCATTGTCTTTTTTTTTTTTTGCCTGTAATTCTTGAGGAGTCGCTTCCTCTTTCACGATGGACAACGCAGGCTGCTCACAAGGCTGCGAGGGGCCGAGAAACAATGGGCATATTGTTAATCTGTTCATAAGAAAGCCTTATCTTGTTGTAGACATGGTATTAAATTTCCGAGAGGCCCCATGCGGCCAACCCAAGGGGGAGGGAGGAGCCAAGAAGAGAGAGAGAGAGAGATGTGGATAATAAACTGCATAATCTGCTCACCTACTCTTAAAGAGATTATAAGCTAGTCAGTGGTTGCTGGTTCACTCGGTTAAATCAAGTCAAAGTCAAATACAAGAATCCGAAAAAATGTTAGGATGCTTAGAAATTGGAAGCCATGCACTTAAAAGTATGAGTGCAATTTGATAATTTAAAAAAAAAATGAACACTGCAAATTTTTCAGGTGGAGATTCTTAGGAATTTTGCATCCTTTGAATGCAGTCCGGAATTCCAGGACAGATGGTTTATCAGGTTGAGGGGAAAAGAGGATTACATTTTTTTTTTCCTAACATTAGACATCTCCTTTAAAAATGCTCATCTGGGCTTCATTTAATTCAATTTAAAAGATGCCTTTTAAGCACACTCAGATGTTTTCCCATCGCTCAAGCAAACACGATACCCGATATCCAATTTGATGTATTTACAGCCGCTTTACGAGGTCATTTGTGCAAAGAAAAAAAGACCAAAAAAAGGTCCCTCTTGCGCCAAAGGATCATTGGGGATTATCTAAATCAGGGGTGTGCATCCAAAGTTCAGATTCCAGAGTTCAAACCGGACCTCCCTCTGTGATAACAAGAAATAAGAAGGTGAAGTAGATCAGTGAGTAGTAGTAGTAGTAGTAGTACAGTTTGGGATGTGTATGTCGATGTCATATGATTTGGTGATGGTGATCCTTGATCTGGATTGTCAGATAAGCTTGTCAGTTTTATTTCTAGGACCAATTCAGAAGTTAGATGTGCAGCTTTAACAGTGTTTTGAAAATGTTTGTCTGCCATGAATATGAAATGTATTGTTACTGTGGCTTTTTCCATCAGCGTCTCCTTGGAAACGTGCTGATTTGTAGACTGACTGCTGACAGGAGCTTGGGGGCCAGCCCAGATTGTGGATTGCACACATTTGAACATAGACACACATTCATACATTGACTCTACTGCTCTGTAGCAGCACCTACTGGAGGAAGGGGGAACTGTTTCATAGTAAAAAAAAAAAAAATGGGTATAGTTTAAATGATATGTTTAATATGGACATGCTGTTATGTTGCGTAGACATTGAATTTGATGAATTTTAAAGTAAAATATTCCATCTAAAAATTGGGTCATTAAAATACTTACAATATTCCAGAATATTCCGGATTTTTTTCTGCATATCACATGAAAATATGTATGTATGAATATGTATGAAAATATGTACATACATGTAAAATATGTATGTAATATGTATTACTATCATTATAATTCATTCATTTATTCTTATCCTCACGAGGGTCGCGGGGGGTGCCTGGACTGGTGGCCAGCCAATCACAAGGCACATATAGACAAACAACCATTCACACTCACATTCATACCTATGGACAATTTGGAGCATTGGCATTGGCATTGATTCAGGTCTCCGAGCTGTGAGGTCTGCACGCTAACCACTAGACACCGTGCAGCCCACAATCATTATAATTCACAATAACATTTATTTCATTATATCATGCATTTCTACTATTATTATTGCCTTTTTTCATGTGGAAAAAGAACTAATGTAAGAAAGTATGCCACATACTAGATCAGGGGTGGGCAAACTACGGCCCGGGAGCCACAAGCGTTTGAATTCGGCCCGCCAGTTGCTTTCTAAGTATTTCAACTTTTAACATACAGTCTGGCAACATGACTTGCTAGTCGGATGTCTTATTTATTTATTTTGATGTGGTCTGATGTTTAAAGTGCTCCTGAAAAAAAGGGATATGAGAACATACAGCTGATAGTATTTAACACTTTTACAGATAAAATTAGACTAATAATCATAATAAAATTATAAGCATAAAATAGTGTGTGTGTGTGTGTGTGTGTTAAATATATGTTCTGGCCCCCCGGACAATTTTGTTAACTCAATGCGACCCACGAGTCAAAATATTTGCCCACCCCTGTCTTAGATAAATGTTGTCATATTTTAATTCCAATTACATGAAATTCAAGTTGAATATGAGGGATGTTGCAACACATTATACGGACTACTTCTCAAGATTTATGAATATATAGTAAACATGAAGCTCCGAGACAAAATGTAAAGCTTTCCGAAGCAGCAATGGATCATCCCTACAGTCACCATTACCTCATATTTTCCTTTAGTCAAATACAAATAGATCCAGTACATAAACATGGCATCTACTTATCAAATGACAGCGATACACTAGGTCACTTGAAGGGAACATGAACAGTAGGGTGGCATTACAAAAACAAAATTAAAAAAAAAAAACATCAATGATTATTGATTGTAGTATTGTGGATATTGAAGTAAAAACATAGTGAGTGTATTGTTGATACAAGTCAGCCAGAGTATGAATGGATGCACGTAAGTGTGTGTAGCTTGTCTTTATTTATTAAAGGACAATCAGGGTCAAAGTCTTGGAAACTGTCCATGCACATTACATGCATATGCCTGCTGCAGGTTCATTAGCTGGTTATTTATGTAGACAGGAGCAGTTGCCTCGGTCCACTCCGACAAAGAGGATTGTTTGGACAACATGCAGCAACTATGATAAATTTAGCACCAAACATACATAACATGACATTAACACTGGGTGCAGTTATGCATCTTATAATAAATGTTTTTTACAATTGAAAAAAAAACACCATTTTTTTGTTACATTAAAAAAAATATATATATATCCATCCATTTTCTCTGATGCTCATCCTCACTGGAGGAGCCTACCCCAGCCTATCCCGAATTCAATGACGTACAGTAAACCATTACCATAATAAAAGGCATTAAAGAACATTTTTATTTGTGTATGGCAAATTCACAATAAAAATGATCTCCCATGCTCTCTTGGTTATGGTTATGGTTTTATTTCATTCATAATCAGTTCACAGTTCCACATGTCCAAAAGGAGTAGGAAGAAGCAAAGCTTATTAAATCCTACCCCTCCATCTGGTACTTTTACAATCAGTAACTGTTACATTTGTTCACTTCCTGCTTTGTTATTTTTGTAATTTTGTAATTTTGTAATTTTTTAAATGTTTAAATTTTTAAATGTTTACATTTTAAAAATTTTAAATGTTTAAATGTTTAAATTTTTTAATTTTTTAATTTTTTGTCCCGTACCGAAGTACAAGGTGCTATGACCATATGATGACATAATGGGTACCATAGTAAGTGTAGTAGTAAGTAAGCAATTATTACTTTTTAATATTATAATTTTTTGATGACATATATTTTCACACCAATAATGTAACAATAAATATTTATTAAAATTAAACATTTACATTAATTCATTCATTTTCTACCCCTTATCCTTATGAGGGTCGCGGGTCGAGGGTCTGTCTTCAGACTGGTCGCCAGCCAATCACAGGGCACATATAGACAAACAACCATTCACACTCCCATTCATACCTATGGACAATTTGGAGTCGCTAATTAACCTAGCATGTTTTTGGAATGTGGGAGGAAACCGGAGTACCCGGAGAAAACCCACGCATGCACGGGGTCGAGGGTGGGATTGAACTCTGTTCTTCTAGCTGTGAGATCTGCGCGCTAACCACTCAACCGCCGGACAGCCTCAACATTTACAGAACACAAAAATATAAAAACTCTCATAACATTTCCATAACGTTTCTGCTCCATGGATCCTGTCCAAGACTATGCTCATCACATATTAAATAAACCAACCCCTACATGAACAAGCCTGATTGATGCAAAGAAACCTCAAACAGATCATAATTGTACTAAATTCTTGCGGGAATAGACGAGCTACAAGATAAAAGGAGTAAGCGCTAATGTCCAGGTTGAGGTGTATAATCCCCATCAGCCTCACATTAATGCTTGCAGCTTCACACAGACTAACCGGATTAACGAGCCCCAGAGACTCACTGAAAGGAAATGTGGTTTTCCTCCAGGTAGGACCTTTTTTTTTTTTTGCTTTCGTAATCTTTTTGGTTAATGGCCTGACTTACTTAAGCGCTGCTGACCAATCAATATGCTCCGGAGGTAAACTTGCTGAAGTTACACCTTACAGTATAGTAACACAGAAAGAGTTGATCCTCATGTGGGTATGACTTAAAACCTTACATGGGGGGCAGGTGATGGAGATGGAGAGAACATAATGGATGGTGTTCCATCCTTGTCCAACCTGTCTAAAGGTGTTGAACTTAGAGAAGGTATTCCTTGAAGAATTCTTGAAGTATTCCAGGATTTTGGGGTACCAGTCCACCTAATTCAGATGCTTTGCTCCCTGTATGACCAGTGTCAGAGTTTGGTCTGCATTGCTGACAAGAACTCGAACCTGTAAGCACTGACAGTTGGACTCCGACAGGACGGGCCTTTGTTTTCATTACTTTTATGGATACAAATTCTAGTCACAGCCTAGAGGGGTTCCAGTTTGAGTCTCTTCTTGTTGCAGATGATGATTTCCTGCTGATTTCATCAGGTCGTGACCTTCAACTCTCACTGGATCGGTTCGCAGCCGAGCGTGAAGCGCCTGGGTTGAGGAGCAGCACCTCCTAAATGGTTCTCACCCGGAAAACGTTGGTAAAATGTACGTTAGATGTTAAACGTTCTGTGAAAATGATGTGGCCTTCGTGTGAACCAGTACAGCAAAACCATGAAGACCTTGTGGACTTCTGTGGCTTTTTTTTTTAGCATTCTGGTGTTTTTTGTACCAAGTGGCAAGATAAGCCATCCTATGAAATGATCAAATAATTAGGACACCTAACTGTCGCTCATACAAGAAGTAAAAATAGAAGAACTTATGAAGTTACCTTCCATCATTCTGGGAAAACTTTCTACAGGATGTTGGAGTGTGTCTGGACATTTTTGTTAATTTGTGAGGTCAGAGGTCACTGACCTGAGAGACCTGGCTTGCAATCTATCATCCCAAAGGTGTGTTGGATAGGCTTCTTCCACACCAAAACCATCCAAAAGCATCTCAATGACTAAAGATGTCCACCAGTAGGGTCTCCTCAACATCATAGATAGTACAAGTGGAGATGTTTCTCACACTCACACACACCACACACACAACACTTGGAGGCACAGGAAGTAAAAGTGCTGGGGTGATCTGACACAGACACTCACGCACACACACATAGATCAGCTCTGTTTTTTTGTCTCCAACATTAATACAGTGTATGTGTGTGTGTGTGTGTATGTGTGTATTTTCATTTCCACATCAAGCGTACAAGAGAGGAAACAACCTGTCAGCACAAGAAGCCAGCGAGAAGGGGACTTCCAAAGTTTAGGAGAAGTTTAACTGACATTAAAGTTGAAAAGAAAAAACATATTAAAACGTGGAGTACAATAATGTGTGACTTGTCATCCAAGCGTTCATTCATTCATTTTCCTCACAAGGGTCGCGGGGGTGCTGGAGCCTATCCCAGCTGTCTTCGGGCGAGAGGCGGGGTACACCCTGGATTGGTCGCCAGCCAATCACAGGGCACATATAGACAAACAACCATTCACACTCACATTCATACCTATGGACAATTTGGAGGCGCCAATTAACCTAGCATGCTTTTGGAATGTGGGAGGAAACCGGAGTGCCCGGAGAAAACCCACGCATGCACAGGGGAGAACATGCAAACTCCACACAGAAATGGCCGAGGGTGGGATTGAACTCGGGTCTCCTACTGTGAGGCCTGCATGCTAACCACTCGTCAGCCGTGCAGCTGCTGTTTATTTTCATGCAAGAACATGCAAACTACACACAGATATGGCCGAGGATAGGATTGAACTCCGGTCTGCTGATCTGTGAGGTCTGCATGCTAACCACTCAACCACCATGCAGCCCTGAAATGTTTCAAAATGGTCAAAAAGTTCAACATTGTAAAGCATTCATCAGCAAATAAACTTCCCATAAATGGTCTCATAGACTGAGCTGAACTATGAAATCAAATATTCAAACGTATTTAGATGCCCGTGTATATATTCTAAGCACAATTGAAGTACCTGCGTCAAAGGTACACATTGGCAGGTGTTCAGTTTGGACCCACTAATATGATTTTCACTTCCATAAGCATAAATTGTTGTTGCAGCAGCACTTATCATAACAGGCATACAGCACATCCTCATGCATCAACCACACCCTTATCAAAGTGTTGTCTTGTTTTGCAACTCAAAGCCATACTTTCTCCTTAATGTGCACCAAAAAAAAAAAAAAACTTACTTCATATTCCACAATTGTGTATATTATGATATTGATTCCACCACCCCCTCCTCTGTAAAAGCATTATAAATATAAAGAGCATTTCTCCATTAATGGAGAGTAGGAAGCTGGCTAATGCTAATGAGCCTCAGAGTGCCCATTCCAGTCCATTAAGGGCTCTTAGCACTGGGAAATGATTGTGTTGTCGCGAGAGATGAGGGGAGGGAAAAAAAAAATAACACGGCCGCACAGACCCACAGCTTCCACACAGGGAGGCTAATGATGAATGCTACTAATGGACTTTCTGTACATTGGTGAGGAGACTAGTTTTCAAAACATATTTATTGCTGTATGCATGAAAAAAAAATTGGATTTGTTGTCGGATCTGATTGCTAATGGCTTATATGAAAGAGGAGAGCTCGGAAAAGTTTGTTGGAAAGGTTTTCTTTATTTGGGATTTTCTTTATCTCAACAACCAGAAAGTGTAGCATATTGTTTGTGTCAACACTGATTTTCAATATCAGACACAAAACTCAATTATCCAGGAATAATTTTTTTTGCCAATAAGAAATAATGGACAAAGCAAAATGATTGATTTTGTCCATTCATTATATGTAACCTGAACAAATAAGTCGGTTTCTATATCTTATATATAAGTTCTTCAAAACCAGTGTTTCCAAGTGAGTTGTGAGTGTCATGTATTATTTTATCAAATGTTTTTCTCATGTTATTAGATGAATATTGATTTCAAACTGCTCCAGATGATGGTGTAGTGTTGAGGTTTGGAGTTTGTCAATTCAGAGACAATGGGTTAACTGGTTTGTTGCTTTAATTAATTATGACTATTTCGTGGTTAACTATGGTCTATCATTGGTCAACACATATGGAATTACAATTGGTATGTAATATTCTGATCACTAGGTGGCAGTAATGTAGAAAAACATTGCATTAAATAATAAAATCAGCCATGGCACAATTCACATGATCGACTGAAAAAAGTTATCCTCCAATCCAGTGTGGAAGTGGTAAGTTGTTTGCTTCTTAAGTTTGGAAGAAATACATAAAAAACTGGTTAGCTTGTTAGCTAGTGGCTGTCTCGAGTCTCTGCAGCATAAAAGCTACAATGTGGTGTAAACAATGAATAATAGGAGAGTCAAGGAGATCATACGCGTGTTATTTCATGTCTACAGGGAGTTCAAATCCATGTTTAAAAAGTCATACATGGATTTTATATGCTGTACAAAAATATTCCATCCATTATAATTGAATCCTATATCACAGTCAGGTCCAGAACCAATTAACCGCAAGAAAGGAGGGACGACTGTAATGGTATCCATCCTCAATTTTGTAATGCTATGCATTGTTGTATTGCTACAAAGTAAAATATTGAGGTTTTTTGGACATGATTGATGGCTTGTATGATTGTGATGTGATAGTGCTGATATTAAGAGATGGATTGGGTCACTTAAGGCCTCACTGAAGGCCCTAGTATGAAATGCACCCCGCGCTACTGAAATTGTGTCAAAGATGCAGAATTGGTGACTGTTGCATTAAAATTACTTTAACCATATTGTACTGAGCAGCCAGTTCATATTACATCTTACTTTACATTTTCCATTTCCTGTTCTATGGTCATCATCACATTTTTCCTTCTGGTCATCACCACCAGTAGCCGTGTGGTTTTGTGGTCCGTTCCCAAAATGTACGACCAGGTTCGTTTGAGGCGCCTGCTCGAGTTTAATGTGGAGCCTCCAAGGGGATTGAGTGGACGGAGGTGATTGTGTGAGAAAGGTGGACCGATACAGTGAAAGTACAACACGGTGGGAGCAGGGCTGAGTGCTGCAAAGGATGCGTAGATTATGCTGCTGACTGTGTGAAAGAAGAAAAGACAAATGTGAGGGGATGATGTGAAGGGACGAGAAAGGGAGGGAGTGGTGGGGGGGCTGCCTGCTACCTGTGTGTAGAATCAGATCTGAAACGTTACCCTGCCTTCATTGTTCCCTGACCGACTCAACAAGACACAGTCAAGAACCAACCAGCCAAGCCGGGGATCAAATGATTCACAGTGAGGAAAGATTTACCCCCCCCCCCATCAGTCACATTCTCCTCCCTTCAGAGATGGAGGTGAAATCTGAAACACAGCGATCCCCAAAACACTAAATCTCAAAAGGCTTACGCTGCCAATGCCCCTCGTCACACAAAGGGGCCCACGAGCACACACACACACACACACACAAAATGCCCGTACATGCCACAACATGCTCATACACACACAAACACAGGGCTGAGGAGTGAGATGGACAAGTTGAGAAGAAGCAGGTCTATATATATATATATAGTATATGTATATATATAGTATGCGTGAGGGAGGTCCACTCTGAATGGCAACCAGGGGGGGCTGGAAAACGACATTCAAAGACACCAACCATGAAAAACAGGAGCTGCAGGGTTAGGACATCTCATTTACTATGATAAATTATAATACAAAAAAAAAGCTGCATTGATCAATTCGCACAATACATGCTAATAAATAACAATGGGGTACATAAACGGTAACCTGTGCATCCTTAAATACCACTAAAAGTAGTACCTGCTAGTATCTGCCAATGGTAAAGTGTTTAATAATGGGTAAAGGGTAATATTGTGTAAAGGAAAATGTGCAAAAAAAAAGATGTACTTAGTCAGTGTCAAGTACTGTATTTTCTGGACTATAAGTCGCTCCGGAGTATAAGTCGCACAAGGCCAAAAATGCATAATTAGGTTAAAAAAAAAAAAAAACATACATAAGTCGCACTGGAGTATAAGTTGCATTTTTTGCGGGTAATTTATTTTACAAACTACTTGACCAAAACTGACATTATGTCATCTTGGAAGGCAAGTTCTAACATTAAAAAAATAATAGAGAACAGGCTGAATAGGTGTAAGATATGCTAACACAATGGTTATTCAGCTACACAAAAAATAAACATGAACAGAAAAGGTGTCCAGTGTTTATGTAACATTCATTAATTCATTCATTTTCTACCGCCTATCCTCACAAGGGTCGCTCGCGGGGGTGCTGGAGCCTATCCCAGCCGTCTTCAGGCGAGAGGCGGGGTACAACCTGGACTGGTGGCCAGCCAATCACCGGGCACATATAGACAAACAACCATTCACACTCACATTCACACCTATGGACAATTTGGAGTCGCCAATTAACCTAGCATGTTTTTGGAATGTGGGAGGAAACCGGAGTACCCGGAAAAAACCCACGCATGCACGGGGAGAACATGAAAACACACAGAGATGGCTGAGGGTGGAATTGAACTCGGGTCTCCTAGCTGTGAGGTCTGCGTGTTTACGTAACATAAAGAGTTCTTTTCATTTATAAGTCGCTCTGGAGTATAAGTCGCAGGAACAGCCAACCTATGAAAAAAAGTGCAACTTATAGTCTGGAAACTACAATAATCGGTCAATACATTTTTGCACAAATTCAGGATTTAGCACACAGCCTCCCCAAAATAAGCTCCCCCTGAATGAGTAAAGCTCGGCTTGGCCTCGCCTCTTCAAACAGGTTTAACTATGCAGTGCAGGACTTTCACTGTGGCTGCAGGTAAGATGCTACATGATCCCTTCCCTTTGCATTGCTCACATACTTAACCTGCAACCACCACTTTCCAACCTGGGGCTCTTTGTCGGGACTTGCAAATGATGTTTCTGTGATATAATAATTCCCGAATGCTTCATGTAGATGAGAGAAACTGAATGAATGAACGAATATGTTCATGAATGAGGCCTCACAACCCATGGCGGACGAGTAGTTAGCGTGCAGGCCTCACAGCTAGGAGACCCGAGTTCAAACCCACCCTCGGCCATCTCTGTGTGGAGTTTGCATGTTCTCCCCGTGCATGCGTGGGTTTTCTCCGGGTACTCCGGCTTCCTCCCACATTCCAAAAACATGCTAGGTTAATTGGCGACTCCAAATTGTCCATAGGTATGAATGTGAGTGTGAATGGTTGTTTGTCTATATGTGCCCTGTGATTGGCTGGCGACAAGTCCAGGGTGTACCCCGCCTCTTACCCGAAGACAGCTGGGATAGGCTCCAGCAACCCCCACGACCTTCATGAGGAAAAAGCGGTAGAAAATGAAGTCTGCCAAAATAACGTGAAGGCCAATATAACAAATTCTAAGAGAAATGGAGAGTCCTTCTGCCTTATGAGGTTTTTGAGACTCCAACTAATTTAATTTACAGACTGACATGTGCATTATATAAATATACACAGTAATGCACAAATTACAAATGATGTGTCTCATTACATTAGAGACAGAAAAGGCACCAGTCCAGAAGGTAGACCTGCAGCAGGAGGTCAATGTGACCACGTGACATCTAATCATACAGAAGGTCCAAAAGAAGACGTCTTTAATGACAGACACAAAGAAATAGTGACTGACCAGCAACTACTTTAGATTAGAGGCTAAGTTGTTGAGCAACAGACCAAAGACAAACAAGCGAGGTGGGCCCCGGGTGGGGACGGAAGAGGTGAGTGACACGGCCCAGCCACTTGTATCCCATGATTAGTCCTTTGTGTCCAGGCCTTCTCGGACCTAATCAAAAGACTAAGACTGGTCTAATGGGTAGAAATGATGGCTCAGTAAAAGGGGGAGCAGGGTCAGTGGGTGGGCCAGACATGGTCTTTGTACTGCCCTTTCCTCACCCCACTAATTAGCTGACATTGAGGGTGGAGGATGGAGTGGAGACAGGGAGGAGGGGAGCGGTGAGGTGAAGATTTCAGGCAACAGATGGAGAACAACTGTGTGCAAGGAGAAGTGATAGCGGCGGTGGCGGGGATGCGACTGCACATTTGACACGAGAAGACTCACCAAGATGGAATGTGATACCGTCACGAGAATTTCAACAAAACCAAACAAACGCTCAGTGAAGCTGTGATGAACGCTCTCAGGTGATCAATTCCGTTGAAGAAAAGTCACAATGCAAGGATTCATGGGTACATGAAAGGTAGGGGTTTTTATCATTAGTACATACCAAAACACAACATTACATTCACCAAACACCATTTAAGGACACATGGAACACATGAATACAAGAGCTGTGTAGTACGTATACTTTCTGAAAAGTATCCATGTCACAATATGTATACTATTGTGCCCAAAGTGCATTTTATAGGGATTTTTCAGGCCTTTAATTGCACTTGGGTGCACCAGTTGAGACCCACTGGTACATATAATGCTAGGAGTCCACTGGGCCGGCGCCACTTGGTGCCAAAGATTATGTGATTGGCACATAGTGGCTCACAGTGGCGCCGAATAATGGCAACATGCCAAGCGAACATTAATTCGGCCACTACACGCCAATCACATAATCTTTGGCGCGAACTGGCACCAACTGCCACTGGACCAGTGGACTCCTAGTATCATTGGCTCGCACCATTACATTCCAGTGGATTCCAATAGGCGGATTTTTTGTGACATTTGGTTCCACTTGGTGGACACTTCACGCCGAAGTGGCGCAATGAAGATTTTAAACATTTTGAAATTTTTTTTTCAAACTCAATTTTTGTTGCAGCTACGGGCCACCATGAGCCAGTTGGGAGGCACTTTGAGCCACTGCACGCCACTAGGCACCTTCTTGGCGACACTAGGCACCACAACAAATTGCATTGGCGCGAACTAGCACCAACTAGGGTGAAGATTTCAGGCAACAGTGGACTCCGACCCAGTGGACTCCTAGCATCATTGGCGCAACTTGGCTCCCACCATTACATTCCAGTGGATTCCAATAAGCAGATTTTTTTCGACATTTGGTTCCACTTGGTGGACAGTTCGCGCCGATTGCTTGATGCAAGTGGCGCAATGACGATTTTACTGCCGCCAAACTAAATTTTTGCTGCCGTTACGGACCACCACGAGCCAGTTGGGAGGCCCTTTGAGCCACTGCACGCCACTAGGCACCTTCTTGGTGACACTAGGCACCACAGCAAATTGCATTGCCGCGAACTGGCACCAACTGGCGCCGGCCCAGTGGACTCCTAGCATCATTGGCTCGCGCCATTACATTCCAGTGGATTCAAGTAGGCGGATTGTTTTTGACATTTGGTTCCACTTGGTGGACACGTCGCACCGATTGCTTGATGCAAGTGGTGCGATGACGATTTTATGGCCGCCAAACTCAATTTTTGCCGCCTATTATTATTACTATCATCATTATTATTATTATGATTATTACTACTACTACTACTAGTAGTAGTAGTAGTAGTAGTAGGCTAGTATTAGCCTGCTTATTGGCTTGCTTATTAGGCTGCTTTTGCCCTATTATATGAAATTTGTCAGATTTTTTGTAAAAAAAAATACAAAAAATCAATAAAAAAAATACAAAATTATTTAAGGGTGATTAAGAACATTTTTAATCGTCCTAATGACGCCACTGGGTTGGAGCCAACAAGCAGACTCAGGTTGCCTTCAACGTGCTGACAGCAGCAGTTAGACCTGATTGACATTTACCACCAAAAATACTCAGCATTCACTCTTTCCTCACTCCAACTCGAGCCACAACAGTTCCAAGTCTCAGGTTGATGTTTTTCCAGGTAACCCAGGTAACAATTCTGCTTAATTGGAAGCAAATGCGGTCGCATTTATTTGCAGTTCCACACCTGGCATCGCTGTTTCCTCCACTGAGGTCTGAGTTCTGTAAGTCAACGCTAAGAAAATGGAGTTCTCACTGAAGAAACCTTCCCGGTTCGATGTCACTGAAGGAATTCCAACAATTGATTTGAAAAACAAATAAAGCCATGCGGTGACCATGAACCGTCCAGACGGCAGCGACGAGGAAAGTCAAAAATCCGCTCGGGACACCATCCCAGAGGATAGGGTGGCGAGCCCCAGCCGCCCGACGGCTCCCGGCACCCTGTAAACACTGTCCATCTTGGCTACCTTTTATTTGAAAGGTGTGACAAACAAAGGCAGACCTGCATTGTAAACACGTGAGCTCATGGCCGGGTCGAGTTGCACAACTGCAAAGATTTCAGCTGAGGGGAACCAAAATGCACTTTGACACAAAATAAACCATTAGCGGTCACCGAGGGACCTGCACCACAAGGTCACGGGATTGGACCGAAGTGGTAGACTGAGGCTGGGGAGGGTCCCAGTCTGGAAGGGTAATGAAATTTACCTAGTGGGATGACTTTTAACCTTGACTACCCCTCATCTTGTCAAAATCAATATGCATGCTAATAACCTTTAAGTGTTTTGAAAAAGATTTGATTTACTGTCAGATTTCTGCAAATATTTGTTAAGAATAACATGAATAGTAGGAATGCAAGATGACAAGATTATGTTATAAAAATTGAACTATTCCATTATGTTGTAATAATAATGCAGTATTTTTGCATATGGAGTTATCCATGAAGGCAAAACATGAGAAAAATCTGCTCAACTTTTGAGAGAATAAGTGCTCAAATTGTCACTTTTGAAGTTCAGGGTTTCAATGATGTCATGAAGTAAAACTCACCACTTCATGGCTTTACTACACATCTTAAAATAAATCTTGCTATTCTGCCGGCTATTTATCAGTCAGCTACAGACGTGGGACATGTAAGTCTGAAATGAAGAGGGGAAGAATGATAAAGTATAAATCTAAAATGCACCACTTCCACATGGATTGGGAGGATTACTTCTTTTTATACTATGTCATGTCAGAAATGCCATGACTGACTCCATATGCGGTGGGAAGGTGATGTAATCTGTGGTAATGTCTCATCAATGTAAGAGTACTGGCACCTACTGAGCAGAATACTACATATAAATTCTCTTTCGAAATTTTTAGAGGCAAAGTCAATCATGAAACAGCAAATTAATGTAATGTTGGAAGTGGTGAGGCACAACTGTATAAGTAAAAAGTGGATAAAGAGCTACACATTCTGTTGGAGACAGGCATGGGAAAACACAGCTCATTAGCATTAAAGCTACAGACACATTATTTCCCAGTAGGGTTTGCTTAAGGGCTTAAATCCAGCAGCACAGCAAGATTTCTGTCCACACACTATTGTTGGACCTATGAGACTTATTTAAAATAGATCCAAAACAAAGCGTTATATGGGACCTTTAAGCTTACAGCATGTTAACACAATCAGGAACCTTGTTGACGCGAGACTTCTACACGCATTGTTGCTACAAGGAAGAAGGTAAAACCCTCAACGGAGAGTCAAAGATACAGTAGCTCCTACTGATGAATCAATAGTAAAAAGGAGAAATATCCTCTGGGTTCGCAACAGCGACAGCAGCCGGTTTATTGACTGGAGTGGATATGTGATCTGAATGCTCCTCGGCAGGGGAACGCCTCACCCTTTGACCCCCCCCTCCCCTCCCCAGCCCTCAGGCATGGCCCTTATGCCCATTGGCAGATGTGACTTACTGGAGCAGACTTTCCTGTGTGGTGACAGCTCGTTAGACACCCCCTTCCCCCGCTTTTATGACACAAGACACAAGCATTTACATTATTTTGTGTTTGTTTTGTTATTTTTTTATGACTCTTCTAAAGCAATGGCATTGAGTGGACACACTGGTACTATGCTGCAGTGGACATGTACAGCCAACAAAATTAGGTATGCATTATTTGTAGTATTTGTACTACACCGAACATAGACTGGAAGTTGTGTTACTGGTTTAACTGCATGATGCTGGACACAGGTTGACCTCCAACATCCATGTCACATATAATGAAAAATAATAACTCATTACTAGGCTGCATGGCGGACCAGTAGTTAGCGTGCAGGGCTCACATCTAGGAGACCCAAGTTCAATTCCACCCCTGTGCATGCGTGGGTTTTCTCTGCGGACTCCGGTTTCCTCCCACATTCCAAAAACATGCTAGGTTAATTGGCGACTCCAAATTGTCCATAGGTATGAATGTGAGTGTGAATGGTTGTTTGTCTATATGTGCCCTGTGATTGGCTGGCCACCAGTCCAGAGTGTACTCGCCTCTTGCCCGAAGACAGCTGGGATGGGCCCCAGCACCCCCTGTGACCCTCATGAGGATAAGCAGTAGAAAATGAATGAATGAACTCATTAGTAGGCTGCACGGTGACCAGTGGTTCTCGTGCAGGGCTCACATCTAGGAGACCCGAGTTCAATTCCACCCCGGGGCCATCTCTGTGTGGAGTTTGCATGTTCTCCCCGTGCATGCGTGGGTTTTCTCCGGGTACTCCGCTTTCCTCCCACATTCCAAAAACATGCTAGGTTAATTGGCAACTCCAAATTGTCCATAGGTATGAATGTGAGTGTGAATGGTTGTTTGTCTATATGTGCCCTGTGATTGGATGGCGACCAGTCCAGGGTGTACCCTGCCTCTTGCCCGAAGACAGCTGGGATAGGCTCCAGCACCCCCGCGACCCTCATGAGGATAAACGGTAGAAAATGATGAATGAACTCATTACTTTTTACATAAAAGTAATCCTAAAGATACATACATTTAAAAATTGTGGGTGGTAGAGCACAGATGCTTGTGAAAAACAACATCAATGCTATTTCTATAGACTACAGTGACAAACATCAACGTTACATTTGTTGGTTCAATATGTACAAGCTTGCAGGAGTTCTAATAAAGACAAAAACACGCCTCCTCTACTGTTGTTACTCCGCCCCTTCACTCCAGACTCGTCCATCTCAGTCCCCGGGGAGACTATTAACGGAGCTCAGCTTCTACGCCCTCTTCAATGATTGGCGCCATCAAGCACCCATCCACTCCGCCTTCAATGTCAGTGATGGTTCTGCACGCTGCAGACAAAAGGTGGTGTAGTAGACTTTCTTGGATGTTCGAGACCAAAACAAAACCAACGAGTGACGGGAACGACTTAGATTGAGTGCTACTGACTTGACTCTGCTTTTGTCCATGTTTCTCTTCCAAGAAAAAATAGAGTTATACTGAAATCAAGTCCAAGTCCTTATCAGATGTCCGCATTACTGCATACATTGCAGATACATTCTTGGGTTTATCCATGACAGGTTTTAGTCCTAAGGCTCTTGTCACATTGACTGTTCTACACTGTAAACCCGAATATTCAAAGTACTTAAATAATTGAAATTCTGCATAGTCAAAATTCTTTAAAAAAAAAGTTCTAATAACTTAATTATGTCAAGTTCATTTAACATGTTGTTCCATTTTAAGTACTTTTAACTAATATGTTTTGATTAAATTGAACTATGGCTATATTAAGTAAGATGAACTTAAAAACATAGTTTATATACAACTTAAGACACTGTAAATCCGAATGCTCAAAATAATTAATTGGTAAAGTATAGTTAACTTGAAATTTTCTTTAAATTTCTACTTATAGATCTTGATTGCCAGTTGCATTATCTGTCTTTTCAGTTGATTTAACTTGTAATTTTTGATTAATATGCAGATTTGCATATTGCAGATTTGCAGATTTGTGTAACCTATTTAAATAATTAGTAGTTACTTATCAAATAAAGTATCTATTAAACATGAATAAATCAAACCAAGAATAAATTAAGAATAAAACCATTGCATCAGATAGATTTGTACTGTGTAGGTTATGGGCATGCACACCTTCTTCCTATGGAAAGAGTTGAAATGAGAACGAAAATGAAAGAATGGAGAATGCACGACAGAGACAATGTGAAAAAGAAAGCTATTTCTCTCTTCACCCCAAAATTTTAAAAAGTATATCTAATATCAACTCCAAATATTAAAGCTCTGATATACTCAAATGTTTGAGTTTAAAACTTGAAAAAAATGTGGCAAATTTTGGGTATATTATTATATTATATTATATTATTATTATTATTATTATTATTATTATTATTATTATTATTATTATTATTATTATTATTATTATTATTATTATTATTATTATTATTATTATTATTATTATTATAATATAATATTTGGGTTTACAGTGTATGCTTCCATCCTTGTGGGAACAGTTTGGAGGGTGCTGTTTGATGTTCCCAGTAGCAAGGTCCATAAATGCATCTTTCGATGCTTTCCATGCAAGAATCAACATCCATACCTAGTTCATACCAAATATCTTTGGTATGAACTAGACATGAGTTCAGTGTCTGAAACCCTTGATCACTCAAATGTTCTCCAGAGAAGAACATTCCAGGTGAAGCATTCCGAAACAGGACCAACTCCATACAACTATTTTCACTTCTATCGTCACATTGTTCCTACAGTAAATTCCATCTTTAACTCATTTCAAAATGCCCCATGATTTAGCTTTTTGTTATTAGCGTCATAAAATCCGTCAGAATGAGCAACAGCCTAAGAAAGCCATGACACGGCGTCTAAGTGGAAGGAAAACAGTGAGCGCTTAGCGGAGAGAGGTGTCACTTGTTCTCAGTATTAGCGCTGGAGTAGATAAGAAAACAGATGGGACAGGGCAGGTCAGAGGGCCATGCTACGGTTGACATCTTTGTTTATTTGGCCTGTCTCTGATATCCTGCTTCCATCCCCCCTCCTCCTCCCCCTCCTCCCCCGCACCGTTCTTTCCTACACGCTCACGCCCGACCTGGAAGTGACCACGCAGGGATGGATCAAGGCCGCTTTTCACCCAAGAGTCAACACTACCTGCCCCACTCAGCACTCAGGCCCAACTCAAAACACATGGGGCAAGTGTGGGCTTATAAGTCTGCTTTGACAAGAATAACAATTGACAAATTTGTTCTTGGCTTTGGCTGGGGGGTGGGGGGGCTTTAAATACTGTAGGGTGGAATGTCAGCCAGAATAAACATGACTGACCTCGACAAATACATCAGATAAAAGTGATAGGCACCGTTATTGAGACCATTTATTCCCTATGGAATTAAGCATCATATGCGAGTTCAACTTTAGCTTTGTGCTAACTGTCTGGATGACCATGTGTGGGGTCTGAGGTGGACCAGAGCTGATAACCCTGCATGGACACCAAAAGATAAGACCCCATCACTGGGATCAGACTGACACCAAAGTAATGGGGCTCCTTGGACTTGTGGAAGATAAAAATGAACACAACAGAAGACCGTGGGCGTTATGACTCATTTCCTTCCATGACAGATGACAGAAAACAGAGTTTTATCTAAAAAAGTCAAATTTTAGGAATACGAGGGGTCATTTATCACCAATTTGCAATAATTCATTGTCTTTATTGTGTATTTTGACGTCATGACGTAATCTTCCTCTATAGGATCTATGCTCAGTGACCATCTGAAACATTGACTTCATTAGCCACGTTTACATGAGTTCTTCCTCTTTCTGAATGGAATCTTTACAAATGACTTTTCCGAAAACAATGGTATACATGGAAAGGAATATTCCAATATCCTGTCTACATGAGCGGCTATAATCAAACAGAATAGTCAATGGGGCATGCCCAGTAAAACGTAAACATCGACATCTCGTGATACCGGCTTCCCCGAGTTTTTCTTTCACTTGTTGGAATAACTCTGTATTGACAGTTTTTTGTTCGTCCAGTCTTGAAATTTAGTTTTGATCAAAAACAAACTTTTCGCAGCAGTCCAGTGCCGATTGCTCGCCTCCATTTTTAAAACTGAAGAACGTCTGGAGCTGCGTGTTACGTCATATCTCAGCATGCACTGAAAGAACGCACCCGGGATAAATTTAAACAGGAAAAGATAAAGTTCAATCTTGCTAATATTTTATAATTAAACTCGGGACATGTTTTATATAGATATGTATTTTTTTTTAAAGAAAAACTGGACTTATGAATGGCGTATAGAAGGGTTTAGATTCTGTTCCACAGATGGCGGTAATGCACAGCGAAAGCTGCTTGCCAACCGCCAATAAACAAAAGAAGAAGAAAAACGCGACAAAGAAGAATGCACCCGGACAACTTTCCGTTTGATACCTCAATCAATTTAGGGAAAGGAATATTCCACCCCTGTGAATCCGATTATGTATTCATTTGGATTGGCACTTTTCTTTCGCAATGAGGTGTATACAAAGGTTCAATTATTTCCGTTTGAGCAAATAAACCGAATGGAATTGGAATATTTGGGTCCATGTAAACGTGGCTATTGTTTTCTTTAATTATGGATTTTTCGTGATACCATAACAAATGACTTTTACTTTCTTTTACTTACTTTTACCTTCATTGGTGACATGATTGTTGCCCAACACGCTGTGGCGGCGAAGTAGACATGGACACCACCTTCATGTTTTGCTATGAGTTATTTCTTGAACGCTCTCCTCAACTTTCTGGGGGTTTTTTGGTCACAGAAAGTTGCAAGTGCCAGCATTTTGATGATTGTTGCCAAACACGATGTGGCGGCAAAGTAGACATGGACACCACCTTCATGTTTTGCTCTGAGTTGCTCTGCGATATTGGAAAGCATATGTTACCAATAGTGATTTCAGATAACAAATTGTACCAAAAAAATGCCAATATTCCTCCAAATTACAAGCGGTGTCAGAGACAATTAATGTTTCATGACTGACGACCTGCTATATTATGCAGGTGTACATTTTACTTCTACTATAACTGCAAGTACTGCAAGCTAAATGTTTGTGTGCTTTAAGAAGGAAGACGGCCGCCAGTAGTACCTTGGAAGGCGAGTGCCCCCCATTGCAGTGCCTAACCAGGACGGAGAACCCCTTAAACATCCTCTAAAAATGCAGAAAAATGTAATAAGACATAATAAACATTCCACATCTACTGGTTTATTACCAATGTAAAAAAAAAGCAATAAACTCATCCTCTAAACAAACCGACTAAGCAACACAGCAATGATCTCACTGATAAAATAAACAAGGTTCAACAAAGTAGTAGAAGTAGAATAAAACAGACAATTTTATAGCTTAGACGCAGACTTCACTCCTCCAAATGTCCAATTGTGGAAAATGTGTAATCCCTTTTCCTGTAAGCACACCAGGGAATACCGAAAAACAAAGTAGCACCTAAAAAACAACCAAAACATCTGCAGGAGATTGAAGAGATGCACAACATTGCAGCCAAGCAGATGGTTTGCCTCCACCATCACTCTCTCTCACACACACACACAAAGATCACACAAGGGGGATTTGGGGGGGGGGGGGTGCTGCATGGTTGAAAAATGACAAAAATCACACATGAACATTGGTGGTTGGAAGGGGGAGGGTGTCTCATACGTATATGAGACTATCTGGACTTCTTCGTCTGTCTGGTTTACCATTGCACAGTGTGAAGCAGACCTGTTGAGACAGCAAAGGGCCAACTCCTGTTTAGACTGGGTCGGCGCCAGTCGTCCCCTCACGTCGCCCTCAGCAGCGACAGGTGAGACGCTTCAGTCAGCCAATCGTCACGCTGAGCGCTGACAACGCTGTGACACGCCACAGTCTATCCATCATGCCTGCCATGCACCCCACAAACTCTACATTTCCGATGTAGTGTTAAGGAATTTACTGGTTCTGTAATGTACTGGTTCTCTTTAGCTTGTGGACAACATTATTTGCAAACGGAGGGCGAAAAAAACAATGAAATTCCATTATGATTTGGTGATAAATATTATTTCATTTAGAAGACATCACCTCCAGCGCCTAAAATACTCAAGACTGCGACAATTGCTTTCAACACAACAGGACGGAAGATGTGAGCGTCAGGTGTTACATTTCACACAGGCAATGTCCCACATCCATCATGGCTCTGATACTACCTCAGAAGCTGGAAAATTGCCAGCATGTAAACACAAAACATGTTTTTCCAGGGCTGCACGGTGGGGGAGTGGTTAGCGCGTAGACCTCACAGCTAGGAAACCCGGGTTCAATTCTACTCTCGGCCATCTCTGTGTGGAGTTTGCATGTTTTCCCCGTGCATGTGTGGGTTTTCACCAGGTACTCCGGTTTCCTCCCACATTCCAAAAACATGCAAATTGTCCATAGGTATGAATGTGAGTGTGAATGGTTGTTTGTCTATATGTGCCCTGTGATTGGCTGGCCACCAGTCCAGGGTGTGTCTCTTAATTAGCCTTTTACATGCAGAAAACAAACAAAACAAAAATGCATATCAATTAGATAAATAATGAATGAACGGGATAATGAAGATTTAAGGTTACTTTTACCTTCATTGGTGACATGATTGTTGCCAAACACGATGTGGCGTCGAAGTAGACATGGACACCACCTTCATGTTTTGCTATGAGTTATTTCTTGAATTCTCTCCTCAACTTTCTGGGGTTTCTTTTTTGGTCACAGAAAGTTGCAAGTGCCAGCATTTTGATGATTGTTGCCAAACACGATGTGGCGGCGAAGTAGACACGGACACCACCTTCTTGTTTTGCTATGAATTCAAAAACTTCCAGTTCCTGTTTCCTTGTACAAGCAAAAAAACAACATTTCATGATTAAAAAATACATTCAAAACACAGTCACACTCTTGCAGTGTATTAATAACATGACAATACGCACGCCATATTGTACGCCAACTGTAAAATGTACACAAACACAGGCAAAGTACACTAACTGGGGCATACTCTAACCAAGGTTTCACCATAGAGCAGAATTCTATACAATTCTAACAATAGTTATCTTACTTTTACACTTGTACAATATCAAAATGTTATTAAAACATCCCCTGTTCAGTTTATAAAGGTTAGAGTGGCATTTACATTACTTCCTATTGTAAAGACGTTCATATAATTATGTAGTAGTATTACTACCTGAACTGAAATAAACACAGCTTTTTCTTTAACCTTTTCTAAGTGGTCTTCTCAAGCATATAAGCTCACAAGCGTGTGTCCTACACCCGTACGTTTGTCCCATCCCACGGTTTTGGAACTGCCGTTTCCACATGAATAATATTTAGAATGTGGAATATAAAACATCCAACATGTCAGGTAACTTATCATGCATTTTGCATCACAAGGAAACACCTGAATCAATAGGATTTGAAACCAAAATGCTGTCGTTTTTTATGATCTTCCTTTTATTTTGTGATGAAATTTTAAGATATGAATTCCCCAGCCTGGTACTCTAATATGCCCCCCTCCCCCCCTTATGAAGGTGAATATTACACTATTCCCCCACGACAGCTTTACAATCCTCAAGGTTAAATGAGGACCAATTGCTAAGCCATATATTACCGCTAGGCCCGTTCCCAGTGAAATGGGCTGACGGTTATAAATATTAGTAATCAGTCGGGGGAAAACACAAGGCTTCTAAGCCCAACTAATGATCAATGAATCAAAACTGTCCCTGCGTTCACCCCTGAGTAGGATAGATGCACACAAGCCTCGTCATAAAACGAGATCGCTGAGGAATTTGCTATTTATTGCTGCTTAGCAGGCACTGACAGGGGACATCTGTTTGAAATGCACCACGAGGGCATGGGATCTCTGGAAAGCATTCCTCACAATATTTGGCGACCCCGGCATGCGACCAGAAACGATTGAAATGAATAGAAATGAGCCTCCGTGAAGAATATCAATCAATCGCAGCAATTTGTTACCATGGAAGGAGACCAACATCATGTTATAACTAATACAAATGTTATTGTTTCTGGTATGTCTTACTTAATTTACTTTATTTTGGTTTTATTTAGCCCATGAATACATGGCTTATATTTGAATTTTGGTACTAATTATGCGCCATATTCAACCAAAATGCAATAAAATGATGCCGCGATGTTTCAACCGGGATGTAACAACGACTTCTCCCCAGGTGAGTCAGAGCTTTTTTTCCTGTCACTCACACACAAGCCAGTGACTTATTTTGATGCAACTGCAAGTTGAAAAAAATACCTCAAAATAGCAGAAAATACTTTAGATACAAGCTCTTATCAATACTTTTGATACTTCAGTCATATTTTTTTTTCATATTTTCAGAGTGGAATCAACTACATTATTGAAATTTTGTTTAAATTATACACCGTTGGTGGGAACTATTTTTCTATAACACGGGATAAGTGCGGGGCGGCACGGTGGACGAGTGGTTAGCGCGCAGACCTCACAGCTAGGAGACCAGGGTTCTATTCCGCCCTCGGCCATCTCTGTGTGGAGTTTACATGTTCTCCCAATGCATGCGTGGGTTTTCTCCGGTTTACTCCGGTTTCCTCCCACATTCCAAAAACATGCTAGGTTAATTGGCGACTCCAAATTGTCCATAGGTATGAATGTGAGTGTGAATGGTTGTTTGTCTATATGTGCCCTGTGATTGGCTGGCAACCAGCCCAGGGTGTACCCCACTCGAAGAAAGCTGGGATAGGCTCCAGCATGGGATAAGTGCGTAATGCGGCACACTGCCACTCACAGTCTGTTACAGAGATGCCAATAAGCCATTATATGCATTAATATTATCTTAAAAAAACGACTTTCCTACCAGACAGTAGTTTCTATATCTAATATTTCACGGCTGTTTTGGGATAATAGCAAAATCATTTCAAGAAGCCAAGAGACACACACACACAAACAATAACGCACACCCCGAAACGTCCACCGTGACCCACCTCCCACTGTTTTCATGCTCATTCACAGCCTCTAAAAGCCTCTTCCATTTAACAGCGGGCCCGGGGCTGTGAGTGACAGCCAGCAGAATGGACCTTGTGTTATCAGCCCTGCAGCCTGGAGGGGGGCCTGGCACGGTACTCTGAGAAGTAAGGGAGGGATGTAGGGAGGGAGGGCCGGGCATATGCCACAGACCTGTAAACTGGACCAGAGTTTCAAATATCCATGGAGTGTAAGTGTTGCCTGGGGGGAGAGTGGCACAGGCTGCTGGCCTTTTGTGTTCAACGTGAATGAAGATTTGATGAGATTTGATCGCCATTTGACCAAAGAGCATGTCAGCCTCGTGAGAACATTGTCCAGATGTTGTTTGATCCATTCTTGTGTTCCTATAGTCAGGAAAACATGGTGTACAGTAGAAAACTACTTGACCTCCTATTGAACTAGGGCAGGCATGAAAGTGATACGTTACGCATTGGAATGACTGACAGCGCATAGTAAAATACTGTATATGTTTGTATAGGCTTCTCAATAATCGTCTTGTATTGGAGTCTAATAAAATCCTGTACAAGTTCTATCAACAGTTGGACAGAGAATACTGGTCATATTTGATTGACAGTTGTATTTAGTAAGCAAAACTTACTTTGCTCCAAACATTTGTAACATTTAAAAAAAATATGATTTTTTTTTTTTCATTTTTATCACCCTTTTCAGTATGCTTCTTTATTATGATGTGATGATGAATATATATCCCTGAGTATTTGGAACTACTTTAAATAATGTAAATTCATATGAGATGAAATAAAATAAAAAATAAATGTTAATTAAATATTAATTGAATATTAATTTAAATAATAATTAAATAATATTGTCTGTTTTTCTTGAATGAAAAACATAAATGACAAAAAACAAAACAATAATAAAATAATGAATAAATAAATAAGTGAATAAATAAATAAGAAAATAAATACATAAATGAATAAATAAATACACAAATTCAGGAAAATATGTCCCTCAAAATTTTGTAACATTTTTTATTGAATTGAAATTTGCTTTTTTTTTTTACGTCGGAGTATTAGGGCCACATTAAAAAGAAAATATATCTGAGTAAATTCAAGAGAATAATGTTGTAATATTACGTGTCAACGTGTCAGAAGTGACTTTATTGTCGTAAATGTACGACTTATCCTACAACGTATCCGACGTATCCTCGATATCTCCAATTATTTTCATACTCCGCTGTAACAGGCAATGGCTGAGACAGTTATAAAAAGGGGGGGGGGGCTTATGTGACTTATGTAACTTCTCAAAATCTCCTATTTTTTCAATACAGCCCTAATACTGTCCTATTTTTTGTTGTACTATGGCTACAATTGCGAGACACCTACTTTTCATTGGATGGTGACTTGCATAGTTCGGTTTCTGCAGGCTGGCTCGGACCCTCGCCACACAGTGCCGACCAGAGTCAGCATGAGTGGCACTTTGTGGCAAACCGGACTGGATCAGGATCAGAGCTACAACGGATTCAGTGTGATCCCAGCCTTAGTGGTTAGCATGTCGGCCCACAGTCAGGAAAGTGAGGTCTCCGTTTGGGGCGTCCATTTTGAGCTTGCGTGCTCCAACATCCCGAAAGACATGATACATTCGGAAAATGTTACATCAAATTATTTTCTTTAAACTGAACTTGAACTTGTGGCACGGCGGTCGAGTGGTTAGCGCGCAGACCTCACAGCTAGGAGACCAGGGTTAAATTCCACCCTCGGCCATCTCTGTGTGGAGTTTGCATGTTCTCCCCGTGCATGCGTGGGTTTTCTCCGGGTACTCCGGTTTCTTCCCACATTCCAAAAACATGCTAGGTTAATTGGCGACTCCAAATTGTCCATAGGTATGAATGTGAGTGTGAATGGTTGTTTGTCTATATGTGTCCTGTGATTGGCTGGCGACCAGTCCAGGGTGTACCCCACCTCTCGCCCGATGACAGCTGGGATAGGCTCCAGCACCCCCGCGACCCTCGTGAGGAAAATGCGGTAGAAAATGAATGAAATGAATGAACTTGAAGTTTCGGATTTAATGAGGGTCTGCATTTGAAAGCAAAGTGACAACAACAAAATGAAGTATGAAAATCGGCGATTTCCTCGCAAAAGCATCAAAAGACATGTGAAGAAAATGTGAAACTGATACCTCACCCATTGTCTCACCACCATGCGCGACCACCTTCATGTTTTATAAAAAAAAAAACCTCAATCTTTGAATAGGGGTCTATCACGTTCATTTACGCGAGGTGTTGACAGTGAGTGGCAGGTGGACGGCCTGTTTCACGGTTCAATTGTAGATTCATTAAGCATTTTGGACAGCCTCCTATGGAGCGGCGTTGGCTGTGGCGTAACACGATACCCGGCCCTGAGGGCTACCGTAATGTTCTTACATGAATCGCCCCGAACCAAACGATAGCTCTTGTAGCATGTCTCCGCTCACTTCCTGGTGACAAATGACACATCCTTGCGATTGTACTTCTGCTTTCCATTCAGAGCAGATTCTCAACTTTGTTTTTTGCGTGTCTATCCTGCATCCCACCCGTGTTGTGACAGGCCTCTAAATTGATTAAGCTGTGCCCCAAGATCTGACACTACAGTGTGTTGCCTTCTATTTGTTGATTACTATTGATTTTCTTTGATACTTCATTTAAAAATCAATGGCAGGAGGAGAAGAAAAATAGGCGCAGTTTACACATACTTTAACATACTATTGTGGCGCGGAGAAGGCCGCACTTTTGGCAGTCGCCAGTGATGGAGGTAGCCAATTACGAGGAAAGCTCTTAACAGGTGAAAGAGAGAGCCCCCCTTGGATCGATGGCATGCTTTCTTCTCCAATCACAGAAAGTGGCCATAAATTTAAGCGCATCTGTTTGGTTTCCGAGACAGCCATGAAGCATGCATGCAACTTTTTTTTTTCGATTTGTTATTTCTTGGTATTCCTCGCCGTGTCCAGGAGTCCCACTTGTGAGCCATCTTCCATCATTACTTGACACGTGGAGAGGACAAGTGTCACATAGCGGTGTTGTTACATCGTGATGTATTGGCAGGGGAATCTGACCCGGCTCACCAAATGTAAATTTACAATGCAGGTGCTTGTCTGTTTGTTTGTAAGTTATGCGCTTCTCAACACCTATAAAAAAAATACACATCAAATTTTATACACATTTTGACCTTTCATCAAAACGTAAACTGCCGTCCTGTCCTGGGAAACTCTGACCATGATGTCTTTTAGAGGTCTTTATCAGAATTTACATATTCTGTACCATATTCAGTGGATTGTACCTGTATACTGCTAATTGCAAGCTAAACACTGACTACTCTAAAATAGCCTACAAGTACCTACAAACTCAATGCATGGAATTAACCCTTGAGAAAATTTCTGCGATAAAGCATATTCAATGACGCCTTTTCACAAACGCTTTCAATAAGCTACAACTGTTGCTTTGGAGGTGTTTATACGTATAGTCAATACTGAAAGATTAGTGTACTTTTACATGTTTTTGGAACTTGTTCATGGCTTATTAGAAGCTCGGGATGTGCTTTGGATTATTATTGTCATTATTAATGTCATATAATTGTCATTATTGAATATTATTGAGACACCGGGTTCCTCCCACATTCCAAAAACATGCTAGGTTAATTGGCGACTCCAAATTGTCCATAGGTATGAATGTGAGTGTGAATGGTTGTTTGTCTATATGTGCCCTGTGATTGGCTGGCGACCAGTCCAGGATGTACCCCGCCTCTTGCCCGAAGACAGCTGGGATAGGCTCCAGCACCCCCGCGACCCTCGTGAGGAAAAAGCGGTAGAAAATGAATGAATGAATGAATGAATGAATGAATGAGTGTTAAGTTGGTGTGTAATGAGTTTAGTGTTCTTTGTAAGAACACTAACATTTTTAAATCCATGTTTATTCCTGGGCTGCACAGTGGTCGAGTGGTTAGCACGCAGACCTCACAGCTAGGAGACCCGAGTTCAATCTCACCTTGGGATTCATTTTTGGCTGATTAGGACTCATGTTGAGCTGCACGGCGGACGAGTGGTTAGTGCGCAGACCTCACAGCTAGGAGACCCGAGTTCAATTCCACTCTCGGTCATCTCTGTGTGGAGTTTTCTGGGTTGTCTCCGGGTACTCCCATTTCCTCCCACATTCCAAAAACATGCTAGGTTAATTGGCAACTCCAAATTGTCCATAGGTATGAATGTGAGTGTGAATGGTTGTTTGTCTATATGTGCCCTGTGATTGGCTGGCCACCAGTCCAGGGTGTACCCCGCCTTTCCCCCCAAGACAGCTGGGATAGGCTAAAATTTTACTTTATTTTAGTTTTATTGTACAGTGGTTGAATTCTCTTCTGCTCGTGTATGATTGAAAAAGGCTGCACGGCGGACGGGTGGTTAGCGCGCAGGCCTCACAGCTAGGAGACCAGAGTTCAATTCCACCCTCGGCCATCTCTGTGTGGAGTTTGCATGTTCTCCCCGTGCATGCATTGCTTTTTTTCCGGGTACTCCGGTTTCCTCCCACATTCCAAAAACATGCTAGGTTATTTGGCGACTCCAAATTGTCCATAGGTATGAATGTGAGTGTGAATGGTTGTTTGTCTATATGTGCCCTGTGATATGTGGACATATCTACCTAGAATGCACAGAGAAGAAAAAACATCCATGTTCATATCTCACATAAGGATTGTGCATGAAAAATTCCCCTTGAATTTCCCATTTTTTCCAATTCCCTCACTTTCCCACTCACTGACGCCCAACTCAAAGTCAAGCATGCAGAACAGCTAGGTCGTCTCCAGCAGACCCGAACGCTCTGTTCTCAGAGTACTCACCTTTCACCCGGCGTGAATGTGACTCGGGGCCCTCGAGCCCCGCGGAGACCTGAACACAACACCCACCAAACAAACGAGCCGGGCTGTGTGGAGGATCCAGTGGTCTGCTGAAAGACACAAGACCGGGGTAAAGAAAGCTGAAAGTACAAACTGGGAAAGCAGCGAGTACAAATAAGTCAGTGACATTGTAGAAGAGACATAAAGATGACACTGAGATTACATACATGAGGAGCTGAGACACCATTCTTACGTAAAGGAGTGTAGTGTTGATGTTTTGGGGCCTAAAGCTGCATATAGAAAATGGATGGATGGGATTAAGGAACCTCTTTCTGAGTGTTCTGTACTCAGATGTTAGCATGGCTGGACCTCGACTTCCCATAGCTGACGTCATGTTTACTTCTTAAGACCAATTAAGATGGAGTCAACAGCGCCTCCTCTGGTTACAGCCAAGAAGGGCACCCTATTTAGCTTCTTATCACTTCAGTAATCAAAACTCATTTATTCATTCATTTTTACTGCTTATCCTCATGAGGGTCACGGGGGTGCTGGAGCCTATCCCAGACTTCGGGCGAGAGGCGGGGTACACCCTGGACTGGTCGCCAGCCAATCACAGGGCACATATAGACAAACAACCATTCACACTCCACACAGAGATGGCCGAGGGTGGAATCGAACTCGGGTTTCCTAACTGTGCGGCCTGCACACGAACAAGACTTCTTAATCCATTAATGGATTATTTGATAATGGTGAATAAAGATTATTATTATTGCCTGAATTTCTGAATTTCTTTAGTGTTAGTATTATTTATATTATATTATATTATATTATATTATATTATATTATATTATATTATATTATATTATATTATATTATATTATATTATATTATATTATATTATATTATATTATATTATATTATATTATATTATATTATATATTTATTATATTTTATTTATTGACACCAAGCTACCCTCAGTAATCACATTACATGTAAATATATATATATTTTTTCATATATATATGTATATACGTATATATGCATATATACAGTGAAGAAAATAAGTATTTGAACACCCTGCTATTTTGCTATTTCTCCCACTTAGAAATCATGGAGGGGTCTGAAATTTTCATCGTAGGTGCATGTCCACTGTGAGAGAGATAAACTAAAAAGAAAAATCCAGAAATCACAATGCATGATTTTTTAACAATTTATTTGTGTGATACAGCTGCAAATAAGTATTTGAACACCTGTGTATCATCTAGAATTCTGACCCTGAAAGACCTGTTAGTCTGCCCATTAGAAGTCCACCTGCACTCCATGTATCATCCTGAATCAGATGCACCTGTTTGAGGTCGTTAGCTGCATAAAGACACCTGTCCACCCCATACAATCAGTAAGACTTTAACTTGTAACATGGCGAAGACCAAAGAGCTGTCCAAAGACACCAGAGACAAAATTGTACACCTCCACAAGGCTGGAAAGGGCTACGGAGCAATTACCAAGCAGCTTGGTGAAAAAAGGTCCACTGTTGGAGCTATCATTAGAAAATGGAAGAAGCTAAACATGACGGTCAATCTCAATCGGAGTGGAGCCCCATGCAAGATATCACCTCGTGGGGTCTCAATGATTCTAAGAAAGGTGAGGAATCAGCCCAGAACTACACGACAGGACTTGGTCAATGACCTGAAAAGAGCTGGGACCACCGTTTCCAAGGTTACTGTAGGTAATACACTAAGACGTCATGATGTGAAATCATGCATGGCACGAAAGGTTCCCCTGCTTAAACCAGCACATGTCAAGGCCCGTCTTAAGTTTGCATATGACCATTTGGATGATACAGAGGAGTCATGGGAGAAAGTTTTATGGTCAGATGAGACCAAAATAGAACTTTTTGGTCATAATTCCAATAAGCGTGTTTGGAGGAAGAAGAATGAAGAGTACAATCCGAAGAACACCATCCCTACTGTGAAGCATGGGGGTGGTAGCATCATGCTTTGGGGGTGTTTTTCTGCACATGGGACAGGACGAGTGCACTGCATTAAAGAGAGGATGACTGGGGCCGTGTATTGTGAGATTTTGGGGAACAACCTCCTTCCCTCTGTCAGAGCATTGAAGATGGGTCGTGGCTGGGTCTTCCAACACGACAACGACCCGAAGCACACAGCCAGGAAAACCAAGGAGTGGCTCCGTAAGAAGCATATCAAGGTTCTAGCATGGCCCAGCCAGTCTCCAGACCTGAACCCAATCGAAAATCTTTGGAGGGAGCTCAAACTCCGTGTTTCTCAGCGACAGCCCAGAAACCTGACTGATCTAGAGAAGATCTGTGTGGAGGAGTGGGCCAAGATCCCTCCTGCAGTGTGTGCAAACCTGGTGAAAAACTACAGGAAACGTTTGACCTCTGTAATAGCAAACAAAGGCTACTGTACCAAATATTAACATTCATTTTCTCAGGTGTTCAAATACTTATTTGCAGCTGTATCACACAAATAAATTGTTAAAAAATCATGCATTGTGATTTCTGGATTTTTCTTTTTAGTTTATCTCTCTCACAGTGGACATGCACCTACGATGAAAATTTCAGACCCCTCCATGATTTCTAAGTGGGAGAAATAGCAAAATAGCAGGGTGTTCAAATACTTATTTTCTTCACTGTATATATATATATATTTTCCCCCTAAATTGTATCACTGTTTTAATTCATACAAAGTTTTATGGCAAATGACAGAACTCCTGCTAACAAACAATAGTCTCATAGCAGTCTCAGTTCGCATAATATGGCCATTCTCATTCATTTGGAAATTTAAGTACATGACTTCCTGCTGGCCGGCTCACGTGCATACAGCGGCATAGCGACCTTGCCCCCCCCCCCCCCCCCCCACCCCCCCAAGCAAAAGTGACAGATGCTTAGTAATCTGTGTGAAAGGCAATCTGCCACTTAGTGGGATTGTTTCTGTTGCACCTTAAAAAAGAGCCGACCAGCAGGCTCGCATTGAGCAACCAACCCCTGTAACTGCTGTCCTGGGACCTCAGGTGGACACAGCAGGTGACGGGTCACGACGTGTGGAACGAGGGAGGGTGTTCACACCTCAAGTGTCATAAAACAGTGGCGAGCCCCCCTCCCCCTGTGGAGTGTATTGTCTTAAAAACAGATGGCTGACATATTGACACGGAGCGGGAGAGATGATATGGTTGCAAAGTGCTTTAAAAGTGTGATGACCCTCCGACATATGGGAGCCTGATTAGCGCTGTCAGTGAAGAAGTTGTCAGGTGCTGTCAAACAGCTGTCTCGTCGGATGGCAGGAAATGCATCAAACACTTCTTGGATCAATTAATTAACAACTTTAACAACAAAATTAACAACAAGTCAGCCATTGCATGTCCGACATGATAGAGTGAAAATAATTTCTCCTCCCATTCTGTGTGGAAGTGGTAAGTTTTTGGCTTCTTTGTCCTTATATCCCACTCAGTTTGAAACAATTTCTTAAGTTTAGAATACAGTACATAAATTGGATATTAACGGGTTAGCTCGCTAGCTTGCTAATGATTAAAGCTATGGCTTTCTCTTGTGTCCCTGCAGTGATCCCGTAGCCTGCGTATTACATTTGAGCAATGTGGTGTAAACAAAGAATAATAGGAGTGTAAAGGTGACTATAGGGGTGTTACTTTATGTCTACAGGGCTCTAATAATGGTAAAATAATTGTATTTAGAATTAGCATTAGTATTTATTGAATCCTACTTGGTGGCACGGTGATCTAGTGGTTAGCGCGCAGACCTCACCCCCGCTAGGAAACCCGAGTTCAATTCCACCCTCGGCCATCTCTGTACGGGTTTTCACCGGGTAGTCCGGTTTCCTCCCACATTCCAAAAACAAGGTTAATTGGCGACTCCAAATTGTCCATAGGTATGAATGTGAGTGTGAATGGTTGTTTGTCGATATGTGCCCTGTGATTGGCTGGCCACCAGTCCAGGGTGTACCCCGCCTCTCGCTCGAAGACAGCTGGGATAGGCTCCAGCAACCCCGCTACCCTTGTGAGGATAAGCGGTACAAAATGAATGAATGAATGAATCCTACTTATGTAGGAATTCACTTATCATGGTCTAGTCTGGAACCAATTAATCACAATAAACGAAGGACGAATGTAATTATGTTCTGATTGTGTTGTTAATTGGGCATCATGTGGCCTCTGAACCACAATGAGTGTGATACCCTTTCCCCGGTCGGTGCTGATCCATGGCAACACTGTCCGGCCTTGATGAATGTTTATATTTAAGAGAGGTTTTCAAGTTCAAAATCAGAAGGTTCTGGATTTAAGTCTTGATTTAGGCCTTTGTGCAGAGTTTTTACGATGTTAGTGTGAATTGTTTAGACTGGACTGAGATGTGAAGATCAATAAAGACTACAGCTTTTGGACCAAAGGCTGAGACAATGTGAGCGTTCAGGCCAAGATGACATGGATGACAGCATCTTTATGTCGCCCTGCTCAGTGTAACATGAGCATCAGTTTCCTTCCTCCCTTCCACCTACGGCAGCAGTAAAAGCATCTGTATCATAACGCCCAAACGTGACAAAATGATATGTTTAACCATCGCCTGCCTATTTATGAAGCACAATAGCCACCCTGGATGGGTTTCCTCCCAGTGTGAAATGACAGATTCTCTTGCTTTCTTTGCAGAGTGGCCCGCTCGGCTCATTGCTCCTCTTCAAAAGGTGGCGACCGTGTCACCTGTGTGGAACGTGAAGACCTGTCAAATATAGAATTTCACAGCGCGCCTCTCTCTCTCTCACTCCCCCTCATTCACGCTTATGATTGCTTTGTTTCCTGGACACATTTCCATAAGGGATGGGAAGGTGGGACCCGGGCTTTATAAATGAGCTGCTACTTTGTCAACACTGGAGTGGGGTTATCTCAAGCAGCAGCAGAAAGATGGATGGTGTGAGATCATAATCAGTATAGTGACATATACTGTAGTCGTGACATATAGACACTGTATTTATGGAGGAATGTATTAGATTACAGCAGGCCGTTGGAGAATTGACTTATGACTAATTTGCTCATTGTTTGGCTTCCACCGTCTAATGGCGGAAACTATTCTCAGTTGGATTAAAAAGGTACCAGATTATAGGTTATTGTTTTTGACTGCAATTCTACATTTTGTTACTGCATAGGTTATTGTTTTTGAAATATATTTACACTTATTTTAAACAGCACCTGCCACTTTTATATTTATATTGTTATTCTTTGTTTTATTTTTATCCTTTTCCTTATTCTTGTTTCATTGTATGCAATACAATGACAATAAAGGCGATTCTGATTCTGATTCAATATTAACATTAAGTGTATGGATATGTGACTTATTAAAATTTTGGTCATTGTATATTGACGTTTGGTTAAAGTTATTGTTCACCACTTGCAGCATTGAGGTAGCACTAGCAGGTAACGTAACCTTGTGTAATAATGTTAATAAAAATATTAAATATTTTAATATTTTAATTCACAATTAAAATGCCCAACAATGCTATATTGTGGTTGAACACGGCCTATACTTGGTGAAAAATATGCAAAACAAATCAAAACAAATTGTATATGTATTTTTGAATGAAGTATTTTCAAGTATAAAAATGGCTACATGAAGGCTACATGAATGGACTTGTCGCCAGCCAATCACAGGGCACATATAGACAAACAACCATTCACACTCACATTCATACCTATGGACAATTTGGAGTTGCCAATTAACCGAACATGGGTTTGGAATGTGGGAGGAAACCGGAGTACCCGGAGAAAACCCACGCATGCACGGGGAGAACATGGAAACTCCACACAGAGATGGCCGAGGGTGGAATTGAACCCTGGTCTCCTAGCTGTGATGTCTGTGCACTAACCACTTGACGGCCATGCCTCCCCATACTGTACACGTGAAACCAAATTTTCCCTTTCCTCAGGCAGCGAGACAGATGCACTGTTTGATGAGTGAAGGCCCGGAGGGGGGGTCACAAGGGAGGGGGGACTCAGATCATGGGGTCCCATTCCTTCTCCAGCCTTTTCAATTAAGCCACTGCACCCCGGCAACAATTTATGAACGTGACCTTCCGACTCTCCGGCTCCCGCACTCAGCCCTGGAAGCCCCCCCCAATACCCTCACGCTCACTCTTTGACCCCTCCACTTCCAACACGCACACAACCCAAGTTGACAATACAAATCGAATGTCAACGCAATGCAAAAAGCACGTGTGTATTATGTATGAACTCATACAGGAGCAAATACACGGATTGTGTTCACATTGTGGGGTCAGTGGTTATTCTTCAGCAGAGGCTCAAAGGTGAGTAATAAAAAAATCCAATACAGTAAATGCACGGGGTCAGCAGCGTATCAATATATAATACCGAAAGGGGACAAATGACACGCCATAAGCCGATGGAGAGCGATTGAATTCTCTGTTTCTCGCTATCTGTGAATGCATCAATCTGCGGCTGTTGATAATTGAATTAAGAAGGAGACGTGATTAACAAGTTCTTCAAACAAGGCGGAATTGCCTGCAATCTGATGCCCCGAGACCTTGATGGGCGTCTTAGCGGGGCAAAACTATTTGTGACGTCTCCGCAGTTCAGCCAGCTGTCTTCATTTTAATTAAAAATCTTTCACGGGTGTAAGAGTTATGGAAGGTGCAGCTAAGGCTTCTGGCAGCAGCCCCAATGAAATACCACATAACAAATTATGTGTAAGCAACGGCTACATCAATCCCGTGTGACAGAGGATGCGATCCCCACCCGCCCATGCCCCAAAAAGGGTGTCGTCCGAGGGAGCCAATGTGCAGTAAATGCCTGCAACTTCATTGAAACTATGAAACTTTATTTGATATTATGGGACATGCTGTCATTAACCGTAGCTCAACTTACTTTACTGCTGAGATGCTTGACTTTGGCGACGACCGTGGGCCGTGGCTTGACTTTTATTCAACCTGAAAACACATGGAGTCAAACATTGTTTGATGCTGCGACTACGAGATTGTTAAACCTTTTATTGTACGGCGTCCATTATATTTCTGTGTCTGCACGGGATGCATTTAATAGCCTCTCAGTTAACATGTTTGTTTTGGCACCAACCTTCTAAGTAGACTTGCTAGTATTCTGTATTCATTCATTCATTTTCTAGGGCGGGGCGAGGCGGGGTACACCCTGGACTGGTCGCCAGCCAATCACAGGGCACATATAGACAAACAACCTTTCACACTCACATTCATACCTATGGACAATTTGGAGTCGCCAATTAACCTAGCATGTTTTTGGAATGTGGGAGGAAACTGGAGTACCCGGAGAAAACCCACCCATGCACGGGGAGAACATACAAACTCCACACAGAGATGGCCGATGGTGGAATCAAACTGGGGTCTTCTAGCTGTGAGGCCTGCGTGCTAACCACTCGTCCGCCATGCAGCCCATTAGTAAACCAATTGCAAGAAATAATCCACATTACTTCGAGTATGAAGTATGAAACTTCTGTGTACCTCACTAAGATTCAGTGAGCAGTGGCGGGGGAAGGGTCCGTGGGGGCTCAAAGCAAGAAATGAGGCCCCCACCCCATCTGTGGAAACCGGAAAAAAAAAGTGTTTTTGGCACACAATCTCAGGGATAATTCATCTTTATCGCGTCTCTCTCAAGTGGGGAACTCGATGGCCGATAAACAAACAAACCTCGCAGGTCACACTGATGGACGCAGACAGCGCTGAAGGCAGATAGGGCCGTGCTGGGGGCACTTCGGGGGTGGGGGAGTTTTGTTATGTCATTGTTTCATAATTGCATCTTAAATGTCCATTGTTGTCATTTCTGTGCAGTACATGCACTAGCACTTGGGGTACCCGGTCTCTCAGAGGCACCCTAGAAAGGGGCCCCCTAAAAGCCGGGGCCCCAGGCAAACGCCTGGTTTGCCCATTGGCATGCCCCGCCTCTGGATGTGAGAGGCAGCTTGACCCTTGAATACGCTTGTAGGCTTCACTGCTACTGATTTTGTTCCATTTTTTGTATTTATTTTGAGTTATTTTTAAAAAAACATTTCCGTCCCCCAGTGAGGGCATGCTGGAAAATAAGTAAACTTAAACCAAAATCTCATGAGATAAACAAAACTACGTGATGGCATAATTTTTCTCACTTTTAGCAAACATAATGAAGGTACAGTATTATGACAATGTGTTAAAAAAATGTCACCAGTGGAAAATCTGCACCATATTTTTACGACCACATGATCACAATGCAGGCACCCATTTCCAAATTAATTAAGAAATCACCTCTGATCTCATTCCTTATTATGTCACGTCTGCTCTTGAGAGTGAAGATTAAACCAGAAAAAAAAACCCACTATTTTTTACCTCCAATTAAAATGACTATGTATGGATAGGGAAGCTATATTTGCAAATCATTTTAAATACCAATGACTGAGACGTAACAGTCTGACCTCGCTAACAGTTACACTTTATCTTGCCTCAGATGACATCACCTAGCACACATTTAACATCTCAAACGCGTCACTTTTTACAGCGGGCAATTAACTGTCCTTTTACTATATGCAAAATAAAAGAGGCTTTAACCCAACTGTTGCACTTTGTCGTCGTTATTCAAGTTCACAGCACTGAAACCAGTACTCAGTACTCCCCTGCTTCTCCCTAATGGAGTGGGTTCCATCTATGACACCATAACTCACGCATATCTCAACTGGAGCTATTGTGATCTTCATCTCATTATGTATATTCATTATGTGTATTTTTTTTTATCATACTGCAAACAGTGTACCTTAACCGGGGTCATTGCGGAATCCAGCACGGGTGCTTGTCATGACCCAGGTGGGCCAGCAAGAGAGGAAGTAATGAATTAGAGTGGAGTTGGGAAGACATAAGAGATTAGGCAGCGGAGAGGGCTCCAAGGCGAGGAGCGCCTGTGAGGTCAGGGGTCAGGCATATACCACAGACGATTGTCAGGCAACCTCAGCATGTTTATTCAAGGGGCAGTTAGATGTGCTTACTGTTGGGGAGGGATAGACAAGAAATGAAGAAGGTTTTACTGCAAAGCCAATAGCTTGTCCACTTACAAATGTTGCCTGTCCTCCACAGATGCAATAAATCACTTCCTGTATCGTGTTGGCATTCGCTCGCGCTGGACACAACATTAGGTACAGCTGCGCAAAGTAAAAGCTTCAAACATGGTGCCGTCACAAAGATAATAATTAACATTAACGGAGCTCATCATTGTGCTGCTAATTAATGTTAATATTATTATTATCACTCAGATATCACTAATTTTTCATTCATTCATTCATTTTCTACCGCTTTTTCCTCACTAGGTTCGCGGGGGTGCTGGAGCCTATCCCAGCTGTCTTCGGTTATAGCTGTCTGTTATACAAGTAATGGTAATGGTTTTATTTCATTTGAACATGCATCAGATTACAATTGAGTGCATCACATAATCAGTTCACAGTTGCACATGTCCAAAAGGAGTAGGAAGTAGCAAAGCTTATTAAATCCTACTCCTCCATCTGATACTTTTACAATCAGTAACTGTTACATTTGTTCACTTCCTGCTTTCTTAATTTAATTTAATTTAATTTAATTTAATTTAATTTAATTTAATTTAATTTAATTTAATTTAATTTAATTTAATTTAATTTAATTTAATTTAATTTAATTTAAGTTTAAGTTTATTTTAGTTTATTTTAGTTTATTTTATTTAATGACCATACAGTGACATAATGGGTAGCATAATAACTGTCAATATACTGATATATATAGCAAGTGGAAGACCATTTACGGTTGACTTGTTTGCAAGTTATAATATAATATTTATTATTGTTTATTATTATTTATTATTATATAATATTTGGTCATCAGCATCGCCAGATTTCAAATCAGTGCATCGTCATGAATGCTTTTTTTACCCACCCGCACACGTTAAAAGGTGCACGAATGTGATTCTACCGATGCCCACAATGAAACCAACACCCTAAAGTCATTATCCAACTTCAAACATGTTGGTCAATCAGTTAAGTGATTAATTATTAAAATTTCCACCCCAGTTTTAACAAACAATGAAGGCATGGTCAACTCTGATTATGAAGCCACAGCATCGGCAACAGACTGGCATCATCTCAAAGTGTTTACTCTAAATCTAAACATTTTCTTTCTAGAGCCGGCCGATCGCCCTGTGCTTGTCCTTCACGTGTTGATAAGTCAGTTCCTATAAATCTGTGATCTTCAAACAATGCCGAGCTTCCAGGAATCTCAGCCGCAGACTCTGATCAGCGAGACAAACAGCATCCTGACTCACGCTCAGTCAATAACAAAAGACCTTCACCGACCGTCCACTTTGTTGCGCTGACACATCCACAGTCTTAGTCATACGGTGAAACATTAGCCCGCGCAACCGCCTGTCAAAGTCGTAAATATCACTTGTGGAGTCTGAGTAAACTTCCCACACGAGACACATTTGTTGTGATGTCATTTTAGTCAATGATGACCACAAGTGCGTTTGCGCTCGATAACCTCATCTATCATCTTTCTGGAAATGTTTTTTAAACAAATTAGGGTCATTTTTTCTGGATATTCAAGTCATTACAAAGATAAATACTCCAAATATTCATTCATTCATTTTCTACTGCTTATCCTCACAAGGGTCGTCGGGGGTGCTGGAGCCTATCCCAGCTGTCTTAGAGCGAGAGGCGGGGTACACCCTGGACTGGTGGCCAGCCAATCACAGGGCACATATAGACAAACAGGGAGAATGAAACCACTGTACAATAAAACTAAAATAAAGTAAAATTGTAGCCTATCCCAGCTGTCTTCAGGCGAGAGGCGGAGTACACCCTGGACTGGTGGCCAGCCAATCACAGGGCACATATAGACAAACAACCATTCACACTCACATTCATACCTATGGACAATTTGGAGTCACCAATTAACCTAGCATGTTTTTGGAATGTGGGAGGAAACCGGAGTACTCGGAGAAAACCCACAAAACATGCAAACTCCACACAGAGATGACCAGGTGGAATTGAACTCCGGTGCTGTGAAGCCTGTACGCTAACCACTTGTCCACTGTGCAGCCTACTCCAAATATTCATTAATTCATTTTCTACCACTTATCCGCACAAGGGTCACGGGGGTGCTGGAGCCTATCCCAGCTGTCTTTGGGCGAGAGGCGGGGTACACCCTGGACTGGTCGCCAGCCAATCACAGGGCACATATAGACAAACAACCATTCACACTCACATTCATATCTATGGACAATTTGGAGTCGCCAATTAACCTAGCATGTTTTTGGAATGTGGGAGGAAACCGGAGTACCCGGAGAAAACCCACGCATGCACGGGGAGAACATGCAAACTCCACACAGAGATGGCTGAGGGTGGAATTGAACCCTGGTCTCCTAGATGTGAGCCCTGCGCGCTAACCGCTGGTCCGCCGTGCAACCTAGTAATGAGTTATTATTTTTCACATAGATGGCCGAGGGTGGAATTGAACTCCGGTGCTCCCTGTGAGGCCTGTACGCTAACCACTCATCCACCGTGCAGCCTACTCCAAATATACTGTATCTAAATGAAGTATTTACAGTAAAGTGCATACAGCTTTTTCTCTGTCAAATTGAAGGTTGCGGGTTTGAGCACCAGTTTCCGGTAAGGTATCCTTAAAGGTAGAAAAGATATTATGATAATGTTTATTTAAACATGAAATAAATCATGGTATCAGGTGCATTTTTTACCATCAACTTAAATTACCAAATGCGGTTTCCGATGTAAAATAAAGCAAAAAAAGTAGACATCTGTTTGCCTGCTAACTCAATCTATGCACCAGCCTTTTGTTCTCATATGGTCATTTTTCAAAAATCCCAGTCAAAAAGCTGGACGGCCACATCAGGAGCGCCGTGACCTCTGCGTGAGGCGGCAGCTAATGTCAATTAAACAGAGTGGCTCAATGCCGGTGACCTGTAGATGATCTCTGGTGTCGGCTGTAGGCCAAGGTCATGCCACAGAGTTAACAAGATTTGATCCTGGGAGCTCTCTATTGCACTGTCCTCGCCTCTCTGCTTATCCTATCTATATTTCACTGTCAGATTTTTTTTTTTTTTTTTTTTTTTTGCTGTAGACTCTCTTTGTCTCCCCATCGTCTTCCTGTGTGTCCAGGATGGCTTTAATCAACAAAATGCCTGGTGACATTCGATCACCCGTTCCATTTTACTCCCTCTTAGATAAATGCCCCCCTTGTTTTGATTTGTAGCCCCCTTGTCTCTTGTATGCATGTAAACCTCATTCATTCATCATTCTGCTCGCTTCACGTTGTCTTAAATGTACTCAAATACTCATTTAAATATGCATATGCCAAAATCCAATATATCTAACTATAAATCACACTGCTCTTCACTGCGGGATTGCTATGCAACGACAATGTTTACCATTCATTCAATGATGTGTAATAGATAAAATTACCATGACAAACTGCACCGTTTTGTTATGAGGCAACAACATTAACTCATGAATACTTCAAGTTGCTCTTTTTATTATGATTATGAACCAATTACCAATGCATAGGCAAATAATGCTTGATACAACCGCTACAAAACGACAAATTAGGGATGCTGCTGGTTCCGATACGATCCTCCATGAGTGAGATTGGAGGATACCGATCACATGGATTAACCGTGCATTTTTAAATTCATGATTTTTAGATTTTATCAATTAGCAATTAGATCAATCCGTTCATCTTCTATGCCGCTTATCATCACTCGTGTCACAGGTATGCTGGAGCCTATCCCTGCAAACCAATTTCTCACATTTATTTTGTGAAACAATGTTTGTATGGGGCTGTACATCGGACGAGTGGTTAGCACACAGGCCTCACAGCTAGGAGACCCGAGTTCAATTCCCCTCCTCGGCCATCTCTGTGAGTAGGCAGACATTAATAAATAGATAAATATATGTATACGTATTTGAAGATTCAAATTGTAAGGTGATTTATTGTGAGGGACTACCAGAACATGTGTGGCAACTATATCATAAAAAATAATTAATCACGCCTTGAAGCAACAAGCATAGAAACAGGAGTTCAGAACCTTCAGAAAGATTATAAACAATATGTTAGTCTATTGGGGCCACTTTTGTAGAAATGACCAGTCATGTTGCTGTGTGAGGGCGGCACGGCCGTCTAGTGGTTAGCGCGCAGACCTCACAGCAAGGAGACCCGAGTTCAATTCCCCTCCTCGGCCATCTCTGTGTGGAGTTTGCATGTTCTCCCCGTGCATGCGTGGGTTTTCTCCGGGTACTCCGGTTTCCTCCCACATTCCAAAAACATGCTAGGTTAATTGTCGACTCCAAATTGTCCATAGGTATGAATGTGAGTGTGAATGGTTGTTTGTCTATATGTGCCCTGTGATTGGCTGGCGACCAGTCCAGGGTGTACCCTGCTTCTCGCTCGGAGACAGCTAGGATAGGCTCCAGCACCCCCCACAACCCTTGTGAGGATAAGCAATAGAAAATAATGAATGAATGTTTGTACGGTCTCCAACATTTATCAATGTTAGAACTGTTTATGTTTTATTTATGAAGGGCAACATTGACATCGTACTTTATTTACCAAGCAGATCTCCATTCAAACAGTGTGACCATCGTCTTTATGCTATTTTGTGGTCATTGATCAACGCATAAAGTCTGAATTCAACAGTTAGAATACAAAAAATATTAAGAGTTGAAGCAAATATTCTTTGACCCTTTGTGAGCTACTCAAAATCACCTGGCGAGTGTCACCGTCATAAGGCTGGACACACAACCACTCATTAAACAACCACTCTGTAAATCAAGAAGAGTACCTGCTGATGCTTCGCTTAATCACTCAAGCTCGGCATAATGAATATTCAGCTTATGAACTAGGTGAAAAATCACATAATAATAAACTAACCAGCAGAGGGGGTAAGTAAAATGTTGACACGAACAGAGAAAGTAAGTAAGTATAGTGGTGGTCTTATCAACTGCATCAGCATCAGAGGCTGTGCAGGTCTAACTTGGATGATGTGATTATCTGCTCCACTGGCCTTGCTCCCTTGACTGGAACACATTAGTAACCTGGCTGCTACTCCGATACTCTCTCATATCACTGTGACTGTGTGCGTTGATGTGTCTGTTATTGTGGAAACGACAGGATTTGGACATCACATTCAGGTTTGACTGCAAAGATTGAGGGATTAGTACTAAATTGCAGAGAGGTTTGGGTCAAATAAAGTGTCTGGTGAGATTACGATGAAGCCTAGTTTACACTAGCAATGGTACACAATTTTGGTGGTAAACATGAAGCATGTGTAATACGTGCAGAGATGTGTGTTAATGTTGATATTTTAAGTGTGTAACTGTTGACTGTTGTCAAGAAAATATGTTACTGGTGTTATTATTCATTCATTCATTCATTCCCTACCGTCTATCCTCACGAGGGTCGTGGGGGTGCTGGAGCCTATCCCAGCTGTCTTTGGGCGAGAGGCGGGGCCAGCCAATCACAGGGCACATATAGACAAACAACCATTCACACTCATATTCATATCTATGGACAGTTTGGAGTCGCCAATTAACCTAGCATGTTTTTGGAATGTGGGAGGAAACCGGAGTACCCGGAGAAAACCCACGCATGCACGGGGAGAACATGCAAACTCCACACAGAAATGGCCGTGGGTGGAATCGAACTCTGGTCTCCTAGCTGTGAGGCCTGCGCGCTAGCCACCCATCCACCGTGCACCCCTTTTCAATCATACACGAGCAAGAGAATTCAACCACTGTACAATAAAACTAAAATAAAGTAAAATTTTAGCTTATCCCAGCTGTCTTCGGGCAAGAGGCGGGGTACACCTTGGACTGGTCGCCAGCCAATCACAGGGCACATATAGACAAACAACCATTCACACTCACATTCGTACCTATGGACAATTTGGAGTCGCCAATTAACCTAGCATGTTTTTGGAATGTGGGAGGAAACCGGAGTCGTCGGAGAAAACATGCAAACTTCACACAGAGATGACCGGAATTGAACTCGGGTCTCCTAGCTGTGAGGCCTGCACACTAACCACTCGTCCGTTAATATGAACACCTAAAAATCCACTGCCTTAACTTGAAGAAAAATAATATTTTTTTTGAATAAGTGACGCAAAAAAGAAAATTATGTTCAAATTCTGAATTGTATGATCTCAGGGGATTTGTGCAACATCACCCTAAGACTATTGGTCTTCCTAAAATCCATGAAGTTGTTGGGAAAAGCAGATATTGCTGTCAATGGCAGTGAGCCCGGCGTTCCACCTGAGCCAGCTAGCTGCTGAATGAACACTGTGTGAGCTTCCCCCGCCAATTATACGCCACTCAAGCTCCTGGACGGCCTCCGTTTAACCGCCGCTCTGCTGCTCTCCATGCCAATACAGCCTGTCAGCCTTCGTCGCTCCTCCCTGAACTGCTTTTACTCTTATGTAGCGTTAAATTTATGGAACGAGCCCTCTAAGGATTCCGAGTCTTGACGAGTCTGTCAGGCGATTGCCAAGGAGCCTCTGTTGCCTAAGGTGAAAAGTCCACACACTCGTCTTTTTGTCTCTTTCACACGTCACTTTGGCATTGCTTCATTTGTTTTGGTTTGAATCTACAGAAAACCATGTGGAGAGCAGCGAACACCACATATAAACCAAACAATATAACCCAGACCTTTCCTAAGATACCCCAGTACCACACACTCTGGAATTCAGCATATGTTAGACAGCAGATGGTATGAATTATTTGCCAGAGTTTTATCCAAGGTTTCTTGACATCTTTGCTAAGGTAAAATATTTATGAGACCAGGACTAGCCATTGCAAGCTAGACCTTGTTGTGTTTTTTATGAAGAAATGAAGCTAGACCACAAGGGAGCAGGACACTTGCTCTAGATGGGATCTGACTGCTCCCTCACGGGGCTATCAGCGTCGACGTGTCAGCTATAGTTATGTTACTTGTCAGAACGCTTTGGATCAGGCCAAAATGAGAGTCCCGCCATGCACAACAAGGGTAAGGGATAGGCCGTCTCAACATGTCGCAGCCCGCCATGCCTCGTATCATCACTGATGCTGGGGGAAACCTTATGATGGTTTAAGATGGTGGCAGAAGACCCAGAAAGATCAAAACCCCCATTATATGGAAAATTAATATGGAGTTTGGCTATAAAGTAGTACCAAGTTGCTTCCAAACTATGGTAAGAACTCTTCCTCTTTGACCTGGGACGGTAAATTAATAAATATTATCAGTTTCTCTAGTAGTAGGACCCAATGCACATCATTCTCCTTTCCAAGTATCATATCAACTTATAGGCTGCATGGTGGTCGAGTGGTTAGCACACAGGCCTCACAGCTAGGAAACCCGAGTTCAATTCCATCCTCGGGCATCGCTGTGTGGAGTTTGTCTAGGTATGAATGTGAGTGTGAATGGTTGTTTGACTATATGTGCCCTGTGATTGGCTGGTGACCAGTCCAGGGTGTGCCCCGCCTCTTGCCCGAAGACAGCTGGGATAGGCTCCAGCACCCCCCGCGACCCTCGTGAGGAAAAAGCGGTAGAAAATGAATGAATGAATTACTAGGCTGCATGGCAACCAAGCGGTTAGCGCGCAGGGCTCACATCTAGGAGACCCGAGTTCAATTCCACTCTCGGGCATCTCTGTGTGGAGTTTGCATGTTCTCCCCGTGCATGCGTGGGTTTTCTCCGGGTACTCCGGTTTCCTCCCACATTCCAAAAACATGCTAGGTTAATTGGCGACTCCAAATTGTCCATAGGTATGAATGTGAGTGTGAATGGTTGTTTGTCTATATGTGCCCTGTGATTGGTTGGCAACCAGTCCAGGGTGTACCCCGCCTCTCGCCTGAAGACAGCTGGGATAGGCTCCAGCACCCTCCACGACCCTTGTGAGGATAAACAGTAGAAAATGAATGAATGAATATCAACTTACACACCACTAATTTCCATTGTTCCAGCTCATTCCAATGGAATGTACTGCATCACTGACCTCAGAATCAAAGCATATCATTGAACAATGCAGCTCAATCTACTGGACAGGAGTGTCTTAAAAACCTTTGTAACTTTTCACCTCAAAAAAGTTCTAAAGTTGTACCGGAGGCTTCCTGTCTGTGTTTTTTAGCTCTACTTTTGAAGCGCTTATTATCCTCATGTTGACAGACAAGACTGGAGTTGATGTAGTGCCAACGCCAAATTTTCGACCCCCCTCAGACCGCAGTCCCACCCTCTGATCGGGTGTCTGCTAACGGTCAACAACAGGACCTAACGAGACTCAGGAGAGACTAATCGACTACTGACGGTATGGTGGGAGGTCTACTGATGGAACCTGATGGGATTCTTGCTTTGTTTGAAGATAAAAAAAAAAAATATGATCAACCGTCGTACATGTATTGATCTGGAATGTGATCTCTTACCTTGATCACATGGTGTTAGATAATCAAATTCAGCAGCAGTACTGCTATCTTGTATCTGAGGTCATTCAACATCAGTAGCAATCTGGCTTTTACAATACTCGAGGCAAAACATAAACAAGATGCGAGTAAAATCAGTGACATTTGCTTGGACTATTTCCAATATATAATAAATCTTTGGAGAGTAAACATTCCTTTCACTTATTCTTGCAATGTGTTTGGGTGGCACTTCTGAGAGAGTAGGTACTTGACTAAAGACCACTGGTGGGCCCTGGTCACCAGATTGGGTGTCTGAGCCCACACTGAGCGCACAGGAGCCTCCTTAGATTAGCATCAATCCCTGAAGGCTATTAAAAAGCCATTTGTCTCAATACAAATGGCAGCCAGTCATACGCGGCCCAAGTGTTGTCTGTTTTATTTTAACCCTCTAGATTCTTCTATGTCTGACGCTCTTCCTGGAAAACACACAGAAGAAACTGTCAATTATTTATCTTACTGCCAATCCGTTCATTCTTACATGGATAAAATAGTCAGCTTTATCATCAGTCAGCCCAACACATGTTTCATTTCCAACCTACCCTTCCTGTCCGTCTTTCCATTCAACTCTTGGACCAACTTTCCAACCTTTCTCATCCCTTACCCATCCACTATGAGCTGGAAACCTCATAATACAAATATACAACATAAGGTGGCTAGAAATATTTCAGTATTGAACAAATACTGTGTGGAAATATGGGGTAATAACTATAAAAAGCAATCTTCACTCGCTAAATGTACTGCAAAAAAGGTCAGTAATTCATAATGCCGCCTACAGAGAACATACTAACTCCTTATTTCTAAAATCACAAATACTTCAACTTGCTGATATAGTTCATCTTCAAACAGCTAAAATAATGCATAAGGCTAAAAATAACCAATTAGCTAAAAATGTCATCCAATACTTCTCTACAAGAGAGGAGAAATATGATCTCAGGGAAGAACTACATTTGAAACACTTATATGCTAGGACTACGTTAAAAAGCCATAGCATTTCAGTATGTGGAATCAAACTATGGAATGGATTGAGTAAGACCCTCAAACAATGCACAACGATGAGCCAATTCAAGAAACAATACAAGCAGTTGATGTTTGCTAAATACAAGGATGAAGAGTCTTGAACCAGTCATGATGTGCTATATATATCACTATATTGACACTTACTATGGTACCCATTATGTCATTGGATGCTCATATCACCTCGTACTTCGGTATGAGGTACATTATTAAAAAAACAGTTACTGATTGTAAAAGTACCAGATGGAGGGGTAGGATTTAATAAGCTTTGCTTCTTCCTACTCCTTTTGGACATGTGGAACTGTGAACTGATTATGTGATGCACTCAATTGTAATCCGATGCATGTTCAAATGAAATAAAACCATTACCATTACCATTACCTGCCAGTCTGCAAATGGATCCTATCCTAAAATCTACTTGGTACATAGTCTTTTTAAGTATCTAATTGTTAGATTACCAGTCTATCAAGCTACCCACCTGTTTCTTCATTGTCCGAGGGTCCTACCCACCAACTCGTTTGTCTACCGATCCAACCGACTTACCATCCTCACTCTCCTGGCCTGTCTTTCCGTGGGTCCTTCCAAGTAATCAACTAGTCTGTGTGTCCTACCTATCCATTTGTCTTTTCGTCCACTTTGTCATCAGACCACCCCACCAAATAACATCGGATAGGACAGCCAAATCGCTTTACACTGAACCCATTATTGATTCACTAAAACGTCAGACATTGGTTGTAGTACCTACATCTGTAGCCACAGCTGCAATGATGGAAATGTGGCTGCCAATTCACACCAAAGGCCTCTCCAACCACCAACCACCAGTGTGAATGACCATGGTGGCATAGTGGACGCCAGGTCTTGTCCAAAAACACAACAGAAGTGACTGGGATGTTCAAAGCGCCTACGCTCCAGTTACCGGACGACCGGGGCTTGACATGACCCAAAGGCAACAGACCCAATTTCCCAATGGGACCAGGGCCTGATGGACCGATGGCTGCAATGGGAGCCCCGGAGCCGCACCACATGAACGGTTCGGAACAGATCAACCCACCATCTTCCCTTCCTATCTATCTACCAGTCTGTCTTATCGTTCCTTCTGTCCGCCAGACCAACCCACTTCCTAGTCCAGCTTCCTGTACATCTGCCCCACTTACTTACCTGCATTTCTGTCTCTGTCCAATCAACCTAGGAGGTCCATCCGTTCTGTCTGTACGGACGTCCTACCTTCTTACCTATCGTCTCTCTATTCTATCTGAGCTGCCTTTGTTATGACGGAGATGAGTGACGAGAACGAGTGCAAGACGGATGAACGGATGAGAGTGACAGATGGCAGCAGTGAGAGGAGAAGAAAAGGAGATAAGGAGAAAGACAAAGGGACGGTGAGTGTATCAGAGGAGCGGGCGGGTTGGAGCGTGCTGGACGGGCCCCAGCGGAGCCATCGATCCAGGCTGGTCTTACATCAGAGACAGGAAACCTGAGCCGCATGCTTCATCACCTTCCCAACGGAGTCCTCACTCTCCTATCTCTCTTTTTTTCTCTCTTTCCTTTCCCCCCCGTGCAACGACTGTCTTCTTCTCATACAGTCGGTACGCTGGGACGTGTTTCTCTGCTGTTGTCCACAAGCTGTCAGCTGCTGCTACAAGCTGCTGTCAATTCATCATCCAGGGGGGGGTTGCTCAGGCCGAGTCGCGGCTGCACCCTGTGCTAAGTGCACACTGCCATCCATTCACAACCACTCATTCATTATGCTGCCTGCCCATGTGTGTGTGTGTGTGTGTGTGTGTGTGTGTGTGTGTGCATACATCAGTGTATCTATAATGCACAAGCTGCCCTCACACAGAGGGTGGAGGCCAGCTTCATGCAACTTGGGGGTAACAAGGTTAGCTTATCGAATTTGTTTAGGCGTCACCGTCTACTGCGGGAGACAGTTACACTCTATCTCTCGCCAAGCTTGGTCTAAAATATCTTTGTGCTAAGAACCACTGTCTTAGAGCAGCTGCCGTGTTTGCTTATATACATTTCGATGTAAGACTCCATTTACTTCAAAAGATGCTATCATTTACGGGCTGTAATTAGCCACAGCAAACAGTGCAGCGCTAAAGCAGTGTCTTAAATTTCACTGCTGGGGTAATTGTTTGGAAACAAATTATACAGTTTTACTAAGAGGAAACTTTGATTTGACCGCAGTGAGATTGACAAATGGCTCCGTGGTTACAAGTTTGCTATAAAACATTTGCTTCTTAAATGAGGCGAAGCTAGGTCCTGGGCTGGTTTGACTACAATTATGGTTTCACATCAAACACACTTTATATCTGTTTAGCATAAAATTCTTATGTTGTTTTTTGGTAACAGTAATAATTTCAATTAGCTACACAAAGCAATGAAAGATTCATCTAAACTAGCTAGTTAGCTAGCTAGCAAACATTACATTATGGACAGTCATTGGCTATTTCATTTTGTTAGCAATCAATGCAGGCAAAATCAGCCACAGTTTTTGACCTTGATGCTTTTTTATACAGAAACACTCAAAAAGGTAGGAATGCCCAATATTGGCGTTTTTGCCAAAAACAGATATGCCGATATTGCCCAACTCTCTATTTCTGATATCAGTCGATACTGATACCGATATGTGTAACATGACATATCGGTAGTGGTGGAATGAACTCATATGTTTTGTTTACAGTATCGGTTTTCATGACGGGGAAAAAAATCTGACACCAGCATTTGTAAGTTGATATCGTGCCGATAATTATCGGACATCCCCGCTTAAAGGGACTGTTAACAATTGGCTCAACTTTACATTTTTTTTCAACCAAAAACACCACTACCTTTTGTTATTAATAGTGCTTTAATAGTACTCTATAATTTTCATTCATTCATTTTCTACTGCTTTCCTGACAAGGGTCACGGGGGTGCTGGAGCCTATCCCAGCTGTCTTCATGCGAGAGGCGGGGTACACCCTGGACTGGTCGCCAGCCAATCACAGGGCACATATAGACAAACAACCATTCACACTCACATTCATACCTATGGACAATTTGGAGTCGCCAATTAACCTAGCATGTTTTTGGAATGTGGGAGGAACCTGGAGAAAACCCACGCATGCACGGGGAGAACATGCAAACTCCACACAGAGATGGCCAAGGGTGGAATTGAACCCTGGTCTTTATAATTTTCACAAATTTAATAAAAACTGCGGGAAAATTTTCAGGTACTTCGATTCAAGCTGAATATCATGACTGTCATTCATGGAGTTTTGGAGTCGCCAATTAACCTAGCATGGTTTTGGAATGTGGGAGGAAACCGGAGTACCCAGAGAAAACCCACGCATGCACGGGGAGAACATGCAATCTCCACACAGAGATGGCTGAGGGTGGAATTGAACCCTGGTCTCCTAGCTGTGAGGTCTGCGCGCTAAACACTAGACCACCGTGCCACCGATACACAGTCAATGACAGCTAATGTACGCCACCTTATTCCAATTGGCAATTCCAAATCAAGGTCATTTTCCAAATATTTAAAAACTGGGAAATCATTCTGTATATCTGAATATGAAATATAAGATTTGTTGTGGTCTGCCGGCAATGGCCGTTTTCCTTTCATTGTTAGCCATTAGCAGTAAGTCTAATAAAAGTACTGAATATTTTTAACATTTCTATTGGTCACAAAAGGACGTCTTGTGTTATTGTGATCCTCTTGTGCAGACATTTCCAGGGTTACAGTACATTAGCCGTAAGTCTTATAAAAGTCTTACCAAATGGTCTACAAATGGAATACAAGTATTTTCTACATTGAAGTACCCTGGGAAACCCCCACTCAGATCCATTCTTGTCTTCTATGGCGACACTCAGACCACACACAGACACACTCTCAGCTTTCAGGAGGAGACGTGAGCCAAATGAAGAACCCAAACAGGACAAACATACACTTTTTTTTCCCCCCCTTCTCGGCTTTATTGATTTGCACTGTTGATATCATACCCTCTTTCTGTCTCACTCATCGCCGCCATCAGGTCTTCAAATCTAAACGTTTAGTTGTATTAACCGAGACAAATCATCTTAAATTCCCTGCTTTCTTTTTTGTGTCCTGCACATCCACCGTCTGGATCAATGCTGGATGGAATTCCCTAAATGGTACTGTTGCAAATATAAAAAAAAAAAAAACAGAAATTCTGAACTGCACAATGACATCAGCATGTCTTGGTGAGGCAATCAGTCTAAAGCTACATTGAGTTTGTTTGAACGACTTGGGATTTATAGAGTAAATATGCAAATATCCAATAAATGACACTGACAAAAGCGATTACAAAACTTAAAGGAATAGTTTGGATTTTTGACATGAAGTTGTACAACATCCCAATCACCAGTGTAGTCCATCAAAGGTGACTTACCCCGCTCTTGGTCCACTGAGCCCAGTCCTGGTAGGATTTCTGCAATGAGAAAAGTAGTTTTGCTTAGTTGCTGGGGCTACGTCAGTGACAATATACGTTTAAAATAGTAACACATTTCCAAGACAAAAATGCCCTGTCGAAAAAAATCTGACCTCACAAATTGCTCGGGGTTACTTTCTCTGAAGTCGTAAGGATGCAAGCTACTGGTTTTTCATTGTTTTGTATGCATCTTCATCCGCTGTGGAACAAATATGGAATCAAGGTCAGCTACATTTTTTTGTGTCTACCATTTGACTTTTTTGTTCCATAAGCCTCAGGGTATTTTAAGAAGTTTGAAATGATTGTCTTATTACATCCAACCTCAGCAGCAATGCCGCACTGTGAGAGGCCTTGCTTTTGCAGTTCAACAATCAAAGACTTTCTTGGAATTTTTCAACTGTGTGTATATAGAGCAATAAGAAAAATGATTTATATCATTCAGCGGTAACCATTCAGCTGGTTACCGCTTATCCTCAAAAGGGTCGCAGGGGGAGCTGGAGCCTATCCCAGCTGTCTTCGGGCAAGAGGCGGGGTACACCCTGGACTGGTTGCCAGCCAATCACAGGGCACATATAGACAAACAACCATTCACACTCACATTCATACACATTCATGGACAATTTGGCGTCACCGATTAACCTAGCATGTTTTTGGAATGTGGGAGGAAACCGGAGTACCCGGAGAAAACCCACGCATGCACGCATGCATATATATATATATATATATATATATATATATATATATATACACACACACATACACACACACACATACATATATATGTATATTAAATATATATATAAATATTTGTATAACTGGCAAACTGGCAACATGACTTGCAAGTCGGATGTCTTATTTAGTAAAAAAAACAACAAAAAAAAAAGTAAAATGAAATGACATAGTTTGATGTGGTCTGATGTTTAAAGTGCTCCTGAAAAAAGGGACATGAGAACATACAGCTGATAGTATAACACTTTTACAGATAAAATTAGACAAATAATTCAAGAAAAATTATAAGCATAAAATATTGTGTGTGTGTGTGTGTGTGTGTTAAATATATGTTCTGGCCCCGCGGACAATTTTGTTAACTCAGTGCGGCCCACAAGTCAAAATATTTGCCCACCCCTGGTAAAGCCTGGACTGGTCACTGTTCTATCACAGGGCAGATTTTGAAAATTCAACAGTAAAACAGAATGTAGTTTTTAGTTATTATACTATATACAGTATGAGCAATCAGCAGCCTCAACTAGAATCATGCCACTTCTCATCCTACCACTTCTCATCCATAGTGTCTTTATGGGAGATCTTGCTTGCCCCCCCCCCCCCCCTCCCACACCACCACAGAGTGAGTAAATGGTCATCGTGATCAATATCTATTTCCTGTAGTGTCAGGTTTCAGAATAATGTCCATATTGAACCAATGTTTCAGCAGACTCCCATCACCCCCCCCCCCCCCCCCCTCTCATGGCCGCCTTACCGTTTCCATTGCCAAAAAGGAGAGAAAATCCCTACAAATCTGATTAAACAAACGATTTTTGGCCAAGCCATCGATCATCCATCTTGCTCTGGAGGTCTAACTGGGAGATCCTAACAGTGCAGGCGGGGCATCCGAGAAGGGAATGTGCCTTTAATCTGGTTTGCCATTCCTGTTTATCCTGCACAGATCAGCAGTGTTAACTTAATAGGTGGACACTGTTGATCTCAGTGCCACTCTGAGTCCAAGAAAATGCACAGCAACAGTAGTCATTGGTGCGTATGCTGATTTGGTGAAATCTACAAAATGTCAACCTATTTCTCCAATAATGGTAACGTTCAATTCCCAAAGAATGAAATTCCATCGCGTCTAAAAAAGGTAAACTCATTTGTAAGCAGCCTCATTTGCGCCGTTGCGTTCCCAGTTCCCGCTTCCTACCCTCAGGGATTCTTAGCACGACTACACAACACAGCAGCTCATGTAAAATACATTTTACATCTGTAAACTGAGTTATTGCTCTTATGGGAAGTAAAAAAAAAAAAAAGGCCAGACGTGATGCCAAGCGTTCGTGAGCGCAATCAATGTTTGGTTTGTGCTAAAAGCACCGATTGGGGGAGGGCCTAGCTACTTAAAAGCTTGCACTTTTATGACTTAATCAATTTATTGGTGTACTGGTCATTCTGTTTAAGCCAATAAACGGGTGAATTACTTTGAAATACTACTTAGCCCGCTGAGCAGTCATGTTTATGAAGCAGGTCACAGTATCTGTTCACGTACATACAAGAGAGAGTTAATGGTGACTGGTACCGGTCCTATTGTGACATACTATATTACCTATAGATGCTAAGCATTTTTACACATTTTTAAATCCATGTCTATTCCAGGGCTGCACAGTGGTTGAGTGGTTAGCACACAGACCTCACAGCTCGGAGACCCGAGTTCAATGTCACCTTGGGATTCATTTTTGACTGATTAGGACTCATGTTGAGCTGCACGGCGGTCGAGTGGTTAGCGCGCAGACGTCATAGCTAGGAGACCCGAGTTCAATTCCACTCTCGGTCATCTCCGTGTGGAGTTTGCATGTTTTCTGGGTTTTCTCCGGGTACTCCGGTTTCCTCCCACATTCCAAAAACATGCTAGGTTAATTGGCGACTCCATATTGTCCATAGGTATGAATGTGAGTGTGAATGGTTGTTTGTCTATATGTGCCCTGTGATTGGCTGGCGACCAGTCCAGGGTGTACCCGAAGACAGCTGGGATAGACTTCAGCATCCCTGCAACCCTTGTGAGGATAAGCAGTAGAAAATGAATGAATATTAACACCAGTTAACATATTTTCTTGTATGACAGTTACACAGATGCACGGTAGTCGAGTGGTTAGCGCGCAGACCTCACAGCTAGGAGACCCGAGTTCAATTCCACTCTCGGTCATCTCTGTGTGGAGTTTGCATGTTTTCTGTGTTTTCTCCAGGGACTCCGGTTTCCTCCCACATTCCAAAAACATGCTAGATTAATTGGCGGACTTTTCTACAGACTTATTTCCTAAAATTTCGGGAAAAAAACTGCACTGCACTCCATAGTCCAGGAGTCTGCATGCCGGTACCTGTCTGTGCACGTGTCACTATAGTAACCTTAATGACACCTAGTGACCATTGTAGAATAGTAGATATTATGTCTTTAAATGCATCTTCTGAATGCCTTATGTTTGTACTTATGTCTGTGCATTGCAGAATCTAAAACTGTATTGCAGCATTTTGCTAATTTTTACAAAATTTGTTTAGTTTTATTATAAATCAAACAGATTATATAGTTAAGTATGCTGCCGTTTTCATCGCATTTACCTTCAGTAGGTTTCATTTTAACCTTTTACACTCATTCTGCCCTCTCCCCTATCCCTCTGGTATCTTACAACATAGGAAGTGTCAGGTGAGGCCAGGTTATTTTAGGCATAATTGAGAGATTGATGTTCCTCCAGAAACCTGGCACCTTAACACGCCTTTCAGTCTTCCTCCACGTGAGCCAGACATGTTGACGGCTGGCTGAAAACAGATAGAGATGCTTGACATTTTGAGACAAGACGGAGATGACACCGGAGGTCATAAAGAGGCAAAAGGTCACCACTGTTACCGGTTACGTTTCCAAAGCTACAGAGATACTAGAAAGAAAGTCTCCTTGATTGACCGGAAAGAATAGTGCACATTAGTACGAGCTAATGGGGCCTATTTGTGGGGAATGGGAGCGGGTCTTTTGCATGGAGCGGGTCGTAACGTGAACCTCACCTCTGGACACATCTTACAACATCAGGAACAAGTTCACTGATGCATGAACAAGCTGGTGCCGTCTCTTTGAAGACATTTTCCCAGGCCCCCAATCGGTGACAGTTGATGAACCATTGGCTTTTTGTCAACGCCCTTTCATTGGAAAAAGGTTGAATGAATACTTACAATGATGAATAAGAAAAACAGCGTGCACAGTGAATAGCCAACATAACGTAACTGTAATGCTATCATTACAGTGGATCCCCTCATATTTTTTATTTAGCAGTTGAGACTTTGCAGATTCGCAGATTTTCAGTCAAAAACAAATTTTTACATTTTTATCGAAAAATAGACCATTTTTTTTCTGCAGAGGTCACACATGATTTGTGGTAATCATTTGTACGGTATATATACATGATAATACAGGTAAAATGTATGCTTTTATAATTTGCACTCTTTTTGCATATTTCTTGACAATATGATTCTAAATGCGACTATAGGGGTGTTATTTCATGTCTACAAGGCTCTAATAATGGAAATACTACAATGAACATTTCCAATACTAACAGTGAGTCATTATGTCTTATTATCGCTTATCATGTCTGCTATAGCCCTGTGATTGGCTGGCAACCAGTCCAGGGTGTACCCCGCCCCTCGCCCAAAGACAGCTGGTATAGGCTCCAGCACCCACCCCCCTCCCCGACCCTCGTGAGGAAAAAGCGGTAGAAAATGAATGAATGAATGAATGTCTGCTATATATGTCGATATGATTCTAAATGCGACTATAGGGGTGTTATTTCATGTCTACAGGGCTCTAATAATGAAAATACTACAATGAACATTTCCAATACTAACAGTGAGTTATTATGTCTTATTATCGCTTATCATGTCTGCTATATAAGTCGATATGATTCTAAATGTGACTATAGGGGTGCTATTTAATGTCTACAGGGCTCTAATAATGGAAATACTACAATGAACATTTCCAATACTAACGGAGAGTTATTATGTCTTATTATCGCTTATCATGTCTGCTATATAATTCGATATGATTCTAAATGCAACTATAGGGGTGTTATTTCATGTCTACCGGGCTCTAATAATGAAAATACTACAATGAACATTTCCAATACTAACAGTGAGCTATTATGTCTTATTATCGCTTATCATGTCTGTTATATAAGTCAATATGATTCTAAATGTGACTATAGGGGTGTTATTTCATGTCTACAGGGCTCTAATAATGGAAATATTACAAGGAACATTTCCAATACTAACGGTGAGCTATTATGAACTTATTATTGCTTACCATGTCTGCTATATAAGTCAATATAATTCTAAATGTGACTATAGGGGTGTTAGTTCATGTCTACGGGGCTCTAATTATGTTAAAAAACTGTTCCAGTTATTAATATTGAATCCTACTTTGCGGAAATTCTTGTGGGGTTGTAACCAATTAACCACACTAAACGAGGAATGACTGTATTATCGTTAGTCGTGCAATTACAATAGGCAAGAAGTGTAGATTATGCAGACGCAGCCCAGACAAACACCTTCTTTAGTCTGCTACTCTGCACCGTGAATCTGATTCAATTGGTTCATCAATTATTAAAATTATTCGTAGTACCCCGACATTTTGTACTTATCATTGATGCAGTGTTACAGCTCCGACTGTATCCAACAATTCTGTAATCCTGTAATTCACTTTATTGTAATGCCATCATCAAAAGCACCGCGTGCCTCGTTCTCTCCCACAACCACACAATCACCAGATAACGAGATAACCAACGGTGACTAGATGGGCAGCTGAAATTACCAATTAGTTTGCCAATTGGCTGCAGCCGATTCGATTGGTTTGTAATTAATTCTAGTTACTGGCCCGTTGAGCAGGACGGATGGCGCCATGTCTTTGTCCCACTGACACACTATCCCGCCGATCTGGGCCTCGAGGGGGAGGCAGCGGACATCAATCCATGGGCCCAGCAGCTACTGAGACCTGCACACACACACACACACACACACACACACAAAGAAAAAAACACAGAAGTGGGCTCCTCACTCTTGAACACACACACACTCAGACACACAATATCTTCTACACACACAAACACTTGCAGACAGACCCCCTTTGCAGCAGGCAGGGCTGATTTACTGTAGGCCGAACCTCCACAGTCTGAGATGGTGCTGACGACAAAGGTGAACCCTGTGTCTGGTGTGAGTGTAAGGCTGACAGTTGGTATGTAAATGAATAGAACTTTACTGCCGCACGTGGACCAATAATGTTATCGCTAATGTAAAAAAAACAAACGATATTACTTGATTTTGAGACATTTTCTTTAATATTAAGATTAAGATATGCCTTTATTTGTCCCTCAGTGGGGAAATTTGCATTGCACAGCAGCAATAGTACAGAATCAGTTAAGTGGTACAAAATACACAATATAGAAAAATAAACAATATAAACAACCCAAGTATTAACAAAATCAACAGTTTTTCCCAGAGTTATATACAATACAGTATGTAGATAATATGAAACCAGATGAGATATATGACCAGTCTATACACTGAGATCTTGCTAGTGAGTTAATATGAGGCATTATGGAAATACTTCTTATAGAACTTGGTATATTGCATTTAGAGCCCTTAATATTGCACATGGAGGTTGATCAGATATTAATATAAATTTATTAATATTAATATAATAATAATAATAATTAATAAATAATGATAGTATAATTAATATAATTAATAAATATTATTATTAATAATATTAATTAATATTAATATGGAAATTACAATATCTGTCATGATATATCCCATATATCAAATCAAAAACAGATCAGGAAAAGGGGTTCGAATCTCTGTTTGGGCATCTCTGTGTGGGTTTTTTCCGGATACTTCGGTTTCCTCCCATATTCCGAAAACATGCATGCTAGGTTAACTGACTACTCCAAATTGTCCATAAGTATGAATGTGAGTGTGAATGGTTGTTTGTCTATATGTGCCCTGTGATTGGCTGGCGACCAGTCCAGGGTGTACCCCGCTTTTCAGTCAAAGTCAGCTGGGATAGGCTCCAGCATGCCCCTGTAACCCCAATGAGGACATATGGCATGGAAAATGAATGGAAGAAATCAGTATTACTTAAGTTATTGTCTGAATATTGATTAAAAATATATATATATATAAATACGCCAACGTTTATATTGTGCGTAAAAAATGATGGTTGAATACCAGACTGTAAAACATAATTAGAGGGAGACATTAGAAGTTTCAATATGTGCATATGAGTATTAGTTTGCATGTCCAGGAATCTTAATCTTAAGAATATTTTCTCCTAATATACCAGATCTGTATGTTTATGTATGCAGGTGTATTTTATTAGCGTGCTACTGTGACTGTGTTCGTATGTGTTTGAGTGCGACACGGCCGAGTGCTACCTCCCACACTGAAGGTCAAGTCTTCCACAGCTAGAAAAGCAGAAAGACGGGAGCATGAAACAGATCGATGCTCCAGATAAAAATACACTGCAACTCAGCCAGTCCTCTTTTATAAACACATACACACACACACACACAAGACACACACTCAGCAAATGACTTATATTCGCCAACCGCGAGCTATCCGCCTTTTAATGAAAGTGATATCAAAAAGGGGGAGACTGCAACAGTGTGGCTTTTAGGATAACGGCGCAGTAATGGAAGACCATTAAAAGATCATAACAGCTTGAATAAGCAGGTGGCTATTGTTGCTCTCTGACTGCGACTTCCTGCAATCAAAGCGGCGATTACACTCGATATGAAAAAGGACGGGTCGGCAGGTAAAGTTACTCCCTTTTCCATGAGAAGATGAGGACCGAGTGGGCACCGTTGGGGCTGGCCAGAGAGAGTAAATCAGGTGTGACAACAATGTGTGATTTATGTGAGCGCTGAGGGGGAGTGGTAATTGGGGGTAAAGCTCCACAATGCTCTTTACTTAATGACAAGTGAGCTACTGAAAGATGAACACACTACATTATGGATACAGGGCAACATGTTTTGAACAATGCCACCATTAGATGGTGCTGTTTTTCTTACTACACAATATTTATGTAATCTATGAGTAATAACATAACGCATATCTTGTCCGACATCCTGTTCTTGTCTGATCGCTGTCCAGGGTGCACAATGTCACTATAGCCACTAGTGTGATTTTTTTTAGTGTGAATTAATCATGATTAATCACCATGCCATATGTACTTCCACGTTGAGTTACAGAGTGAGTGATAAGAATATCCATTTATTGATTTTCTTTGCAGGGCTGCACAGTGTAAGAGTGGTTAGCGCACAGGCCACACAGCTAGGAGACCCGAGTTCAATTCCACCCTCGGCCATCTCTGTGTGGAATTTGCATGTTCTCCCCGTGCATGCGTGGGATTTCTCCGGGTACTCCGGTTTCCTCCCACATTCCAAAAACATGCTAGGTTAATTGGCGACTCCAAATTGTCCATAGGTATGAATGTGAGTGTGAAAGGTTGTTTGTCTATATGTGCCCTGTGATTGGCTGGCGACCAGTCCAGGGTGTACCCCACTTCTCGCTCGAAGACAGCTGGGATAGGCTCCAGCACCCCGCGACCCTTGTGAGGATAAGTGGTAGAAAATGAATGAATGAATGATTTTCTTTGCAGGGCTGCACAGTGGATGAGTGGTTAATGCGCAGGCCACACAGCTAGGAGACTTGAGTTCAATTCCACCCTCGGACATCTTGGACATGTTCTCCCCGTGCATGCGTGGGTTTTCTCCGGGTACTCCGGTTTCCTCCCACATTCCAAAAACATGCTAGGTTAATTAGTGACTCCAAATTGTCCATAGGTATGAATGTGAGTGTGAATGGTTGTTTGTCTATATGTGCTCTGTGATTGGCTGGCGACCAGACCACCCTAAGACAGCTGGGATAGGCTCCAGCACCCCCCGCGACCCTTGTGAGGATAAGTGGTAGAAAATGAATGAAAAAAATGAATGATTTTCTTTGCATTTCTGTTTATTTAGACCACAAATCCATGCATAACAAACATATTGTTGTAATGTTCCACGTGTTCAGGTCAGGTGTGTGGAGCGACACTGTGCTTCCGTCTGCCTTCATAACAGAGAGCTGTGGTTTCTAATGATGCATATGCTTCAATTACGCTAAAATAATTAATAATGAATTAAATCAATTAGGCACCGCCGTTAACGCGCTATTTTCGACAGCCCTAATTAAAAGTAAAACTGATTTCCAATCTGATAGCAACAAGCTGCAATGACCACAAAAATGGTAACGCTTATTGTTTTGTGAATGCTCCAAACTAATAAAAAGGCAAAAGAATCAATAGCGGCTTGTTCTGACAAGAGTCAAGCTCAGCCAAGGTTAAATACATCGCATCAAACACTCCACTTGATGTCGAATGCGATGTCCCCGTTTCTGCGGTCGCTGTACGGGAACCAGTGGAGCTTGCCAAACATAGTGGGAAAGTACACAGGGAGAGGAGGTTTAGGGTGCTTGGGGCTTGCCTGCGGCAAAACCTCCGTCAGATATTGTTTGTGTTTAGTAGCTGGGGCCCATGAAGAATTGATGAAGCTCTCAGGAAGGCTTCTATCATCAGGCAAAGGAGGGAAGAGGAGGGGGGGAATCAGGGCATGGCAAAAGTGCATCTCAAAGTGTTTATAAGAGGTGTCCATTAGATGTTCTTCTGTGTATGTGGTCACTATGCAGGAGGAGGATGCTAATAGGGATGCAATCATACGATAAAGAGGGAGACCGTAAGGAATCATAACAACAAAAAGGTGAGCTGCATATTTGGCAAGTGTAGCCTGTCACGCAGCAGAGCCATTAGCACTCATGCTAGGCCTAAGGCATTTCCAAAAGGGTGTAACGTAAAAAAGTGTTGCTTTATATCATTTGTGTGCAAAAGTATCGGGACACTACAGAGTGAAAACTGACAACAGTAGTATTCATTTTCCTGTGGCTATAGTGACATCGTGCAAGGGTGCACGATGTCACTATAGCCACTAGTGTGAATTTTTTTTTTACCTTTTCAAATTAATTAATCATGATTAATTAATCACCATGCCATATGTACCTCCACGTTGAGTTACAAAGTGAGTGATAAGAATATCCATTTATTGGTTTTCTTTGGGGCAGCACGTGGCCGAGTGGTGCCGAGTGGAATTGAACCTTGAACCTAGGAGGACCAAGGTTCAATTCCACCCTCGGCCATCTTTGTGTGGAGTTTGCATGTTCTCCCTGTGCATGCGTGGGTTGGCGACTCCAAATTGTCCATAGGTATGAATGTGAGTGTGAATGGTTGTTTGTCTATATGTGCCCTGTGATTGGCTGCCGACCAGTCCAGGGTGTATCCCCGCCTCTCGCCCGAAGACAGTTGGGATAGGCTCCAGCACCCCCGTGACCTTTTTCGTGAGGAAAAAGCGGTAGAAAATGAATGAATGAATGAATATATTTTCTATAGCCCAAAGTAATAGCCAGGTAACATTGAAGGTAACAAAATAACCTTCAATGTATTATTATGATTCTTTTGGCGTTCATTTGACCATTTTTGGAAATAGAAATGGAGGGGTATAGTGACAAAATAAGGCCTACATGCCCACACCAAAAGTATTAAAACCAACATTTCCATGGATGAGGAAGCCTAAGAAGGTAACCAAGACATGAGAAGCAAATTTGATGGTACATAACTTATTGTTTTTAGTGTATTTTATAGCTGATTTAATACATGGGTCTAAACTGACCCGTTAACATAAGAGATACCAGAAAGCTAACACAAGAGGAAGGTTAAAAAGACACCTTTTTTAAAAAAAATAATAATCGGGACAGTCGACAAAAGGAACATACTGTAATATGTTTACAGGTGCCTTGCAGTACAAGGAAAAAAGACAATATAAAAGTGGACAGAGATGGCACAGAGCAAGAAAACACACACACACACACACACAGCTGCTCCCCTTACACATCCTGGTCTGTGTGCAGGCTAACCACAGGGCCTGCCTCCCTGCAGCGCTGACCGCAAAGCAGTCAACAGAGGCACACTGGGCCTTATCCTGCATGACACGCTGGTCGATAATCATGCACGCAGCCACGCGGCACAACACCAGTGTAACGGCGATACCTGGGGGCCGGCAGGGCCTGCATAAACAAACACGCCTGCCTGGAGCCGCACGTGCACTTACGGTAATTAATCGTTCGGAAATAGAGATTAGATAGAGATTTGGGGCATTTACGTCCTCGCGACTGTGAGGTTCAAGTGGTTTGGTAGTCTGGTCACGCTTCATTGGATAGTCGTGTTTTGGAGGCAATGTACTGTAAGTAAACGGGAATATTTCAGATGCATATCACTTAATTATCCTAACTATAGAATATACCCTACCCTTCACATATGACTGTTTAATACTTTCATATAGAATGCGGTGTTACAGATATATGATAATGCATGTTGGGTTTTGACCTTCATGTCAAGACATTGCATAACTCATGTGATCATTACGCAATCAATTGTCAATAATTGGCTATTTCTAAAGCAGTTTTAGTTTAGTTTTTGAGGTAGTCTACTATACTATAAAATGTCTAACATGTATGTTCAGTACATCAACTCATATCTAGAATATAGCCTGCTGTAAATATGACCATTATAATATTGCTAATACAGTGGTGCCTTGGTTAACATAATTCATCCATTCCACAAGGTCCAACTAAAACCAAAACGGACTCTAACCAAGGCAAGTTTCCCCACATAAAATAATGTAAATCCAATTAATCTGTTCCAGACATCTAACAATTTTAACACAAAGCACATTTTACGCAATAATTCAAGTTTTACATGCAGGTAATAATGCAAAAATTATAACAAATGGCAAATGAATGGACAATGGAACAGGGGGACGAGAGGAGATTGTGCTTGCAGGGAAGTCCCTTTTTTGTAAGTGCTACTGCATTCATGTCACAAAATCTTAAAAAAGAAATCTAGAGAGTCCTGTTTAAAAAAAGAATGTCGCAAACAAAACATAAGTAACATTTAACGTCATTTTGGACCAAAAAACATGGACAACCACCATGTAACAGCAACATGTTCACCCCAAAAAACACAGTGCTGCTGTCAAATTTGACTCCTGTAAAATACATAAAAGAATAATGTTAAATTCCACTCGGAGTCCACCCATGTATGAGGTGGGAGAGCTAGAGATTTTATGAATTGTGTAAATGTCCCACTTCATAGATAAACAACGGAGAATTCTAAATTCAGAATGGACTCCAGGCTTAAAATATATGATGTTGGAAATAGATCTGTTCGGCAGATAGCAACATATGTTAGTCAAAAACATACAAGCAGCACCACACGGATGTGGGATGTGTTGTTAACTCTGAAATAACGACATCTTCTCCCTAAGCCATAAAATTCGGCGGTGTGTGGTAGCACCAATTCTGATATAAACAAAGGCATTGCACGATCAAGTGCAACTATTGCGATATTACATCTTGGGCAAGTGATCCAAGATGGCGGTGTAAACAAATCACACACCATTTTGGACACTAACCAAGCAGGCGAATGCAAATCAAAGCAAAATGTTACCAAAAAAAAAAAACATGCTAACCGGGACGGCTGTTAACTGAGGTACCACGTTATTTACGTATATATCTTTCAAGTTTACTTTAATAGCGCCAATTCAGAACAGAATGAATCAAATAATCTCAATGCACTTCAGAACCAAGCTCCTCATACATTTAAGACAACTGAAACCTTTGGCGACAAAGGCTAGGAAAATCTCCTAGGCTCATCTCTCTCTCTGTCTTTATTACTACAAAACACAACCTGTGCCGTCCTCAGTTTAAACATGGCAATAAAATGTCGGGCAAGATCGCAGCAACACAACATCAAAGACGCACTGCCACATAAAACATGCGTGCACCACTAAATTACCTCTGCACCGCAGGTTCAGTCTAGGTTGAAGGCTTTGGTGCAAAATATTTGATAGATAGCCTTTTATTGGGAGAGCAAAAACATATGTACACACTTTAAGATAACTTCAGTGATAAAGAATGTGAACTGACCTCTCCACATGCATAGAAGTGGACACGTTCCGTGTAAAACTCTTTAATTAACCAATCCTGTCTGGCTTGGGGACACTTGTGACCTTTTATGCCGCATGGGTCACAAAAGAAAGTTGGAGTTCCACATATCCAACCTTAAAGCTACGGAATTTAACAGCTTCAAAGAAAAACTCATCTTAAGATGTCAACACTACTTTTCCAGCGTGTGTGTGTGCGTGGCGGGTGATAATTGTGTCTGAGGGCCTCATCAGTTTGAGTGAGACTGACCAGAAAACAAATGGAATGTGTATGAAGAGACGCAGGAGGCAGGATGCGCTGGAGACTCAACAGCACCACCTGATGTTGGATAAGTGTATTGATCTACGGTAGTTACTGTACAGCAGGGGTCTCAAACTCAATTTACCTGGGGGCCACTGGAGCTAGGGTCTGGGCAAGGCTGGGCCGCATCAGGTTTTCCAAATATATATTTATATATATATATATATATTATTATTATTAAAATTATTAAAAACAGAAAAATATACAAACTTTTTCAGTGCTTTGGTTCCGATTTTCTACAATAAAAGCTCTGATAAAACATTCCACTGTTCTCAAATATCTTAATTTTTATTTTTCTGCACAAAATAATAAACAAATCAAGAATAAAGAAAATCAATCAATCAGTAATAAATAAATAAATATAATAATAATAATAATAATAAAACGGCAAATAATAAAAACTTATATAGTATATAGTTATAGTTATAACTATAACACATATAGTTGGTGAAATAATTTTTTTCAGATTATAATTAACAAAGCATTATTAGAGCCCTGTAGACATGAAATAACACCCCTATAATCACATGTATACTTTTTTTTATTTACAACATATTGCGCAACTGCAGGGTCTTGAGACACATGCTAACTCGCAAACGAGAGAGCTAGCGACCTAAACGGTAGCCTTCAAGTTATTTCCTTTAAACTTAAATAGCCAAAAACTTACCACTTTCACACGGATAGGGAGGATAACTATTAACAGTTATTTAACCTTTAACATGAACATTAATCAAACGTAATCATTTTTTCTGGGCACATGATACCATACAGCATCCATATCAAACTTGCGCAGGCCGCACTAACATTAAACTTTCATATCAAGGCAGGGGCCTCAAACTAGTGTCCTGCGGGCCACATTTGGCCCGCGGGCCGCGTGTTTGAGGCCCCTGCCGTACAGTATGCAGGTGGCAAAAACATTTGGAATGATGCAAAATGTTAATTCTCAATTATTAAATTTTTTATTTGAACTATACAAAATTATTATTATTATTATATTTTATTAATATTATTATACAAAAAACAGTACATATAATATTGTATTTTTTATTTTATATTGTAATTGTAATCGTAATTATAATAATTCTCATGTTTTCAAAACATGCACGTTTAACTTAAAATTTAATTCCTTGCATGCATATTAATTGGCAAGTTGACCTAATGTTTTCTCAGTGCCAAATCACAGGCCACTCTACACTTGCTTAGTGACAAGATGCCCACACAAATACCGAAAATCTATTTAATTTAAAAAAAAAAGAGAGAAAAAAAACCCAAAAAATAAATCAATGATCAACTCTTTGAAGAGAAACAACAAAGCGGCGCCACACCTCGAGGCCACGTGTGCTGACCCCTCATCTGGGCACCACTTTGACTCCCCTTGTGGGGGGCCCGGATCACCGGAGTGAAGCCAAGCAGAATCTTTGTCCTCTGTCAGATGGATGAATCCACTTAGCAAATTAGCAGGCCTTCTTTCCTTTCTGGCTTTACAACACACCCACAGACTGTGCAAACACACACACGCATACAAAATTGTGCATGAAGGCACACGAGCAAGCGCATGATGTGGTAAAGGCCCGGTCACGAGAGACTTGCAGAACCAGAAAGAAACATGAAGATGTTGGAGAGGAGATCGCAGGAAAGATGGAGGGGATAGAAAAAGAAAAATAGGGAAGCGATATTGAAAATGATAATAAAATATAATGAAAATATCCGTGCTGGTCTGTGTGAAAATTAATACTACAATATATTTACTAGCAGGCATCTTTAGCAGGCCTTTTTACCTTTTACATTTATTTTAACAGCATAGATTATTTTACAGTAAAAGTGTCACTCTGATATACTTGTTCCTGATCCTATCCATCCTGGTCACTCCCAATGAGAACCTCAGCATCTGTATCTCTGCTACCACTAGTGGCACTGTCTCTAGACCAGGGGTCTCAAACTCAATTTATTTGGGGGCCACTGGAGCTAGGGTCTGGGCGAGACTGGGCCGCATCAGGTTTTCAAAAAAAAAAAAAACAACCAAAAAACGCATTTAATAAAAACAGAAAATTGAATGAACTTCGCTTTGGTTCCAATTTTCTACAAGAAAAGCTCTGATAAAACATTCCACTGTTCTCAAATATCTTAAGTTTTATTTTTCTACACAAAATAAGATGAAAAATAAATAAACAAATCAGGAATAAAGAAAATCAATTAATCAGTAATAAATAAATAAAATAATAATAATAAAACGACAAATCATAAAAACTTAAGAAACCACATATAGTTGGTGGGTAGACAAATTATTTTTTTCAGATTAAAATTAACAAAGCATTATTAGAGCCCTGTAGACATGACAAAACACGACTATAGTCACATTTATTCTCTTTTTATTTACAACATATTGCGCAACTGCAGGGTCTTGAGACACATGCTAACTCGCAAACTAAGAGAGCTAGCGACCTAAACGGTAGCCTTCAAGTTATTTCCTTCAAACTTAAATAGCCAAAAACTTACCACTTCCACACGGATAGGGAGGATAACTATTAACAGTTATTTAACCTTTAACATGAACATTAATCAAACGTAATCATTTTTTCTGGGTACATGATACCATACAGCATCCATATCAAACTTGTGTGGGCCGCACTAACATTAAACTTTCATATCAAGGCAGGGGCCTCAAACTAGTGTCCTGCGGACCACATTTGGCCGCGTGCTCTAGACTAAACAACACAACCATGACAATGAAATCAATAAAGGTATATCCTCCAGCACTAACACAGATGATTAAGGTCGCCAATGTTTCATTTTCGAGCCAAGCCTGGATCAAACGTGAGAGAGGCCGCGGACCCGCTCTCTGGGGTCATAGCGGTACTCCTCCTCTTCCTCCTCCTTCAGCTGTTGCCTTTCAGCTGTATTATGACAGCGACTACAGATGACCTCGGCAGCAAGTACGCATCATTAGACGGCCATCTTTCAACTTTCCAGCAGGTTCTCACTAAGTGTGGCCAAGGTCGCGCTGCAAAGAATTCCAAACGTCCAAATGTCAGAGGAAGCTAAAGCGTTATTCTGTTCCGATTTAACCTGAACTATATCCTTCCTACTTCCTCTTTCTCATGCTCTTCTTCCCCCTCCCTCACAGACCCCTTAAAGTGTCTGGTGAGATTTGGGCTGGTGCCGCGGGTCTACTGGGGATTAGCAGGGCTTGAAGATGGAGAGAGTGTGAAAAAACACACACGCCCATATGCACACACCGTCTCCATCATCACATAAACGTGGTCGTGGACACAAATCAATAGGACAGCTTGGTTTCTGCAGGCTACAATGTGAAATAACTCAAATAAAATAAAGTCTGTGGAAGAATGGCATTACTTCTGACACTGGTGGGGCTGTGTGGGTATAACTCTATCGAGGGAAGGCTCGGACGGGGGAGTTTTCCAGCAGTGGTTTTTGTAATGGAAAGGTCATTTAGCCAATTCTCCAGGTGGGGGGGCTGCTCTGACACGGCTCGTTTGTCACAGTTCAATAACTGCCACTCCAGGGAGTGTGAGGGGGATACAAGCCTGAAGTGTGTGTGTGTATGCACTCAGGCGCTTGGAGTACACAGCTGATTCCCAAGGCTTGTCCCCTCCATTAGAGGCCTCAAACAGGGTCACAGCAAAGGCCAGCGAGTCACAGCAGAAGTTCCATGTGGAAACCTGCAAGGCAACTCGTAGGGCTTGTGAGGACAAGTCTACCAGTAAATGTTGGATATTTACTTTGAACTAGGGATGACCTGATCCGATCTTCAGGAATCGGGATCGGCTGTATTCATCACCATGTAGACACGTCTGTGATGTACCGTGGTGACGTTAGGTTTCATGTTGGACATTGGATATCAGTGGATACCCGTGCGTGGATGTATTTTCTCCGGGTAGTCTGAAAAATTAAAATTAAAATTAAAATTAAAATTAAAATTAAAATTAAAATTAAAATTAAAATTAAAATTAAAATTAAAATTAAAATTAAAATTTTTTTTATTTTTATTTTTATTTAATTTCATTTTTTTTTCCTGGAGACTCCTGGTCTCCTGGTATCAGACTACCCGGAGAAAATACATCCATGCACGGGTATCCACTGATATCCAACGTCCAACATGAAACATGAAACCTAACGCCACCACGGTACATTAAAATTAAAATTTTAATTAAAATTTTTGTTACATTTTAATTTTAAAAAAAAAATTAAACTGTATTATGGAAAGCAGGATTTAAATTTAAATTTAAGTTTTTTTTTATTTGAATTTAAATTCCTGCTTTCCATAATACTGTATTATAGAAAGCCAGATTTAAATTTAAATTTTAAGGTTTTTTTTTTTATTTAAATTTAAGGTTTTTTTTTAATTTAAATTAAAAAAAACCTTAAACTGTATTATGGAAAGCAGGAAGTGAACAAATGTAAAAGTTACTGATTGTAAAAGTACCAGATGGAGGGGTAGGATTTAATAATTTAATTTAATTCTTCCTACTCCTTTTGGACATGTGGAACTGTGAACTGATGATGTGATGCACTCAACTGTAATCGGATGCATGTTCAAATGAAATAAAACCATTACCATTACCATTACCAATCACATGTATCGTCTGTTCTCATGAAGTGAGTGTCTCGTGGCATCTGTAGTTATTACTGCTCTAACCTTAATCTACGTATATGGAATTAGATCTAATCCAGTCAAAATCAGTACAATGAAATCATATACAAATCAATAATGACAGGGGAAACTTTGAATTTAACCTCAGTCGGCCTTGAATGGTTCATACTGCTTTGTGGACATGTCCTGGGGTGTGCGTGATGCCTCAGTCTTTCACACTTCACTACTGAGTGGCTGCTGAGAGACACCTCAGTCTGTCCCTCTACTCAATTTGAAAATCAATAAAAAGCTTCAGCATGCTCGGTCATGTGTACTCTCATAGAGACACCCCAGGCGTCATCAGTTCATCCCAAGCGGGTGAACTGATTTGGGCTAATACCAACGTGACACTCTCACCAAGTACACAGCTACTACTGACTTCAGGAAAGCGTCGTGAAGTTCTTAAGACAGGTCTGTGGCTCCCTCTTGTGGCCATAAATGGAACACAACCTTTTAGATGTATGTTTAAGTAGAATGTGCATCTTAGTTATCATTTAATTGCAATATGGTGAAGGTGCTCGAAAAATGTAAAATACAGGTAGTACACTGATGAACCTGAAGAACAAATGCAAAATTGGTTTATTATGCAGTTAGCAGGCTGCACGGCAGCCGGGTGTTTAGCGCGCAGGCCTCACAGCTAGGAGACTGGAGTTCAATCCCACCCTAAGCCATCTCTTTGTGGAATTTGCATGTTGTCCCCGCTCATGCGTGGGTTTTCTCTGGGTACTCCGGTTTCCCCCCACATTCCAAAAACATGCTAGGTTAATTGGCGACTCCAAATTATCCATAGGTATGAATGTGAGTGTGAATGGTTGTTTGTCTATATGTGCCCTGTGATTGGCTGGCCACCAGTCCAGGGTGTACCCAGCCTCTCGCCCGAAGACAACTGGGATAGGCTCCAGCACCCTCCACGACCCCCATGAGGAAAAGTGGTATAAAACGAATGAATGAATGAAATTGTCCATAGGTATGAATGTGAGTGTGAATGGTTGTTTGTCTATATGTGCCCTGTGATTGGCTGGTGACCAGTCCAGGGTGTACCCCGCCTCACACCCGAAGACAGCTGGGATAGGCTCCATCACCCTCCGCAAACCTAATGATTATAAGCGGTAGAAAATGAATGAATGAATGAATGAATGAATGCAATAAGCACGTCATCATTCAACAGCATACTCATAACATCCTCTTAAAGAGCACTCCTCTATTTCCAGGTACTGTATTATGTACAGTATGTAGCTTATCTCCTGGAGGGTTAATATTTGCATCAAGTGTGGTTGCTGTAAACACGTGGTCAGTGACATCGTGGGGACAGAAGCTCTTCCTTATTCAAAATGACTCGCTGGTAAGTCAGGGAGTTGAGTTCAGAAGGAGATCCTGCTGACCTTAAATCATCTAACTTAGAGCTACAAAGCTGTTTATTGTCTTTACATCATAATCAAGGAACTATAGAAGATGACATGTTTGATGTTCAGAGATGCTTTCTGGGTAAGTCGCTGCCGTGTTTCATGTTTGGAAGTATTGAGAATTAAAAGGTAGCGACCACACGTTTGAAACAAAAAAGCAAACAATTGATTATTGACTGCTTCAGTTTTAAGTTCAGTCTGTACGATACATAAATAAATAGATATCAGTTTCTCAATAGTATTTCAAATTTTGTGTGTGTGTGTGGGGCTAGGGGTGGGGCATGACAAAAAAAATATTGAGAACTACTGCTCTAAAGTTCTGCATTTTCTGCACCCAATGGAGGATGCAGAATTGGCTCAAGAACGTGTTGCAATAGTTGCTGAGTAATACTTGTCATTGCATGGTCCTTAAGCAAGTGCATGTGTCTTCTTCTCTACACGTAGGGGTCAGATTTTACCTGCCACGCTGGCTATGAGGCTATGGTGCAACGTTTACGAGATGGAAGACAAATGTGCAAAGATGTGGAAGAACTTTTAAGAATGAGGTACACAATCACAGCAGAATATATAACTAAAGTTGACGAACTAATTCGACGCTATGCTCAGCATTGTGGTTGCAAATGCAGTTTAACATTACTTTTGACAAAAGTACAATGAAAATATATAAAATCTATTAATGTAATATTTACGATGTTACACTCTTCTGCATTCCAATGAAATAAAGAGACTGTAAGACTAACAAAAGAGCTTACTCCATTCATGTTCTATGGAACAAACACGCCAAGGTCCTCAAACCAATGCCCAGAGTGAACTCTCTTTTATTTATGGTTTGATTCATTTATTTATAATCAACCCAGGCCTAGTGCTCAAAAGAAATTGTTTTTCTAAAATAGTTTTAAAAAAGTGTTTCAGGATTTTTCCACTGTAGTGTTTTATAATTGTCTGTAATAAACAGGGCAGCAGCAGAGGAAAAGTATGGCAGGGAAATGGTGAGCATTGCCCGCAAAGCTGGAGGACATGCAGAAATCAGGTATTGTTATAATTGAACAGTTCCAAAACATCATAGTGTTCTTGACTGTGACAACTAACAATATATATATATGTCCAATGCAGCACTTTGAAAGCCTCCTTCCAGCAATTAAAAACACGTAAGTACATCGGACTGCAGAATGCTGTATTTCCCCCAATAATGGCAGGAATCCAGTTCTTCCAATAATCCACTGAAAGAAACTGATGCGGCTCACACTTCAGTCCATTGCGGCTCTATTGTGGCCACCAGAAGCATTCCGCAAGATTGAAATCCCAGTTGTAGTAATAATGTTGAGATTGTTTTTACCGCCAAAAAAACTAAATATTTACCTTGTTGCACATTCTTGCCTTGACAGTTGTGTCATATGCGGATCAAAACCATTATTTGTAGGCATACTGTATATTGTATGTATACTGTATCAAAAATGGCCCAAGACAATGGGAGGAAATGATTATGCGACCAGTCAGCATCTCAGGCCAAAAAACAAACCCCAGAGAGTCAGGTTTGCAGCTAGGATGAATGAATTTGGGTGGTAGAGCAACAGAACAGTGCACGGTTGTGCACGAGAAAGCAAACTTATTTTAATAAGTTTGGTACCATAAGGTTATGGCACCGTGCACAGCCCATGCCTCTACAAATGTGTGCTGCCATAGTGGTATACAAACTTGCAAGTTGCTAGACACTGACTACTTTATATCCAATTTTTATTCCTATATTATTGTCCCTTGACAATATATAAAAATAAAAAGGTTACACATTGCTGAAATCTGTGAGTAGCAGTCACTTTTGTGAGATACTGTATGCAACATCATAGGACCAAGCAGCATGTTCTATGTAAAATATGGCTGTATGTGGATATCTTTTTTAAAAAAAATAGTACAGTATTATCTCTGCTGTAACACACATCTACTGTATGTGACATTGCAGAAACTATTACTTCCGTTTCTAAGTACAGGAACCAAGAAGGACTCAAGAAATGGTTAATGTGACACATACTATCCTGTGTAGACTTAAACTTCTGCAATACACAAGCAGATATTATTCATCAACAGCACATTTGTACCAATAAAGACCTCTCTGCTTAAATAAGTACTTTATGGCAAATCAGCACCTGGTACCCTCTGCAGCTATGTAAATACAATGATACTTTTTGAAGGATTATTTCAATAAAGCTTTTTCTATTTCATGCTATTTAAGAATCCACTATACACAGTATGTGATGTTTATGACTGCAGAGATGGAGAACATGGGACTCTTTCACATACAACTGTCGGAGGCAATTAAAGAGGAGGTGAAAAAGATTGAGGCATTCAGGGAGCGACAGAAAGAGCAGAGAAAGAAGGTACGTGACAATGATGTATGCAACCTGGCATCGTTATTATTATGCTGTATAGTATATCATGATATCTAGCACAGATCTTCTGCACACTAACATTCTCTCATAAAACCCTTTAAATGTTTCTCCTCACAGTTTGAAAGCATCATGGAGAAGGTGCAGAAGAAAAAATTGTCTATGTTCAGGAAAACCATGGAGGTATTAATAAAACAATGAACACAACTGTTATGATGCTGAAGCCATGTCAAATGACTACATTATTTAGTGATTTGGCTACTACTTTTCACACCAAAATTCTTGAAGTTTGCAAGAATGTCAAAGGCGAGATTATTCAGACAAATCTAACTTCATCACCAAAAGATGGTGGCACTTAAAAATGCTCCATTACAGAAAACTAGGTCTGGGATCTCATTGCGTTGCATAAGAGCCTTAGTGTATTGAAACACTATGGAAATTGTCATCAAGATCTTATCTGTATAACGCTATCTGGAACATATTGTTAAAATACTCAAGGTTGCCATAAAATTTATCAGCAGTACTGAAATTATACATTGTCAATAAGCTTATTGAGGCGGGAATTCTATGAGGTCGGATCTTGAACTACAAGTATGAAATTTCCAACTTTCCAGTAGTCATGAATGCAACATAATGCATTCTGATGGCAAGTTTAGACTGCACTATGCTTTGACATGTAATGACGTTGAACCACCTGTTAACCCCAACGGACGATATGACTACGATATGACTTTGTGCAAAAATTAGCTATGCTATCAAAGATTCTTCCATCAAAACTAACTCCAATGGTATTTGTCAGCATTGTGGTATGATTTTTCTCTGTTAACATACTGTTGTTGTTTACCACTGTTAGCTAGCTCTTTGCTATGTTTGCTAACATGAGTAAGACCCACAACAGACATCGAAGTTTATCACTGTCACGGTTTTCCACCCACACCCAAAGCTATGATGATCATAAAATCATATATTGTTTTCTTACCGTTTCATCGTAATTTTGAGACTTCTACCGAACTTCCGGTAGAACTCATGTATCGCTGGGAGCCATTATATTTGCTACCATCGTCGATAGAACTCATGTATAGCTGGGCGCCATTATTTTAGCTACTTTCTTGTGACGTACAAAAGGGGAAAAAACATTCATTTGTACTATGGTAGGAAATAATTTACACCAACAAATTATTATTATTATTCTTGACACACTTTCAAACCGATGTGAGCGGCCAAACCGGAAACTCAAAGCGAACTACTTCCGGTTCGCGCCTAAACGTGAAAATACCTATGCAACGAAGTACGAAATTTATAATTATATTATTTGAACGTAATTCAACATTTTCTACAGTTATTCTTGTCATTTCTTGTTTGTCTTTCTACAGTCAAAGAAAAACTATGAGGTGAGATGCAAGGAGGCGGATGAGGCTGAACATACGACAAAGGCAGCCATTGCAGCCAAACAAGGGGAAAAGGTACACTGAAAAAAAAAATTTAACCAATGAACAATCAACATTAATTTTCTTCAGAAACAAACAACAAAATATTTTTAAAAAATAGGACATATGAATTTAATTGGCGATGCATTATATATCAACTAAACAAGTAAAATTCTGAGCTCAAATGACATAATTTTAAATGTACACTTACTTGAAATGAGTATATTTGTCACTGCTGTTGACACAGTCATCCGTGATCACATACTTTGTGTTAACACTATGGATGGGAATTTGACTAAATTCCTTGAAAAATGAACGCTTGATTAATCTATTGACATTCTTATATAACATTTGTAATGTCAGAATCTTTGCAGAATGTTTTGAACTCCTGTTTCCATGCAAGTGTTGAGCAGAATAGAGGAAGCGTTATGTCTGTAGCTCAGTTTCCCATAGCTGACCGCATACTAGTTTGAGAGTGAAAGCTAAACAATTGATTATGCCTATCCATAGCAGTAGTGCTACTGTTCAGACTGCATGTATTCAATAAAATGCATTTTTATAATCATAAGTCATAAAATCTATTTGTAGTACATACAGTGAAATGTAAATATCTATTTGACAGGTACGCCACAGGGCCAAACAATGCAGACAGTCAGTATGTGAAGCAGGTAAAATCCAGTGTTACCGCAACAATTTGCTTTTGTGTACAGTACTTGTATATACATGTAATGACTCCCTGACCTTTTGACAGAGAGGTTATACTTAACCAACATCACCCTGCTGGAAAGCGTTCGCCAGGACTGGGAGGAAACACACAGAAGCACGTGTGAGGTAACACAACTCTTACACACGGTCATAAGAAGTCACACCGCTTCCTCTTTGCGGACACAATTCCGCCTACAGGAGGGGAAATACGAGTCATGTGCAGTCAGTCAGCTAAAAGTGGAACATGGTCTTTTATGCTGATATTTTGCAGGTGTTCCAGCAGCTGGAAACCAATCGAATTAACATGCTCAGGTGTACCCTGTGGGACCACTGCAATCATGTCTCCATGCAGTGTGTCAAAGACGACGAGGCAATCTTACATGATCTTTATTTTGTGTAGTTAATGCGTGTTGACAACCAACACATTTCATTGATGTAACACATATATTCTAATGGATGGTCGCTCTTTGTCAAATCAGTTCTATGAGGAGGTGAGGAAGCACCTGGAACACTGTGACATCACCACTGACAACAATTGTTTCATCGAGATGAAAAGGACTGGTTGGCATCCACCAGGTGAACTTTGCTACTTTTATTTCTTACATAACCTAGATATGACCAAATATGACCTCCACCAAGGCCAGAAAATAATGTCTGTATGACTAAGTGGCAGTCACGTGCCTTATAAAGCGGCTGACAACTGCCACACACGGAAAGCTTGTTTCACACTGCAGCTCCATCTGCTGGAATCAGTGGGTTACTGCACCAGTTAGCACCAATGCAAAGCAGACTGTGATGAAGAAAAAGTGAATATAATTAATATGCATTGATATAAAAATGAGTTTATTCATCTGCACCAACAATTGAAGTCTTTTTACCTAAACCCGAATGTTTCTTGGAAATCAGTAACATATTATGCATAACAAACTTTACCAAAAAAAAAAACATTAGCTTGCATTCCAACAGAAGACTGTCTCAAATTGTGGGAAATACCTTAAAATGAACTTTTATCCAGTTCTGCACAAACATTTTACAATTCCTATAGGATAATACACCACCCTTCTATAAAACCTCATGCAATAGAGACTTAAAACTGTGAAAAGTGACAATAAATTTCTTGCTTGGAACCTTTATACAGATCTGGATTTCAGGTTGTATATACAGTACAGATGAATTGAATGAAATCCTGGTAACGAAAGAAGATTTCCTCCGACAGAGCCTATTGTATTTGAGAGCTATTACCCAATGGATGGAAATGGCCAAGCCCACCCAGCAGAAGATGTCCTGAGGAGGTGCGTCCCAAAAAAATTGATGGTTAACATACTGAATTCTTAACTTGGTCTTCTGGTTTATTCCAGGTGCTCTGATCCTCTACTGGGAGGTTCTGTGGAGAGAAACGGTCCTCAAAAACTCCCATCTAGCGGGGAAGGTAAGTCAAATGCTATTCAAACGTTTATCTTAGTACATTAAAATGTATGTTTTCATTAGCGCCGCAATGCTGCAATTGATTAAACATGTGCTACTATGTGACGTCCTACCTTCAGCTGAGATGTCAGATGGGTCATACGCATCACTGCCAACATTGGACACGGACACCTACATTGTGCTTTATAACTACACCGCACAGGTCATCACTACAAGTTATATTTGTTAGAGAAGATACTTTTTAATCTTGTTGGTCTCAACCTTGTTTCATCATCTGAATGGAATACTCAGGTGGCAGATGAGCTGACCATCTGCAGAGGTGATGTGGTTCAGGTCCTGGAGAGAGGAGAGGATGGCTGGTGGACGGTGGAGGGACACGGGCAGACGGGAATCGTGCCTGGGAACTATCTGGGAAAACCGTGAATAAACTCATAAAGGGTCAAGTGAAACAAAATCACTAGTGTTACTGAAAAAAGATACTAGAAACAGGAAACTGGAAGCAAATACATTGTTCCTGCTTAAATTCATCATTTCATTTCCCCTTTAAAGGAACAATATGCTGTAATTTTATATTCATCAAATAATAAGAATAATCGAAATAATAATCGGGTACTGTTGAGGCCGTACTCCTGCTAAAATTCAACTCTAAATCCCCCAAGTCACTTCCTGTCCACAAGTCTGGAAGACATTTATTCAAACGTACACAAGCATAAGTCTTATGTATGTCATATATGGCTTATTTTTATATATATATAATAATGGGTATGTCTAGGGTGCTCTAATGTTAAAAGAAAGTGAATGTAGACGGGTAAAGAGGTTTTCTATGCTCTAACTATGAAAGTATTTAGAAATAAGGAATCCTACTTCATGGAAATTCATTTATCTAGGTATGGTATGGAACCAATTCACCCAAATAAAGGAGGGACGACTGTACTGTTTGAAGATGACGCACAGGTGAATTTTTCTTCATTTTTCTCAAGCTGCTGCACCTACCCCCAATGTCTCCTGGTGCCTCACCCTTTGAAAACCACCATGTTTTAAATATGCATTAAAAAATAAAGTACACAATGTAAAATGAGGAGCAGTCAAGTTGAAATGTATGACTTTATTTGTTTGCTATTCAAATCGAATGTACAATTTTATTCATCTCCTCTTTCCTCACAGCTCCCGTGAAAATATTCCGGGGTCAATATATGTAACAGGTCAAATTAACTAAAGAAAACAGCACAATTTCACACACACACACACAATATATATATATATATATTTATAAATATAAAAGAAGTCATTCTTCCTAGTGGGCATATGACTAAACAGAGGAAACGCACACAAGGGCACGCATAACACTGATAATACACCCACTGACTGATAATACACTGGTGACTGGCTCACACTGTCTCACATGTCCACAGTGCTTCCATACTGAAGCGGATTAAGAAGGAAATTCACAGCATGAAAATAAAACGGAAAAAGAGTGTAAATGTGACTTCTTAGAAGTGTGTGGAGGGAGGGGGGGGTTAAATCATATTTTTTTTCTGTATTTTTGCCTCAACAACCAAAGCTGAATCACAGTACAAAATAGTACATAAGGAAATACATCCCACATAAAGCCTCTTCTCACTAGTACTTGTTTTTGTATGACATCTAATATACTGTAATTAGTAGAATAGGCGCAATTTCATTTAATATAATCAAATGTTTTATTTTTAATGTTGGTCAAATTCGGTTGAACCTCTCAATTTGAATGCTACATCATATCAGTCAGTTCACAATATGTCGCCGGTATTTGTCAAAACGAGACATTTTGAAAGCCGGTAACAAATCTCGCAAAACCTCAACTCGGCAACTGTGCTCACTTCATTTTATCATTGTATAATAGTTAACAATGTTACACTTTGAAAGGCTATGCTATACTGATTTGGATTAAATTATTTCCATTTCCATTACTTCTAGGGCTGCAACTAACAATTATTTTCTTAGTCGGTTAATCTGAAGCTTGTTGTTTTGACTAATCGAAAGAGGGACCGTGTCAAAATGAACCACACATAAAGAGTTAGTGGTTGGGCCTGCGACATATTAGAAAAGAGGCAAAAATGATCATCACTGTTTTCCAAAGTCAAAGCTGATGTGTGTGAATATTGTTTTATCTAAAACACAAACAGGTCTGCTTTCTTGGATGACTAAGGAAATTAGTAAAAAAAAATCAAATCACAATGACATATTTACATTTTTTAATTAATTAATTGGATCATTAATTAATCAATGATTCGGCAATTAATTGTTGCAGCTATGTGCCTATTTTTATAAGATTAAAAAAAAAAAGAAAAGTCAGCCATTAATACTTTGGCTTTTAAAGTGTTGGTTAAAGAGAGGAAAATAACACATTAAAAAGAACTTACAAAGCATGACGTCAATAATAATAAATAAGTGGTTCTTCCTGTTCGAGCCCCACTCGTTGCCAGTGTTCGCTACTTTATCGGATTGTGCAAGGTGTGCTTGAGCTTATATGCTTGAAATATATTTTACAACTACAGCGGAAATCTACCGTGAAGTGGTGTGACGCTCCCTTTCCCCCGACGCCGGCTTCAAGCGTAGCTGTTGGTGGTGACCAGCAGCTCGTACGCCGGGTCGTGACTCCGCCTGCAGAGCACCACGCAGGCGCAGAGCATGCCCAGCATCTGTTTGCGGACAAGGGAAGTGGTTTGGAACTTTTTTGTTGTACCACCTTTATACAATATCTAGCAGACAGCTACTAGATGATGAAACATTTCAAACACACAAACATATTGGAAGGGAACGCGTTATAGAAATGTGACAAAAAGTGTAACTATTGCAGGAATATTGTTGGAGCTTTTAAAATCAAAACGTTAATCCCAGGGCAAACACAATATGCTGTTTCTATATAATTAAAATTTGCATAAACCTTTAAACTGCATTACAGTTTGTTCCTCGCCACTTTAAGCGTCAAATTTCATGGCCTCACTTTTATCGCGTTTTTTGAAAAATACATTAGTTAATAAATCATGTTTTTTGGTTGAAAATGGCCTATTAGTAAAAAAATATATATACATATTGATGAAAATTTCATGTATTTATTTTCTAAATGAAGCATTTTCAAGCATAATGACAGAAATATAAGGCAACAGAAGAAGTATGTAGTATTCTACAATCGTCACTAGGTGTCAGTAATGTCACTGTAATATTCGGTAAGACACACAAGCACCAGACTAGATAGCCATAACAGGCTTTTTTTTTGCAGGTTTGAATTATCTCTCAACAGGCATAGTAATCCCTAACGCAGAGTAATGTTGCGGCTGTAACCCACGCCAAGTTGATGTTAACTCTGAATGTCACTTCCTGTCCACACCACAGGGACACATTTACAGAAACACACACCAGCATGAGTCTTTTTTGTCTTAAATTGCTTATTAACTCTTATTATGTGTAACATATTGAGTAATATGAGTGTAAAGGTGTTATTATAGGGGTGTTATTTCATATCTAGAGGTCTCTAATAATGTAAAAAAACATATTTTAGAAGGTCAAAATTGATAAATAAGGTATCCTACTTTGCAGAAATACTTTTGCACTATTATATTACCAATTGCAGTTGCAAAGTAAAAAAAAACAAATACTTTTTGATATTCTTCTACAAAGTTTTGTGTATTCCTGTTTGCATCCTTCAGTTGTTCTCACCTGTATTGACGCAAACGTGAGTGCGGCCCAAATGACGTACATCATTATCTCCTTTAGCTTCTTCACAACCAGAGCTTCACAGCCCTACAAATAAAAGAATAAAACAGCTTTGTGAAAACAAATTAATATGAATGACACAATTGCCATTGGAGTCGGTGTGTGTGTACCTCCTGGTAAAGGTCTCCTGGTCGGGTGAGGGTGCCGGTGCAATTGCTGATGTTGGGCTGGCAGCAGCTGACGGGGACACTGTTGTTTTTAGACTCTTTGAACCAGCGAGTGTTCCTCCAGTCCGAGTAGTTATGAATGCCGCAGCAGTGGAGCTGGCGATGACGAGAAAGACATTTATGGACATTTGCGGAATGAGTTAGGCAATGTAGCGGCCATTTGACAAGGCACAAAGAGGTGGTGATGCAGCATGTTTGATACAGCTTTAAGATGAAAAAAACAACCACAAGGGAGCAGAAGTGCATTTTATAAGAACTCTGCCTGCATCTCTTCCATTGAAATACTTCCCAACTTGTCACGCACCCCAAAATCTTTATTTATATACATATGAGCTTGGTATATACACCGAGTTTTCACATTTCATTACAGCCTCTCTATTTAATGCCTGCTCACAATTATAATTAGCGCATTTATAATAGGAACACCATTGGATGTTGTGAAATAAACATTGCCATATTGTACCACTTTTGATTTCCTCACCTGCCTCTGCACGTAGTCTATAGCGCGACTGGGAGCGTCCGTGTTGGTGCCGTTGTATTCATTGTAAACCTTCTGGATGGAGTGGTTCACCTCGTCCTCAACCTGGAACATGTTCAACATCAACTTTACCGCTCAAAACATATAGCCCCCTTCCCCCTTTTCTACTGTGCAACATGTCCCGGTTGTCTAGCACCTCATTGTAATGTACGTATCTATTGGTAACATTTTCCACCACTCTTCCAACCTCTTCTCTCTCATCATAAATCATCCTTATTGGTAAAAAGTACATCTTTCTCCAATCCCAATAACTTCCAACCCCTAAGTTTTAAAAAGAAGCTTACCTTTGCCCTGTATATGTATCCCAGCACCACCACCACACACTCTGTTACAAATACCAGCAGCAGAATGGCAGCAAACTAAAACAAGAAGACTACTATGTCAATAATTCAGTTTTACTGCACTCAAATAACACAGCAGTCAGGTGTGCACTCACAGTGGCCAGGCCGCAGGAGCTCTCACGTATTGTGGCGCAGCAGCCGATCAGGCCGATGATGAACAGGAGAGTCCCGACAGCGATTATAATGATGGCTGGAATCAAAGTGTACACATCCTCGAAGAAGTGGTCGTAGTCATCGTATGTGATGAACACGTAGGCGCCGATGTAGCACAAAATGCCCGCGGCGGCCTGCAGTTTGAGAAAGATAAATAGTGTATTATGAACAGTTGTCATACAACATTGTTATATATAGTATTAGTATGAGGTACCATCACATGATGATATATTGGATAATATTATTGTGAAAATGTATTGTATGCTTTACATTTACAGGTAGTATGTGTATATTTGTATTTGTATCCTATGTCTTCTACATACAATTTATATACCATCCAACATTTAAATCATTTAGGCATGCACAAAGTCAGAAATAAGGCCCTTTACATTTTGTTATATTTCTAATATTTGGTTTGCCTTATTAAGTACATAAGTGGGTCATTATATTAGGAATAGTCATTCAGCATAATGCAGTGCAGTTCTATAATAAGCGTATTATTAAATGTATACATCGCTATGCGTTACAATCTTTGTAAAGGCAGACAGTTTGTAATGTTTACATTATGGGATGTTCTGGCCTGCTGCCATTATCTAAAATAGCACAGCGGGTCAACAGATGCTGCATTACGTCATGGCGGCTGCTAGCGTCATAGTTTAGCTTGCTGCAGTACACGCTATTCCGTTTGTTTATTACAACATCGAACTGAAAATACATCGCATACATATGCATTATGATGCAAAGTAATGACGTTTACTGTGACTCGCCCGACGTTAAATCCCGAATACTGCAGAGCATCCTTGGCGCAGTGCTAGCTTGCTAAAAACAGCCGTTCATCCTCAATGGGTTTGCGGCACACCGCACAACCTTTAAACTGTAGTTTGCTTACCCAAAATATGAGATTGAGGAAAACCAAGACGGTTTTGGATGACGTGATTCCACACTGACCCATCGTTGCGTCACAAAACGGGTAAAGACTATTATCGTTGCGTCACAAAACGGGTAAAGACTATTACAAATAGTGATGCACCTGCTGCACTTTAACGTTATGATAATAAAATGGCTACGGTCACCCCGCCCCTCTGTGCAGCTTCTTAAGGTCTCCACCAATCGGAAAGCGGCAAAGGCAAAGCAACGGTCACGTGGTCTCTTGACGTCACGACCATACCACGGACAGACGAGCGAGACTCCACGCAATATTATAAACTCTGTTATTACTATTTTCTAACTTAGCCTTTTTTAAGTGCTATTTTAATATTAAAAATTAAATGTTAATGTTTTGTATGGCTTTATTAGTAATAAGTATATAAGTCGCAAGCAAAAATCCGGGGTCAACAAAAATGGCCTCCATTGAAGAATGGTCACAAGGTGGCAGTATAGATTACAAGTTTTGCAAAATGGTGTGGCGCTATCCCATTTAGGCTAAAATTCTACAGTTTTACAATATTGTTCGCGGAACAAAAACACAGTAAGAGCATTAATGTAAATATAAGTCATTCATTTCATTCATTAATTTGCTCAAGTGACAATTCATGACGACCATTTTAGTTTCCTGGTGTTATAATTCAAATGTCCATTATATGTGTAGTTATGTAAATTATAAACAATTGTTTGTTAGAAAGACCCTGTGCTGATGCGTACAACCATGAAAGTTGATAGATCATCACTATAATCTAATACACATATAAGAGTAACAATGGTTTGTGACTAATGAAGTAAATGTAAAAGTCACAAGACAACCTGTAGATACTAAAAGAAATCCAGGAGGTGCGTGTGTGTGTGTGTGTGTGTGAACTAATGGGAGATGTGCTCAAATTGCTTAGAGACATACGGGTCCAGCACAGTTAACACTCTGCAACATGTCTGGATTTGTATTTCCAATGTCGGGAGACAACAATAATTGCTCACATGCGGCCACATGAATTAATGAATACAAATCCTGTATCAACACATTATGATGCGACATTCATTTATACAAAACATGGCTTGTCCAGAGTTCAATCATTTATTTAAGAGTTAAGACAGAATCCGCCTCCAAAAATAACTAAACAATTTTAAAAGTAATTTAGACATTTAAAAGTGTAGGATGTTGGTGTAGTTTTTGTTGTATTTTACAGCTTTTAAGTTTTATTTACATTCGTATGATGTTATGATGATTTTAGTTTAATTTATTTACGTATTTTCCAGACTGTAAGTCACACTTTTTTGCATGGTTTGCCTGGTCCTGCGACTTGTACCCTGGAGCGACTTATATATGGGTTGTTTTTTCCACACTGATAGTGGTATCAACTACTCCTATCACCTCTGTACTACTGACAATTTACAATGTAAATATCAACTTATAAAGACAACTGAAGGGCTATATCCACACAAACGTTTTCATCCTCTCATTTTCAAACAAGCATTCTGGGTGACCTGAAACTGTACTGCTTTCCAACACTCTAAAAAGTAATTCAGAGTATCTGTTGACACCACTTGATTTAACACACAATGCAATGTAAAAAATGTAATTAATTGATTTAGATAAACTTTCTAAGTTGCTAACTTTATTTTTTAAGTTATGTTCAAATAATAATAATGTTGGCTATTACATGAACTTAATTTAGCATGTCATATACACTGAAATTTTATTGTTGGTAAGCTTAAAACAAAATTCAAGTTGCCATGACTTAATAAAATTAGCTTGGTAACGTAATTTCTCTCAACATTAACCTTTCCATTTAAAGTTCCATCTCCTATATATATGTATATATATATAAATAAATATATATATATATATATATATATATATATATATATATATAAGTTACTGCTACTTAAAAAGCTGTGTGCATTGTTATTATAATTAAGTAGACAACAAATTAAACTACTTTGAATAAAATGATTAAGTCAGTTGACTTAACATATTTTTTTGAGTTACAAACTTAAAAACTTGTGCCTATTACAACAATTATTCAGTAAGCATTACTTAAAATAAGCTTTGAGTAAAGAGGAAAAGCGAATTCGTGCAATACAATATTGTTTGTTGGTTCAAAGCAATTTCAAATTAAGTTATCATAACTATGAAAGATGAATGGAAACTGTTGCGTTGATTTTTTTTGTTGAGGCTAAACATTTATTTTTTTGAGTGAACGTGGGAAAATCTGAAACAGGCAATACAAAAACGATGACGTCACCGACCCACCACCGCCTTTGTGCACGTGACCAGAGATGAGTATGGATGACAAGCCAACATAATATCTAAATATTTCGACAGCCATGACTCACCTCAGTGGACGTTCCCCTGATATTTTGTTGTCTTGTACTCCATCACGACTCGAAGAAGCAATTTCACTTCTCATAAGCGGAAGACGACAAAGTTATTAGTGTGACTCGTGTAAGTCAGCTGGTGCGACTTACAGTCCGGAAAATACGCTAGTTGTAATTATTAATTTATCGGGACCAAATACCAGTCAAAAGTTTGCATACATATACTAATTCAATAGCATCAAGAACTGTCTCCAAACTTTTGATTGGTAGTATAACGTATTGTAGCGTCGCTGGGAACACTTCCTGGTTCCCAGCGTGCTTTGCGGCAACGTCGATGTAAATAGCGCTTCAGTTTGTAGTTTGAAATCGCATTAGTTGTTCATTGTTGTTCTGCTTAACTAGTGAGAGTGTCTTGTCTGTTTTTTATTTGTCTGTATTTGTGATGTTTTGGGGTTTTTATTGTTGTCACACGTCTGTTTGTGATTAAAGTAAGCGTTTTCCTGTTACAAGATCCTTTGGCGCCACAGTATAAATGACATAAACATGTTGAATGCATTCATACCAGCCTTCAAAATGAACATTAAGGTGAATAAATGTATATGTGTATGTTGGATTTAATAAGCCAAATATTAGCAATCATTCCTTTTCATCGCCACAGTTGCAGCACCTCTCTTTTAAGATACCATATTAAAAGAACATTTAAATAAAATCCCAAGGATTCTGTAACACTGTAACACCATTATTGATTGGAGGTGCTAACTCATCACTTTTTACAATGAACAGAAATAGCAAGAAAGTTCACACTGACATCAGACCGACTTATTCATGCAACCAAAAACACCATTTATATAATCTGCCAATTTTTATTTATATAAGTGCTATTTTGGACATGATATTGCAGGACATGGAAGAAGGTTTCCACTCATACGAATATGCATATATCCTCACACAAGACTGGAACACAAATATGATGATGTCACAATCTGCGGCCATTAGTATGAATACAAGCTAATTGAAGTTAAATGACATCATAAGGTTATGTAACCACATACATCATGTCAGATTACATGTGATTGGATGAAATGTCCACAAAGAAATGTTTTCTTCCTTTCAGGTCAGAGTGACAGCAGTGGAAATCATTTTATTGACTATAAATATGCAAACAAGAACATTTGGTCAACAAAAAAAAGACGAGCCAATGGCACTAAGTGAGTTGAAAATGGGAGTAATGGGTTACAATCATGAACAGTGGACTGTGCAGTGTGACGACCTTCCTTGATGGCCATCATGGCGTCATCCATCCTCCGCATTACTTTCTCTGCGTGTAGCTCTCTAAAATCCTCATCAGGATGTCCGCCTCCTGCCCCGCCAACCCAAACACAAAAAAAACAATAACATTGTTACATTTGTTGAATTTGTAAATCCAACACCCCAAAACAAGCAAGCCTCACCTGAGCTTTAAAACGGCTTTCTTGCGAGTCCACCTGTGTTTGCATCGCCACCCGCAGGAAGTCCTGGAAAAGCTCACTGAGCGAGCTGTGACCCCCTGGCAGGGATACCTCTGCGTCTCCATCACCTTGGCCCTCAGCAGAGAGCAGAGGATCGTCCATCACACTCTTCTTGCCCATGAAATGTCCTGACAAACATCAGGTGTTAGTATCATTTACATTTGGAAATACTGTCAATTTGTAGAGTCACTGTACATTTACAATATAATATACACTAAATTATAAACCATATTAAAAAAAAGAAAACATCCAAAAATAATCAGTTAAAAAAATGAATCATCCATTTTATCGCATTATATTCAAAGATAGTTTTCAAAAGCAGATGCATGCTTTTAGGTATATTTAGTGTGAAGTACTTATGATTTAATATAAAAAAGAAAAGTGTATCCTTAATAGTGGAAATAGACAACACGGTATGTGCAGAAGTAACTGTATTTGGCTTTTGCTTTAAATAAATACGCCCCAGCTGACTTTGGGGCGAGAGTTTGGGAACCCTGGACTGGTCAGCAGCCAATCACAGGGATGAATATTTTAAAGTTGGAACTTTTTTAACTAGTGGTAACATACACTCCAGTACAGTATGTGACATTTTACCACATAATGCAGCATGGAACTAAAAAAATATATATAAAAATACATTGAAAAAAAGCACATTTTAATTTTAGCTGAAGAGAGTAAATGAATGAACGTATTTTGCTTCATTGGCACAGGATGCACAAATTGACTTAATAATAATAAATAAAATAATAATAATAATAAAATAAAAAAAATAATAATAAAAGATATTTCTTACCTGTTGCCCACAGATTCCCTCTGGGGTTGACTTTAATTTTGGCCACTTTATTCCTAAGCTCGGTCAAGTCGAAGCTGACTGCTGAGGTGAAAGAAGTGAGAGAAAAGAAAAGAAGGTAAATCAATAAGCCGCACTGGCACACGTTATTCACTGTGAGACCCTTCATGTTGTACTGTGAAGCACAGTGTGTGTGTGAGTCTATGTGTGTCTATGTGTGGAGCATCCTTGCCGCTTTTATAGGCGCTCCGGGCCTGGGCCCGCCTCCCCTCACCCCCTTCATTTATGATGCCTGTTACGCACCATGCAATACATTATCATTTTTTAAACGGCATACCACAAGCTATGGACGCCGTCTTTAGAAGTGAGTACCACTTTACAGTAGATACACAGAAAAAAATGACAGTTTTCATAATGTTAAGGTCTATATAGACATACAGGACACTTCATTAGGTAGTCTTCAAGCTGTGATGCACAGCAGCTTAACAAAAATAAAAAAAACCTGTAATGCTAACATTGTTATCTTTTTGTTATGTTAAAGGCAAAATTGGTCATTCAGTATATATTCTCACTAGTTGACAAGCTGTGAGCTGCATCAGCTTGACAAAAATAAAGAAAACCTAGTTATGCTAACTTTTTGTTATGGTAAAGTCAAAATTGGTTGCAACATTGAAGGCAAAACTGGTCTGATTTTCAGTGAGAAATCATTCAGTATATATTCTCACAAGTTGACAAGCTGTGAGCTGCATCAGCTTGACAAAAATAGAGAAAACCTAGTTATGCTAACTTTTTGTTATGGTAAAGGCAAAATTTGTTAGTGAGAAAAACATACAGTATGCACACTTACTGGAAGAATATACACTTACGGGGCACTTCATTAGGTAGTCTTCAAGCTGTGATGCACAGCAGCTTAACAAAAATAAAGAAAACCTGTAACGCTAACATTGTTATCTTTTCGTTATGTTAAAGGCAAAATTGGTTGCTACATCAAAGGCAAAACTGGTCTGATTTTCAGCGAGAAATCATTCAGTCTATATTCTCACCAGTTGACAAGCTGTGAGCTGCAGCAGCTTGACAAAAATAAAGAAAACCTAGTTATGCTAACTTTTTGTGATGGTAAAGGCAAAATTGGTTAGTGAGAAAAACATACAGTATGCACGCTTACCGGACACTTCTTTAGGAGGTTTTCAAGCTGTGGTGCGCAGCAGCTTAACAAAAATAAAGAAAACTTGTTATGCTATATTTTTGTTATGGTAAAGGCAAAAACGGTTTGTTTGTTTTTTTTTAGATAATACAATGACAAAAGCATACAGTATGAACACTTGGAAGAATATACACTTACGGGGCACTTCATTAGGCAGTTTTCAAACTGTGATGCACAGCAGCTTAACAAAAATAACGAAAACCTGTTATGCGAACTTATTGTTATGGTAAAGGAAAAATTATTATTATTTTTTAGACAATACAATGACAAAAGCATACAGTATGAACAATTCCTGGAAGAATATACACTTACGGGGCACTTCAGTAGGCAGTTTTCAAGCTGTGATGCGCAGCAGCTTAACAAAAATAAAGAAAACCTGTTCTGCTAACTTATGGTAAAGGAAAAATTGGTTGGTTTTTTTTAGATAATACAGTATGCACTTACACTTATCGGACACTTTAGAAAGTTATCAAGCTGTGGTGGGCAGCGGCTTGACAAAAACAAAGAAAACTTGTTTTACTATGTTAAAGGAAATGTATTGGTGTTTTTTAGTTCATACAATGAGAAAGGCAAAGAGTATATACACTTACTAGAGACTTCACTAGGCAATTTTTAAGCTGTAAAGCAAACAGCTTGATGAAAATAAAGAAAATTTGATCAACTATCGTTATCAGGCAATAAGAAAACACTGTCAGCATGTTTATGATTGTGGTTGTACAGTAGATTGCAATGGTGTACCATCATTATGTTCACCACAAGAAACCACAGTAAGTGATGTTAAAAATATTAAAAATAGATTAGAAATTGTCAATTCATGTCCATAAACCGGCACCACTCATCCTGTGTATTTGTAGTCCAGTTGCAAGCTGACATTTGGCCAGTTGCAACACGCTGCTCTTCATTACCACGCTCCTCCGGGGACATGACAAACCCGCTATAGCGCCTCCAAGTTGCCGAGACAGACACTGCTGATAAACTCGCATGTTTTGGTGCTTCAGCGCCGTTCCTTGCTCTTTTCCATAACCTTTGCCATTCACACACACACATACGCTGCTGAATGTCAGTGTGATTAAAAGACTGTCGGAAGCATCAGGTTATCATTAGCGACAAGTTCGCAGTTAAGATGAACTGCTTATTTTTGGGCTTCATTTAGCCGTTTAAATGCGATTCGCTCTGGGGAACGTTTCGACAGATACAGCAGGTGTAAAGGTCACTCGGCCCCGGGTTTTTTTGGTGTTATTACCCGCGGGGACCACAAGTTAAAAAAAAAAACTAACAGAGGACCACTGCTAATCACTTTCCATCAAAGTTCAAGTGCCTCAAATCATGTCAAGTATCGCATTACATGACTGTCTCCATGTAGTGGATACATATTACTGTGTGATTGCTGTCGAGCTAAAAATGTATGTTTACCCTAAGATAAATGAGCATCAGACTTAGAATGGACCACATTAACACCCTCTGCAGAATCTGTCACACTCTACTGACCTCATAAGATTATGTACAGTGAAGAAAATAAGTATTTGAACACCCTGCTATTTTGCTATTTCTCCCACTTAGAAATCATGGAGGGGTCTGAAATTTTCATCGTAGGTGCATGTCCACTGTGAGAGAGATAAACTAAAAAGAAAAATCCAGAAATCACAATGCATGATTTTTTAACAATTTATTTGTGTGATACAGCTGCAAATAAGTATTTGAACACCTGTGTATCATCTAGAATTCTGACCCTGAAAGACCTGTTAGTCTGCCCATTAGAAGTCCACCTGCACTCCATGTATCATCCTGAATCAGATGCACCTGTTTGAGGTCGTTAGCTGCATAAAGACACCTGTCCACCCCATACAATCAGTAAGACTTTAACTTGTAACATGGCGAAGACCAAAGAGCTGTCCAAAGACACCAGAGACAAAATTGTACACCTCCACAAGGCTGGAAAGGGCTACGGAGCAATTACCAAGCAGCTTGGTGAAAAAAGGTCCACTGTTGGAGCTATCATTAGAAAATGGAAGAAGCTAAACATGACGGTCAATCTCAATCGGAGTGGAGCCCCATGCAAGATATCACCTCGTGGGGTCTCAATGATTCTAAGAAAGGTGAGGAATCAGCCCAGAACTACACGACAGGACTTGGTCAATGACCTGAAAAGAGCTGGGACCACCGTTTCCAAGGTTACTGTAGGTAATACACTAAGACGTCATGATGTGAAATCATGCATGGCACGAAAGGTTCCCCTGCTTAAACCAGCACATGTCAAGGCCCGTCTTAAGTTTGCATATGACCATTTGGATGATACAGAGGAGTCATGGGAGAAAGTTTTATGGTCAGATGAGACCAAAATAGAACTTTTTGGTCATAATTCCAATAAGCGTGTTTGGAGGAAGAAGAATGAAGAGTACAATCCGAAGAACACCATCCCTACTGTGAAGCATGGGGGTGGTAGCATCATGCTTTGGGGGTGTTTTTCTGCACATGGGACAGGACGAGTGCACTGCATTAAAGAGAGGATGACTGGGGCCGTGTATTGTGAGATTTTGGGGAACAACCTCCTTCCCTCTGTCAGAGCATTGAAGATGAGTCGTGGCTGGGTCTTCCAACACGACAACGACCCGAAGCACACAGCCAGGAAAACCAAGGAGTGGCTCCGTAAGAAGCATATCAAGGTTCTAGCATGGCCCAGCCAGTCTCCAGACCTGAACCCAATCGAAAATCTTTGGAGGGAGCTCAAACTCCGTGTTTCTCAGCGACAGCCCAGAAACCTGACTGATCTAGAGAAGATCTGTGTGGAGGAGTGGGCCAAGATCCCTCCTGCAGTGTGTGCAAACCTGGTGAAAAACTACAGGAAACGTTTGACCTCTGTAATAGCAAACAAAGGCTACTGTACCAAATATTAACATTCATTTTCTCAGGTGTTCAAATACTTATTAGCAGCTGTATCACACAAATAAATTGTTAAAAAAATCATGCATTGTGATTTCTGGATTTTTCTTTTTAGTTTATCTCTCTCACAGTGGACATGCACCTACGATGAAAATTTCAGACCCCTCCATGATTTCTAAGTGGGAGAAATAGCAAAATAGCAGGGTGTTCAAATACTTATTTTCTTCACTGTACGCTTGGTTGCCGTTACTGTAACTAACATTGCAGTTTTTTTTAATCAACTTTAAGTGTATTCAATTGCAGTGAATAATTTTCTTGAGAACAAGAAATCATTGTAGAACTTAAACATTGTCTTCTTACAAGGTTGATTCTTACTAGTTCTTATCTCACCAGGTGCTTGTCGCTGCTGCCCTTCCATATAGTGTTCATCAGGATTTTACAACAAAGTAACAAAGTATTCCAGCAAGTCTCTAAACAGGGTACCATTGGCCAGTACTGTTAAATAGTGGAAACTCTAGTTTTCTAATGCCTCCTTTCTGGTATACTGATTTTAAGTAATTGCACAATATTGCACATCATTTTATTTTACTCATATTGACTCTTAGCAGTCTTAATAAAAAGATGTGGATGGAATACTCCCAAACAATAGTCAACCATCTTAGATCACACCCCCAATACCAAAATTTCACCGTGTTTATTTGTTACTATCACTCACTACCCAATAAGGCTCATTCAAGTACATTGTCGTGTTAAAGACACTGCCAAGTCCAACTGTGTTCATATATATCTATTACAAAATGTTCTGTGATACCAAAAATGCCCGTTTTTTTATTATATAAGAATGAAAAATACCACCCCATGGGGCCAAACAAGTTGCAAGTCCCACCACTTTGATACAGAAAGCAAAAACAAATAGATGGTTAACAATTGATTGGTAATCATTTCTATGCATGTCACATTGTTTTATGCGTGTAAAACTATAGTTTTAAATAATTAGTTTTCATTAAAACCGTGTGTTGACAGTTTTCAATTGGACTGTGTGGATTCCTACGGGAAATACGATCATACAATTCGTTTTTTGCTGAGCCTTTGGAAGGGTTTACAGTCGTAAAACTGAGATAAATTTGGACACCCACACATTTTACTGAACATTGCGGTGATGAAACACAAAAGGTTATGTCCCGTTACAAACACGGGCATCAAGAAACACTGAAAATACTAGAAATATGATTTGACAATCATTTGGGTCCAAAAAAAATGTAACAACATTAAACTCTAAAGAAACTGTCAGCAACAATGCCATACAGTAATAGATGAGTCCCAAGGCTTTTGATAAAATGCAAGACATTAAATAATCCATAACGGATGGTAACCAGATGCCATATTTAATAATGTTCAAAGTCATCATAAAATACTTTTTCAAAGACAAAGACTAAACAAAAAAAGAAACAGGGCTTACATCCACTTTTAAGTATGCCGTTTATGACCACACTTTCAAATAACAGCCTCGTTCCCTCAAAATGTTTTTTGTAAAGCTTGGATTTATGCCCCATATCACCCCATTTTTACGAAATGTTCTAAAAAAAAAAAAAAAAAGATAGAAAAACGATAAGCTGGCTGAGCTGGACAGAACTTGCGCGTGAACTCATTGAGGTTTCCTGGACGTTGTTATCATCATCACTCCCGGTGGACCAACACAAAAAGACCCAGAACGAAGAGAACGGCGTACTGCAGAGGGACAATGCACACAATTAAGAGGGTGACGCAGCGGACACATTGATGGTAATAAGTGCAAACAAACCTACTTTGAACTTGGGGTAATCGTTCATGAGAATGGTGACGATTCCGATGTATGGCACAAAACTGGAGAGAAAAAACATTTAGGATAGGGGTCCACCGTGCGTCAGTCATAGTGTACACTTGAAACAACGGTCTGAGTCCTTGAGAAGTGAATATGGGTTAGTCTCCTGACAGGGGTGGCATAGAGGGCGCCATCACAGTGATTTATTTGCGGCTACAACCAAGTAAAAGGGAAATGGTGTTGATTTTCCCGGAGTATTCCGGGAATATGGGGGTATCGGACCAGCTAATTGTCCGTTCCATGTATGACCGGTGTCAGAGTTTGGTTCACATTACCGGCAAAAGGTCGGACCCGTTTCCAATGATGGTTGGACTCCGCCAGTGTAGCTTGTTTAGGGCACATCCAAGTCCCAGGGAGACCCAGGACATTTTTGGACTCATTTTTCTTCTTCTATTGACTGATGATCTTTCTCAAAATATTTTCTTTTTATTCCCATTATGATTCTATGGAAGGTGACGTGTGTTACTGCAGCCAGAACTAACAATGTTTAAAAAAAGAAAATGCATATTTGATTCGCCCGCCCGGCTATTTGAGGTGCACGGATTTATGCTATTTTTAGTGACATGCTGACACTTCATTTTATTATGCAAATTGCTAACTTTCAATGTTGCTTCCTTTGGTACCCCTTTCAGGAGATTGACCCATATGTGAAGTAAAGGAAATGTCAAGTGTTGGCCTTGATTTGCCTCTCGCTCACGTAGGTGTTCCACCACAATCCAATCTTCTTCAATATAATTTAACAATCAAAAAAAATAATAGAGGCATGGGCCCCTAATCTAGTCAAGTGCTCAAATCACCTTGAAGTGTTCGCCTCAAAGGAAATGTCAAGAAGGACCTCGAAAGTCGGTGTACCTTGTAGTCGGATCATCAGCGTATTATTGTGACGTATAAAATACTTGACTGCAAACAACAGGATGACCGTTCCCGCAGGCATCTCTAACGGCTATGTTATCATATTGACAAATATAAGACGACCACTTTTCTTAGTCTCCAAGAAAGTTGGAGAAAAAAAAAATCTGAATTTCAAAAATCAAATCCATATCTGTGAAATGGCTGACTGCAATAAAACAATCATATTTCTTAACCACTGGACAATTATTAAATGACCCTGCTTCATTGATCACCATTATATTAACATCGTCTTAATTCAGCTTGTATAAATGTCTCAACCACTTTTCAGGCTTCTCTTGTCATTTGACATTAGATGTTGCTCAACTGGCCATATTAGTTGATGAGCCATTGACCTCCACTCATGAGTCTGTGGCGTTGATGTCTATGAAGGACAACGCAACGGCAGAAGACATTTATGCACACATATCAATGATAAACACTAGCACAAATATTTAAGAAGAAATTAAAAAAAAAAAAAAAAACATGTCACGATACTTCAATAGAAATATTTCTCTGTAAATTGATCCATGTGATGCATTACATTTTTAGCCTAATGCATGTTCAAATAAATAAAAAAAAAAAAACATTACCATACAGTACCTTAACTTCTTAGCACTAAAACAAGGATTTGTTATTTATAGATAATTATGCTATAATCGTAAATCTCTTGTCCCGACAAGATCTGGGACACAGTCACCATTAAGACTGCCTGACTTGAATACGAACCACCGTATTTCCTCAAGTAGTGGTCTTCCCTCTAATAGACTCAGTATGCCAATTAGTGACCACGTCATGCGTCATTTCCACTTGCAACAAATAGGCACTTGCCTTAGACGCTTCTGAGTAAAAAGTGATTCAATTCATAAACGTTATTGCACACATACACACACATATACAGTGAAACCCTGGTTGGTGCCGTTTAACTCCTTCCAGAAAGTTAGACTCTGAACAACCTATTAATTTCCCCAGAGAAAATGTACTGTTCCAGAAAGCCAAATATGCAAAAAAAAATTTTTTTTTTGGTTTTGCAATTATAGTAGAAATGGTAAAATAAGCCCGAAGTCTGTGTCAGACTTCCTTCTTGAAGGTTGGTCATACGTCACAGCGTGTACTGCTACTTTGAAGGATTATCCTGGCACTATCTTGTGCATATAATCGCCAAGCTATTGAACAATGTTGGATTGAAATGAAAGCATTGGCGAGTGCGTTTCTAATGGCGACCTGTGTTTAACTCATTTTAGTGACATAGATTGCTTTGACTTCACTCTTCCACCAGGTGTCACTAATGTTGCTTTTCACTTAAGCAACAACTCTCCAAATGTGTTCCGCCATATTCTAAACTAATGGGAAAATCGACAGAAACCGAAGCCTTCATTCATTAACTCATTTTCTACCGCGGGGGTTGCTGGAGCCTATCCCAGCTGTCTTCGGTCAAGAGGCAGGGTACACCCTGGACTGGTCGCCAGCCGATCACAGGGCACATATAGACAAACAACCATTCACACTCACATTCATACCTATGGACAATTTGGAGTGGCCAATTAACCTAGCATGTTTTTGGAATGTGGGAGGAAACCGGAGTACCCGGAGAAAACCCACGCATGCACGGGGAGAACATGCAAACTCCACACAGAGATGGCCAATTGTGGAATTGAACTCAGGTCTCCGAGCTGTGAGGCCTGCGTGCTAACCACTAACCACTGTGCAGCCCATGTAATATTACATTATGCTATATTATGTCTTAAATGAATCATTTTCTCTTACTATGTCGACTATAACATGCAAACTCCAGAAAGAGAGGCTGTGAGGCCTGCGCGCTAACCACTCGGGACACCGTGCAGCCGGAAACCACAGTGGAAATATTTGACGTTGACCAACGCTATCTGAGGTTCCACTGTATGTTATGTGAAGACAACATCTTTAATGCCGATTTGCAGAAGCTGGTTGACTTCCCCTTCCAGTTAAGATCCCCTCCCACTGTGTTTGAAAATAATTGATCACTTTCTGCCTAAGGTTTTTCTTTATCAATGTCAACATCATCTTTGTCCGATAAGCTGTCTTCTTCTGTGTAAAACAAGAAACTAATGGTCCAAGATATTTTTGCAAATACATATATTAAATAGTGTCTAATTACCCCCGAGCACGTCCCACCACATCCTTTTTCTCCAGCCAGTGTTGTCCCGGCTTGTACAGACCTCGATCATCCACGGCATTATTGTCCCCTTTGGTCAAGAACTTAATGTCGCCATTTTCCCTGGGAAGAAATTACATGCATGATTTTCAGGGTCACAACAATACATTAAATGCATCCTTTAATGTAATTCAGTTATACTTTTCGTGAACTTTAACTACTCTGTGAACTATGGGGATCTCTCTGCCCTCTATCCTGAAGACGACGATCTCTCCAGCTCTGATTGGGTCTTCGACACGGTTGGTCAGGAAGAGGAGGTCTCCTCGGTGGAAAGCTGGTTCCATGCTGCCACTGGAATTGACAGGGAAAGCAAAAACTGTTGTTGGCTAACAGACAGATTCAACAATTCCCTTCCATTTTCCACATGTACGGAACAGTTATTACTTTTAGCGGTTTCTCTGATTATGTCAACTATAGTTGCTTAATGTGTGTGTGTAAAGGTGGTTATTTGGGTGTTATTGCATATATTTAAAACTTCAGAAACAGGTTTTCTATGCAATACCTTCTAACATATTAGGTTTATAAATAATGAATCCCACTTTGCGGAAATTCACTTACTTTTGGTCTAGCATGGAACTAGTTAACCATGATAAACAAGGGATTACTGTACTTGTTGACAACTTTAGTTGCGGGCTGCACGGCGGTTGAGTGGTTAGCACGCAGACCTCACAGCTAGGATACCAGGTTTCAATTCAACCCTCGGCCATCTCTGTGTGGAGTTTGCATGTTCTCCCCGTGCATGCGTGGGTTTTCTCCGGGTACTCCGGTTTCCTCCCACATTCCAAAAACATGCTAGGTTAATTGGCGACTCCAAATTGTCCATAGGTATGAATGTGAGTGTGAATGGTTGTTTGTCTATATGTGCCCTGTGATTGGCTGGTGACCAGTCCGGGGTGTACCCCGCCACTCGCCCAAAGACAGCCGGGATAGGCTCCAGCACTCCCGACCCTCGTGAGGATAAGTGGTAGAAAATGAATAATATATAGAGTGGAAGCAAGCAGTCCATTTTGAATGTCCTTGCATGGCTGGTGAATGCACTCTGCCTTACAGTCAACTGCCTCATCATAACTTGAAATAACTTCCATTAAATTGTATGACTTTTTCAGCGCATGTGTGATACTTTTACTCAAGTATTTCTGATGTTTTTCTGATGTTTTCCAAAACTATAGGAACTTACCTGAGTACAACCACAATGGGGCTCTCACTGCCGGTGACAACCATGAGTCCTTTCCAAATCATCAGAGCAGAGGAAACTATCATACCAAAGTTGAGCACCTGGTAATAGAGCTGGCGTGTAGATAGATCAAAGAGACTTGTGTCAGTAAAACCCCAAAGCAAATCCTGAATACTGGATAAACTGTTTTAAGTTGGCCATTGTAGGTCCTCTGAACTTCAGTGAATAATGCTGTAGTTAAATAGCTAGCTAGCTGTTGCTCAAACCGGCTTTTCAAGACTACGTTGGCTTGTGTAGTAAAGCATTCAGATGCCTAAATGTTGCAAAAATGCAGCTTTGAAGGTGGCTAACAACTACAAAACAGCTCTGACGCGCGTTTAGCTTGGTAAAATTACACACGACGGCTAGTGAACGTTAGCTCTCTTTCCATACATGACAATCAAGACCCGTCACAGAGGAGTAAACCGAAAGGTTTTTTTTACCAACCTGCCGCTTGTTCATCCGACGAACATCGTCAAGAAAATCAAACGATAACATTGTGGCAAATATATATCTATTTTTTGTAAAGAAGCACCACCGAATTTGTATGAAAACGTGTTTACGTAGCGGGCATATGGATATAGCATCAAGCGGTTTAGACGCGCATCCTCGACTTCCGGGTATGCTCAAGCGGAAGTCCCGCCTACTCGCGCGCGCTGTGTTGAGCTGTCACTTCAGGATACGTGAAAATATTACCTTCCGTCGAAATCATTTCATCACCATTTTTCTTGCCCTTAAATCGTACTTTTCTCTTTATAAATACTTATTGGTGATTTTGTACTGCAAGTACATTAAAAGTGAAAGCATTACTGAAGATCAGCACACTTCTAAAGCTCACAGGTCATAGTATTTATCCTGGATTTTTACGGTACACGGTATAATACCGTACTGTTCAATCCGCCCTGCACGGGGCAATCTGTCCTTATTTTGCACTGTGTGTGCCCATTTCCAAATGAGGGGACAGTCTGCTTATAAGCAGAAAAAAAGGTGAGTCATTCAATGTGGGAGCAGAGAACTGGGGGACAACAGCCTGGCCTGTTTCGCCATTGTGCATAGGCGACTCCCGATGTGCCCGTTGGGCCCTCCGCCTTCTGGCCTAGATCTCAAGGTGCGATGGATGCACCTACTTTTGTACACGTCAGTAAACAAAGATGAATACATAAGATGCAAGCAGCATCCTGCCATTCTTGTTGGCCACACAGTCAGGAGATCCTGTAGAGCAGGGGTCTCAAACTCAATTTACTTGGGGGCCACTGGAGCTAGGGTCTGGGTGAGACTGGGTCGCATCAGGTTTTCCAAAAAAACCCCCCAAAATATTAAAATTATTAAAAACAAATTAAAAAAAAAAAACTTGGTTCCAATTTTCTACAAGAAAAGCTCTGATAAAACATTCCACTGTTCTCAAATATCTTACTTTTTATTTTTCTACACAAAATAAGATGAAAAATAAATAAACAAATCAAGAATAAAGAAATCAATCAGTAATAAATAAATGAATATAATAATAATAATAAAACGGCAAATAATAAAAACTTGAGAAACCACATATAGTTGGTGGGTAGACAAATTATTTTTTTCAGATTAAAATGAACAAAGCATTATTAGAGCCCTGTAGACATGACAAAACACGACTATAGTCACATTTATACTCTTTTTATTTACAACATATTGCGCAACTGCAGGGTCTTGAGACACATGCTAACTGGCAAACTAGAGAGCTAGCGACCTAAACAGTAGCCTTCAAGTTATTTCCTTTAAACTTAAATAGCCAAAAACTTACCACTTCCACACGGATAGGGAGGATAACTATTAACAGTTATTTAACCTTTAACATGAACATTAATCAAACGTAATATTTTTTTCTGGGTACATGATACCATACAGCATCCATATCAAACTTGCACGGGCCGCGTGTTTGAGACCCCTGCTGTAGAGCTTCGTTCGTATCTCCGTTTGTGTGTTGGTTTGGGGGAAAGTTTATTTAATTATACATTTAATTATGCATTTTTATTCCCAATCCAGGAATGATACAATGATAAGGGCTTTGTGAAGATAATAAGCTTGTATCATAAAGCAAACATTCACCCTGTCTAAACAACATGGCTGTTAATAACAATGAATGGAATACAGCTCAGGATGAATCAAATGAACGTTCGCAAGAGAAAAACAAATGTTGGTCGACACGGGATCGTCACGTTTACATCCCGCTGTTGACTTGGTGTCATTTCCTGGAGGAAGTACCTTTGACTGACTAGTTGATAACGTTGTTTGGGAGCAAGCTGACCGTCGGTTTTAGATGTTGACCTAGTCTGTCTGCATTATGAGTGACAAATATGTCACACCTGCTCCAGCCATCATTAATAGGTCACGTTTACGTTACTAACGTGACTCACTAATACGGTTTTTCATTCGATTCCCACGGTACACTTTATCACCCACTAAACACTACAGTTCAATATTGTTAGAATATAATTACAGTAGCGTAGACAGTAAATTGTTTGTGTGGCTGCTGCAAATCATTTGATTTAATTAAAATGTTCACTGCTGTACTGTTAGAACGCCATGGCAACTACTATGTAGGTTAACAGGTTAAGACAAAGTCATTATTAATGTTAACGAAATACAGAAAGAGTTAAAATAGAAATACAAATCACTATGGACAGAGAAACTCCATCTATTTTCTATGCCGCTTATCCTCACTAGGGTCACGGGTATGCTGGAGCCTATCCCAGCTGTCTTCGGACGAGAGGCGGGGTACACCCTGGACTGGTCGCCAGCCAATCACAGGGCACATAGACAAACAACCATTCACACTCACATTCATACCTATGGGCAATTTGGAGTTGCCAATTAACCTAGCATGTTTTTGGAATGTGGGAGGAAACCGGAGTACCCGGAGAAAACCCACGCATGCACGGGGAGAACATGCAAACTCCACACAGAGATGACCGAGGGTGGGATTGAACTTGGTGTCCTAGCTGTGGGGGCTGCACGGTGGACGAGTGGTTAGCGCGCAGACCTGATTTGAGGTCATATCTATAATAAAATAATGGATATGGAAATGACTCATCCCAGGGTTAAACAATGACAATCATAAACCTTTATTAACAGTATAGGCAATAACATGCAAACATTCTGATCCATCAGGCCGAGGGTGGAATCGAACTTGGGTCTCCTAGCTGTGTGGCCTACTCGCTAACCACTCGTCCACTGTGCAACTGTATCAATGGTGATTAAAGACAATTTTAGTGCAGAACTGTATAAAGATGTAGAATGTTTTTTCACCACATTTTGCTACAATTGCAAGATTTTTTTTTATCTATTATGTTTTTTCATTTGGAGGACATACTAGATGTTAAAGTGTCATGTTAGGATACATCTACAGTGATATTTCCTTCATGCATGTATGACTTTAATCAACGCTAATGCCATAGTGTTCACGACATAACCATTTTAAGTTCAGCGTGGTCCGCTTATGGGAATGTGTGACCGAGCAGAATTGTGTATCCAAATGAAACTGCGTTAAACACAATTACGCAGTTGGTTTGTGATGACTTTACACTGCATTAAAATGATACCGCTGCATCTTGTTAAGGACATGTAGTAAACACATGACACCCCATGTCTAATCTCGCCATGTCGGAGTTGCTTTGCTGCTCTGCCAACATCCAACAACCGAAGGACTCCAGTGAGCAGTTTGCGAGGTTATAAAACGTGTCTCGTTGCTGTCTAGCTGGAAAACATAAATAGAATGAATATAATGGAATGTAGACCAGGGTTCAATTCCACCCTCGGGCATCTCTGTGTGGAGTTTGCATGTTCTCCCCGTGTATGCGTGGGTTTTCTCCGGGTACTCCGGTTTCCTCCCACATTCCAAAAACATGCTAGGTTAATTGGCCACTCCAAATTGTCCATAGGTATGAATGTGAGTGTGAATGGTTGTTTGTCTATATGTGCCCTGTGATTGGCTGGTGACCAGTCCAGGGTGTACCCCGCCTCCTGCCCGAAGACAGCTGGGATAGGCTCCAGCACCCACCGCAACCCTTGTGAGGAAAAAGTGGTAGAAAATGAATGAATGAATAATGGAATGTAGACCAGGGTTCAATTCCAACCATGGGCATCTCTGTGTGGAGTTTGCATGTTCTCCCCGTGCATGCGTGGGTTTTCTCCGGGTACTACGGTTTCCTCTCACATTCCAAAAAAAAAACATGCTAGGTTAATTAGCGACTCCAAATTGTCCATAGGTATGAATGTGAGTGTGAATGGTTGTTTGTCTATATGTGCCCTGTGATTGGCTGGCGACCAGTCCAGGGTGTACCCCGCCTCTCACCCGAAGACAGCTGGGATAGGCTCCAGCACCCACCACGACCCTCATGAGGAAAAGCGGTAGAAAATGAATGAATGAATGAATGAACCATAGTTGCGTAGTGAGTAGCGTTAAAATTGTGGTCAACAGCCGCTTACCACCATTTTGTTTCCATATAAACCACTACTTTAGAATATTGATCGCCCATGTCTTGCATATAAAGTGAAATATTAGATCAACCAATTAGTAGGCATGATGTATGATATGCATCAAGGTTGTATTATTTCATGGTGGACAAAAACCTGCAGTGATAGCAGGTGACTTTCGCTGGCCTGGAGATAAAACTTTTCCTCAAATGCCAGCTCGTCTGTGGCATTTCGGCGTGTGCATGTGATCCTTTTCATATCGGCCACCTAAATGCTCGGCACTAGCTGATGCTAATTGGGGTCAACACAACAATGCACTTGTTAGCACGCTGGTCAGCCTTTTGCTGTTGTAGATTCCTCCTCCCTGTGTAACGTTTTCTGCAAAAAAAATGACTGATGAATGCGGATAAGCTGAGGATATTTTTTGCCAAATGTGTTTAATGTACTCTGAGCGCACCCCGTCGACCTGACGTCACATTGAGTCTCGTTAAATAAAACACAGCCTACACAGAAATATCTGCAGGGTTGCGTGGACTTACAATTCTGTCATTTGCAGCATTTATAATCTCTTTATGGCATTCCAACAGAGGCGCCTGCCTACTAATGCAACTCTTTCGCTGTAATTTCCGCCACCACTTGGATAATAGTTTCATCTGAAAATTACTCACAATGGTTTGATAATCTTCCTCTCGAACTAATAGGATTTCTTTTTAATAGACACTGCGTGTGTAGCAGGAACTACATCACAAATTAAGTCTTTTACAAAGAGTTAACGCATGATTTACAATTGTGGTTAGAGTTTGCAACAGTGCTGAGAGCTGTATCTAATATTTAGACTCTGTTAAATAGTAAAAAAAAAAAGGCAACCGAAGTGCAGTATTAGAAGAAGCTATCTGTAAGATTCCAGACACTCAATAATTTTATAGAAAATAATTCCAGTTTTATATGCTGAAAATAATACCCAAATAACTACAAATGACAAATGAATGGACAACTGAACATTTAACATGACTTTTATGTAGGGGGAGAGGCACTGTGTTTGGAGGGCAATCCCTTTTTATTGACTGTTATTGTACACATGGGATCGTAAAAGGTTTTTTTTAACAAGATGACACAAGGATAAATTAATATTTAACATCACTAAAACCTAGTTTTGCAAATGCATGTTGCACAAAAAAAATGATACAGTGTATAGGAGAATTGTTCTAGGGGGTTCTAGGGTTCTAGGGTTCTAGGGTTTCCAGTGCATCCTCCTCCTTATCCTCCGTCACTCGGCAACCTCCTTTAGAGTTCGAAAAAATGAACTCTAAAGGAGAAAAAATGCACTGACAGTAGTCAACACGAGGCTAAGGGCCCCAAATTGCACGCGAACCAAGCGGGTGAACGCAAGCCAAGGCAAAATCATTGCGAACATTTTGTATGTTAACCAAAAAATACGCTAACCAAGGAAGATGTTAACTGAGGTACTGCTGTATTGGTGTTTATTGGTCTTCCATATAGGATTTCTCATAGACAAACAAACATTCACATCTATGGACCATTCTTAGAGTTTCAATGAAACTAATCTGCATATTTTTGGAATGTGGGAGGAAGCCGACTATGGACAGTTTAAATTAAAATATTGTAAATCCAGGTCCAAAACACATTTTGAAGATATTTATTTCTACTGTTTTAAACTAATTTACATACCATAACTAATATCGAGGCTGCACGGTGGTCAAGTGGTTAGCGCACAGACCTCACAGCTAGGAGACCAGGGTTCAATTCCACCCTCGGCCATCTCTGTGTGGAGTTTGCATGTTCTCCCCGTGCATGCGTGGGTTTTCTCCGGGTACTCCGGTTTCCTCCCACATTCCAAAAACATGCTAGGTTAATTAGCGACTCCAAATTGTCCATAGGTATGAATGTGAGTGTGAATGGTTGTTTGTCTATATGTGCCCTGTGATTGGCTGGTGACCAGTACAGGGTGTACCCCGCCTCTCGCCCGAAGACAGGTGGGATAGGCTCCAGCAACCCCGACAACCCTTGTGAGGAAAAGCGATAGAAAATAAATGAATGAATGGAATGAAATCAGATATGTTCCTTAAAAGAAGCAAACTAACCAAAAAGCTGTTAAATTGCATTTTGGTAAGACAGATTTTCTTGTACTGTCTGCAGATTATTTTGCTAATTTTAGGAAATATATCTCAGTTATTACTTAGGATGAGCATAAAACTAAATATCTTTGACCTTTGATTTGATTCCCGTAGGTGGCGGGACTGTGTTTATCACGTCTAACAGAGGTCCATCTTGTAGTGAACAACACTACAAAGAAAAAGCCGTCAAAATGTCACATGCTGCGAAACCAAGCGATTTTTTTTTTTTGCACATAACATTGAGTGTGTTCACAGTGGAGCGTGAGGCCTTCTCGTGATTATATAAAAGGATGACTCACTAATGACTAGGGAATCACAAGTGATTATCATGATGAGCTTAGCCTTTTGCACCGTAAACAACACAAACATCATGTGTGGCTGGCCGACACTTCAAAATACGTACAATCATAGTAGATGCATCCCACTGGCATGCATTGCTTTATCATTTTTGCCACCTGACATACAGTACATATTATGCATGAAATATATACATATTTATTTACCTTTTCTGTGCATACACAAGAAAACAAGTTAATATGAGCTAGCTAACAATGCACGTCATTGGAACACACCTATTTCATCTATGAAGACCTCTAGAAAAACACAGTTGTTGTATTGATTTGACCTACTAACCACGTTTGATGTTTTACCTGAGACTTGGGTGGCCATCTGCCTCGACTGGTATCCGTGTGGAATGCTAATAAACATAGAAAACCACGCAAGCATTCAACTGTAGGAAACTAAATGCTAGTACCCTAAATGCTACAATGAACGCAATTAATCACCCAAGCTCTATAAAAGCAAAATAACCACCTGGGACTTTGATTGAATTGATTAACAGCTGCGGCTGTAGGTAACCTCTTGATGTATTTTTTTATTAACGTTACAATATGGCAGTAACATCAGAAACACATTAATTGTTAATAAATGACGATGTGGTTAAACAGAGCTCCAGTTTCAGAGCTACACTTTCTCATGCACTCTAAATTATGAAGAAAAAAAAAATTACTTGTGATATATATCTCTCTAATTCTATGAACACATGGCCACTATGGCCTTTGTTTTATTGTACAAACAGCGTGCGTGTGAATGAATATACATTGTGTGTGTGTCACTGTACATCAGTGTGGATTTCAGAGTGGATTTCTGCTTGGTTGGCTTCTCGCTGTGCAAACGTATTTTATGTTAATGACGTGACTAAAATGAATTTGAGATTGTTTACTGTAATTTATAATAATGTAGATAATACATTGACCCGACACCCACAGTGTATGCACAAAACCTTTGGGTCACCTACAGGAAGTGAAAGAACTGCATCTTCCTTGTGATACTTCAGCTCCGAGCTTCAGGAGCATCAGCAGCCTTCTGTCCAGTGGGGGTCTTTCTTCCATTTTGCTCGGCCTTCCTGGAGAGTCGAGGGCTTCCGCCAGCTTTCCTTCCACTCTGAGGGCTGCAGGAACCAGAAGCTTGAATCTTACGCTGCAGTAAAGGACTCCTGGAGCTTTTGGGCTTTGGCGTCGGCACCATTAGCGAGTCCAGAAGCTTCAGCGACCTCAGGCCCAGCAACCCACAGAAGTAGTTACACTGATGCTGCGACACAAAGTGCTCAAACACTTTAGGCTTGCCCTCAATGGTGAGGCCTTGATGTCTGCAATAAACACAAAGTATGAAAGACAAATTAGCAGTGAAAATCATTTCACAGTTTAATTTAGTACTAACATACTAACCCTGTAGATTTGACTGCCATCTCAATGTTGGTGAGCTTTGTGTCAACGCCTGCAAAAAAAGCACAATGCAAATAACATATTTTAAACAGCAGTTATGTTTATTGTGAAAAATGTATGTGAATTTATCAGCAAAACATCACTAGATGGCAGTGTTGGTGGACGAGAGGACGCAGGGAGGACAGTTGAGATGTTGCCACACAGCAGACAGTCTAAACGTGCATAACGTCTATATATAACCGTATATATTGATTTATTAGTCTCTAATTTATGATTAACAGTGTAGTTACTGTTGATTGTTCACCAGTGCCTGTGCATATTATACATACTGGTTTTCCTTTGCTTGTACGGTTCGAATTTTGCGGCTTCACTCTATCATGGTTTTCCAAAATATATATTAATTATTAAGCAATGCTGTTTCATAGCTGAATACAGCCAATTATTGGTCAAAAATATGCATATAGAAGCTAAGTTTTTTGCCTAAACTAGGCATTTTAAAACATACAAAAGAAGATAGAAACATACAAAAGAAGTGGCATTAATACACATACTAGTTCTGTCAACAACAACTCTGCTCTCCTTGGGATGGCTGTGTCTTCCAGCACAAGACTCCAGTCCTCAGGTAAAAAAATGCTGACGACAAACCAGCATCTTGTTGAGTCAAAATTCAGAGCTACATATCCACTCTTCTGTCTGTGAATGATGCTCGGACTAGCGATTAGCGACGCATCGTGTTAGTCCGCGAGATAAAAATAGATTTTCATGCTAACGGCTACAATAATTATATTTTGTCAGGTATGTAAATGGAACACTGTTGCCGTTTTTTTAAGGTTTTTTTTTTTGGGAGCGCTTTAGCATCAAAATAGGTATTTACCCATGACGTCCGTTGCTAGCTAGCTTAGTGGCTCCAGAGTCAAGGGTTGCTCATACTTTTGACTGATATTTGAGAAAATCATTGACAAAGCCCACCATTTTGTAGATTCAACTATATTTGGGAGTATTAAAATGTACCTTCTAGCCGAGTGATAAGTAGAGGCAGTTACGTGCCCCAATTGCAACGCAAGTCAAGACAAAAATCTTTGCAAACATTTTGTATGTTAACCAAAAAACACGCTAACCAAGGCAGATGTTAACTGAGGTACTGCTGTATTGGTGTCTATTGGTCTTCCACATATGATTTCTCATAGACAAACAAACATTCACACCTATGGACAATTCTTAGAGTTTAAATTAAACTAACCCGCATATTTTTGGAATGTGGAATTATTGTAAATCCAGGTCCAAAACATGTATTTTTGACAATATTTATTTCCTACTGTATTAGACTAATTTACACATCATAACTAATATGGAATCAAATCAGATATGTTCCTTAAAAGAAGCAAACTAACCAAAAAGCTTGGAATATGTTAAATTGCATTTTGGTAAAACAGATTTTCTTGTACTGTCGGCAGATTATTTTGCTAATTTTAGGAAATATATCTCAGTTATTACTTAGGATGAGCATAAAACTAAATATCTTTGACCTTTGATTTGATTCCAGTAGGTGGCGGGATTGTGTTTATCACGTCTAACAGAGGTCCATCTTGTAGTGAACAACACTTTGTTCCAATCCCAAGAAAAAGCCACGTAAACATTAAAATTTACCTTCTAGCCGGGTGATAAGTAGATTCCCGTTGGTCCATTGAAAGATCCAGTGCTGCAGAGCGCAACACTTCAACTCCACTTCAGAGGCAGTTCTCCTCTCCATCGCTCCTGTATCATCCAGGAAGGAATATTTCTGATACGCTCCCGTCAGGTCAGCTTCCACCGTGGCATAGGGGATTGTGTTGGCTGGCCGGTACATCAAGTAGACTGGGATTACCCTAGTTTGTCATAGATGATCATAGAGTCAATTACATGCCAAAAATTGTAAGACAGTACGGTACGACTTGTATGTATTTTGTACTGTTTTTGTTGTAAAGGCTCTTAAAATATCAGACTGTGTATGAGTATGGTATTGTTGTTGATGCTGCTACCATCATTCCGCCTTCATATTGAAGGTATTTGCTCAATTGTGCTAGCTAAAAATATAAGCTAAAACAAACACATAGTCTCACAAATACGGACAAAAGATACTTATACACGCACCCACACGAAAAAAAGGACTAACGTGACAACTGACAGTTAAGGTGGAAACATCGGGTACACATATGACAGCTTGCTTTGCAACAAAAGAAAAGCAAAATGTTCCAGACGCCTTGATGCCCCTGCGAACAAACGAAAGCAGAAACACCATGAAAGAAGCGGTTCAGGCAAAGGCAGTGACGAAAGTTGATTGGTCCAGGACTCCAGCCTCAGCTTTGAGTGTATAAAAGGCCGGGAAGGGAAAGGAAGGGTGCTTTTTTGCATAAGACCCGCTTACTTGTAGGCATACAGGGACTGCAGATAAGCCCGGATGTCTGTATTAGGTATTGTTGTCAGGAATAAACAATCTGGTTCTCATTTTATAATTTGGTTCTTTAAGATTCCCTTATCGGGGCAGCACGGCGATCGAGTGGTTAGCGCGCAGACCTCACAGCTAGGAGACCAGGGTTCAATTCCACCCTCGGCCATCTCTGTGTGGAGTTTGCATGTTTTCCCCGTGCATGCGTGGGTTTTCACCGGGTACTCCGGTTTCCTCCCACATTCCAAAAACATGCTAGGTTAATTGGCGACTCCAAATTGTGCATAGGTATGAATGTGAGTGTGAATGGTTGTTTGTCTATATGTGCCCTGTGATTGGCTGGCGACCAGTCCAGGGTGTACCCAGCCTCTCGCCCGAAGACAGCTGGGATAGGCTCCAGCTCCCCCGCGACCCTCGTGAGGAAAAAGCGGTAGAAAATGAATGAATGAATGAAGATTCCCTTATCCTCTATTTGAAACCCACTTAGAGTCCTCAGGGGGAGGATTTCTACAATATTCAACGTTAGCCTGATCAGGTACGACCAAACTCAATCATACCGTGTAAAACCGATATAAATTTCTCAATGGAAACATGGTCTTGATAGCTAAAGTGATATATGTAGAGTCAATGGTCAAACTCACTCAAGAGGGGGCCCAAAGTTTTCAAGAACTCTCGCCTCCGCAGAGAAGATTTTGCAGTATTCACGAGCCAGATTCTGAATTTTACACTCCTGCGCACAGAAGATAACAGACAACAGTTAGAACAGAAACAAGAAAAGATCAAATTTTGACAATTTCGGTTGCTTACTTGCTTGACGAGATCCATGTTCCTGTCGATGAGGCAGCGCTCCTCCTTTCCACCATAAGCGACATGTCGGCGTGCTTTGATGATGCACGTGTTCCCGGACTCAAACACAGGCTCCAGGCCATAAATGACCTTAGCCCTCCAGACTTTCTGTGTGCAGCTATCTGATATACAGGATTTCTGCACCATTACGCGACCGAAAAACTTGCCACCCCAGACGCCACCATCCGCTACACCCTTATTGAACACCAGGGGCGCCATTTCGATCTCTTCTCCAACTTCATAGGAGGAATCAGGAATTAATCACCCGGGTTTTTTTGCTGTAGTAAACAATAACAACTCATCTTACCTCCATTGTCCTCACGGAGAGAAAATCCTGCCAAGACTAAAACACAAGTAGAGGTCACCGTTAGAATAGTTTCAGATAAATAAACAAAATGGTATATTGTTGCAAAGTGAATACATACTATCTGGACCAAGGAGGAAGTCGGTTGAGTCGCTTCCATATTCATTTGTGATTGTGCATTTGTAGACACCCGAGTCTTTACTTGATGCTTGAACGACTGCCAGATTGACCTGACTTTCATCCTCTGCACTGAGCAAACAAAAATAGAAAAAGAAGATCCTGAGAACTCATTTATTGCAAGACTGAGTCCTGAATTCTCACACTCTGAACTTACGTCCTCACGATCCGAGCAATCTCAGCTTCATTTCTGTACCAAGTGATTGTGGAGTCGCTGAGAATGTTGAAGAACTGGCACCACAGTTTTAGGTGTCCCGATGCATCCACAAACGCTTCACTTCTGATTTTACGGATAACTTGGGGGGCTGGAAAGGAGACACATGACCATAAGCAAGTGGTCTACAGGAGGTACAGTATTTGATGGACAATTATGGGCAACCATGTGGTACAGTTGGCCCATCCTGCAGTGGGCACCCACTGAGTGGTGCTCAGCGAGTCCAGATCTTTGTCATTGAAGTTGACTAGAAATTAAGTTTTATAAGTTTTTAGTTGTTGGTAATGGTAATGGTTTTATTTCATTTGAACATGCATCAGATTACAATTGAGTACATCCCATAATCAGTTCACAGTTCCACATGTCCAAAAGGAGTAGGAAGAAGCAAAGCTTATTAAATCCTACCCCTCCATCTGGTACTTTTACAATCAGTAACTGTTACATTTGTTCACTTCCTGCTTTCCTAATATAGTTTAAGTTACTTTTTAAGTATTTTTTTTTTTTTTATCTCGTACCGAAGTACGAGGTGATATGACCATCCAATGACATTATTGGATACCATAGTAAGTGTCAATATAGTGATATGTATAGCACATCATGACTGGTTCAAGACTCTTCATCCTTGTATTTAGCAAACATCAACTGCTTGTATTGTTTCTTGAATTGGCTCATCGTTGTGCATTGTTTGAGGGTCTTACTCAATCCATTCCATAGTTTGATTCCACATACTGAAATGCTCTGGCTTTTTAACGTAGTACTAGCATATAAGTGTTTCAAATGTAGTTCTTCCCTGAGATCATATTTCTCCTCTCTTGTAGAGACATATTGGGTGACATTTTTAGGTAATTGGTTATTTTTAGCCTTATGCATTATTTTAGCTGTTTGAAGATCAATTATATTAGTAAATTTAAGTATTTGTGATTTTAGAAATAAGGAGTTAGTATGTTCTCTGTAGGCGGCATTATGAATTATCCTTACTGACCTTTTTTGCAGTACATTTAGCGAGTGAAGATTGCTTTTATAGTTACTACGCCATATTTCCGCACAATAAGTAAGATATGGTAGAACCAGAGAGCAATAAAGAGTGTGGAGTGATTTCTGATTGAGAACAAATTTTACTTTGTTCAATATTGAAATATTTCTGCCCACCCTATGTTGTATATTTGTAATATGAGGTTTGTGATGGGAGAATAAGTTTTACCTTTGCATGGGTCACGTCTGGTCTTCTCACTTTTCTCACTTTGGAGTTCCTCATTTGGTGGTCGACTGGAGGTTGGTGTCACCTTCTTCCTACCCAGCATTGGCGACCTCATCTCAACGGGAGACGTTGTCTCATCATTGGGTTGTAGAAGAGCTTGCCGCCGGGAACTGCTTGGAGACGACAGGATTGTCACATGGTTTGTTGAAACGTTGGTATCGGGTGGAGAATTCTCCTGTTTCTGTGGTTGATCTGGTAGGACGTCGGTGTCTGCATTGTCTGCAGGTTTGACTTTGGCGTTAAGGATCTTGCGGCGGGCCCCTGATGCTAGCTCTTGTGGCGTGGCAGACGGTACAGTAGAGTCACAGGATCCTTTCATCAAGATCCGACTGGTTTCGGGATTTGAATTTGTTAAGAAATCACTCTCAGGTATGACTTCAACCGGGGACTGGCTTTTTTGGACAGGTAGGTTATCTTGTGTGACTGTACCAAGGGCACTTTTATCGGAAAACATATTTACCTCTTGTAAACAATTGGTTGGCTCTTCTGTTTTGCTTTTATCTACAAGTGTTTGAGAAGAATCATGAGTTTCATTGTTGAGTTTAGTTTCTGGGATTAACTTTTTCATGAGACCCGAGTCTTGGCCTTGAACCCTATCACTTGAGGTTCCTGTTTTCTCCTTTTTGGGACTCATGGTAACAGAAGGTAAAAACCCAGAAGAACTAGGATCCTTTTGAAAACTTGATAAACTTGCATCTTGAGTCTTATTCTTGCAACTAGGACTTTGCTTAAGAAGATGTTCTTTTGGAGATGCTCTACTATCAAGACTCTCTTGTAGGCTTCCTGGTGCTGACTTCTTAACTTCAGATTTACATTTGTTGTCAGAATTTCTTTCAATTTGGGGCTGGTGTTCAACTGTGGAGTGTCCTACCAAGTCTGCAGAGACAACATTTGTGGGACTTGTTAGTTCAGACTCCAGAGTCCTTATTTGGGACCTTAAAAGCTCTGCAACAGATATGACTCTGGGGGCAGGTTTGGGGATTTCTTGGGGTTGCTGCTCATGCGAGTTTGGATATTTTGGGGAATGCGGGGCAACAGTATTAGTTTTAGTTGGTTTATGAGTCGTCTTTGTCTTAGACGCATCCATGGGACTAGAGACTGCTTCATCTCCAGCGTCTAGTTGACTCTTGCATGAAGAAGAGGTTTCACCCAGCACCGCTGACTTGCTAAACTCATTACCTTCAACTTTTCCGTTACCTTTTATCCCTTCTACACATCCCTCCACTAAACCGGTTTGGCTTTGCGGGTTTGCAGATGGAACTAGGGCCGACTTTTGTTTTGATCCTGTGGAATGATGCCTTGTGTTCCGCGCCACTTCAACAATGGGTGCAGTATAATGAGGTAGGAGGTCATCTACTGTGGCTGGAGCCTTCCGCTGTGGTCGAACGCCCACAGAACGCCGGTCAGGTGGAGGCTCCGGGTTGACAGGTGCATCATTCCGACTCATCCATGTATGGGCCGCTGTAACCTTGAGAGACAATACAGTGCAAGCAGATGTTTTCCAGGCTGTAAATACTAATGATACTTTATCCCAGGCTATGCTGGACGTAGATACAAATAAGTAATTCCAACAACAGCAACAGTGTCACCAGCAACAGACGGAAATACCTGGACAGTCCTTGGGCAAGTATAGATAAGATAAAATACCCATATTTTCATTAATAGTTTGATACTGTTATGTTAAACCGTGTGGTTCGGTTCACTATGTCAATTCAATGAGCCGAGACCAGACAGTGTCAAATCCACATCAACGTCTGTGCATGAGCTTTTATAATTAGCCCGCAGAGGTTCCCTCCATATGTCACATGACATTCCATAATAGATGAGATAAACTGGCTGGGGCCTCACTGGCTATTGTTACTCAGACTGCAAAACATTGAAATCATTTCAAAACAATGAATATTATTATGAAATGCATTTAAAAATATATATACCGTATGGCTCAAATTGTCGCCATACATTTGTTTCCACTATATCTAATCCGACAGACTATAAGACCTATTCACATGTTACGGAGCTATTTTGCGTTTTGATGTAGTCGCAATGGAATGCTAGACATTTTAAAAGGCACTTCAGCAGTGTTTTGTATCACTGATGTCAGTAGCCATGTACATCATTGCATAAGGCCTGGCTAATGGGGACTCGGACTCATAATCCCACAGCAGCAGAAACAATTGGCTGATAATTGCTACAATAAATATATTCATATCATATATAAAGAAATTGGTCATCAAATAAATAATGACTATAACTTATTTTGTTTAATTATTTTTGTCACAGGCTGCACGGTGGTCTAGTGGTTAGCAAGCATGCCTCACAGCTAGGGTACCTGAGTTCAATTCCACCCTCGGCCATCTCTGTGTGGAGTTTGCATGTTCTCCCCATTCCCTATTCATACATAGAATATTTTCATATCATTAGAGCCCTCTCGACATGCACTAACACCCCTATAGTCACCTTTACACTTGTATTAAACCGATATAGTCAACATAAAAAGAGAAAATAATATAATATTACATGGGCTGCACAGTGTTTAGTGGTTAGCACGCAGGCCTCACAGCTAGGATACCCGAGTTCAATTCCACCCTCGGCCATCTCTGTGTGGAGTTTGCATGTTCTCCCCATTCCCTATTCATACATAGAATATTTTCATATCATACTTGTTCACAGCGTTCTAAGTACGTTTTTTGACATGATTAGAGCCCTCTAGACATGCACTAACACCCCTATAGTCACCTTTACACTCGTATTAACCCCATATAGTCAACATAATAAGAAAAAATGATTCATTTAAAACATAATATAGCATAATATAATATTATATGGGTTGCACAGTGGTTAGTGGTTAGCACGCAGGCCTCACAGCTCGGAGACCTGAGTTCAATTCCACAATTGGCCATCTCTGTGTGGAGTTTGCATGTTCTCCCTGTGCATGCGTGGGTTTTCTCCGGGTACTCCGGTTTCCTCCCACATTCCAAAAACATGCTAGGTTAATTGGCGACTCCAAATTGTCCATAGGTATGAATGTGAGTGTGAATGGTTGTTTGTCTATATGTGCCCTGTGATTGGCTGGCGACCAGTCCAGGCTGGTCTCAGCCAGGTTGCTATCTTTACAGAAGCCCTGAGAGTCATACCTACCAAAAAGGTTAAAAGCAAGCTTTGATAGCATAGACTTTGAACTCATTGCCAACATGTTGCATGTGTAAACGCAAGCCCATCATGAAGCTCCGGTGACACATTGTTGCTGCTATAAATAGTAACAGGTTGTGGTACAAAGACACCCCCCCCCCCACTCTCCAATGAGCTCATGGGAAAACAGCTCACCTCATTCGGCACAGACAAATTCCCTGGACACGGCTTTGCTTCCTTTTCTGGTGGCTGATCTGCGGTCTGCAGGCAGGGGGGCCCAGGTAAAACAGTCTGGATTGGAGGGGCCAGATGTACTGATCCAAGATCTGTGGAGGAGTTAGCCATGATTGGAACATTCTTTGTTCGAGTCATGTCCTCCATGATTGGCCTTGGAGGTGCACTCTGCAGTCTGGAGGTCATGGGAAGACTCTGGGTCTTCTTCTCTGGGACTTTTTCTTCATGTTTGTTGTTGTTTGCCTTCTCTTTATTTACGATTTCTTTGGAAAGTTCTAGAGAAGGCCTAATGAGCTCCTCTGAACTTGTATTCCTTGAACATTTTCCATTTTGTGCCATGTTAGACAGGTATGGAGGGATGCAACTCTGGACTTCCATCACTTCCTCAGGCACCTTCTCAGCTCGCTCCTTTTTGGCACTGCTGGAAATCTTTATCTTCTTCTTGACAAATGGAGTTTTACCATCCACGCTTCCATTTTCATGAATGAGCTGACTTGTTTTGGAACAAGTCACAGAGCTTGTCTTCTCCTCCGCTAGCTCTTCAGCGTGCTCCTCTAACCTCACCTCTGGCTCCGCCGCCACCGATCGCGCGGCCTCCTCGTTACCCTCATCCTCCGTGGAGCTGGGCACGCTCAGGAAGGCCTCCATGGTGGAGCGCCGCTTCCTCTGCCAGCGCTCCGGACTGACGGTGCGCAGCGGTTCCTGGTTCTCTTTGCCTTCGGCCTCCTTGATTCTGTTCTCTGCTTTCTGCTTGAGCTTGGCAAAGTAATGCTGGTGGATTTTGAACTCGCTCATTCCACCCACCTCCAGAACCCCAGAGCAGGACACGATGCCTTTACTGTTACTGGCCGAAGCCTGGTAGATGGCAGCATCATCCACAGTGCAGCTGCAAGGAAGCGGAGACCTGAATAAACGTTGCATCAGTAGGAGTAACAACTCCTGAGTATACATACTTGTAAATATGCAGGGAATGGTTTTGTCCGTTGCGAAATATTTCATATTTAGGGAGTCCACAGAATCTGTCCAACTGCTTATCATCCTTATACCAGGTGACTTGAGGGATAGGATATCCTGATAAACAAAAAAAAGTTGGATGATGAAGTCATATTTGTGCATTAAAACATATTTTTTTCACATTTTCAAAAATAAATATACTGTATCTATCCATCCATCCATTCATTTTTTATTCCGCTCCATTTTCTATTCCGCTTATCCTTGCGGGAGTATGCTGGAGCCAGTTGAGTGATTATAATTATAATATATTATATAATAATAATAATAATAATAATTATTATTATTATTATGTAATAATAATAATAGTTATTATTATCGTAATATAATAATAATAATTATATAATAGTATTATATAAGTAGTAAGTATATATATAATATATATTATAATTAAGAATTATATATAATAATAATTATATATTATATAATAATAATAATTATATATAATTATATAATATATATAATAACTATATATATAAGACAGCTGGGATAGGCTCCAGCACCCCCTTGTGAGGAAAAGCGGTAGAAAATGAATGAATGAATAATTATTATTGTACACTATATATATTATATAATAATAATAATCATCATCATCATCATCATCATCATCATTATTTTATTGTTATTTATAAAATATATATGTTTAAATATTCTAAACATAAATATTCTAAAATATTAAGTACATTTTGAATTTTAATAAATACCATAATATACTTAAAATAATATTATCCTTACATACATATACAATCATTATATATTATAATATATTATAATTATATATTAAATATGTATTATTTAATTTTAAAAAAAATCCAATAATTCTAAAAAAATTATATACATATATTTTTGCTATTTTCTGCTACCTTTATGCTGGGTATAATTTGTGCCATTTTTGTCAGTGAGTCTCACTATTACAGTATATCAATGTATTATTTAATGTAATGATATTATAGCCCTTAAAGTGTACCCCATGTACAAAGGATAGCGATGCTCACCTGTAACCACGCAGTAGAACTTGACGTTACAGTTCTCCGACACAGCCTTGGACCTGAGAGTAGTCTGAAAGCTTGGTTGTTCTTCCTCCGTTAGTTGCGCCATCACGCTGCACAGTGTGCTCCTGTGCACACAGGGGAAAAAGGTCCAAGTCGTGACCCCATTTGACCCCACAGCAAGTGAACTGTAACTGTGACTAAGTCTGACCGATGATAAATTCTATCCTATAAGTTCACAATGTTTAGTGTCAATGAGTTGAGTTGTTTTTGCAGCTGACAAACACTCATAAATAAAAAGAAAGAGGTAATAACTTCAGCATCATGAGCGCCCGATGCCGCCTCGCCTGCAGCTCATTATGACGGCGCATCCATTATCGTGTATACACGTCGAGCTGCTGATCCACGTCTGGTGTTGCTATCCTCTTCAATGTGAGGGTCAGTGCTCACTTTCACAGTCCGATGCACGCTACTCATGAGTGAGCAAACAAAACAGGACGCAAATGCTTTCCGAGGAGTATATTTGAACACAGCCTTTGGCCTGTAGGCACCACTTCCTGCTGCTGTTTCATTAACTCGGGATCGGACAGGAACTACTGCTACCGCACAGTGACTTTCATCAAATAGATTTTGTCGTAGTGATTTTATTTACTTAATGTTTATGCACACTGGTCCATGAATTTAAAATATATTACAACTTTTAGCTGCAGAAGTATGATGCGGTGCAGTATTACACATTGCTAATAACAAAAATATATATTATACCTCTCAACAGTCAAACGTCACTCTTCAAAATTACATGAATAAATCATAAATAAATAATTTGTAAAAAAAAATGCTTATTTCGACAAGAGTACCATCCAGAACAGGAAACAAAAAATAACAACAAGGAACTCCGCCAATGCTAACATGTAATATTATTCCTACCTAGCATGTTTTTGGAATGTGGGAGGAAACCGGAGTACCCAGAGAAAACCCACGCATGCACGAGGAGAACATGCGATGGCAGAGGGTGGAATTGAACTAGAGTCTCCTAGCTGTGAGGCCTGCGTGCTAACCACTAACCACTGTGCAGCCCATGTAATATTATATTATGCTATATTATAATATTTTTCTCTTATTATGTCGACTATATGGGGTTAATACAAGTGTAAAGGCGACTATAGGGGTGTTAGTGCATGTCTAGAGGGCTCTAATCATATACAACAAGTATTCTTTGTTCTAGATATGAAAATATTCTATGTATGAATAGGGAATCCTACTGTGCTTATCCTGGTTGGGTCTGGAACCAATTAACTGTGATAAACAAGGGATTACTGTAATGTTCAACCACATTAGAACAACTCTGGTTCAACAATTGCAAATATTTTTTCTTATTATTAAAAAGAAAAATACACAATTTGGAGATACACGGTTGTCATTCAACTTGGGTTTTCCATTAGATATCAGTAGATCATGCATGTGTATTGACAGTATTGTGGTGTCCACTTTATATGATATAGAAGTACTATTAATAATTATAAATAAATTATAAATATTATAAATAAATATTAAAATTATATAACTTTATTAAAAATGTCCTTTTCAGGATGCCAGATATTTACTGTATTGATCCAAATGTATGCAACACACTACCTGTTCTCTGGCCTCACGTTGGAGATGTAGCTGCAGCCTCCAGGCCGGCTGCTCCCAGTGCTCCCATTTCCATTGCCGACTCTTCCATTGGCCGAAGAGGAGCGTGCCACCGTGCGCCGTGAACCCATGTTAGCAAAACTTTCCGTGGTTGATGGCAGCTAAAAAGGAGTCCGGACACTAATTGTAGACAACATGAAATGATATAATATGTAGCAGTGATATGTGCTAGTTAGCCTTGATGCAGTGCACTCACCAGAGACAAGGTTGGGTCCCTGCCTTCACAGATGCCCCGCAGCTCTGACTTGAGGCGCTGTGATTTCCGATCAAACATGAGCATGCGTAGGCTGCCGCTGCACTATTTATAGTTGGAGCTCAAATAGGCACCAGGGTGCATCACACTTTTTCCAAACTGTCTTCACTCCGTTGTGGACAATAGGATGCACATGGGAGCCATACCCTGCATCAACTTAAAGAGAAAGATGGGTCATTGAAGAGCAAAACAATGACTTAAGTCCTCATTTATATGTATAATATGTTATTATATGTATTATAATATATATATATTCAAAGAAAAGCATGTTGTGCATGATGTCCATTGGTTTTGGAGGCCTACTCAATATAAAGGCCCCAAAAAAGGCCAGCATTGTTAGTCCAGTGAACGGCATCATGCAACGTCTATCATGTGACCAATGTCTCAGTGCACTGGGTACTACAGTGATATATCCAGGCGTATGGGCTATTCCCAACCCACATTTAGAAACCTGCATGAACAGCACAACATGACAAAAAGTCCAATTTCCACCCTTTGTATTGAGTTGAGGTCTCCTATAGAGCAGCTACACACAATAACCCCCACAGTGAACTTTTTACATTTTGTAGAATCTGCACCTATTCCAGTTGTATTTCCTTTATATTCCATCCATGACCTGTTTCCGGATATGCCCTCTCTGTTGTGATTGGTCATACGCCAAAAGTGCTTCCTAACTATGAACCAAATAAGGAAGTCCGTCTCTCTGTGACATCACAAAGGAACTGTTATACCATATATGTGGTGTTCATTCATTCATTCATTTTCTACCGCTTATCCTCACAAGGGTCACACAGGTGCTGGAGCCTATCCCAGCTGTCTTCGGGCGAGAGGCGGGGTACACCCTGGACTGGTCGCCAGCCAATCACAGGGCACATATAGACAAACAACCATTCACACTCACATTCATACCTATGGACAATTTGGAGTCGCCAATTAACCTAGCATGTTTTTGGAATGTGGGAGGAAACCGGAGTACCCGGAGAAAACCCACGCATGCACGGGGAGAACATGCAAACTCCACACAGAGATGGCCGAGTGTGGAATTGAACTCACATATAGCCCTGTGCCCTGTGATTGGCAGGCAACCAGTCCAGGGTGTACCCCGCCTCTCGCCAGAAGACAGCTGGGATAGGCAAAAATTTTACTTTATTTTAGTTTTATTGTATAGTGATTTAATTCTCTTTTGCTCGTGTATGATTGAAAAGGGCTGCACAGCGGAAGGGTGGTTAGCGCGCAGGCCTCACAGCGAGGCTCCGGTTTCCTCCCACATTCCAAAAACATGCTAGGTTAATTGGCGACTCCAAATTGTCCATAGGTATGAATGTGAGTGTGAATGGTTGTTTGTCTATATGTGCCCTGTGATTGGGTGGCGACCAGTCCAGGGTGTACCAACAGCTGGGATAGGCCCCAGCACCCCCCGCGACCCTTGTGAGGAAAAGCGGTAGAAAATGAATGAATGAAAAAATGCTAAACATATTCTTATTTAAATCTCCACATAGAATGCAGTGCAGAATGCCAAAAAAGTGGCCATTACAATGGTCATGTTCAACCATGGAGACGTGCAGGCCCACCAAGAAGGCTTCATTGTCTACTGACAGTCACTTGGGATCCCCAAGGAAATGCAGCAGAAATAGGACAACCTTATAAGGGCCCAACTCACTAATGACTGTCCTGTGTATATGCTTCTCATTTGACACACACACACACACACACTGATAGCTGTGTGTGTTTACTAAAGGTAAACGCTGTGCGATATCATCACAATTTGATGATATTCATTTTCTGAACTTAAATGATAAGCATGACTGAAAAGTAATGATTCAGACACCAGTGATATCCTAATGGGAAGTTCAGTCACCACAGCAGCGTAGTGTCAACAAGTCCACATCCTGACAACATTATGATACACACAACTGGCTTGTTACTTTTTGGAGGAGTGCAGTTACCTCATCGTTGTCGGGATATTTTGGGCAGAGTGTGTGTGCAGATGGATGAAAGCGACACTGGTGGAAATATTACTGAGGTAGTCTGATAGTGTCAAGAAGTCAACTATAATGAATCCGGATACATTATAGTTTTATTGCTTCTTACAGATAAAGCAGGTAATAATAAGTAATAACATTCATTCATTCAATTTCCATCGTTTATCCTCACGAGGGTCGCGGGGGTGCTGTCTTCGGGCGAGAATTCAACCACTGTACAATAAAACTAAAATAAAGTAAAATTTTCGGGCGAGAGGCGGGGTACACTCTGGACTGGTCGCCAGCCAATCACAGGGCACATATAGACAAACAACCATTCACACTCACATTCATACCTATGGACAATTTGGAGTCGCCAATTAACCTAGCATGTTTTTGGAATGTGGGAGGAAACCGGAGTACCCGGAGAAAACCCACGCATGCACGGGGTGAACATGCAAACTCCACACAGAGATGGCTGAGGGTGGAATTGAACTCTGGTCTCCTAGCTGTGAGGCCTGCGCGCTAACCACCTGGTCGCCGTGCAGCCCTTTTCAATCATACACGAGCAAGAGAGAATTCAACCACTGTACAATAAAACAAAAATAAAGTAAAATTTTAGCCTATCCTAGCTGTCTTCGGACGAAAGGTGGGGTACACCCTGGACTGGTCGCCAGCCAATCACAGGGCACATATAGACAAACAACCATTCACACTCACATTCATACCTATGGACAATTTGGAGTCGCCAATTAACCTAGCATGTTTTTGGAATGTGGGAGGAAACCACGGGAAAAACATGCAAACACCCCACAGAGAATCAAACCCAAGTCTCCTCTCTGTGTGGCTTGCGTGCTAACCACTCGTCCACCATGCAACCCTGATGCTTGGAATATTTAGAATGTATTTAGAAGATCCTAAACAGGCCATAACTACAAAAATATTCAATTTATAAAGAAGGAATCCCACTTCACTGAAATTCACTTATCACAGTCGAATCCGGAGCCAATTAACCACAGTAAACGAGGGATTACTCTACAAATCCTATTGTGGCTCCGTGGAGCAGATTCATAGAGGGCTGATAGAAAAGACCGTGTTTAAGAAGACTGTTGTTGATTTGATTATGTATAAAAGGTCAAATCACAGACTTTTCAGTACATACGATGACGCTTAATATTTGCAATATAATAAAGGTCAAAGTTCACAGCAAGATGGCACGTCAAATATACACAAACTCTTAATTTTATCCCAGTTTGGTTGGCATACAGGAGCGATAGTTGCTCATTTGGTTCGCTTTTTGGATTGATTGACTTGATTGATTGAAGGGTCAAAGCTGAGGGTTCAACAAGGTCAAAAATCACCAACAAAGCATATCAAGTTAAATATTAAATATCATATTAAAGCCCTTGATGAGCGCTTTACAGATATGGTATCAGTTTTTCAGCAAATCCTTAAATAATGGTTTAATTATCAGAAAACTGTTTTTTCTTACTTGTAAACAGTCACAAAATTATCATGTAAATATGTTTAAACCAGAGATAATTTTTTAAAATATACACAGTAGCGGAAGTCTAATGATGATCAGCTTCTCTAATGTCGGCTACATGAACCACCAGCTGCTGAGGACATGCTGTCCTGATCCTACTGGGATGTTTCGGCACCATGCTCCCGAATGTTTTTAATTGTCAGGTGTCCACACAGATAAAGAGGGTGACCATAGACGGCGCTGCGGCTTTAAATGATTACACACAAATGAAAAAGTCAAGTGTTTTATAGCACAAGTGAGGCCATTCAATATTTCATTAAATTCCAATTTTCCTTCCCCAGGATTTGGAGTTTACTGAAAAACCTTCCTTAAAATATACATTTGCACAGATACACAGCACACTGTTTGGGTGTTTGACACATCTCTGTGGAAACCAAGCTAAGCTTTGTGCGCCCATTTGGCCCACGGTCAAGGCTGTGACATCATCTTCTGGATATTCACACCGATGTCATCTCCGAGGAAGCAGCAACAGGAGAACACTTGACTTACCAGGACAGCTGACACTTACACACGCTGCAACCATCAAACTGCTTTTTATCTTGTGATATATATATTAGATTACATATATGATTCTCTAACTGCGTAAAGCACAGAGGTGTCGACAGAGGGCCGACCGGTTTCTCCAACAGGTGATTTAATTGACGAGCTCCTTCAGGTTAATCATTAAAATCACCTGCTTTAGTGAAAACATGTAGTGTTTGGGCCCTCCATGGCATGAGTTTGAAAGTCAAGAAATAAATTACCAGCAAAAGATTTGAGTCAGGTGAGTGGAGTTATAGTGCCCCTTAGTGGTATTAATGAAATCTGTGTAGGTATTAATTTTAGTGACCGTAATGGAAACGTTATGAAGAGATCATTTCCTTAGTCATACCTCTCTAAGTGCTTTAATAGTGTTGATATAACATTACAGTATAGAGAGAATGCCAGCAAGTAACACATCCCTGGAGTACAGCAATAAAAATGACGTAGAAAGAGTTGAGAAATATATATACATTTACAAGCAAAAAACAGTTATAATAACACCCAATGAAAAATAACATAGCGTATTCATAACAAACAGTCATAGCGTCAAATCTAATTAATACAGTATGAACATATGTCATTTTTTACCTTTCTTCTTTAGCATATCGACAACAGAGGGCGCCTTCCGCTTTACACCTGCAAGACAAACATCGGGGGAATAATTATATAAATACTTGTGATATACATATTAATGATGTACTATAAAACGGATTATAAGGGACAATTTTCGGGAAAATGTTTTTTTGAACGATTTGTTCAAGAATACATGCTTCTTTGAAAAAAACATCATGTTTAACATGAAAAGTTAGAATTACATTTAAAACATCTTCCCCAAAATTGTCCCTTATTACCCCCAAAATTGTCCCTTATAACCCCGTTTTACGGTACACCTGTACAATCTAGGACGTGGATCTAATCCGGTACAGGATCAAAACTTTCCATTAAGTGTATAGGCAATGTTGGAGAGAAACATCCAGACCAGGGGGGTGGGCAAACTGTGGCCCGCCAAGCGTCGTAATCTGTCCCTATTCCTTAAGATTTTGCCATATTTGCTAGATAGAAATATGTTGATTAGGTCGCCAGAGACGTAAAAATGCTCTTGATAGCCAATGTTTTATTGACTACCCAGCATGCCTTGCGGGCATTCAGAAATAAGAGTTTGAAGTTATGTATTATTTTTGACGTTTTTTTGTTGATTTAGTATGTGATGTTTGAACTTGCTGTGGGTGTGTTGTGTGTTTTTTTTTTTTTTTTACTTTCGGTTGCACCGTGAGCAAGTATGTCAATCTGCTTGATGCCACCTATACGTAGACGGCCCCTAACCCAAGTCAACAAGTTTGCCCTCCTCTAATCGAGATACTACTACTACTACTACTCAGTGTCAATTAAAACCGAGCATTATCCTAAACAAACATCTTCCATTGGATCTCATTCAAACATGCAGGTGTACCTAATGTTGTGTCCAATGAGTTTCTGTTTATGAGTACCTTGCTTCTTACTGGGCGATTCATCAGAGTTGCCGGACCTCTTGGCGTAAGCTAACTTCATCCTCTGGATGTTCTTCTTGCTGATCACTTCATGCTCCACAATAGGACGTGGATAGTCTTTACCCACGATGCACCCCGCCGCTTGCTGCACGCTACGTGGTGCCTTCCAAGGCTCGTAGATGTACTGAGCGGGGAACTTCTTCAAAATGGGAAGGTACTTCCTGGAAAGATTGTTCCGAATGTAAAAAAAAATGCCAATGCCAACACCGAGTAAGATCTCTTTGCAGTCATACTTGATGTAGTCGCCGTTTTTGTCAGTCTTCTTGCCAAAGGCCACAGGAGAGTAGACTCTGAAGAACTGGTGGAAGAAGGTGCTCGCTGACAGCCACTGCCAGTTCCCGGCATTGAGAGCCCAGTCGCCGTCTAACAGGAGCTCCTCAAACACCTTCAAGGGTTGGAAACAGAATCTCTCTTTTAAATGGTGACCATCAGGCTGCACGGTGTGAAAGTGGTTAGCACGCAGGCCTCACAGCTCGGGAACCCGAGTTCAATTCCACTCTCGGCTATCTCTGTGTGGAGTTTGCATGTTCTCCCCGTGCATGTGTGGGTTTTCTGCAGGTACTCCGGTTTCCTCCCACATTCCAAAAACATGCTAGGTTAATTGGCGACTCCAAATTGTCCATAGGTATGAATGTGAGTGTGAATGGTTGTTTGTCTATATGTGCCCTGTGATTGGCTGGCGACCAGTCCAGGGTGTACCCCGCCTCTCGCCTGAAGACAGCTGGGAAAGAGCTGTGTATGATTGAAAAGGGCTGCACGGCGCACAAGGTAGTTAGCGCGCAGGCCTCACAGCAAGGAGACCAGAGTTCAATTCCACCCTTGGTCATTTCTGTCTGGAGTTTGCATGTTCTCCCTGTGCATGCGTAGGTTTTCTCCAGGTACCGGGTGAGTGTGAATGGTTGTTTGTCTATATGTGCCCTGTGATTGGCTGGCGACCAGTCCAGGGTGTACCCCGCCTCTCGCCCAAAGACAGCTGGGATAGGCTCCAGCACCCCTGCAACCCGCGTGAGGATAAGCAGTAGAAAATGAATGAATGGTGACCACCATCCACAATCCTTATGTGAGACGTGAACACATGTCTTTCTCTTTTCTGTGCTTTTCTAAAGATATACAAACGGCTAAAAAGAGACAACACATTCCTCCTATAAAGCGTTTTTTCCATGTACAGGTGCATCTGGATCATATGGATTTTTATGATGTAATCCTTCATAAATGTTTGTTCATAAGTTTATTTACCTTCTGTCCTTCCTCCCAGCTGATCCACAGGTCTCCTCTGGTGAGGAAGCAGGCCACAGCGTGTCTCGCCAGGTGATGGATCCATCCTTCTCGTCTCAGCTGAGTCATAATGGCATCAATGAAGGGGAAACCGGTTCGAGCCTTACCCAAACACAGTATTGGTTCACTCTCATGTTTTAGAAACAAGGCGATGATGATTATGGTACCTCTCTCCAGGCCGCTAGGTATTCACGGTTTGTATCCCAGTCCACTTGAGTGCACACGGGGTTGCCCTCCATCTTGTTAAAATTGGGGACTCCCACGCTGGCGGTGTAGAAGAACTCTCTCCACAGTAATTGACCATGAAGGGACACTGGTGGGTCTGAATGCTTTTTCTAACAACGAAGAAGACCAATGTCAGGGAGCTCCGCGACCCTTGAAAAGTCCAGCATTCACGACTACCATCACAATACTCACCCCTTGGTAGACCTCGGTCAGCTTCCACCAGAAGGTTCGTGCAGACAGGCACCCGAAGGTGACATAGGGGCTGAGGACTGTGGTGCTCGGGCTCAGAGAGTTGGGAGAGGTCTGAGGTTTTTCAAAGGTGCATACCCATCCCTTTAAGAGATAAAGATACATATTTATTATATGCCAACAGTAATGTGTGGTAGCTCTCAAGCGACAATAAAGTCATTTACAGTTTTCTTCATGTGTTCCTCCAGTCTCCTCAAAGCTTCTTGCTCTCCTCCAGGGAACGGTTCCTCTCCAAGCTCTGACGTATCATGGCCCAGCTCGTCCAGCGCAGGTATACTGTAATAATTCATGTCGTCATCCGAATGAGGGGTCTTCAGGCCTTTAATGGAGGACAATTATACACTTTAACTACATGTACCTAATAAACATTAGCCACAGCAGTTGGTAAGAAGGTTTAAGGCACGTGCCTTTCACATCCTCCACAGTGGGAGCAGCCATTGGTTTCTTTGGGGGGCCGAGGGTCTTCACAATAGCTTGCATGCGGTTGTATGTGAGGGGAGCCTTCCCGTTATTCTCCTCAATTATCCTGGGAAAACACAAAAGTAGAAAACAATTTGACTTTGTTAATATATGTATTTCTGTAGGAAGAAATTGTAATTATAAACTTTAATATTTTTATTTTGTGTCTGTTATTGGCTGCACGGTGGACCCAACTGGGATAAGTACAGTAGGATTCCCTATTCATACATAGAATATTTTCATATCTAGAACAAAGAATACTTGTTCACGGCCTTCTAAATACGTTTTTTGACATGATTAGAGCCCTCTATGCATGCACTAACACCCCTATAGTTACCTTTACACTTGTATTAACCCCATATAGTCGACATAGTAAGAGAAAATGATTCATATAAGACATAATATAGCAAAATATAATATTACATGGGTTGCACGGTGGTTAGCGAGTGGTGAGCTAGGAGACCCGAGTTCGATTCCACCTTCGAGCATCTCTGTGTGGAGTTTGCATGTTCTCTGTGGTTGTTTGTCTATATGTGCCCTGTGATTGGCTGGCCACCGGTCCAGGGTGTACCCTGCCTCTCGCCCCAACACAGCTGGGATAGGCTCCAGCACCCCCCGTGACCCTCGTGAGCATAAGCGGTACAAAATGAATGAATGAATCGCTGTTATTATCAACTCCTATAAAGTTGGGTTAGGCAGCTACTGTATCGGTACAACACCGGAAGTCCTTGGGAGTGTGACCAACCACAGCAAAGTGGGCGTGCCTGGAGGCGGTAATAAGTTAAAACAGGCCGTTTACACAGGAATAGGTGGAATAGGTGCAGATACTGGAACATCTAGAAAGCTTTCTGTGCTGGTTATTGTATGTAGCTGCTCTATAGGAGCCCACAACTCAATTCAAAGGGCCAAAAAATGAGCAGAACAGGTGCCCTTTGTGCTTGTGTGTGCTGCTATAAATGTGTTTCCCTCGGGGAGATGAGTGGCGGGCGGACAGCAAGTGACGTCGGGTGTTCAGAGTCGATGTTTAGCTTGGCGTGAGTTACTACAGAAACAGTAGCATGTGTTTTTATTTGGGATTATTGTGCCTGTTGTGAGATATTTCAACCCGGCAATGTTGTTCAATGTGTCTTCTGAATGCTTTATATTTTTATTTTATTTCATTTATCCATATTTATACTTGAAAATTCAACCTGCAAAGTCACGAGGGACAACTGTAAGTGACTTTAAAAGTGTAGTGGAAAGGGAAGTCACCATCGATACTTTATCCTATTGTGGAGTTTGTAGTTAAATGATGGTCAAATACTCTTAAAACAATACCTGTCTATGTCATAAAGGGTGTGGGACACCTTATAGACGACTTCCACTTTGTGCTCTTTAGCCAAAGCGGCCACTTTCTTGTCACGGGATGTGCTGTAAGGCTCCGTGTCAAATTCATACGTCAGTTTGGTTATCTTCCACTTGGTGAAGAGTTGAGGGAAAACATCTTCTGGTTTGCCTCTCACGACAAATAGCCTACAAAAGGAGCAGAAAAACACACAAGTGGCGCTACTGTAGCAGCATAGTACTATGATCACTATACTGTACTGCTGTTGTATGAGCGTCATACCTGGAGTTGAGTTTTTGAAGGCTGCGGTCCAGGTCTCTGAGCGCTCCCACTAGGAACCTCCAGCGGTTGAGACCCACTCGGGTCTTGTCAAAGAGATGGGGATCCAGGATGAAGACTGGGTAGAGTTCCTTGCAGTCCTTCAGTGCAGCCATCAATGCTGGGTTGTCATGAAGCCGAAGTCCCTTGCGGAACCAGTGGATGCATCTATGAGCCATGGCTGTGTGCACAAATAATGCAAGATATGAAAAAAAAATAAATCACACAATGTGGCAAAATGTACAACTGCATTACCTAATGCTAAATTCAACAATATGTTAATTATTGCGGTTGTAGTTTGAGGTATGTATACTTTTTATAGTGATGTAGCTTTCTTATCCTTTGGTTTCCTTATTGAAGGCGTTTTTGTTTAATTATTCAATTTCATGAACTAAATTGTTGCCTAAATGAACTGAATTTATCGAGAAAAATAAAACTTCACACATTCTTCCATTCTGTTTAGTGTGTAGTAGACACCTCCGAATGTAACGCACACCACAATTTGTCAGCTTATACAAAAATCACCCATCCAAAAGGTAATAATAAACACGGTACAAATAAATAACAAAAACAAACCTTATTTGTGTCTTCAGTTCTTTCGCCGCCTTTAGTCAATTCTGTGTTGGGTAACATCCACGTTGAATAGCTTACAAAACAGGAAGCGTTGCAGCGAAACCAGCCAATCAGAGGTTGAGAGGACAGGGGCGGGGCATCTGCATGGGGGAAATTATACAAAGAGTGAACAGGTTTAACCACTGGATGTCGCTATAGTGCAGGTAAATAGAGAAATGGCGCATATAATGGATTGTGATATATTAAAATAATGGCATACATAAAAATTATACAGTCTAAATGAATAACAACTAAATAAAATAATAGTAATAGTAATAAATACTAGTAATAAAAAGTGTGTTGTTTTCAAAGTATTTACATTTTTTCAAATTTCAAAGTTTTCATCACACAAATATATAATAAATTATTTACCTATACCTAGAAGTTACCTGTAAAGAAAATGCCCTAGCCATGTTGCACCAAATATCATTGCAAACGTGTTCACATATCTCAAAGTTTCAAAAAAATGGTCATAATTTAGTTGATTTTGAAGATGCATAGTTATATATATAATATATTGCACAAACACGTAAGTACAGGACATGTGATCAATATTGCCTTTGAACAATATAATAATAATAATAATATAATAATAAAGACTGAAAAGGATAATGCCTTACCAAGTAACACAATTAACAAGAATCAGGATCAGGACTTTTGAGGGTCACTGAACACACCATTAGTGACGTGATCACGTGCATGGCTGTTTTTTTAAAGCCCAAACAAGTGGCTTGGCTGTGTGTGTGTTACCATCCTATCCTATCCATCAGAACCGCGGTGAATTTAAGATTCAGAAGGCATCATCCCAGCCAGCCCTGATTGGCTGAAGAAAAAGAGCCATTCAATCGCGGTGTTAGCGAAGGTGCGGTGACACTTGAACGTGGACCACAGAGGACGGAGCCAGTACCTCATCATGACAAGTCTTGCTACGGGGGCTGCGGTGGAGACCCGGGCTGTGAGCAGGTGTTGGAGCAGGGTGCAGGGACGTCGTTAACTTGCATGCATGCACCCCACGCCGTCGTCCCCGGTCCGGTTCGCAGACTACTGCCGCCGGCGGGAAGATGCTGAGCCGACTGATGAGCAGCAGCATCCGGAGTCTGGACCGAGAATGCAACTGCACCGTGAGGCTGCTGGACGACTCCGAGTACACCTGCACCATCCAGGTCAGTGGAGTTTTATTATTTTTTTTTTTTTTAAAGGTAGGGGAGGTGATCAGCTAGCAAGACGTCCCCCAACATATACCCCCTTTGATTTTGGGGGGGCTGCAGACAGAGCTTGATGCTCAATGACATCACCAATCTGGGTATCCTGTCAGGAGAATCTGCAGCAATGTTAGAGAAACACATGAGCATCGCTGATTATTCACTCATTTAAATGCATGAGGAAAACAAACTGCTTCATCTTAATTGGAACATCTCCAAGGAGGTGGATTGTTCATTTATTTGAGTTTCTTTGCAATATAAACACCTGATTCGAATCTCCTTACCATTGCTCTTATAGTGGAAGCGACCATATTTAGCCATTTAGGCCAAATGTAAGGCAGCAGAAACATGTGACCTCTCCCAGCCAATCCGTGAATGTATTAATAATAATAATAATGCAAAAAAAAGTTGCAAATAAACACTCAAGGTTGAACACAATTAGTATTTCAGAACATGTTTCCCTATTAGAATGAATGGGAATAGAAATAATCCATTCCGAGGTCAATGGATCAATGGAGAAGAACAGACTTGAGGAGAAACATCTTCTAAGACAACCTGAACAATCCAGTTGCGATGCATTGAATGCTTTTGAGCATTATACATGGACGTTAATGTCATAAGTTTAATTCCTTAACCACTTTGGCAGTATGACAACACTACATTAGCGGAATTGACTGTCGACATTTACGGTGCAAGACCATAATGCACATAACACAGCACAACATTTCCATACAATATTCATTTATTCATTCATTTTCTACCGCTTTTTCCTCACGAGGGTCACGGGGGGGGGGGGGGGGGGTGCTGCTGGAGCCTATCCCAGCTGTCTTAGGGCGAGAGGCGGGGGAAACACCCTGGACTGGTCGCCAGCCAATCACAGGGCATATATAGACAAACAACCATTCACACTCACATTCATACCTATGGACAATTTGGAGTCGCCAATTAACCTAGCATGTTTTTGGAATGTGGGAGGAAACCGGAGTACCCGGAGAAAAACCACGCATGCACGGGGAGAACATGCAAACTCCACACAGAGATGGCAGAGGGTGGAATTGAACTCGGGTCTCCTAGATGTGAGCCCTGCACGATAACCACTGGGCAACGTGCAGCCTAGTAATGAGTTAATTCATTCATTCATTTTCTACTGCTTATCCTCATGAGGGTCGCGGGGGTGCTGGAGCCTATCCCAGCTGTCTTCAGGCGAGAGGCGGGGTACACCCTGGACTGGTCGCCAGCCAATCACAGGGCACATATAGACAAACAACCATTCACATTCACATTCATACCTATGGACAATTTGGAGTCGCCAATTAACCTAGCATGTTTTTGGAATGTGGGTGGAATTGAACCCTGGTCTCCTAGCTGTGAGGTCTGCGCGTTAACCACTAGTCCACCGTGCCGCCCCATACAATATTCATTATTTATTATTCCCATAATGTATTTGACATGCTACAATAAGAAAAGGGTATAAAAAGTGAGAAAATCATGCTGCAGACCGATGTAAGAGTGGCTTCATGTTGGCAGGGGTTTCTTTTCTAATTGGTCCTTTGCTTACTGGTACTATATATATATACGTATATGCCTCATTGGTTATTGTTGTGTTGTGAGCTAATTTGCTGATGAAATATAAGTATAAATATCACCCCGAGACTTCTGCATTCTGGTAACAGCAGTTAATGGTGCACATTGAATCATTCAGGTCTTTGCAAAACGTGTTTAAAACATCCCCCCTCCTAAGTCCTTGCACTTGACGTATCAGCAGAATCAATGCCATATTGACCCGAGTGAAGACGAGACGTGCGTTTGTAAGTGAGGTTAAGTCATTAGTGTTATCTAGCTGCAGTGTGTCTTTTTAGCTTGGCCTCCCCGTGTAGGCGTTTGGAGGTCTCTCACTCTCGCTTTTTTTGGGGGGGGGGCTTTTTACACCCCTGAGGGATTTCTTCCGCTCTTAAGCTGAATTAGAGATGATGACAGCACACAGAGACCATCACTGCTTGCTCATTTCTAACAGTCTGACTGCAAAAGCAAAGCAAAGCCTTTCAGTGGCTGACAACTTCAAGTGCTTTTACTCTGGGGACTCTTGAAAGGGTGATTTCATGTCACCGTGTGTTCTTTTCACACTAATTTTCAGACTGAATAATAGAAATATCATCAACAAGTGCACCGGATGGGGCTGCATGGCGAGCTAGTGGTTAGCACGCAGGATACACAGCTAGGAGACCCGAGTTTGATTCCACGGTTGACCATGAAAATAGAAGACATGAAATAGAAGATAAAATAAAATAAGAGCGTCCCTCGTTTATCGCGGTTAATTGGTTCTCGTAACAACTCTCTTTTGGATTATAATAACTGAACTAGTAGTACACAAGCTGAAGTCTGTCCATCAAAATATGCTTATTTAACACTTTTACCATGCAGCAGAACACAGCAGGGAACAAATTCATTTCTATGAAGTGATTCCATTGCGGTGGATCATCTCTCTGTGGGCATATTCCATTATCCCCTCTGTGGGAAATAATGGGAAAAAAAAGCCATAATGTTCCACAATGGGCTTTCCAATTGGTCTAAATGGAAAAATAAATAGTAACAGTGGCAGGGTTGTTTATAACCATGGCGGTATTTCTTCACCTTGAACAAACAATGTGAACATGTTTTTACCTTAATCATAAATGTGACTTCTGTTGCATAACTTAGAGAATGTAGCGCGGATTTAAATGCCCTAATTGTCACCTATTTAGCTCAATTTAATCCACACATTGTCATCACGGGGGAATAACAAGAGGTATGACCTTCATGGATGGAGACACATTAAGTGGTGAACCGTATGATAATGTGTTCAGTACCAATTGCAGCACATGTCAGCTCCAATCCGCAATGTTATGAATAGCGTAGACAAGAAAAACATGAAACAGGGTTGATGCCACCTATCGCCCAAATTCAGCAGATGTAGGCTCCAGCATAACCCTGTAGGACCCATAGAACGGGATAAGTATGAGTCACGAGTTGAGAAATTGAGTAACATTGAGAAATTCCATGTTACTGCTCTTCTAATACAGTGGAACCTTGGTTTAGAGTCTGCCCCGGTTAGTGTCTTTTTTGGTTCATGCAGAAAATGCCGCAATTTTCCCTTAGTTTGCATGAATTCTTCGGTGAGCAAACAATATGTTGTGTTCTTAATATACTGTTTGAGTCCATCTGTATTCTTGATTTTTTTTTTTTTGACCGGAAAACATCCATTCCATCAGCAAGCGAACAAAATGCTAACCGAAACCGGACGCTACATATCCGTTCTATGATTTCACCAGCAGATGACTCTCAAAATATATATTTTTTAAAGTTTTTAAATGATAGTTTTGCTTGTATAAATTTTTTTAAATGCATATAAATAAAGAATGAAAGAGCTAAATGAACATTGAAGGTTACTTTTAGTACCTTGGTTGAAGACTACTGTTCCCAAAGACATGCTGTGTCATGTTGTGTAATGAGTTATTTCTGAAATTCAATAGTGTTTCTCAGCATTCTCTGGCTGCATTCTGGGTTATTGAGGTGAGAAACACTATTGAATTCAAGAAGCAACTCATGGCAAAACAAGAAGGTGGTGGTGGTTGTGGGGACAAAAGAATCACGTCTTCAATAAAGGTAAAAGTAACCTTAAATGTGTTTTTCCCCTTCCATTCATCATTTATATATATTTATATACATTTTGAATCGTGTAAAACCTTAAATACATTTTTGGCTTTTGATTCGGTTTTTGTCTGACATTAAGGATACTAAATTAAGGATGCTAATCAAGGTTCCGTTGTACCATTGAAGCAAGAACATCACCAGGTCAACTTATTTACACAAGGCTAGACAGGATGATGTAAAATGATTTGATTTATACATATTCATTAAGCAATTAAATCCCTCATCTAGTATATTAAATATGATATATATATATCGGTAGGAAGACAGCAGCAGCTGGTGGGGCACTGCCAGAGCTGCCCCGAATGCAGAGTCGTATATACTGCTGTCAGCTCGCTTCCACTAGGGAAGAGTGGGAGTGTCTATACCGTCCAGTCACACACACTCTAAATTGATATTCATGCCATGCGCCACTAGAGATTCATCAGAGGAGGAGAGGAAGATTCATGATGAAATAACACTAATGCAGAGAGAATTACGAGTGGCTCACTCAGCTGGCAAAGGATCAGATCTGCATCAAATCATCCTGCAGGAAGCAGGAAGGAGATTTGTTGTTTTATGTGAATGCTTTTGCACAACACAAACTGGGAGCAAGTTATAGGAAAAAAAGGCAAAACGTACTCTACATTTTTTCCAGACTTGTATTATAGTTTATCTTCAAATTGGATCTGTTGTCTCTCCAGGCTTCCCTGTTGTGAACCTGGTTAAGATTAACCTAGATTTTTTATTTTTTTTTTGCTTGTGCAGCCTTCACCTCAGCACTAAATTAATGATAATGCCTAAATTTAGCATAAACTGCTGCCTGTAGAACCATCCACAGTCAGACGAGGACTGGTGTCCAAACCAAAACCTCAGGGGGACGTTGGAACATTTGAAAACACACTGATGTAGTGTTTGCTTTTTTAAAATAAATTATAACAGTAATCCCTCGTTTATCGCTGTTAATTGTTTCCAGACCCGACTGTGATAAGTGAATTTCTTATTAATAAAATGAATACATATTGTTTGATTATCATTTCAGCTTCTTATCTTTACATTTTGCTGTATATTTCCAATTTTTGCTGTTTGTATCGGGGGGGGGGGGGGGTCGAAAAGGTGGAATCAAGCTTGGGTCTCCTAGCTGTGAGGCATGTGCGAGCACCACTCCACCACCGTGCAGCCTTGTATGGGAGCAGTTACAGTTACAGGCTAGCTCAGGAGCTCATAGACAAACAACCATTCACACTCACATTCATACCTATGGACAATTTGGAGTCGCCAATTAACCTAGCATGTTTTTGGAATGTGGGAGGAAAAAACGGAGTACCCGGAGAAAACCCACGCATACACAGGGAGAACATGCAAACTCCACACAGAGTTGCCAAAAGGTGGAATCGAACTCGGGTCTCCTAGCTGTGAGCCATGTGCGGTCACCACTTCCTCACCGTGCAGCCTTGTATAAACATATGCGATGTAAATATCTTGATTTACATTAGCTAACATCACAGTTTTTAATTGATTTTTAGTTCGTCTTATCAAAAAAAAAATTCAGAGGGGGGGGATTACTGATGATGATCTCCCTGCCTTCATATTTGGAAGGCATAATGAGAAGATGATTTAATGTTGAAGTCAATCCCAGCACCGAATGTACAGTATGGGAGCAGTTACAGTTACAGGCTAGCTCAGGAGCTCCAATAGGAGATTGGAAAATGGATGCTTCTTCTTCTTCAGTCGTCTGCTGATGTTTTGCTATTCCAACCTATGACCCCCCCTGCAGCAGCAAAGTGCCACAGATGACTGTGATGTCTCAGCATCACACAGGCAGAGAAATCCATCACTTGCTTCTAAACCAACAAGGGAATTCTCTGTTCTTCAAAGGGAACGCAAGCACTTGTAGAAGACATCAGAGGAGCATTGGAGATGCTCGCTCGTGGTTCTGTTCACTTGTGACGTGAACTTGAGGATGGCCGTGTTGCCTTTTGCTCAGCTCAGACACAGCGTTCATGTCTTATTCATGATCTCTGCAGGCACGCCGGGCGGCTGATATTTAATCACCACACTAATGGTGTTTTCACAGAGGTGTGCCTAGTGATTGGTGTGTAGTGTATGGCTGCCCTGTTGTGTATGTGCATTACTTTTGTCCAAGATGGTTGTAGTGCACAGTGGTGTAGCATTTTATAGCCCCAAAAAGTCATACAAAGTTGCTGACTTCTTGTAATAATAATAGTGGATTGGGTTTTATAGCGCTGTCCAAGGTACTCAATGAATTGAATTCATTCATTCACTCCACAGTCACACACTGGTGGCGGTATTCTACACGTGTAGACACAGCTGATAGAAACATCACCAAATATTCAGTCTCTGGAGGTAAGATGGGTCATGTGCCTTGCCCAGGGACACAACAAAAGTGACTAGTTGGAGGAAGCAAGGATCGAACCTCCAACCTTAAGGTTTCTGGATAACCTGATAACAACCCGAGCCATTGCCACCCTATTGGGTGTGTTTTTATGGTAATCATTGCTTTGAATATAGAATTTCCATTATGTTCAAATAAAAATAAAAATAAAAATAAAAATAAAAATAAAAATAAAAATAAAAATAAAAATAAAAATAAAAATAAAAATAAAAATAAAAATAAAAATAAAAATAAAAATAAAAATAAAAATAAAAATAAAAATAAAAATAAAAATAAAAATAAAAATAAAAATAAAAATAAAAATAAAATATATATGTGGTATATTGGCAACCCAATTTGCTGGGTTGAAATAACCCAGCAGTGTAGTAAATATGAACCCAGCGTTGGCTCATATGAACAACCCAATTGGTTAAGATAACCAACCCAACTTGTTGGGTTAAAATAACCCAACGCAAGGTTGGCCCAATATTTAACCAGCGCTGGGTTGGGAAACAACCCATATTAGGTTGTTTTTAACCCAGCATTTTTAAGAGTGCATGTTTAAGAACACATTTTGTTTTTAAGGAAAAACACTAGTTCAAGAGCATTCTACCTCTTTTATGGACCAGCTTTAAAAATACTAGTCAAAGGTCCTCTATTTGACAGGAGGTTTAGGAAGGAAGACAGAACGTACAGTGGGCAATGGGGAGGGAAAAAAGCAACATTACACTATACAAGTGTGTAGCAGAATGGCAAAAATGTGTTAATGTCACCAGAGACCTTTACAGTGCAGTGCTGTATATGCTGTGTGTCACTTCAATGCACACACACACACACACACACACACATATATAAAGAGAAACACAAAATTGCAATTCAGCACTTCTTGCTTCACTAAACGACTGTGAGGCCAATTCATGCATAATTTCCTCTACTGCACAAAAGTGCTCCATATAAGAGAATATAGTGTTGATATCATTTCTATGCTCATAACCATACGTATCTGCTTTGCTATCACCGGTACACATCCGTGGTGGTGTACACACTGGTGTATGTATGGTTAAGTATTTCACAGGCATGTGTGTAAATGCTTCTTTCAATTGACTTTTTGGAGTTTGTAACTGAAGAAAGAAAAAGTAAGATTGTGCAGATTGGTTATAGTTTCCAAGATACAGTATCGGGTCAAAATAGGAAAAAAGGCAAGAATGGTAGTTTGTCAGAATGTGTGCACATTCATTTTAATATGTCTAGAGTTTCCATATCAAATGTTATATTTTTATTTGGAGAAATCTCTCTCTTGGAAGTGGACAAAATGAATGCATGCTGAAAAATTTCATGAATGATAATGAAGGGACTTAATGGACTTTTTGCATCAGAGTTTCTTAGAAACTACAAGTCAGATAATTATAAGCAGCTGGTGGCAAACTTCCTGAAGTCCAACAGAGCCCTTGGCTGCAATATGTCCAAAGATACATTTTTTGAATTCCCATCTACATTTCTTTCTATTGAACTGCGGAGAAGTAAGTGATAACCCCAGGGAACCAAGTCTATTGTACTTGTGCTGGAGCCTATCCCAGCTGTCTTGGGGTGAGAGGCGGGGTACACCCTGTACTGGTCGCCAGCCAATCACAGGGCACATATAGACAAACAACCATTCACACTCACATTCATACCTATGGACAATTTGGAGTCGCCAATTAACCTAGCATGTTTTTGGAATGTGGGAGGAAACCGGAGTACCCGGAGAAAACCCACGCATGCACGGGGAGAACATGCAAACTCCACACAGAGATGGCCAATTGTGGAATTGAACTCGGGTCTCCTCGCTGTGAGGCCTGCGTGCTAACCACTAACCACTGTGCAGCCCATGTAATATTATATTATGCTATATTATGTCTTAAATGAATAATTTTCTCTTATGTCGACTATATGGGGTTCATACAAGTGTAAAGGTGACTATAGGGGTGTTAGTGCATGTCTAGAGGGCTCTAATCATGTCAAAAAACATATTTAGAAGGCCGTGAACAAGTATGATATGAATAAAACTCCACACAGAGATGCTCGAAGGTGGAATTGAAGTCAGGTCTCCTGTGAGCCCTGCACGATAACCACTCTACCACCGTGCAGCCTTAAATAAACATATGCGATGTAAATATCTTGAATACATTAGCTAACCAGCACAGTTTTTAATTGATTTTTAGTTCGTCTTATCAAAATACTTTTGCCAAAGACAAAAACAACAACTAATGTTAAGTGTAGCCACATTGCACTGAGCAGCCAGGACGGACATGTGTGCCAATAAGTTCTTTGGCTATCATAGTACACTTATCCTCCGTACCATCGTGGGTGGCCGTCTGTGGTAGGGCCTTACAAAAGCCAAAGAAAGAGCAAAGAGTTCCTATTCTGGATGAGTTTTTGTGACTTTACTATAAAAAAGCCACTGAAGTGGAAATGAATCTTTTCGACACGATGTTCGATGTTCTTCCAGCTGTCAGGGATTCTAGCTGTTCATTGAAATAACGGCTATTCACTAGAAGATGCTTGAGTTAGCGAAGGTCAGTTTTCGATCGACTGAGTTTAAAGCCAATCAGCAATCACTTTACACCTACCACATTTTTTTTACTGACAAGGCAGATTGACGGCCGAGGTCAAAACCATTCAGTTTGCGTTCCCGACGTCCAGTCTGCACCCCCACATCCTCCCCTCAGCAACCCCTGTCTTCTTTTAGCTGGGTGCACTGCGGTCTATTTTTAAACCATGCTATAGCGGCGCCAGCGTATGTGCGTGGAATATTAAGCACTCCTCCGCTATTAGCCGCTCAGCGCTCGTCGTCAGCTTTCTAATAGTGGGCCAACTGTGGACGTCATCTTTTTCCGGAGTCGAGGCAGTTTATCTTTGACACATAAACATCTTCACATTTACAGGACACACACTTTATTGTATGTGAGGATGGTTGGAAATTTAAAAAGAGGACGAGGAGGTGAGGATGCCCTGTGGGAGCTTTTTGTTCCTCTCGCCTCTTTTTTTTTTCTACGTGCCTCCAAGCGGTGGACTGCATGCTAATGGGTGATACGCATACAGACACCGACATCAAAAAGACACTGGTGCTTCTCTTTAACAAACACGCTGCATCATGGGCTTTGAAGCAATATGATTTAAATTTCATTACCATACCATTCCATTGACTGCTTTCGATTACACATGTCGAAGGTGTGCTTGTCTGTACATAAACTGGAGCTGGGTCAGTAAAATGGCCGAGTGTGGAATTGAACTCTGGTCTCCTAGCTGTGAGGCCTGCGCGCTAACCACCTGTCTGCCGTGCAGCCCTTTTCAATCATACACGAGCAAAAGAGAATTCAACCACTGTACAATAAAACAAAAATAAAGTAAAATTTTAGCCTATTCCAGCTGTCTTCGGGGGAGAGGCGGGGTACACCCTGGACTGGTTGCCAGCCAATCACAGGGCACATATAGACAAACAACCATTCACACTTACATTCATACCTATGGACAATTTGGAGTTGCCAATTAACCTAGCATGTTTTTGGAATGTGGGAGGAAACCGGAGTACCCGGAGAAAACCCACGCATGCACAAGGAGAACGTGCAAACTCCACACAGAGATGGCCGAGGGTGGAATTGAACTCGGGTCTCCTAGCTATGAGGCCTGCGTGCTAAAGAAGAGCAACAAAACTAAAATAAACCAAAACTACTTTGATGACGTGTGACAGGGATGTGGAGGTTTTTGTCATAACATTTCAAAAAATACAGTAATATCTACTACTATATACTGTACCAGTGGTATATATGCTTATATATGATTGTGGCATATTGTGGAAATAATATTAAACAGAAAACACAGGAACAGCGGCAAAAACAGACGAAAAAGGCCCAATGTAGTGAGTTTTCCGCTTACCGACACCAGACCATAATCACTTCCATAAAAACACATTCACTCAGGAATCACTAAGTATTATTGAAGCGCAATGGTCGGCACACATATACATAAAATAAATACATAATAAAGGGCATCGCTTTTCCCTCCTACATTAATTTAGTAACATTAAAAATACATTAGAGCCGCATAGCAAGTCTCAGAGCAGCGATAAGCTGGTTTATGTGTCTCTGTGTCCCAGCCCGCCAACCAGTACAGTGACTTTCCACTGCCCTTGGATTTTTGGGAGCCTTGGGTCTCCATGGTAACAAGATTATTGCATCACTACTCCCGAGCTGCTGTCGTCAAGCTGGTGTTTGGCCGAGCTCTGCGGCAACACACACACACACACACACAGGCTGACACAACTCTTCTGTGCATGCTAATAACCTCACTCTGAACTCTTTTCCTACTTATTAGACGGAGCTATCTTCCCTTGTCGCTTTCTTGTGGCACACTTAAGTGTTTGCCTCTGGGAAGGTTGCACCTCACAACGTGTGGGACTATTTTAATTGGGGTTAACGCTCCTTTTGAGTGTGTGGGGGGGGGGGGGGGGTTTCTTGTGGGGGGGCAGGGAGAGATATCCATGATGGATGCTCACCTAAAAACAACTCACCTAGCTCATGTTCATGTTGTAGTACAAAAATGTGCAAATGCTACTAAAACTGGAACCTCCCCTAGCTACATCATTCACAATAGACCAAAGAGCGGGTGGGGGTCGTCTCCCATAAGGCCTTGTGCACTTTCTGCTTCACTAGAGGTCATTGCGACCTTGCAGCCAGTGAGCTTTTATGCATGTGGATGAGAGGAAAGAGGTGAAGAGAGGAGGGAGGAAAGCGGGGATAGGATTGATGGAAAAGCGGCTGTGGTGCAACACACTTCCAGTTACATTAAGGAACATCACATTTAGGCTTGCAAAATTCAACATGAACAGGAGGAGTAAGAAGCAGATCTTAGTGAAGTCTACTCTGGTCACCAGCCAATCACAGGGCACATATAGACAAACAACCATTCACATTCACATTCATACCTATGGACAATTTGGAGTCGCCAATTAAGCTAGCATGTTTTTGGAATGTCGGAGAAAACCCACGCATGCACGGGGAGAACATGCAAACTACACACAGAGATGGCCAAGGGTGGAATTGAACCCTGGTCTTCTAGCTGGGAGGTCTGCGCGCTAACCACTAGACCACCGTGCCGCCACATCACATTTAGGCTTGCAAAATTCAACATGAAAAGGAGGAGTAAGAAGCAGATCTTTGTTAACTCTACTCCAGTCGCCAGCCAATCACAGGGCACATATAGACAAACAACCATTCACACTCACATTCATACCTATGGACAATTTGGAGTCACCAATTAACCTAGCATGTTTATGGAATGTGGGAGGAACCCGGACTCCAGTAAAAACTCCACACAGAGATGGCCGAGGGTGGAATTGAACCCCGGTCTCCTACCTGTGAGGTCTGCGGGCTAACCACTAGACCGCCGTGCCACCACATCACATTTAGGCTTGCAAAATTCAACATGAAAAGGAGGAGTAAGAAGCAGATCTTAGTTAAGTCTACTCTGGTGGCCAGCCAATCACAGGGCACATATAGACAAACAACCATTCACACTCACATTCATACCTATGGACAATTTGGAGTCGTCAATTAACCTAGCATGTTTTTGGAACCCGGACTCTAGTAAAAACTCCACACAGAGATGGCCGAGGGTGGAATTGAACGCAGGTCTCCTAGCTGTGAGGCCTGCGTGCTAACCACTCATTCACCGTGCAGTCCTGTACTGATTTAATTGTCAACAATTAGCTGAACTGATGATAATGACTTGGTTTTCCAAAACAACAGCTTCTAGCTGATGCCATTACAAAAGCTACTTCCCAGTGCACCACTGGGGCGCTCTCCTAAGTCACGTACAGTATATAAATGAGTCAGCTCATTAATTAGTCAGTGACTTCAGTACTGATGCTGCAGAAATGCCTGAACACGAGTCTTTAGTCACTTTTCTGCTCTCCTATGGAAAACTACCGCCTATTCATTATAATAATGTGCTGCGTTTTCTAGGTCAAACTTTAAAACGAGCGAGCCCATCAGACAAAAACTTTAACAACGCTTCAAGTCGCAAATATAATAGCCTGAAACTACTCAAATGCAGGACTGGGCATAATGATGAATTGATTGATCGTTAAGAATGTGGTCCACTGTGTAGAATATATTGTTGATGGATGGCTTTGTCTTGAAGCAACTGAGGCAGAATTGACTGCAATACTTGGCTGCAAACAACGGGGGTGCCGGTGAGTCAGTTACAACGACTACAACATAACGTCAGCTTGTATTGTTTCTTGAATTCGCTCATCCTAGTGCGTTGTTGAAGTTCCTTATTCAATCCGTTCCCTAGTTTGATTCCACACACTGAAATAGGTTATTCATTCATTCATTTTCTAGCGCTTTTCCCTCACGTGGGTTGCAGGGGGTGCTGGAGCCTATCCCAGCTGTCTTTGGGCGAGAGGGGGGGTACACCCTGGACTGTTCGCCAGCCAATCACAGTCTTGAAATAGGTTATATTTCTGAATTCATTCACTTATATTTTAAATATACTATATATACTATACTATATACTATACTATATATTTCACCAGAGACAATTTTAATGACCTATTGTGTGCTTCCTCCTGAACAAAAGGCAGTAGAATCATCCGTAAATAATGCCAACTTTAAGTCTTTCGTAACTTTACTGATGTCATTTATAAGTTTTGGTCTCAGTATTGACCCCTGGGGTACTCCACACGTAATATTTAAACTTGCAGATGTGTGTTCTCCCAGTTAAAATATTGCTTTGTAATTATAGGATGTTGTGATTGATTGCATCAAAGACTTTTGTCAGATCCCTAAATACTGCAGCTGGATTCTTTCTACAGTCTTGAGCATTAGTGATTTCCTCCGTAATTTCAATTAGTGCCATGGAGGTTGAAATATTAGGTCTGTACTCATACTGACTTTCTGCTAGTAATTCATATAATTCATATCAATACATTTGTCCAATCTGTTATTGAATAGCTTCTCGATAATTTTAGTGAATTGTGGTAATAAGGAGACTGGTCGGTAGTTTGTAAATTGATGTTTGTCTCCATTTCTAAAATTTGGAACTACTTTGGCTGTTTTGTTAAGGACTTTTCCGGTATGAAATGATAAATTACTTATGTATGTCAGCGGTTCTACAATCTCATTGATTATCTGATTGAATGATTATCTGCCTAGCTTCTCCTCTTTGTACTCCAAATGTGACATTTTGTCTTTAAAACAAATAATCAATGTGGTTAGTTTGGAACTCGTTTTTGTCCCATGGGAAAGTGGTTGTCCATCGGGTACTTTTTCAAGTGTCTATTGTCATTATACTATTTTCTATTTTCGTAGACCACATGGATTTTTGCCATTCACTGCTGGTGCCGGAACATAGCCCCTGTATGGGGTCTCGCTTATATGCGAGTTTAAAATTTTGCCATATATGATATGTTTTCACTTTAAAAGTGTTAAAATATAGCATAAAATGCTTTTCACCAGTGAGGACTGTGGATGAGGAGAGTGTTGTGTGCATGTCTGTGACAGCAATAAAAAAAAAGTGTTCCCGCTTGTCCTCTCAGGGGCTCTGTGAATCTCTGCAGCTAATTGTCTCAGCTGCTGTGTTTGAATGTTGCCACAATATTATTAATGTCACTGGCTGCTGTTTGCCTTCTGGCGTTTTTAGTGGAGCTTTCACTTATGAAGATTAAAATTGCATTTTCACTTTTTATAATTACATTGGAAGGGCAGGGGCTGCACAGTGGCTCTAACATCCCAAAAATATGCATGTTAGGTTAAGACTATCTATAGGTGCGAATGTGTGAATGATTGATGATTGTCTACACCAGGGGTCTCAAACACGCAGCCCGCGGGCCAAATGTGGGCCGCAGGACACTAGTTTGAGGCCCCCGCCTTGATATGAAAGTTTAATGTTAGTGTGGCCCGCGCAAGTTTGATATGGATGCCGTATGGTATCATGTACCCAGAAAAAATTATTACGTTTGATTAATGTTCATGTTAAAGGTTAAATAACTGTTAATAGTTATCCTCCCTATCCATGTGGAAGTGGTAAGTTTTGGGCTATTTAAGTTTAAAGGAAATAACTTGAAGGCTACCGTTTAGGTCGCTAGCTCTCTAGTTTGCGAGTTAGCATGTGTCTCAAGACCCTGCAGTTGCGCAATATGTTGTAAATAAAAAGAGTATAAATGTGACTATAGTCGTGTTTTGTCATGTCTACAGGGCTCTAATAATGCTTTGTTCATTTTAATCTGAGAAAAATAATTTGTCTACCCACCAACTATATGTGGTTTCTCAAGTTTTTATTATTTGCTGTTTTATTATTATTATTATTATTATTATATTTATTTATTTATTACTGATTGATTGATTTTCTTTATTCTTGATTTGTTTATTTATTTTTCATCTTATTTTGTGTAAAATAAAAAGTAAGATATTTGAGAACAGTGCGATGTTTTATAAGAACTTTTCTTGGAACTGGAAATTGGAACTAAGGCGAAGTTTTTAAAATTTTTTTGTTTTTAATAAATGCAGTTTTTTTTTGTTTTTTTTTTTAAAACCTGATGCGGCCCAGTCTCACCTAGACCCGAGCTCCAGTGGCCCGCAAGTAAATTGAGTTTGAGACCCTGGGATAGGCTCCAGCTCATCTGCCACCCTGTGAGGACAGGCAGTTTTGAAAATAGCCAACTAACTACTGAAGTATAACAGTATAACATTTTGGTTTTACACTAGTATCATAACCCGATATAGATACTGGATGGGATCGGCCTTACTCCTACACATGAGGATAAAAAGGAAACAGTATCTCTGTCTTCCATTCACAAAACCTCCAAGGTCCTCCAAGGAAATGAGGAAGGATAATGAAGTAGCATTTGTACAAAGGTAACACTACATTGTGTGTGATTTCATCTGAGCGAGTCTGCACGCCATTTGATGGCAGATGATGAAATAAGATTGTGTCTTAGGATGGCTGATTGCTCTCCTGAAACGCTTTTCAGGCATGCAAGCGCAGCAGACGCAGGGCGCCTGCCGCCATCATGAGCCGTGATCAGTAACACATTTGACCCGCTGAGTGCTCGGTCAGGGCGACTGTATTGGTTGTTGGACTCTTCTCACCGCGCTGAGCCGTGTTTGCGGTGTCAGAGATCAAGGCCGGGCGGTACAAAAACCTGCAGGAAGGTGCTCTAGTGGGTGGCGGGTGTCAAGGTGCTGCTTTGAGACAAGGTTGTGACTTGTATGGCGTGTCAGATGTTATTTTTACCGGAAGGGGAGAATATATTTGTGAAGGTTCTGAACTCCTGATTACGTCCCACTCTTTTGTTGAGTAGATGAATTTCTCCTACAGGTGAGGACTCATGTTTTGTAATAACTTTGTTAAGGGTGCTGGAGCCTATCCCAGCTGTCTCCGGGCGAGAGGCAGGGTACACCCTGGACTGGTCGCCAGCCAATCACAGGGCACATATAGACAAACAACCATTCACACTCACATTCATACCTAGACTCATATTGGAGTCGCTAATTAACCTAGCATGTTTTTAGAATGTGGGAGGAAACCGGGGACTCCGGAGAAAACCCACGCATGCACGGGGAAAACATGCTGACTCCACACCGAGATGGACAAGGTTGGAATTGAACTCGGGTCTCCTAGCTGTGGGGCCTGCGTGCTAACCATATTGATAATATGGATAATGAGACTGTATTTTTGTTAAAAACAGTCTAAAAAAAGACGAGACGTCTTATATTTGGGGTCGTCAGAATTATATTTCCAGTCACTGGCATCCAAGGACTTAAGTTAATAAAAAAACAGCATTAGGAGGTTGCCCACAGCCACAGCTATTAATGCTAGCGTTTTCAGAATAGAGGCTTAATACTATGTCACTAATAATTCACTGTCCATGGTGCTGCAATGGTATATGCTGCCTTTCTGGCACTTGAACTTGGGTTAAATCCCTTGCTAGGCTTAAGTCAGTAAGTGCAATCAGTGTAAAAAAAACAACCAACAGCATTAGGAGGTTGCCCACAGCCACAGCTATTAATGCTAGCGTTTTCAGAATAGAGGCTTAATACTAATATCACTAATAATTCACTGTCCATGGTGCTGTAATGGTACATGCTGCCTTTCTGGCAGAGGGCATGGGTTCAATTCCTTGCTAGGCTTAAGTCACTAAGTGCAATCAGTGTAAAAAAAAAACAACCAACTAACCTGAAAGTGGAAAAAAAAGACTAATATTGATGTTTGGTTTTTAAAAACAATTTTCCACAAACATGTCTTGAAAAAGAGGGATTGACTCACCCTATATTCATTGTCTTACTGTATATTCAAGTTAGTATGCGCCCATCCTCCATAAAAAAAAAAGTCCTCTGAGTCACTGATATCATTAAATGGAAGTGAAGAAGAAAATTACTTTTCCAATTATAGAACGAAAGGTCGGAAGATGGGTGGTTTGTTCCAGATTTTTGGCACCATTTAGTCAACCCATTGGGAAAGTCTTTTTCAACAAAGGCTCATTTGGAGAAGCAAGCCTAATTATTCATTAGGTCGTGAATATACTGAACTGGAAATGACATCACTACAGGTGGCCAATAAAAAAAAATAATCATCAAATCAGCATCTTGCGAGAAGGTGTGGTTGAGATGTTCATTCATTCATTTTCGACCGCTTTTCTATCCCAGCTGTCTTCGGGCGAGAGGCGGCGTACACCCTGGACTGGTCGCCAGCCAATCACAGGGCACATATAGACAAACAACCATTCACACTCACATTCATACCTATGGACAATTTGGAGTCGCTAATTAACCTAGCATGTTTATGGAATGTGGGAGGAAACCGGAGTACCCCGCATGCACTGGGAGAACATGCAAACTCCACACAGAGATGCCCGAGGGTGGAATTGAACCCTGCTCTCCTAGCTGTGAGGTATGCGCGCTAACCACTCGACCACCGTGCCGCCTTGGTTGAGATGTTATAATATCAAAACTTCAAGTGTTAATACATTTAGGCTTGCAAAATTCAACATGAAAAGGAATAGTAAGAAGCAGATCTTAGTTAAGTCTACTCTGGTGGCCAGCCAATCACAGGGCACATATAGACAAACAACCATTCACACTCACATTCATACCTATGGACAATTTGGGTCAATTAACCTAGCATGTGGGAGGAACCCGGACTATAGTAAAAACTCCACACAGAGATGCCCGAGGGTGGAATTGAACCCTGGTCTCCTAGCTGTGAGGTCTGCATGCTAACCACTTGACCACCGTGCCGCCTTGATTGAGATGTTATAATACCAAAACTTCAAGTGTTAATACATTTTAATGGCTATCGCCAAAGCAGCAGTTATGTCCGAGTTGGGCAATAATTACTGGAAAGACTGGAATTTTGTCAATTTGTCAACCTTACATCCTTTATTTGTTTTTACGACCTCAAATGAAGATACCCGTCCGACCGGCGGTGTATGTTTCCTAAGCCAATATAACAATGACAATGCATCTGTCATGGTAGCCTGAGTCAGTGCGACTTCATTCCAACACAGAAAAAAAAAATGGTCGGTCTGGCAAGCAGGAAGCACAAGTAAAGTGCTACAGCTTTATTCTCAGCCAAGTAAAAAGTGATTTGGGGACATCACGGCACGAGGGAACAACGCTGACAGACAGAACAGAAATAACTGAAGCGAAAGTAAACAGAACAAGAGGAGTGGGGAGAGTGAAGATATACTGAAGGATGCCGAGGAACAGCAGATCTAGAAAGTCGATTCCATTGTATTTATCAATAGGGACACGATAAAAAAAAAACAACAACTCCCGTCTTATGAAGAAACCAAGACTCAGCGTGGATTGGTTGGGGTGAGAGAGTGTAAAAAGCGGAGAGGGATGAGTGACAACGGCTTTAACTCAAACGCCGATATTTGTAATAGTTGTATTATGGTGTGCAATAGTCATGGGAATATGGATATGGGAAAATAGCTGGAGGTATGTCCACTATATTGGGCAATACGGGTGTTATGGTGACTATAGGGGTGTTATTTAATGTCTAGAGGGCTCTAATAATAACACTGTATTTAGAAGTTTGTAAACCAGACTGTCTATTTTCTATTTCTATTTGTTTGTGGAAATTCGCTTATCATGGTTGGGTCTAGGCTGCACGGTGCTTAAGTGGTTAGCATTCAGGCTTCACAGTTAGGAGACCTGAGTTCAATTCCACCCTCGGCCATCTCTGTGTGGAGTTTCCATGATCTCGTGTATGTGTGGGTTTTTGCCGGGTACTCCGGTTTCCTCCCACATTCCAAAAACATGCTAGGTTAATTGGCGACTCCAAATTGTCCATAGGTATGAATGTGAGTGTGAATGGTTGTTTGTCTATATGTGCCCTGTGATTGGCTGGCGACCAGTCCAGGGTGTACCCCGCCTATTGCCCGAAGACAGCTGGGATAGGCTCCAGCAGGACAAGCGTTAGAAAATGAATGAATGAATGGTTGGGTCTGGAATCGATTAACCACAGTAAGCATAAATATGAATAATATTTACAACTTACATAGGCAAGTTTGCCTTTCCTATGCAGTATATACACATACAGTATGAATCTACTTATTTTATGCATGCTGCTCAACACAGCAAACCATTCAAATACTGTAATACCAACACTTTTCATACAGTTTCAAAAGACTTCAAAGCATTTCCACGGCATTCACTTCCACACATTCATGAGTTGAGTCCAAATTGAGTGATTATATTGCCGGGAGAGGTTGCTCTGAGTGCCTCGTGTACAATTCGACATCAGCAAGCAGCCAAATGAAGAAAAAAAAAAGCCTGCACAGATAAATATGTAATGCAGTTTTAGGGAGTAATTACCCAGAGTTTCTCCATAAGCGGTACCGTGACTCATCACTGTAAAATTACATCCCAAATTGAGGTGCCCTTGAGCAGTCAATAATAATGACCAGTGGGCCAGCCAGGACAGATCGCAAGTTCTGCAGTTTTCCATATAGATTTATTGACATTGCACCGTGTCTTTACTTTTTTCTGCTATCAAATTGTATTTAACTCCGGTTTCCTCCCACATTCCAAAAACATGCTAGGTTAATTGCCGACTCCAAATTGTCCATAGGTATGAATGTGAGTGTGAATGGTTGTTTGTCTATATATGCCCTGTGATTGGCTGGCGACCAGTCCAGGGTGTACCCCATCCTCTCGCCCAAAGACAGCTGGGATAGGCTCCAGCACCCCCGCGACCCTCGTGAGGAAAAAAGCGATAGAAAATGAATGAATTAATGAAATTGTATTTATCACAGTGGATTAACGGAGGCCGCACGATGGCCTATGGGCTCGAATGGGCTCCGTTGGGCATCTTTGTGTGGAGTTTGGGTACTCAGGTCTGCTCCCACAATGCGATAGATTGGAGACCAGTCCAGGTTTTGCCCTGCCTTTCACCCAAAATCAGCTGGAATAGGCTCCAGTATACTGGTAATTTACACTCCACACTATAGGGGGAGCCCTGGTGTCACAATGATTCCTTAGCTTTACTTTGTATTGAGGAGGGCTTTCCAGCAAAAAAAAAAAAAAATAAAGCATCATTTTCTTTGTTTCGGCCATTTCCATCCTTGTAGCTTAAAAAAAATGACAGCATCATTTATTGATGTTGTGTTTCCCAAGCTGTTATTGAACCCTCCTCAATAATTAATCTGGCACAAGACCATGCAGAGAAAGTGCTCTAACAAAACCCATCATCATCTAGTTTATTTCTTTGTTTACGACTTTTATTTATGCCAGTATATATTAAAAAAAAATTACCACAAACCACTAATGGGCCTGTGTTTTTCATTCCTCTGCACTGATTTATTTATATATTTCTATTTATGTTTTTGTTGTTGGTAATTAGTGTCCATTGGAGTTGTTACGACACCACCGTTAGATCTCTTCATCAGCTATTTAGCCAACAATTATAGTTTTTATAGTGTAGTAAGAATTGGAGCTGGAATGCAACATCTTAGTTTTTCATTTTACAAAATGACTACACTTGCCTTTGAGGAAAAGTTCATGCATAATTCATCTACATGTGTTGCTTTGGATGGGTAAACATTGGTTTGGTTGAGTTTTTTTTTTAGGTCTTGACGACAAAATATTGACTGCAAATTGTCCATATGTATGAATGTGATTGATTTCACACAGCACATAGAAAATAATGCTACTTTGTCAACAAAAGTGTTTGTTATCACAAATCATGGCCGCTATGCTGAGAGTCAGTATCCACATTGCTTCAGTCTGTCCGGATGTTAAGTCTGAGACTCACCACTTCAAGGGGTTTGGTGCACACCAGGGACCAAATGGACCTCACGAACAAGAGCAGAGTCCGTGACAAGTATGAGCCCAGCTTAAACTGCCTTTTGTATTGTTCCCTGCACAGAAAAACCGAACCAAAATGGTGCTTCAGTAAAATGTTGCATAACATTTTCATGGATTTCAAAGCCTGGCACAGTGAGTCTTACCTCAGAGAATATAATACCATTGGATCCTCCTCCCCTACTCCCCGAAAAAAATGATTTTCTGGAGCATATTATGTGGAGTTTTCTGCTCAGCCCGGATCCTTTTTACTTTCACACTGTTGGAAGGCAAAATTAAATAATTTTTTCTTTGATACACAACTGAAGTTACCTTTATATGGTTCTTTAATTACTAATTAATTATTATTATTATTATTTATTAATTAATGACATTATTTTCCCTTAAAATATTTTACTGTTTTTTTTGCTTATATGTCCCGTTAAATTATATTTTCAGATTATTTTCAATTAAGAAAAACATTGCAAATGACCCCCCCACAGGGCATGTGCTTCATATGGTTCTTTAATTACTAATTAATTATTATTATTATTTATTAATTAATGATATTATTTTCCCTTAAAATATTTAGCTGTTTTTGGGTTTTTTTGCTTATATGTCCGGTTAAATTCTATTTTCAGATTATTTTCAATTAAAAAAACATTGCAAATGACCCCCATAGGGCATGTCCTTCATATGGTTCTTTAATTATTAATTGTACTTATTATTATTATTTATTAATTAATGACATTATTTTCCCTTAAAAGATTTAGCTGTTTTTTTTTTTTTTTTGCTTATATGTCCCGTTAAATTCTATTTTCAGATTATTTTCAATTTAAAAAAACATTGCAAATGACCCCCTACAGGGCATGTCCTTCATATGGTTCTTTAATTACTAATTAATTATTATTATTATTATTTATTAATTAATGACATTATTTTCCCTTAAAATATGTAGCTGTTTTTTTTGCGTATATGTCCCGTTAAATTATATTATATTCAATTTAAAAAAACATTGCAAATGACCCCCCACAGGGCATGTCCGACCGGTAGAGTACCTTTTCTCTGTTCTGGTTTCAGAACCAAAAACATGGCAGCAGTCGCCCATGCATGGCCACAAAGATGCAGCCTGCACACACAACAGCAGTGATGATAAACTGGGAACTCATTTGTGGGTGTCAGTGTAAACAGCAGATGGAGTGGAGATTAATGCAGCGCAAATGTTGTGGATGAGGAAGTTTCTTGTCGAGCGACAGAGATCAAGATCAAGATTCAAGGGTGTGTGTGTGTGTGTGTGTGTGTGTGTGTGAGTGTGCTTCTATTTCTGTTGCCGGGCGAGTCAGCAGCTATGTCGTGGTGAATAAAGGTGGTGTGACAATGACAATGGGATACGCTGACAAGAGTCGCCGTCGTAGAAAGCAGAAAAGCTCTGCTCCACACACAAGCGGACCTTGAGGAGACAAATTGGAGCGCGCTGCAAAGTAATGCTTGTTGTGAAATGGGTGGGAATACAGTGGAAGTTGCTTGATAGCTTGACAGCTAGCGCCGTATTGCCCTTCTTTAGGCAGCAAGCTAAATGTGATGCTCTTGAATTAACAGAAAATTCTCCTATAGTTTCCGGTTGTGTGGTGGACAAAACCCAGTTATTAACTGCTGTGGCTGTAGGCAACCTCCTGATGTAGTACCGAACTGGTATGTAAAAACACGATTCAACACACTCCTATTATTAGTCAAAGCATATGCGTATTTAAGCAAATGTTACATATTCATTAGCTAAATTGAGCATTTTTCAAGCATAAAAATGTTGAAATGAACTAAAATACATACACAGTATAAGGCAGCGGTCTCAAACTCAATTTACTTGGGGGCCACTGGAGCTCGGGTCTGGGTGAGACTGGGCCCCATCAGGTTTTCCAAAAAAAAAACAAAAAAACACATTTATTAAAAACAAAAAAATTTAAAAAACTTCGCTTTGGTTCCAATTTTCTACAAGAAAAGCTCTGATAAAACAAGAATACATATAATAAGAAGAATAATAAGAAGAATAAATAAACAAATCAAGAATAATCAAGAATAATTAATTAATTAAAATTAACAAAGCATTATTAGAGCCCTGTAGACATGACAAAACACGACTATAGTCACATTTATGCTCTTTTTATTTACAACATATTGTGCAACTGCAGGGTCTTGAGACACATGCTAACTCGCAAACTAGAGAGCTAGCGACCTAAACGGTAGCCTTCAAGTTATTTTCTTTAAACTTAAATAGCCCAAAACTTACCACTTCCACACAGATAGGGAGGATAACTATTAACAGTTATTTAAACTTTAACATGAACATTAATCAAACGTAATAATTTTTTCTGGGTACATGATACCATACAGCATCCATATCAAACTTGCGCGGGCCGCACTAACATTAAACTTTCATATCAAGGCGAGGGCCTCAAACTAGTGTCCTGCGGGCCACATTTGGCCCGCGGACCGCGTATTTGAGACCCCTGGTATAAGGCATTCAAGACGCATTCAAAGACATTGATGAAATGTGGCATTCCAGGTGTCAGGAATTATCAGATGCAATAATCTCGACTAAAAACACGGACTGAAACTCAACTCTGAACCTCCAACATCACTTCCTGTCCGCCACTCATGCTTCTCCCATTGGCAACACATTCATAGCAACATACTATGTTAGGATGAATCTTATTTAGGTTTTAAATGGCTTATATACTCTTATTAAGTCTCTACTCTATTGGGTAATACCAGTAAAGATGATTATAATGGTGTTATTTCACGTCTTTATGGCTTTGGTCATGTTAAAAACTACTCTAAATACAAAAATATTCCATTTATCAATTAACAGTGAACAACAAGGGATTGCTATATGTGAGTTGGAAATGAAAAATCTGTACTTCAATGATATTTTAATGTGACTATTTGTACATTGATATTAAATATTTATCATATATAAAGAAATACATGTCATCCGTGTAACTAATGAGCCCTGAAAAAGCTCAATCAATCTTTGCAAGGTGCCAGATTGTCCCTTTTTCCTTTTTCCTCATTTACCTGCACCTTGTCTCTGTTTCTTCTTCTTTCCTGCAGCCGAGCCGTCACAGATGGCTGCTTGCCTCAGTATGAATATTTGATCGCCCTCATATTTCTCCCCGGAGGGTGGTGAAATATTTAAATGCTGTCTGGTGGCCGTTTTTTCTGTTCAAAAAAAAGCAGATATCCTAATGAAAAATAACAAACACTGTATATAATATACTTTGGCATAATTTACTTATTGATTCTTTATTGTGTACACTTATTAGCTGCCTATGACCTGCTGTGTGTTTTTTCAGTGCTGACATGTCCATGACCTTATCTTACCTGTAAGTGCTAATAATAACCTTTCCTCTCTTGCAGCGGGACGCTAAGGGACAGTACCTGTTTGATCTCATCTGTCATCACCTCAACCTGCTGGAAAAAGACTACTTTGGCATCAGATATGTGGATCCAGACAAGCAGCGGGTGAATAATCATAATTATTTACAGTACCAGTCATCAACTTGGACTTACTAACTACAGTATATTACGCATCTTGTCTCAGATATCCTTTCAAAAAATGAATTGTTGCTTCTATGGCAACTAGGAAAAAAAAGGCCTGACATTTGAACAAGTTGTAGCTTATAGGCTATCCAATGTTTTTTATTGGCCTGCATTTTAAAGCTATAATTTAACGAGGAAACAAAAACAACAAAACAAAAAAAATTATTAAAATTTTGCAAAAAATGTAATCTACGTTGTGTAAACAGAAAAAGTCATAACTTCACAATAATAACATAATATTCTGAGGAAAAATAATTTCAATGAAATCATCACTTTAGTAGCTTAAGTAAGTTTAAATACGTAAGTCGTAATTATGGTAGAAACAAACAACACATTTTAAAACTATGATTTAAAGAGGAAACAAAAACAACAAAACAGAAAAAAAAATAAAATTTTACAAAATTTGTAATCTAAGTTTCAATCTAAACAGAAAAGTCATAATTTCACGAGAATAACATGACATTATGAGGAAAAATCATTTCAATGAAATCATCACTTTGGTAGCATCAAGTTGAAATATGTTTTTAGTAAGTCGTAATTATGGTAGAAACAAACAACATAAAGTTGTCATTTAGATGGAGAAACTATACATAAAAAATGTAAATGCCCCGACTCTCGCCAGAAGTCAGCTGGGATAGGCTCTAGCATATGTCTGAGCTACATAAGCAAAATCACTCTGATATTAATAAAAATCAATAGGTTTCACCAATTCAAATTTGATTTGCTGAAATTGCTTGACAGGCAAACATAACCTTTGCCATTTGGTGGAGAACCTGTACTTATTAATATATTGGTGAGGTATCAATTCAAATCAATAGAATCGATGGTTTTCCCACTCTTACGTCATGCTTTGACTGACTTCATCCCCTCCTGGCACAATGGCTGCTGTCAAAGGAGAAGGTGGGGGTAGGAGGTGGTTTGTGTATGCGGGTGATTCCAATGTGCTATTCTTGCTATTGATTCTCAGTCAGCATGTTTACTTGCTGAGCAATCAGAAAGAAAGGAGAGCATCGAAATGTTCCCTGCTTGACTTTGCTCTTTCTTCCTTGCAGCACTGGTTGGAGTTTACAAAGTCAATTGCCAAACAAATGAAATGTGAGTATTTCATTGATGAAATGTCCCACCTTGTCATTCATTTATACAAATTATGAAGACATATTGGAAAAAATCATCAAGTCATAATTTTGGAGGAAAATCGTTTCTTTAGGTGTGGCCTAAAACTTTATACAAGTATGTGCTGTACATCATAAAACTACTAGTTTTCCGCTTCATAATATGTAACCTTCTTTGTATAATTGGGACTATACTTATTCAAATGTTTATTTTATTGATATTATTCATTCCCTTTATTTTGTGTTTATTCATTGCAAATTGCTTTTTTTATGTAAATATTTTTTTCTAGCAAAATATCATGTATTATGTATTATCATGTATTATAGCATTTTTCCTCTTGTTACTACAGTAACCCCTCATTTATCGCATTTAATTGATTCCCGACCCAATGACACTCAGCAAACCTCTGAAAAGTAGGATTCCTTATTCATAAATTCTATATTATAAATTCAATATTTTCATAATCAGTGCGTAGAAAACCTGTTTACAACCTTCTAAATACAGTAAATATGTTTTTTAATATTATTAGAGCGCTCTAGACATGAAATAACACCCCTATAGTCACCAATATAGTAGACATAATAATAATAAATAAGCCATTTAAGACATAAATCCTCATACTCGTGTGTGTTGCTGTCAATGTGTTGATTTGCTAGTTTAGCTGAGTTGGGGGGCGAACAGGATGTGATGTCGGGTTTCAGAGTTAAGTTTTATCGTAACTATAGCCTGAGTTAGCCTGATTATTGTGCCTGATGTGAGATAATTCAAACCTTATGCCCATGTGTGTTGCTGTAAATGTGTTTCCGAGGGAAGCAGAGTGAGCGGCGGACAGGAAGTGACGTCAGGGGTTGAGTTATAGCTTGGCACGGGTTATGGCCGCAACTGTAGGCTGTGTTGATTCAGGATTATTGTGCCTGATGTGAGATAATTCAAACCTCATGCCCATGTGTGTTGCTGTAAATGTGTTTCCAAGGGAAGCAGAGTGAGCGGCGGACAGGAAGTGACGTCAGGGGTTGAGTTTTATCTTGGCACGGGTTATGGCCGAAACTGTAGGCTGTGTTAATTATAGATTATTGTGCCTGATGTGAAATAATTCAAAACTCATGCCCATGTGTGTGGCTGTAAATGTGTTTCCAAGGTAAGCAGAGTGAGCGGCGGACAGGAAGTGATGTCAGGGGTTGAGTTTTAGCTTGGCACGGGTTTATTGTGGGATTGTGGGAGGGATTATTGTGCCTGTTGTGACATCATTCAAATCCTCAGCTATATAGTGCGTTACACTTACCATACTGTTGCTTAAAATGAACTTTGCTCTTTACAGCTATTACAATATTGGTTCTGTTGCTGCTGTGTTGAGCAACATACGTGACATACGTGTCAATATTGTAATGTTATGTTGTTTCGTAGACCGAAACAGCAGTCATAACATTTCTTGTCTTTCTGTCTTTCCATTTTCCTCCACAGCTCAGCCTCCTTTCACTATGTGTTTGCGTGTCAAGTTCTACCCTCCTGACCCCGCCGCCCTTCGAGAAGAGATCACCAGGTACGAGGGAGGAGGATGACACTTTTTTTTTTCTCCTTTGCATGCCAACTCTTGTTTTTCTCCCATGAGTGAACATTTGAAGCAGAGCGATGTGACGCGTTCACGCATCGCCGGTTTGGTCCTTGCTGCGGCTCAAATACATTTCAAATGTCTTTTCAGAGAGGCAGCATGCTTGGGCAACGTCTTATTATTTAGCTGCCAAATTGTAACACATCATTATGCAGGTTGTCTGGGTTTTTTTATTTTATTTGCTTACACAAATCATTTGTGAGATTTATTATCTAGGAATGTGGCTCATGCTGGGCTTCTTCATTGCCGGTATTGGATTTAGCTAACTGTCCCCTGCATGAGGATAAAAGGTCAATCGCTATCACAGGCTTCTAATACTTCAATACATTAGATGATGCACATTAAAACATCATAACACACTATTATTTTACAATCTAGTACTACTTTTCTTGTTGGCTAAACGTTACAAAGTATAGTATGAATATGGTGTCCAGCCCATATTCTGTCCCGGGAGTATAGGAGTAGGAATCATTTTTTTCTAACAACAATTTATTGTATTATTTTTATATACTTTTTCTTATTAATTAATTCACATTCAATATATTTTATTATCATTCATTCATTCATTTATTTTCTACCGCTTTTCCTCACGAGGGTCACGGGGGTGCTGGAGCCTATCCCAGCTGTCTTCGGGCGAGAGGCGGAGTACACCCTGGACTGGTCGCCAGCCAATCACAGGTCACATATAGACAAACAACCATTCACACTCACATTCATACCTATGGACAATTTGGAGTCGCCAATTAACCTAGCATGTTTTTGGAATGTGGGAGGAAACCGGAGTACCCGGAGAAAACCCACGCGTGCACGGGGAGAACATGCAAACTCCACACAGAGATGGCCGAGGGTGGAACTGAACCCTGGTCTCCTAGCTGTGAGGTCTGTGCGGTAACCACACGACCACCGTGCCGCCGATTTTATTATCAATATATATTATTTATACGTGACACTGGTCTACAAATCTTCAGTGACAAATTGCAGCCAAGGTCTTTGTAGGACTTCAGGAGGTTTGTCACCAGCTGCTTATAAATATGTGCCTTGTAGTTTCAAAGAAACTTGGATGCAAAAGTTGATTTCGGCTACAGTTCTTGAAATGTCTCTAAATGCATTTTGCCGACTTCCAAGAAAACAAAACAAAACATTTGATGTCAAAACTCTAGACATTAAAATTAATGTATTGGAATGTGCAGACTTGTGTAGACACTGTACATTCTGGTAAACTACCGTTTTTGACTTTTGATTTTACATAAATTTCCAGTTTTAACATAATACTGTATCTTGGAAAATATAGCCAATCTGCACTTATGACTTACTTTTTCTTTATTAGCGACCTAAACCAAGAAATTTGCTTGTAGACCATTTTGCTTCTAGACCAGTGTTATTGTAATGCCACAAAAGGGAATAATTCAATATTACAATATTTCTTCTTTCTTCTTCATTTAAGTTTTTTTCTTGTAGAATGAAATAATTTTGAGTAATTTTTGTCAGCAGCCATTATTTATATTATTAATTATATTATTTTCAGGATCTTCTCAAATCTTTGTACAAATTTGCTTAACAACGCTCATCAAAAATACAGCAAATTTTTTGCTTTTTTTCTTAAAGAATTACAATTTTATTCTTTGAATATTCTGAATTTCCTCTCGTGAATTTACAGACATGTTACAAGCGATTAATAAATCAATTCGGAGTTGGTCTAGATGCCTTACAAATGTTTCATATTACCAAAACATTGTTTCAAACTTTGTAGGAATAGTTTGAAAAAGACCTTTTTCTGTTCCACGGTACACACAGCATGGATGACATTGATGTGGAAAACACTTCTCTTATGTCCAACATTGTGACCCGTGGAAGCTGCTATAGCTGAAAAGGTGTCCCTAAATTTTTGCACAACCGTTACTCATTACTCATTCTTCCCTATGTTGCAGTGTGAAACTCCTCACTGGTGGACTGGTGTGTGAGACCTCCCTGACAGCTTAACAAATTGTTGTGCCGCTGCACAAGCCACAGAGCCTCTGAGCTCACACATCAACCCCCCCAGCCCTCCCACCCTCCAGCCGCCCCCTCACCCAACCCTGTCTGCTCACAAATAAATCTCACGCCATAGACACTGCCCGGGCCTCTCTGGATGTGCCAGCAAGCGAGAGAGAGCAGGGAGCTCGCCCGATTCAACTGACTTCACTGACATCAATAAAAAGCCTGAAAAAATAATTAAAGCAAAGTAGCATGGGAGAAGATAAGAAGGCTTCATTTATGCACTTTTTATTACTCCGCCTGCTTGGGGAGACGGGTTGTTGCATGTGGAGATTGCATCGCTACCGCGGGATGTCCATGTTAAGATACACTCATATTCTGTATTATTATAAGCATATATTTGTAATGTATTTCAACTGCTGAAAGGTCTTATCTGTATTATCAGGTATTTATAAATAATCACACACTTAAGGGGCGGCACGGCGGTCGAGTGGTTAGCGCGCAGACCTCACAGCTAGGAGACCAGGGTTCAATTCCACTCTCGGCCATCTCTGTGTGGAGTTTGCATGTTCTCCCCCTGTGCATGCGTGGGTTTTTTTCCGGGTACTCCGGTTTCCTCCCACATTCCAAAAACATGCTAGGTTAATTGATGTTAAATGAATGTGAGTGTGAATGGTTGTTTGTCTATATGTGCCCTGTGATTGGCCCGCGACCAGTCCAGGGTGTACCCCGCCTCTCGCCCAAAGACAGCTGGGATAGGCTCCAGCACTCCCGCGACCCTCGTGAGGAAAAAGCGGTAGAAATTGAATGAATGAATGAATGAATCACACACTTAAGCTGAATTTTAAGGTGGAAAAATCAGCCTAATTTAGGAAGCAAATCCACTGTAATCCACATAAACCATCATTCATGTGTCTTACATGATGTTTTTTCCCCAATTATGTGACCTCAAAGGAGTTTGACGATCTGACACGCTCCCATTACGATCACACATTAACAGTGCACCTGTATATCTACAATGTGATAACTCATAACTAACATTATTTCTATTTTGTATGGCAGATATCTGGTCTTCCTGCAAGTGAAGAGGGATCTCTACCACGGTCGTCTCTTGTGCAAGACATCAGACGCTGCTCTGTTGGCTGCATATATATTACAAGGTATTACCGTATTTTCTGGACTATAAGTCGCTACGGAGTATAAGTCGCACAAGGCCAAAAATGCATAATTAGGTAGAAAAAAACATAAATAAGTCGAACTGGAGTATACGTCAAATTTTTTGCAGGTAATTTATTTTACAAACTACCTGACCAAAACAGACATTACGTCCTCTTGGAAGGCAAGTTCTAACATTAATAAAATAATAGAGAACAGCCTGAGTAGATAAGATAAGATATGCTAACACACAAAAATAAACATGAACAGAAAAGGTGTCCAGTGTTTATGTAACATAAACAGTTTTTTCATTTATAAGTCGCTCTGGAGTATAAGTCGCAGGAACAGTCAACCTATGAAAAAAAGTGCAACTTATAGTCCGGAAAATCCAGTACTTTTTCTATCAATCTGGTGTTTAACTGACTGTGCAGGTAAACCCATAGATTCCATCCTCTGACATAGACGTTTCTATTCCATTTGTCAGCTGAAATTGGTGACTACGACCCCGGAAAGCACCCTGAGGGCTACAGCTCCAAGTTCCAGTTCTTCCCCAAACACTCTGAGAAGTTGGAGCGACGCATAGCAGAAATCCACAAGACGGAGCTGATGTAAGGGCCAAGAAATGGCGACTCGGTCGCCAATGTTTTGGCAAGCCGCATGTGATCTATACCCGTGGAAGGTTAAACCAGCAGCCGCGCTCTGTATTGTAAGCACACGGTGAAACACTTGACCTTTAACCTTGTCATCGCGCCGCGCCTTCGCTTGTCAACATTTATGGATGATGAATTCACACAGACACAAACAGTATATTCACTAAGATGGCTGCAGTATGAGGCCTACAAAGGGGAACAAAAATATATTATCCAATCATAAGTTCATTCATTCATTCATTTTCTACCACTTATCCTCACAGGGGTTGTGGGGGTGCTGGAGTCTATCCCAGCTGTCTTCGGTGGAGAGGTGGGGTACACCCTGGACTGGTCGCCAGCCAATCACAGGGCACTAATCACAAGTTCATTCATTCATTCATTCATTTTCTACTGCTTTTTCCTCACAAGGGTCGAGGGGGTGCTGGAGCCTATCCCAGCTGTCTATGGGCGAGAGGCGGGGTACACCCTGGACTGGTCGCCAGCCAATCACAGGGCACATATAGACAAACAACCATTCACACTCACATTCATACCTATGGACAATTTGGAGTGGCCAATTAACCTAGCATGTTTTTGGAATGTGGGAGGAAACCCGAGTACCCGGAGAAAACCCACGCATGCACGGGGAGAACATGCAAACTCCACACAGAGATGGCCGAGGGTGGAATTGAACCCTGGTCTCCTAGCTGTTAATCACAAGTTCAACTATCAAAATATAATAATGACAATACTTTGATCAAAAACTGACTTACATAACATAACTGGCACTCACAACTTTCTTTGGCCCCATGGCAGGTTATTTAGCTGTTACAGTGAACAGTGAATCAGCTCCATTTAGCGACAGTGTATGAAAACTGAAGTCAAATTTGGCAAAAAATGCAAATCATGCGAAAACTCGGGTCTACGAAAAGAGAATATGACACAATCTATTTGTTTTCTTTTTTGCAGAGGTCAAAGTCCCGAAACATCAGAGCTCAACTTCCTCCAGAAGGCTCAGATGTTGGAGACGTATGGAGTAGACCCACATCCATGCAAGGTGGAGGATTAGATTAATATGTATATTTGAAAAAAAAAATACATAAATACTGTATTGACCCAACTATGAGACAAGATTTTTTCTGTAGAAAATAAAGGAGCTCAAAAGTACTGTATTTTCCAGACGATAAGTCGCACATTTTTTTCATAGGTTGGCTGTTCCTGCGACTTATACTCCAGAGCGACTTATAAATGAAAAAACTGTTTATGTTACATAAACATTGGACACTTTTTCTGTTTATGTTTATTTTTTGTGTAGCTGTACCATTATGTTAGCATATCTTACACCTATTCAGCCTGTTCTCTATTCTTTTATTGTTAGAATTTGCCTTCCAAGAGGACGTAATGTCTGTTTTGGTCATAAAATAAATTACCCGCAAAAAATGTGACTTCTACTCCAATGCAACTTATGTATGTTTTTTTCTACCTAATTGTGCATTTTTGGCCTTGTGGGACTTATAGTCCAGAAAATCCGGTATTTGGATGATATTTGATATTTCTCCACTAACACTTTTGGGTACTACATGATTCTTTAATTGGCCTTCTTCTTCTATGTCAGGACGTGTCTGGTAATCCGGCTTTTCTGGCATTCACGCCATTTGGATTTACAGTGTTGCAAGGAAACAGGAGGATTCATTTTCTCAAATGGTGAGTTTTAACTAGAATAATACGTAATCGTTGTAGTAACAGCTTTTCAGTCTTTTCATGGGTTTCCTTTTCAAATATTTAGGGATGAGGTGACCAAGTTGAAGTTTGAAGCAAAGACATTCCACATATATGCAAGTCAGACAGAGGTACTTTAACATGCAAATGTTAACTTTTCACATGTGTACTTATATGACTTTTTGATCTGATATCATTAGGTTCATCATTCAGTATCATTCAGTTTAACGGTGACCAGATTGGTGCTAGACGGAGGTTTTTGTTGGGGGGCTGAGATGGGGCATTCAATACACATAGTGTACAAATGATAACTGACTCACCATGAATGCGAGCCCAGATCCGTGACTGACAGACGCAGCGTGTTTTTATTGTGCATTTCACGCCCCGTGATGAAATCAGATAGGCGGCCGGTTCAGTTCCACACACTGATACACTTGTCCTGCATTCATCCAAGTAGGCCCCTGACAAACAAACAACAGTAAAAAAAATATATATAAATATAACATATATAAACCTTGGCTTCGTATGATTTGTTTTTTTATGTAAATTTGCTTAGGTTCTCATTATAGACAGATGCAGTTTTTATATGTCGTGCGATGAATTTGATTCATTGATTATAGTGACAGGCCTAAACCCAACACATGTACAGATTGTCCAGTTTCTTTGCAGAAACGACAATAAACAGCAGACTTCAGGTTGACAGGATAATAGAAATAATCGCACCATCGCACCCCGGTCAATTTACTGTGTGTGTTTTAGGAACAGAAGATCATATTGACCTACTTTGCACCAACACCTGAAGCCTGTAAGCACCTCTGGAAGTGCGGTGTGGAGAATCAAGCCTTCTATAAGTAAGTCGTGAGACATCAACCGAGCCGCGTGTACAGTAAATGTCTTTAAATAAGAAATTTTTTCTTTTTTTTTTTTTTTTAGGTTGGAGAAGTCCAGTCAAGTGCGTACAGTGTCCAGTAGCAATCTCTTCTTCAAGGGTAGTCGCTTCCGATACAGGTAACCGTACACACAGATATAGAATGCACACACACAGAATAAGGTCAATGGGGATGAGCTGGTCTATGCGTTTGTTTTTTTTTCTCAGTGGAAAGGTTGCAAAAGAAGTCATGGAGCAAAGTGCCAAAATAAAAAGGGACCCGCCTGAGATCCACAGGTCAGAATTCCTATCACTCACAAATGGTTGGGAATCTGAATACATTATTTAACCCAACAAACATTAAAAATAACACCCCTATATTAACATTTACACTTGTATTACTCAAAATAGTACACATAATAAGAGATAACAATCCAACATATTGCTATAACTATATTCCGGTCCTATAAGAGCAGAATGGCGGCTAGACAGGAAGTGACATCAGGGGTTCAGAGTTGAGTTTTAGCTTGCCATGGGTTATGGGTTTTGATGTAAGATCATTCAAACTTGCTATAAATGCCTGTTGTTCCGGTGATAAGTCTGGTGCTTGTGTGTCATCAATGTTACAGTGACATGACTGACACCTCGTGGCCAGTACAGAATACTACATATCACAGCATCTTTTAATGTGTCTTCTGAATGCCTTACACTGTATAAGTATGAGAGAGCTGAGGTTCATTGAGGATAACATATTGTGACATTTCCATTCAATTCACCATTTGGAAGATGTAATAAAATGATTGCTATACATTTGCTATATGATTGCTACAATGTACTATTAGCACAATTAGTGTTGTGTGGATTTATATGATGTTTAAATAAGTATGGGTTCATCCAGGGCGGGCATGGTGCCAAGCAGGAGCTGTCCGTCCATCACACACGGCCCCCGTTTGACGAGTGTTCCCAGGACGAGACGGCGAGCGGTGCACATCTCCATCATGGAGGGTACAGCATACACTCATACTACTGCTAAATGTTATACACTAAAATGTAAACAAAGAATTTACATTTTGCATTGTTGAATCTTGAGGAGGTTCTAAGTAGAACTTCAAAATGCAAAAAGAATAAATGAGAGTGAGACCTGTCCTGTTGTAAAAGCCAGTCATTACCACACATCTCCACATGGGCCTCCACCATTTGACGCCCCTGCACAAGCTGAACCTCCTTACGATCCAATAGCGCAAATTGGAAATATTCAACTATTCAGCTGGTCGTAATATTCGTATCAGGAGTGTACAAGAGGTGGGACCGAACTTTTACCCAGGGGAGTCAAAGGTTTTCTTCCAGTCACTCGCACACACCAGTGACCTGCATTATTTTTTTGTCTTTAAAAAAAACAGGTCTTCAAAATGGGGGTTGTCTTGTATCTTGGTCATTACGGTACTTTGAAAACGTAACCTGTAGTGTCTAGACCAGGGGTCTCAAACTCAATTTACTTGGGGGCCACTGGAGCTCGGGTCTGGGTGAGACTGGGCCGCATCAGGTTTTCCAAAAAAATAAATAAATAAATAAACGCATTTATTAAAAACAAAAAAAATTCGCTTTGGTTCCAATTTTCTACAAGAAAAGCTCTGATAAAACATTCCGTTGTTCTCAAATATCTTACTTTTTATTTTTCTACACAAAATAAGATGAAAAATAAATAAACAAATCAAGAATAAAGAAAATCTATCAATCAGTAATAAATAAATAAATATAATAATAACAATAAAACGGCAAATAATAAAAACTTAAGAAACCACATATAGTTGGTGGGTAGACAAATTATTAGTCATTAGTCATATTTATACTTTTTATTTACAACATATTGCGCAACTGCAGGGTCTTGAGACACATGCTAACTCGCAAACTAGAGAGATAGCGACCTAAACGGTAGCCTTCAAGTTATTTCCTTTAAACTTAAATAGCCAAAAACGTACCACTTCCACACGGATAGGGAGGATAACTATTAACAGTTATTTAACCTTTAACATGAACATTAATCAAACGTAATAATTTTTCCTGGGTACATGATACCATACAGCATCCATATCAAACTTGCGCGGGCCGCACTAACATTAAACTTTCATATCAAGGCGGGGGCCTCAAACTAGTGTCCTGCGGGCCACATTTGGCCCGCTGGCCGCGTGTTTGAGACCTCTGGTCTAGACCCTGACCTTGAACCCTTCATATGATCCCTTGTGTTTTGTCCTGTCGTTCTCTCTCTGTTGGTATTTCCATTGGTAATAATAACTGTCCTAAAATAGCTCCTGCTGTGAGGGGCTAAGCTGGAGGGGGTTAGTCCCAGCCAACAGCAGCAAAGTGGGAAATTGGAGAAGGGGGGGCAACATTCCCGGGCCTTGTCTTTTCCGTCTGTCTTCCAGTCCGACTGGGACTGTCAACCTGGTAGCAACAAGTAGGACTAGAGGGCAGCCCATTACCGACAATCTTAAACTGAATCAGCAGGAACAGTCAAGGTCATATCCCTCACCTTGAACCATGGTCAAGTGTCTGATCCGCATCGAGACCAAAGTGAACGTTCACTTGCGTATGATCAACCACTGCTATCGGGATGTGAAGGTGCGCGTCTTGTCTCTGGGACCCCGGCTGCTGGGGAAGGCTCTGGGAGCACTTCCGCTCTTTCCCGCCATTTCAGATGGTTCTGATAGCGGACCGAGTCGTAAGTCTAAGACTCCTTCCAGGCTAGGTGTTCCTCCTCATGGCTGTGCAGGTAACACTTGCTTGTTTTGGGAGATCCCTGAATGCTTATATTGAAGTCTGGACCCTAAAATAACCTGCTGTGCTGTCTCACTTTAGGTATTAAGATGATGATTAAAAAAAACTTAAGCTTTAAAAGCAGCTTCGAATGTCTTCTTTGTATGCAGACATCTGCTAGTTAAGAGTAGTTGGTATAAGAAATATACTGCAGCACCGGCAAATATGCTTTCTTTCCAATTACTTTTCCTCACCTCCACTAGTCATTATTCACATTTACACAGCAGAGTCAAACAATCTTATGAGCGAAAATGATACTCAATAAAGCCACAGTAAGGAACAATCAGACAAGTTCGGTACTTCAGTTGAGTGTCTTTTCTTTGAAGCACGGTGTTTTTTGTTAGAAGTTAGAATTTGACATGAATTTAGTAAACAAGGCTCATAATGTAAATGCTGACCTATCAATGTTGTGCCAACACAACATTGGAGGTGGTCCTGGCTGGTCCATCAACATTATATACCGGTCATATAAGTTGATTTGGGGTCACCACGGTCAGTTTTATAGTTTTCATATGATATTTGAACAAGAATTCACTGTTATTTTAATGCTGTGTAAGCAGACAGTTCTGTCGTAACGTTGCATTATTGTCAAGTGTTGCAGGTCCAAAGAAAAAGCAAAATGCAAGATTAGTTTTCCCTAATATTTAGTTTGCTTTCCAAAACGTCAGATCTTTGGTGTATTTGAGTTTTGAGGTATAACGTGATCGATACTTTCTCGTATGTCACCAGGTCTGGAGTCCCTCCGAGATAGCGCCCACTCCACACCGGTGCGCTCCGTTTCCCATGGGGAGTCCTTCATGACCTCTAGAGGCCACGCAGTGGATGGCGGCGAGGCCAGCGCCTCCGCGGTTATCTCCGACGAGGCTTACAGCCCCTCGGACAGCGTCCTGCCTACACCCGTGGCTGAACACGGGATGGATATGCACCTCAACGGCACCCCTCGCAGCATCGACGATGAGGAGGGTGGTGCATCGCTGGAAGGCCAGGTGGCGGAGTCCAGGGTTGGTAGGAGAGCCCTACGCTTGGCTAGAAGCAGGCCGTCGCCCCCTAGTGACGTAGAGGAGCTGCACAAGTTCGTCCTGAGTGTTCTCCGTTTGTTTCTGGTCACCATCGGACTGCTTTTCGCCCTTCTGCTGCTCCTCATCATGCTGACAGAGTCTGACCTGGACATCGCCTTCCTGAGAGACATCCGCAAGACGCCAGAATTCCAGCAGTTCCACATTGAGTACTTCTGCCCGCTGCGGCGCTGGTTCGCCTGTAAGCTCAGATGGATGGGAGGGCTCCTCATCAGCAAGTGAGGCCCAGGAAGACGACAATGCTGCTGCTAAAGCAACCACTGCAGGCCCGTACAACAGAAACAAAGATGGCGGCCCTTTTACCAGTTACACCCAGCTTTTCCGTGTCACAAGCCATTTAAATATCTTATTTTTGTACAAAATCCCAGTAGGAAAATTTAATTTTTTCAAAAACGAATGATCAATTAAATTGAATTTAAAAAATAAAAGATTTTACTAAATATTAACAATTGTAGAAGTGATAATAATAGTACCAATAATAAAATCTCTTGGATTTAAATTTAAAAAATCAATAATCATTATTATTGAATAATTATTATTAACAAAGTGCATCAGCATTTCACTGATTACTATAATAAAGACAATAATAATAACACTAATATTATTTATTTGTTATATTAGTTATTGTCAACTCTAAGCACTAAAAAACACAAGAAAAGAATAAAATATTCATAATATATACTTAAAATTAGTTAGCATAATTGGTATATTATTATTATTAAATCTTGAATATAATGTGTATGCGCTCACATGGTAACTGCGTGATAATGACCATGACATGTAGCTAAAAATAAGAATATTCGAAACAGTTCATACAGTGTACTTCTACAAACTACAACCACAATAATATTACACATTAATACCTCTCTAACAATGTCCAATTGATTAAAGACTGTACTTAATGTCGTGGCCCGTATGTTGCAACATTATTACTGAAGGTTATGAGATGTAGACAAGGAAGGCAATCTAATCTCATGTTGTCATTTGTATCAATAATGAGGATGAGGATATTTCATCATGTGGGCAAGAGAGAAAGTGCGATATTGAGGGTAAAGACGAGTGTGGATCAGATAAGATTGTTATTCAATTATGAGTCTTTTTACACAGTTTTTGGTGTTAATGATGATGGGGGTGTGGTGCCATAATGAAGGAAATATAAAATGAATATTTAAAATGTTACATAGTTATCATAGCCTGAACATTTTGGAATTAATCATAAAGTTAATTGAATAAAAATACAATGCATTGCAAGTCATTACAATTTGAGGATTACATACCTACATAAATGACTCAGTAAATTATTAGAAAATTTAATACAGTTATTATTATTATTATTATTATTATTTCAAATGTATTAATCTAATACTTTTAATTTAATAAATGTAGTGTATTAAATTTATTATAAAATTATAATCTGCATAATACATTTAAATAAATTTTATTATATGAAAATAAATACTGAAAAATATTTTCAAATGTTAAATTGAATTATTAGATTTGTTTTTACATTTTGGCACTAAAAATAAAAGCTGATGGGCCACATTGACATTCAAACAAATACATTTGTTCGTGTCATACTGTACCATTTTTTTTCCCGAGTGTACACTATTGTCTTTTATCATCCAAAGACTGTAGAGGATTGAACGTGGTAGTTTCAAAAAAATAAAATAAACTAGCAGCCAAATAATGCTCACATCTACAATCATCTTGTGTGCAAGTAATAGACCGATGTGACCCAAAGCTAGTAGTTGCTCGTCAAGTGTATGGTTTTTCTCAATACTGTTAATCACAGACTCTAACTAATCCTGTCACTGATGGCTAACGTGACATTGTTGCATCATTTTGTAAAGTGCAAAAATGAGTAGAAGAGCAGCTCCTCTTTTTTTTTAAAGAAGGTGTTAAGTGAACGTGTTATTTTTGTGTTTCATGTTGCAATCATGCCGATGCTATTTTCATCAATGCACCAACCAAAGAAACCCAATTTGTGTTTGTGCTGCTTTCGCCTTAGCCTGCAGTGTCTTTACTGGCAAAAAGCTTATATCTAATTAAGAGAGGTTAGGAGAGGTTTGCAGCAATAGATAAGGTGGGGTTGGGGGGAGGTGGGGTATGTAATAAGACACCACTTTAATTGTCAACCAATCGATCAGGAGTTGGACGAGACTCCTTAGTTCCACTCTGAATCTTCCACCAATCTACTGTTATTCTTCATCTTATAGAGACATTTTGGATAATTGTATGCTTGAGGTAAGGTAGAGGAAGATGAGTTTGGTGTGGAAGAATGCCGTCGAAGCTCTTCAGGATTATCCAAAACGCAGATAGCGAGTCTGGGCTCGGGTTTAACTTTTGTGTAGGGTCCAAGCTCTTATCCGTCAATGAAATGTGATCTTTTGTCTTTTGCAGCCTCATTAGCATTCTTGTTGCAATTTTTTTTTTTTTTTTTTGGGGGGGGGGGGGGTGAGCTAGGAATGGCATAACGCACTGCAGTAAGTCAGCCATAGTTGTGATCTTTAGGAGTGTCAAGAGACAAGAAAATACACAAGATTGGGTACGCGAGACGAGACCGGATTTGAACTATACCTTTAAGAAAAGTACAATGACTACTATAATTTCTACTACGGGTCCCCACCTTCACCTACCCAGACAGACAGACTGACAAAAGGGCTCACTCCCTTCATGCCATTGTTCTATGAAACATAATGCATGGAATGAACCCTCTTACTGCCTGTTTGAAGCGGGAGACAAGGAAAATTTATTATCATTTCAGGCATAATGCCCAGAATATGTCTTGTAATTTTTTTTTTTATCTTGTGACACCCCAGCTAACATTAACACATTAAAGCGCTAACATAAACACTAATGAAGCTAAGATGATTTTTAATCAGTGGGATATTGCGGCAGGCTGAGTGATTGTAGCACTGATTAAGACAAATGAATAATATAAAGTGGACTTTTTTATGATTCTTGGGGAAAAAAAGCAATAAATAGAGCAGCTCATGTTCAATAATGGTAAAGGTTTGCCCGTATTGCTCTGTGGATGCATGTGTCAAAAAACGTTACAAAATTGTTTTCAATGTACATCACATCTGCTTACCTTGCCAATCGACTTGCCTGGGTCACGTTTTGGACTGACTGACAATGGACCTTTCATGAAAGAAAAAGTACACTAGTAGCAAATACCAACCTTGAATGCAGATTTGTTGTCCGTCATCATCCTGAGAGGGGAGACCAGGTGTTGCCTCCTACCGGTAATCATCCAATCATGGCTCTCTGCACATGGACAGATCTCTGTTAGCATGTCTTCTGCGTTTATTATTGCCTCGCAACAAGCTCAGAAAGAACATTCAACTGATGCCTGACTGGTGTACTCAGTTTATGAATAAATATACTGTATATTCTTCACTTGTGGCAACAACTATTGTGGTCTCTTTATTAAATGTACAGCCCAAACTATAAGGTGAGCTTCTATAGACAACAGATCAGTGAAGAAAGTCATTTTCCAGGGAAGCACAATGGCTTTTTTGGTACTGTTTTCATAAGTAATGTAGCGATTGGTAGTGCCACCTTGAAATTATGGTAATGGTAATATTTCATTTGAACATGCATCACATTACAATTGAGTGCATCCCATAATCAGTTCACAGTTCCACATGTCCAAAAGGAGTAGGAAGAAGCAAAGCTTATTAAATCCTACCCCTCCATCTGGTACTTTTACAATCAGTAACTGTTACATTTGTTCACTTCCTGCTTTCCATAATACAGTTTAGGTTTTTTTTTGCTTGTTTTTTTTTAATAATGCACCTCGTACTGAAGTACGAGGTGATATGACCATCCAATGACATAATGGGTACCATAGTAAGTGTCAATATAATGATATGTATAGCACATCATGACTCTTCATCCTTGTATTTAGCAAACATCAACTGCTTGTATTGTTTCTTGAATTGGCTCATCGTTGTGCATTGTTTGAGGGTCTTACTCAATCCATTCCATAGTTTGATTCCACATACTGAAATGCTATGGCTTTTTAACATAGTCCTAGCATATAAGTGTTTCAAATGTAGTTCTTCCCTGAGATCATATTTCTCCTCTCTTGTAGAGAAGTATTGGATGACATTTTAGCTAATTGGTTGTTTTAAGCCTTATGCATTATTTTAGCTGTTTGAAGAAGAACTATATCAGCAAGTTTTTGTGATTTTAGAAATAAGGAGTTAGTATGTTCTCTGTAGGCGGCATTATTAATTATCCTTACTGACCTTTTTTGCAGTACATTTAGCAAGTGAAGATTGCTTTTATAGTTATTACCCCATATTTCCACACAATAAGAAAGATGTGGTAGAACCAGAGAGCAATAAAGAAATTAAATGACAATAAGAGAGTTTACAGCATAAAATGTTTTCGATTAGTTTCAAAACATAAAATTCTTTACACAGACTTCAAAAACAAAGCACATTTTTAGTTCAACTTAAATGTTTTAAATCATTTGACGGGTTTTATTGTTATCCCCCAAACATGAGAGTACTTTAAAAACAAGACCCAACATATGTACTGTAACTTGTAGTATTCCATGTCAATCGGAGAAGATATGCAGGCGTCCTGATGCGTTGCCTCCCAAGAAGGCGTTCCTGCAGGGGTGGAAAGCCGTGACGGACAGCACTGTGCTGAGGTGCTCGTCGTCTTTAAAAACGTGTAAGGGCCGGCCGCTCTCGTGAAACACATTCACGATGCGTGGCCTAGACAAACTGCCCACAATAAAGCAATCCTCCTGTTTGGGGTCCCACACGGCCGACAGTTTGGACAGCCAGCGGCCGGTCTGCATGTTATGTCTGCAAAATGGACAGGAAAAAAGAAAAAGCTGCCAAAGTCAGATCACACAGAAAACAGTTCAATTATGCTTCGCTTCAGGGTAGCAAAAATACTTTTTATTGTCGACAACTGCAGTATACATCTGGCCATATGTTTATTTCATATCATTGATATTTGTATTCCTGCATCACTCTTGCATTTTAACACAAACACATGCAAGCATAATTAGTAATGACCCTTTTTCACCTCTTTGTCAAAAGCAGATGCTAACACTACCACGTACGTCTGGGAAATGAACAGTAAGGCTTTCAAACATTCTGAGTCAATAACATATGGATGACATAAAATTAGTGGAGTAGATTTATCATGGAAACATTGAGGAAATACTGGCAAAAAAAAATAAGATAAATACTAACATTAGCTTACCCTCTTCTCCGCCTTGCTGCAGCGCTCCATATTTTTTGCTGTCCCTCAGTCTCCTCTCGGGTAAAATAAACATGAGACCCTTGTTCTGCTTCATTGTAGTTGTTGCCGTGTCTCATTCCGACTGATGCGGTTAACGCGGTTTCCCACCATATTACTTCAAGAGTAAAACCCTTCAAAAGGAGGCAAGTAGAGCCCAGCTGGTACTGTGCAGCGGAAAAGAGCATAGCTGCTCCATCTAGTGGAAAAGTTGGTGAAGTGCAGCCCGGGAGTCATTTTAGGGTTCAAGCTTTTTTTGGGGGGGGCCCCTCAGCAAATTGTAAAAATAAAAATTAACTTTTTACTAAATTAGATATAACTAAATTAGTAATTTCGTTCAAAGCCAAGTTAATGTTTAGTTAGCTGAACATATATTCTACATTTTGTTACTGCATTGGTTATTGTTTTTGATGTATATATATTTACACTTTTTTTGATTGACCTGCCACTTTTATATTTATATTGTTATTCACAGTTTTATTTTTTATCCTTTTCCTTATTCTTATTTTTATTTTCTACAAAATGCACCATGGAGTTGCACTCAAATTTCGTTGTATGCAATACAATGACAAAAAAAAAGGCGATTCTGATTCTATTGGCTGCCATTAGATTGCTTTTAGCATCTTTAAAGGTTTTCTAGATCTTCTGGACACCCCAGCATTAGGGTATACCGGTTGTAATTGCAGTGTTTTTTTTTGGTGTTTAGCTGGATACGCTGTACGCTTTGTAAGCTGTCTGAAGTGACTTAATATACCTGATGGATGTCAGCAGGGGGGCTTCAGATGTCAGAGCAGTTGTGTCATATATCCTGTCCACAACAGAGAGATCATTAAAATGTCGGCAAAAACAACAACAGAATGAGATATTATGTCAACTCGCACCTTATATGGTTGTCCAAGCAAGAAGTGACCACTCTGTTGCCCGTGCAGGGTGAGAAATAACAGCTGGATATGCTTAAAGAGTGACCTCTCAGCTGGCAGACAGGCTGGCTTTGGTGCCGCTTCATACTTCGGCTGTCGTAAATGTTCACCCCCCTGGAGATGAATTGATTGGTTCAGTACAAGTCAAATAAGTGATGGGTCATTGTGAAGAACTGAAATCATGCACACTCGCTCATTGCAGCGGCAAAGTACTGCTGTTGTAAAGGATGAACGCTGACACAACGCAGAACTTTGGGGTCCAGCGAGTGGAGGGACTCATGCGAGGTTCTGTAAATGTACAGGAGTAGTTAATTCCAGCTGATTTATAAAATGACCAGCATAGTACAGTTAGTACCAGACAGTTCCTATGCAAGTATAGCATACATACCCTGGGGTCCGTCTGTCCACGATGGCGACGTCTCCCTGCCAGCTCCCGACGACGAGTGTCAAACAGTCATGTGATAGGAAGTCAAAGGTTTTCAGGGCATCCTTAATGCCGTACACCTACGACACACATAATCAACTCATCCGTTTTCTGTATTGATTATACTTCCAAATGTCACAGGGGGACTAGCTGAGTTAGGGCAAGAGGCGGGGTATATCAATCACTGGGCAGGCATAGTGATTGACAGCCATTCATACCTACTAGTTACCTTCTTGTTACATTTATTGCGTTTTTTTTCAAAAATGAATGATGACTTTTGTGGTTGAATATACCCTATTAAACAAAACATACGCATGAGCAAACTGTATGTATTCTTGTCCCAAATTAAGCATTTAAAATTATAAAAATGGCAAAATTAATGAAAATACAAAAATAAGGCACTCCGAAGATGCTGTTGTGTAACATCTGTGACTGTGTGATACTTAGAGGCGGGGCCTCATTGCAGTAGTATGAGTGTAAAAGTGACTAAAGGAGCTTTGTTTCATAAAAGGTCTGTAATAATGCTAAAAATCATAAGGTCTTAACATGTTTTCTGTGCTCCAGCTACAAAAATAATCTTTATTCAGTTATCGCGGCCAGGTCAGGAACCAATTCACCGCAATAAACAAGGTTATTACCATCGTGTTACATTGAAACATTTTTGTTAGACTTTCGACCCGACTCCCAAATTGTTTCAAGAACTTTCAATCTACATGCTTTTGGATTAAGTCTCACTTCATCAAAGACGGTCTTCTCCATGTCCATGCAGCGAATTGATCCATCGTAGCTGAGACTCAGCAGCTGAGTGGGATGCACCCTGGAGAAGGCCAAGCAGCTCACTGGGCGAGTGTGGGGCTCAAAGAGAAGAACGCCATCATCGCCCCAGTCTCCACCCTGAGGGAAGAAAAAAAAACAAGGGTTGTGATATCTTTGAAGTCAACATTATAAACTTTAATTAATAGTAGAACAAAACACACCAAACTCCAGAGACCAACTTTCCCCCACTTGTCACCAGCGGCCATTAAGAGGTTAGTAGAAGAAGGGTGGAAGGCTGCTGAGAAGATGCGGTCCTTCACCACTTTGGCCACTTTTACTTCGCTTATGTTCATCTTCTTCAGTAAGGAAGTGTACCTTCAAAAATGAGTCCAACTGTTAAAATTTGCTTTGTTAATTATTATTATTATTAGGTTGTCAATAGTCAAAAGTTTGACTCATACTCGGACAAATTCAGTTCTTCCCTTCTTTCTTGTGGCGAAACCTGATAAGAAAAAATGTGTACTTGGCATATTATATTACAAATTAAATAGTTATCATTTGTCAATGTGGCACATTGTTGTGAGCTTCCTACATCAGAGCAGAGCTTGAGAAGTTGAGGTGGTAGTTTGCTTCCTTCGGCCATGTTGATAGGCTCCATGGACAAAGGCCCCGCAGGCTTCTTGAGCTGGAAAGCCTTTAAAAGTGCACAAAATATATATGCTAAAGAACACAGGAAAAGGATCAAATATGGAGCGATACAGTAACACTGCAGAAGATGAGCGATGAGAGTACCTCTTTTACCACACTCATTCCTCTGGGTTCTGGGGGAAGTGTCAGGAGCTCCGCTTGCTTGTTTTGGAGACGCAGGGACTTGCGAGGTGGGAGGACTTCTTTAATCTCTGCAGGTGACCGGCTGCCAGAATAAAGAAGAAAATTCCATTCAGACAAAAGTTGTCGCTCTCAAGTCACTCTTTCAGATGTCAGAGTCACCTTCTGAGACCTCTCTGCGATGGCTGCTGCTTCACTGACGACTGTTTCAACTCCATAGATGCCTTCAGAGAACAAGAATAACTGCTTCAAAGTAATCCGGTCCTGTACTTTTATTATACATCTGTGGTAGTTAAGATGACCAGAAATGTGGCTTTGCAAAACTAGTCAGACAGCTTCCTCTGTCACAAAATTGAAATATCCAACCATTATAGTTTAGTGCAACAATCGTGTTTGGAGAATCTGGTAGTGTTGTAAAGACACTTGTTTAAGGATAGTGTCCAAAAGGAGGCATTGGTCCATTACAGCATTTTTAATAAGTATTCAAATTGTGCTTATCTACCTGAAATAGATTGATAGTGGAAAGGAAGGCTTGATTCTGTCTGATGTTCTCCAGACGCTCCAATTCATAAGCTGAAAGTCCTTCGCCCTGTGTGTCAAAAATACAACTTAAACACCTAATATTGTGTGTGTATTCACATATTGAATTCACTTGTATTAAATTTGGAGGAAACCTTAATACTTACGTTTGTAGCTTTCATGCCGCTGTCTTCCGCAACTGGAGAATCCTGTTGAATGTCTTTTATGTTGCGCTTTTTAGGGGCATTTTAACAAAAAAGAATGAGTTTTCAGTACATCTCCATTATTACAGTACACACTTCACATTGCATCAAACATTTGTAATACAGTGGGACAACACTACAGAATGTAAGCTTGGATATACTTTAGCGATCAGTGTACAGATTGAGGAGCACTAATAGTCAAGCATTGTTGTGGTAGAGTCATGGCTTGAGGGCTGCATGAGTGTCGCCAGTATTGTGGAGCTGTGGTTCACTGAGGGATGCACAACTTCCAACATGTGCAGCTCTGGTGAATTCCATGCCCATGATGGAGGCAGTGATAGATAACAATGGTGCTCATACTAAATATAGTCACTATATGTTCATTGTAGATCTATACTGCTTCACAAGATGTACAAGAGTACTTTAAGTTGGGTTTTTAGGATGAGATAAAGCAGTTCGTCACCTTCCTCGCTGGTGGTACAGCAGCAGGGGAATATCGAAGGCGTCTGGGTGCCAACGTTTCTCGAGAAGATTTGCGGACTCCCTCTATCTGAACAGGGGTCATCTCCTGCTGGGTGAACATCAACTTCTGTCACAATTTCACTCAGACGCCATTTTCTCGTTACTTTTCACATTCAACTGTGTACCTTACTGGATATAGTCCATAACGCAGTAAAGGAAACGACAAACAACCGTTACCTTGTCTGCAGGTTGCTGCTTCGGACGCCTCGTCTCCATGTTCGTCTAAAAAGGGTTTTTATACAAGTAATTCACAACACAAAACTATCACGCTACAAGTTCCTCAGGTGGAAGTCCTGACAAGTAATTGAAGTGCCGCCTCAAGTTGGCGCCTTTGCTGTTTTGTAACTAGCGCCTCGTGCAGTGTTGTGAAACGGAACCCCGGCAGCTCATTGGTTAAATGTGTGTAATCGTCACATAAAAGGGCGGGACTTTAGTTGACTGCAGCCAATGGACGTCCTAGAATAGAAGCACAAGTTTGTCAGAATTTCAGGACGAAGGGTAATGTTGTCATCCTTCGACAAAACAAGGGACTGCAAAAACACAGTATTATTTAAATGAATAAATAAATAAATAAATGACACAGTATTATTTATATTGTAAATAAATAAATATTATATATTTTTTTATAAAATTGCACTTTTAAAAATATATTCTAAACATGTTTGTAAATGTATATATATATATATATATATATATATATATATATATTTATATATGTATATATATATATATGTATATATATATATATATATATAGAGAGAGAGAGAGAGAGAGAGAGAGAGAGAGAGAAAGAGCAACAACATTAGTAGTAACTTGACTCAAAAAACTATTTATTTTTGAAATAGTACACAGAATTAAGGGTTTGTCATTGTAAACTCACACTTTTACCATCAATGCATCTCACATACACAGATTTTATAGTCTTAAAATGTAAACTAAACTTCCATGCAATGGATAAGCAATACAATAAAACTTCAGTTTTATATGAGCTTTTTACACACATAATCCATTGCAGCATTTTTGTCCAAGACTTTGTGACTGGTTGGTTGTCTTCGTAGCACACACTCTTGCTTTCTTATGCATATGGGGATCCCTCAGGTCTGACCCCCACCCCCCAACTTTCATACATGCAGTTGTTTTGGGGGTGTTTGCAGCATGTTTGTTTGATATCGCAGTATTTACGTATGTGGTTGCAGCATTGTCCTGTTGCATGTGTTTTATGGTGTGGATCTATTCTTCAATCTCCATGTAACCTTTCAAACCACCAGAACAGGGTAGGAAGCGCAGGCAGACAGTCCGCGCATGTTTTTTCCTCGCTCAATCATAAAATATCTGAGGAAATAAAAAGACAAGGCAACCATTTGTGACCCCTGAGTACAGAATCAAGTTATGGAGCTTAAATAAACACCATCACTGAGTATATATTTACCCATCCATTCCCCAGGCGGTGCCCCATGAGTTCTTCACAATCCAATATAGCGTTGCATTGTTGTCGTCAACGCCGTAACCCACGGCCAGGATGGCGTGATTGACCGTGTTGGCTTGGCTGAGTACTTAAAATATAAATACTTTTACATTAAGAATGTAATTTAGGGTCATTGTGGATGACATTTTTACTTGCATATGACTTCATGCACGGAAGTTACTCTATTAATGAATACAACTAAACTAAGCCATTTTTACAGTTCTACAACATTAGCTTTGGCTATAATACTGTAACATTTTATGTTAATATGACCAGTTTTTATGCTTGAAACAAGAGAAGATAGCTGTGGGAAGTGGCCGCCTACCCTCCCTCCAGCAGCACTATAATATCAGCAGCACCATAACAAATGAGGCATGAGAACATTACTTAAATCGAGTAAAAGGCTGCTTTGGGGGAGGCTCATGTGATAAGACACGGTGACATTATTTATCGTCATTATACCTCAATTGTATTAACACTGAATTGTATTAACACAGCTTATTGTCTCATCTGGTGTAAACGCCATCCTTGTAGTGCATGAAGTCGGCCGTCACCTCAAAGCCAAAGGTCATAGGGTTGAACCAGGCTACCGCATCTACCATGGAGGTGACTATAGGGGTGTTATTTCATGTCTAGAGGGCTCTAGTAATGTTAAAACAGGTTTTCTATGTTGTAACTACAAAAAGTTTCATTGGTAAATAAGGAATCCTACTTCATGGAAAATCAGTAGAACTATTTAATTGTGTTAATCAAGGGTTTACTATACAGTCACATGTTAAAACATAAATAAATACCCGTAGTCTCGTGCACAGTCAATCAGCTGCTGCTCAGACTGAAACAAGAACAGTGCACAACAACATGTTTTTAGTATCTGTGAAATAACTGGTCGACCGCAATAAAAAAGGATATTTTATTTCTTAACTGCTTGATGACTCTGCTTCACTGATTAAAATTAGCATCATAATTACTCCTTTGTTGTGTGCAAACCTCCTGACAGCCTTTTATGCACCTTTATTTTTTTGCATTTATAAAGCTCTAAATCCACGATATAAGACCATTTGTCTTTTGGAGACTTTTTTAGGGTGCATTTGAAGTCTCAATAGGGTACTTATTTTGTTTTCGCTTACCAAAAAAATATGAGCTTTCCCGTGGCGATGGCGTACGCTGATTCTAAACAACCTGTAGTGGAAATGGTCCAACAGCTTCCACAGTGGCCCTCAAGAAGGAGCCTATCCCAGCTGTCTTCGGGCGAGACAGCCGTACACCCTGGACTGGTCGCCAGCCAATCACAGGGCACATATAGACAAACAACCATTCACACTCACATTCATACCTATGGACAATTTGGAGTCACCAATTAACCTAGCATGTTTTTGGAATGTGGGAAGAAACTGGAGTACCCGGAGAAAACCCACGCATGCCGAGGGTGGAATTGAACCCTGGTCTCCTAGCTGTGAGGTCTGCGCGCTAACCACTCCACTACCGCGCCGCCCCAGTTTATGTACAGTTTATGTTTAATGCAGAGCACTGATACAGATATTTTCTACAGCTGAATAGGTGCAGATTCTGGAAGAACTAGAAAGCTTTGTGTACTGGTTACTGCTCTATAGGAGTCCACAACTCAATACAAAGCTCCATCTTGTAGTACCTGGTTCTTTACAGGAGTCACATAGTCGCCTTTGGCCTTCCAGTCCACAACTTTGGGGTACGCACCCCTCCTGCTGTCATGGTTCCCCTCCGTGGCTGAGCAGTTCTGCAATAGGTTCCATAAAGAATGTTCTGGTAACACTGAGTCCACATCAAATCATTGGTATCATACCTGAGGCTCATGGCGGAAGGAAGAATTACCTGAATTCTTCAAATGTCATGTCTGAAAACGGATTCAGGCCCACTAAAAAAAAAAGAACAGCAGTGTGAGAATGTGTGGCCTTCATAACTTTATCCAGTGACTCATTTCAGCAAGCTGCTGGTTTTTCTTGAGTGTACTTGTGAAGGAGTGACTCCCAGCATTATGGCCTTCCACTATCCTCTTATTCTCTATGAAGATGCGGAGGCGATGGAAGTACTCCTCATCGTCATAGAGTTTGTTGTACTGTAAGAATATATAGGGAAGCGCTACATAGAACACTTAAAGACACATCATCTTATGAATAGAACTGTGCATAGGTCTTAAGTCACCACTGTTGTGTTTTTGACAGAATAGAACTGTAAATAACGGGGCATAATAAATGTAGCACTGCATAAAACACATTTTGGTGAGAATCTGGGTACAGGTGAATCTACAAAAATGAATCATTCATGTTTGAGTCAGTGTTGCATGTAGTGTAAGTTGATACTCATCTGACGGGAGAAAGAGGCAATATGTTAATAATCATAATAATCAACATCTGTCAGTTTCACAGCATCTCAACACATGAGATGCGCTTTAGTTTACTAATAAATAGTTTACTACTAAAAAATAATGCGAAAAAATTATCCAGTGGTCACACTACTGATCAACACCAATTAACTAAAATAACTCTAATATAATATTTGTATAAATGATATGAAAAATATGATTAATTTTAATTTTCCCAATGAATCCATGAATGAAAATGCATTCGCAGTTGTTTATTGTTTGTGCTCAGTGCAGCGATATAAGTGAAATATGTAATATTCCATGACTAAATATGACTTGATTTAAGGGATGGATTATATTCAGCTATATTGCTCCTAAATTTCTTAATAATATGCTATGAAAAGCATATGTAAATATGTTGAAACTTATGTTAAGAATTTGTTTTAGAAAAGTACATGACTTATTGATAAAATGTGAGTTGCTGTGTGAGTACTACAGTAAAAATAAGGACTTCTATGAGTACCCTGTAATGGAGTAACTTGAGCTAGTTTAAGAGATGCTTTAAGAGAGGCTGCGTCAATGTGACCATCTCACAGGAAAAGCAGTAAAGTGTCCATATGTTAAACGTCCTATTTGCAGCCCTACTGTATTTAGAAAGTGATGACTTACCTTCTAGTAACGTTACCTCCTGTGTATTAACAAAAACAAGAAACATTACCAGCATGAGCGCCATGCTCTCCTCCACAACCTCCAATAAGCTGCGCAAGCGTCACAAGATTCCATTCCACCCCCGTGGCAACAAGCCTCCCTCCCTCCCTTATGCTGACCTTTGACCTCCCTGCAGCCTCACTGTGAGAAACACAAAACACGTCTCCCCCTGAGAAAGAAGAGATTTATTAACAAGAGGTAATCAGGAAAGAATACATTTTTTTTGTTTCCTGCAAAAAACTGCAAATACGACTCAAGCTGTGGACACACAATGGTCATAGCGCTGCATATTGCTCACTTGCTCAACATCTCATGTGCCTTTTTTTTTTTTACACCAACTGTGCTAGATAAGATAGATTTGGAACAAAGTGGTACATGCCTGCCACTTAAGCTTTAGGTGCTCTTCTATACAAAGCCTGTAAAAATACATATATAGAAATATCCCAAGAATAAGCACAATAGTACTACTGTATATAGGTCCTGCTAAAACTCAATGTGTTACACTTAGAAGTACGTATCATACGCAGAAGGAGTTCTACAGCATTTCCAGGGTTATGCTGTACAAGGGGAAAAAAACATACATCTGTTTCATTGGCAAAATTGTACAACAAAATAGTATACACACTTTTTGTATCGTAGATAACAATCTGTTTCCATTATTAAGGCAAAACTATGATACACTGGCCAAAAAGGGTCATCATCCATAAGGAGTGGAGAAGCTGGGAATTATTTACTTGCTACATACATTGCATTACGTACAAAGTTCATTCTGAAATCCAAAACTTTGAACCAAAGTGTCTCATCATGCGGCTACAGGAAAACATCCCAACATCCTCCATTTGATTTTTAATGTATTATTTGGGGTAAGGCATTTGAATACTTCTTCAATTCATGATAAACTTCAGCTTTACAGATGCCATGTCTGTTTTAAAGGTGTGCCCACACTGTGTGTGTATTGTTATGTAATAATAATGTCCACAGCGACACATGCTGGTACCAGGTAACGCAATTTTTTTTTTTTAACCTGAGGTGATAAAATGAGACATCTGTTTGAGGTGTGGCATCTATTTACCATATTTACACCAATAGCGGACCCGGGGGTGTTTACTTACTAACTGTAGATGAGGGTAGAGTGGGTTATTTGGGCTAGGATTGCAAATTCATTCATTCATTCATTCATTTTCTACCGCTTTTCCTCACGAGGGTCACGAGGGATGCTGGAGCCTATCCCAGCTGTCTTTGGGCCAGAGGCGGGGTACACCCTGGACTGGTCGCCAGCCAATCACAGGGCACATATAGACAAACAACCATTCACACTCACATTCATACCTATGGACAATTTGGAGTCGCCAATAAAATAATTTTTTCTGGGTACATGATACCATACAGCATCCATATCAAACTTGCGCGGGCCGCACTAACATTAAACTTTCATATCAAGGCGGGGGCCTCAAACTAGTGTCCTGCGGGCCACATTGCGTATATATATATTACAGTTCATTCCATGCTGCGTTCCATGACGCAATACGCACTGAAAAGCGTAATGAAATAAAATAAACATATAGTTAAATCATTATAAATGTCATAATGTTGTGAAGTAACAATGTGGTACAATGGTGTTCTGTTAAAGTCGAGGTGACTTTGAGAATATATGGTAACTGCCTTTTACAACATTTAGTCTCTTTATAAGTAATCAGGCTGAATCGAAATCATCTCTAAATAAATGATCATGCAATTATCAAACGAAGCGTACTTTAGGACACTAAAGGCCGCTATACTTTTAAGGCAAAGCGTTCACAAGGGGACTTAAAGGCGAATGACTGCATGTTTGTTTACACAGTCCAAATCTTTGATTCAGCTTCTGAGTCCGGAAAAAGTGGAAGTCTGTGTTGAACTGTGCTCTCTTAAATGAGAGTTTATTTCATATAATACACATTCTCTTGGAGATACGTGAAACATCACAATATACTTTCTCATCTGTTTCTTCTGTGCTTGAAAATAATAATGAGTGTATTTTAATACCATAAATAACATATGTATACTCTGCAAACATATGAATAGAACCTTTCTGGGCTTTAGTCAATGAGGAGAACATACACAGCCTATGTTGTCTAATACAAATAATAGTGTATGTACACTAAAATAGAACATAACAATGCTGTACACTTCATACGAACGTTGAGCGAGTGTGACGGAGCCTCTTCATGATGACGTTTTGGGTTCGATTCTCAGAGATGCTTCATACAGACTCTCCTCGTCCAGCACCGAGCTGTTGTCCAGTAAGTACTTTGCCACCTGAAAAAACGTGAAGTGGAGTTAATTGATTGCAATGACTAATCTATTGATTTATATCACTCTGCTGTGGATTAGTCGGGTCTGGAGAGCCCGGATACTGTTTTCTTCAAAAATGTGAGATAGTATTTTATATATATAATATTTTTTTTGATGAATTAAAAAATAAAAAATAATATTTAAGAAGAAAAAATAGCTGCCAAAATAATAATAAAATAAATACATTTTAAAAAAGTTAAGTAAAAAATAAATTGTAATATAATATAATATATAAATATAATATATATATATATAATAAATGTACTAGTATATAATATATAATTATAATAAATATAATAAATATAATTATAATATAATTATATATAATAATAATATATAAAAAATACAAATATAAAATATTAATTAATTTATTTATTCATAAAAAATATATACAAATAAAAGTATAAATAATTACTCTAAAAATGGAGGCTCTGTCTATGATACAAATTTTTTCCGATTTTTTTTATCCGTCTGTCTTCATTCAGATTTTATGCAGTTTGCCGTTTATAGAAAACGAAAACAATACCTTTGCTTGAGAGTCGATCTTGTAAGCTGTTTGCTGGAATTGCCGAATTTCTCTGATGATGTGAGATATCTGTGGACAAACATGAAAAGTTTCCAATATTTTAACACATTATAATGGGACTGTCTGTCAATGCGACGTATTGTTCCAACTCGTGGCATCTTAACACTGCGTAACGCACCTGGTCTGTCGGAGAATAAGAAGATGTAGCAAGAGGGATCCATGTTAGCACAACACTACGATTAACAAGTTGTCTAGATTGTTTTTCAAAAATGCGACTAGCGACAAATGAAGCTTTTGGAGACATCTTTTAGCATCTTTTTACCATTCTCATCTTGGAAAAGTTAACCAGGTTGTCCTCTGTGTAGTTGGGTGTTCCTTCCTCAATGAAGGCCAGGTCAGTCAGGTACATTCCCAGGTAAGGAACACAAGGAGGATCACAGCTGAGGACACAGGAATATAACGAGTCAAATGAAACACTCGTCAAGAAGAGAAGTTAGGTGACTTACTTCTTCAGAGCTTCTCTCAGGTTCTTGAAGCGACCCTCTGACGACACTAACTTCTGCAACTTGTCAATCACGGTCTTAGTCTACAAAAACAACAACACTCATCAGATGCTTGTTTTGCACATTGTATCCCATTGGTTGGTAGGACTCGGGTACCTGCTTGGAGACTTTGAGCCAGGTCCTCTTGAGGCGGAAGATAGAACTGCGGTTCAGCGAAGACGTGATCTCCAGCACGGCGTTGTAATTGTGGAGGCAGCGGCAGATATCGGCCGCCGCCACCCACTTCTCAATGACCGCCACGCGCATGTTGACATCATCCCACTGCAAGATCTCCGTAGCGATCCTGTTGCTGATCTGATTCAAATGAAGAACATGCACATCTTTTCATCGAGTAATGTTCTCATCGTTGCTTTAAATATACGGCGAGCATACATCGTTGAAATGCTTGGTTGTCTTCATGATGTATGGAGTTCTCTCGTTCTTATCATTCTTCATCCAGCCTTGGCCAAAGAACTCCCTGGGAAAAGATCAACATTTTTATCATCACGCCTTGTCTTTACAATGACAACTTGATTCACTTACTCGTAAGGTATGACCTTAAAGACCAGGTGATCTAGCAGAGTGAGCTGCTCAGCTATCTCCAAGGCAGAGTGGTTCTCAAAGGGCTCGTTCCTGCATTCCTCCATCGCCTTATAAACACACATTCAAATATTACAGCACAAGCTCAAACCATACAGTAATGGAATAGTTGTCTCCTCTCACCATGTGAGCGATTTCCTCCAAGGTGAGCTGGTTGTCTCCAGGGTCCTCCTGTGTGAGAGTCCTGCAAGCAAAGAAAGAAGGACTTTGGCTGATCCGGAATAGTACAAGTGGTGATTTTGACTGGTGTACTAACCAAACTGCTACAGCAGATGGCGCTTTAGTTAAAAAAAAGTTTGTCATCTGTGATGAAATCATTAATTCATTCATTTTCTACCTTATGAGGGTAGCTGGGAGTGCTGGAGCCTATCCCAGCTGTCTTCGGGCGAGAGGCAGGGTACACCCCGGACTGGTCGCCAGCCAATCACAGGGCACATATAGACAAACAACCATTCACACTCACATTCATACCTATGGACAATTTGGAGTCACCAGTGAACCTAGCAGGCGGCCCGGCGGTCTAGTGGTTAGCGCGCAGACCTCACAGCTAGGAGAGGAGACCAGGGTTCAATTCCACCCTCGGCCATCTCTGTGTGGAGTTTGCATGTTCTCCCCGTGCATGCGTGGGTTTTCTCTGAACACTCCGGTTTCCTCCCACATTCCAAAAACATGCTAGGTTAATTGGCGACTCCAAATTGGCGACCCTCGTGAGGAAAAAGCGGTAGAAAATGAATGAATGAATGAACCTAGCATGGGGGAATTGAACTCCTGGAATTGTCTCCTAGCTGTGTGCTAACCACTCAACCACCGTGCAGCCCTGTGATTAAATCAATTATCACAAAAACCCCTGAGTCAGTTTCAGGAGCAGATGTCAATGAAGTTCTTCTTGGTTTATTTCAAACACATATTTTTGTGGTGAAACCAAATAAATCTAAATGTAAGAGAATACAGTAATCCCTCGTTTAAAATTTCCCTTCATTGCGTAACCTTCTTGTATTTCAATTGGAAAGATGCAGGCCGTGTGCTTATAAAATGCACTTTTACCATCTTGTGACTGTTTTTTGGCTTAACATTGCACCAAACATGCTCTCTTCTATTGTGGAGTTACATTATCACAAAAAAAATGTAAAAGACGTATAAAAACATATAGATATGTCTTTGGTAGCAAATTAGTTTATAGGTGACTATCTAAGAAGTAGGATTAGAGCATACAAAATCTGTTTATGACCTTCTATGTACGTTTTTTTTTATTTTTATATGATATTATTTTTATATTATTTATATTGGCATTACTGTGAGATTATTTAGTGATTAGTATGCAGATAAATCTGGAGATTGATGTCTCACTGGACATCACGGTAACATGTCCATATTAACGTCTTTCAATGCAAATTTTATAATGTCTTATATTTGTATTTGAGTTAATTTAGTAATTTTTATGCTTGCAAATGCTCAATTTAGGCAGAAATAAAACAAATAAAAACAAATTTAGGTTATCACGAGGTACAACTATACAGGTTTTTTGACATTGTGTGTAGTACTTAACAAATTTTTACACTGAATAACAAAAAAACATTTGGAAAAACATTGAATAAAACCACAATAATGCTACATTATTTCATATAAAATAATCATTATTGTAACCATTTTTATGGTGCATTGTTTTTTTTCAAGTAGTTCCCTCCACTGACTTTGAAAACCCATGACCCGGAAAACGTGATGATGTTTTTTTTTTTAACAAATCTTGTGTCATACGACTGTTTGACTCAAGTAATGACAGCAGTAAACCCACCTAATAATGTTAGCAGCAGCCTTTCTCTCCTGTGTTAGTAGCTCTGGGTCATGCATCACCTCCTCAAGGAAGCCAATCACCCTCATCTTCAGCTCTGAGTTCAACTCAAAGTCCTGCAGATCAGTAACAGTGACACTGCTGAATTTGTATTATGTTTAAAAAAAAAAACTAAAAATGTAGAAAAGTGTGTACCTGGGAGTGTTTGGAAACCCAGTGACGCAACACATTCAGCACTCGGTTTGTGGCGGCTCTTCTGATGACAAACTCTTTGTCGCCGTTCCTCTGATCAGTAGGAAAGCCTGCCGCCATATTGGATCTCATGAGATTATGCATCGATCTCGACAGCATTTGGGACTTTTTCATTGTAGTTAATCACAAATAAACTGACCTGTGCTGGCTAGGGACATACGGCGGTATTTCTCCTTGGTCGGAGTGCCCTCGTTTGCACCGGCTGTGGCAATGGCAAAGGCCGAGGCCGCCGAGAGGGCACTGCGGCTATTGTCCATCTCCCGGCAAGATGACACCACCATGCTGTTGTTGAGCGAGAAGAGCGAGAACTCTGCCAAAGCGAAAACAGACGAATTTAGCATTAAACTCATCCTCTTTTCTGTAACTGATTGTGTAAAAAGGCATACTAAAGAGTCTTAACTTGCTGTTAAATTTACGTTTTTTTACACCCTATTACCTATTATTGTTATTTCCACACTTTCCACATTTAAATAGGAAATAATAGAAATTAACTGTGGTCCATTATTTACAATGGCTGAGCACTTTGCTGCTTCCCACTATTAAAACATTGGTTCTGATGCTGCTGTTTAGTGTAATTTTAATACATTATCATACGGTCAAAGAACGCTACGCTTTCTTTTCCACTTTCTCATGTACTCCAAATCATTATTAAAGTGCACAATGCAATGCACAATGCACAACGATGAGCGAATTCAAGAAACAAGACAAGCAGTTGATGTTTGCTAAATACAAGGATGAAGAGTCTTGAACCAGTCATGATGTGCTGTATATATCACTATATTGACACTTACTATGGTACCCATTATGTCATTGGATGGTCATATCACCTTGTACTTCGGTATGAGGTACAATATTAAAAAAAAAACAAAAAAAACCCCAAACTGTATTATGGAAAGCAGGAAGTGAACAAATGTAACAGTTACTGATTGTAAAAGTACCAGATGGAGGGGTAGGATTTAATAAGCTTTGCTTCTTCCTACTCCTTTTGGACATGTGGAACTGTGAACTGATTATGTGATGCATTCAATTGTAATCTGATGCATGTTCAAATGAAATAAAACCATTACCATTACCAAAGTTGTTATTGTATATAATAGGGTTTTTTAATGTCATTTCCAAATGATAGTGTTGGCCATCGGAGGGCAGCCTTGAGCCAAAACAGACAGCCATATAGCATCGGTGAGTCCTGCAGCTTGTGTCAGTGATGGTGTTTGCCTCTTTGCCTCCCCCTCACACTTCCTCCCTGCCTTCCACCATTGAACCGGGGGCGGTATAGAAGAACACGCACATGGTTGCTAAGGTACAAGGTTTCCTTCCACCTACACTCGCACGGCACTGGCTTCCCTTGTATCCAACACCGTGGGAGGAGAACACACTGGGGATTAATTGTGCCTGACTACCGACAGGGTGGATGCTCCCTTCTCTGCGTGGTAGCAGCAGGTCCGAGAGGCCGTGGGTGTGTGTTTTTTCTTTCCCATGCCCTTATTTGGTTTTTGTCAGATGTGACGTTTGCTGCATACATGGATGTACTGTAGCAGCATTGAGTTGGTCAAACTTGGGCTTTAAATCGTCATCAGAGAATCTGTGGAGACTTCATCTCGTTGAGCATTCATAGCATCGACAGTTGGAGCACAGAACAAATGAATTCACTTCACATTTGTTGACAACGGCAATGCTAACCACTTGAATAAACTGAACCTATAAAAACATACCGCTGTTTTTCGACTTGACGTTCTTGGGTGTCGATGGCGACTTGGGAGGAGACATCTCCACTTCCGCCTCGTCACTATGACTTACAGGATCTTCATCGCATTCCTCTCTCACTGACAGATCTGGAAAAATAAATGAGGATACAGATGGAAACAACCGTTATCTTCGGTTAACAACTTCAATGTTGGCCAAATTTTGAGTTCAGGTGAATTTTCATTGATTGAATTGTTATATTTTAGCTGAAAAGGATGCAAGAAAGTATTGGAATTGGTGTTAAATTATACTTTTTCCACTTTTCTGACCTATAAATGTAGTTAGAATGCTGTATTCTCATGTTAAACAATGCCAAAGTTTCACATAATGAGGTTTATGCATTTGGAAGTGAGCCCTGAAAGAAGTTTGGGATGGCTCGAAACGCTCGGATTCAAAAGACATGGTCAAAACTGATCCTTTGTGATGTCACAGAGGGGTGGACATCCTTATATGGTTCAAAATAAACAGAAGTAAATAATGGTAAAATTACAAAAATAATTACTTAAAATTTGTTTTTAAATAATTATTTAATTAATTACTAAATCAGGGGAGGCACAGCAGTCGAGTGGTTAGCATGCAGATCTCACAGCTAGGAGACCAGGGTTCAATTCCACCCTCGGCCATCTCTGTGTGGAGTTTGCATGTTCTCCCCGTGCATGCGTGGGTTTTCTCCGGGTACTCCGGTTTCCTCCCACATTCCAAAAACATGCTAGGTTAATTGGCGCCTCCAAATTGTCCATAGGTATGAATGTGAGTGTGAATGGTTGTTTGTCTATATGTGCCCTGTGATTGGCTGGCGACCAGTTCAGGGTGTACCCCGCCTCTTGCCCGAAGACAGCTGGGATAGGCTCCAGCACCCACCGCAACCCTCGTGAGGAAAAAGCGGAAATTGTTCACTGTTTTGTTTTATTTTTAGGTTAAAACATTCAAATGATAAATTCCTATAATAATAAATACATTCATAATAAATACAATTATATAACATTCACTATAACTATACTATAACTGGCCATGCTTTGGATGATTTCCACCAAACTTTTATAATTGATACGCAGCAGTGACTCAAATTGCATAAATAATATTTGTATACATATTTTATTTTATTGTGTCTGACTTCCTGTTGCCAGTCAGACATACTAGTGGATGCGGACATACTATGCTATTGTTTTCATTGGTCTATGGGGCAGTTATGCCAGGGCTCTATAAACTCTGCCTAGCAACAGGTGACCAAGCAAACATGTGATATCACCCATTAAGGTGATGAGTAGTACACGTGAGCGTAATTCTGACCTTGCTTATTTCCGACAGACTCATCAGCCTTGCTCTCTGCTTTGCCTTCCCCATCATCCGAGATCTTGCTGGCCATGGTGCTGGACACATACAGCTTGTTGATGTCCAGGGTGGTCTTACTGAAGGGGGACATGGCGGTGTGCATGCTTGCATAGCCATTGGGGGAACAGCTGAGCGCGGCCAGGTCCAGAGCCTTGCCCCCTGTGATGATGGGAATGTTGAGGGAGAGCTTGCGGCGGCGATTGGGCGACGACGTCTTGGTGATGGAGAGCGGGGGAGGGGAGGAGAACTTGCGACTGGCACGTGGAGACGTGGGCGGCTCGCCGTAGAGGAGTTTATTGTTCTGGCTGCTAGCGAAGAACAGCTCCAAAGAACTGCAACAAAGGGGGACATCACTTTAATATCCTCATTTTAAACATAACATGAATGTGGTGCACCCTCGGCCATCTCTGTGTGGAGTTTGCATGTTCTCCCCGTGCATGCGTGGGTTTTCTCCGGGTACTCCGGTTTCCTCCCACATTCCAAAAACATGCTAGGTTAATTAGCGACTCCAAATTGTCCATAGGTATGAAAGTGAGTGTGAATGGTTGTTTGACTATATATGCCCTGTGATTGGCTGGCCACCAGTCCAGGGTGTATTTTCTTTATTAAGACACAAAGCATTGTGTATATAACACTATATATCGTGTTTACAGTGAATTCGATGCTTGGCTGTGTTGTAGTAGAATACACATGGTATACCGAGTATATAAAGCAGGGGTCTCAAACACGCGGCCCGCGGGCCAAATGTGTCAGGACACTAGTTTGAGGCCCCCGCCTTGATATGAAAGTTTAATGTTAGCGCAAGTTTGATATGGATGCTGTATGGTATCATGTACCCAGAAAAAAAATATTTAATTGGCGACTCCAAATTGTCCATAGGTATGAATGTGAGTGTGAATGGTTGTTTGTCTATATGTGCCCTGTGATTGGCTGGCGACCAGTCCAGGGTGTACCCCCGCCTCTCGCCCGAAGACAGCCGGGATAGGCTCCAGCACCCCTCGCGACCCTCGTGAGGAAAAGCGGTAGAAAATGAATGAATGAATGAATGAATGAATGTGGCGCAAATAAATATCGGTTTTCATTAGTGTATGAAAGATTGAAACAAATCCGTTCTGTTGGAGTTTCTTTAGAACTTATGACTTCTTTGACTTTGACTTCTTATAATAACCCTTCAAAAAAGTTGAGAGAAATGCATCACAAATTTCCTTTGACTTACACCTTTGTCGATGAAGTTAAGAGTGTTTCACTGTTATTACCTTTAACTTACTTTTACACTTGTAGGACACATTTGATCCTGATCCTCCATTTTTAATGAAGTGTTTTAAAAATGAGTGTATTAACTCATAGTCCTTTCTTCAGTCTCTTCAAAAAGTTTTGTTAAAACCTGCGTTTGTGTGTAAAAAAAAAAGAAACACTCATTGGTTAAAAAAGCATTTATGGCAAAGTACAATAATAACGTTTGTGTGTGTGTGCGTGGAGGGAACGCATGGAACAGCAACAGAGCAGCCTGGGAGCTCTAGCCTCTTTTTTATTGAAGCGACATTGTTTAAGACAGCATCCTCCTTGCACTGAGAGCCACCCCCTCTGAAGGCCTATAAATAGCCTGTCAAGTGACAGCGTTGGAAGGCACGGGTGCTGCCAACAGCAACCAGCCCGGGGGAGGCCCACTGAGACACGGTTAGAGAGAGAAGGTAGGAGAGAGAGAAAGAGAGAGAGAGGTGCAGTGAAGGAAAGCAGAAGAGGGCAGAGATAGGCTGGAGTCAGTGACATAGTGGATATGGATTCCTCTACAGTGAAGGATGCTGGAATTGCGTGTGTGTGTGTGTGTGTGTGTGTGTGTGTGTGTGACTCCACTGTGCTGTTACTGCTCATGTCATTTGTTAAAAAAGAATGAGACGAGTGGATGGATGGGAGATATAATAAGGATCAAGAAAGCAGTAGAAAAGGGTGTCAAAAAAAGGGGGGGGGGGGGGGGTACGATGGAGTACAAAACACCACCATCAACATTTAATACCATGGAGCTGCTGCAGATGAGAGGAGGGAGGGAAGGGAAGGGAAGGGGGTACGAGGGAGGGAGAGGATGAGGAAAGGGTGGGGTCCTGCAGCAAAGTAAAGGGTTGTCATGGCGACAGCGCAGCGGAGAGAGGGATGGCCAGACTTGTGGAAAGAGAAATAAAAGAGTGTAAAAGGAAAGGTGGGTGGCTTCAGTGGAGCGTGATGTCCTCACCTGGACACCGAGTCCAATGTGATAGGGCAGATACAATATGTGGGGTGGTGGGGATATTTTCCGTGTACTGTCAGAAGAAAATATGTAAAGTTCTCAAACTTTACGGATTTTTCACAAGCGGAGAATGGATGAAAGCGGAACTAAAAACATTTTAGTTCAGAACTGGATAAAAGTGTGGATTCAGGAATTGTTTTTTATGGAATTTACCAGGGAATAACGCATGAACCTTAATGATTAGTGTCACAAGAGACACAAGATGGGGTCTACAAGGATCAGATGAGATTCTAACATTACTTTTAAGAAAAGTACAATGAATAAATCTGAAAATTATATAACAATATGTTGCCATCCACTCATTTCATGCCGTAGTTAGTGATTGCTCTGAAGAAACAGGAAGACATGCTAATGGAGATTAGCAAATGGTCTAGATTATTCATTCATTTTCTACCGCTTATCCTCACGAGGGTCACGGGGGGTGCTGGAGCCTATCCCAGCTGTCATCGGATGAGAGGCAGGGTATAGGCTGGACTGGTCGCCAGCCAATCACAGGGACAAACAACCATTCACACTCACATTCATACTTTGGACAATTTGGAGTCGCCAATTAACCTAGCATGTTTTTGGAATGTGGGAGGAAACCAGAGTACCCGGAGAAAACCCACGCATGCACAGGGAGAACATGCAAATGCCACACACAGCATGACTGAGGGTGGAATTGAACCCGGGTCTCTAGCTGTGAGGTCTGCGCACTAACCACTTGAACACCGTTCAGCCCCCCCAATTTACTTATTCTAAAGTTAAAGTGTTTTAAATGGAGTGGGGAACAAGGACGTCAAAGCCAAAACTGTACCACTTCCACATGGAATGAGAGGAGAACTTTTTTTTCCATCTGATCTCAGACATGGCATGTCGGCTGATGTGGGATGATTACTGATGCCCGGAGAAAAACCACGCATGCACGGGGAGAACATGCAAACTCCACACAGAGATGACCAAGAGTGGAATCGAACTCGGGTCTCCTAGCTGTGAGGCCTGCGTGTTAACCACTAGCCCACCATGCAGCTCTCTATTTCATTTATTAGGGGATTAACTTTGTTATGTCAAGCACGGTGATGGTAGCATGAGATGGTAGCATCATATTCCGGGCTGCACAAGTGCTGCCGGTACGGGGGAGTTGTGGTTCATTGCTGCAAACAAGTACTGTTACATTCACCAGTGATACCATCATAGAGGAGTGAAACAGGATTCCCTTCCCAACTTGTGCAGCTCTGGTGAATTCCATGCCCAAGAGGATTAAGGCAGTGTTAGATAACAGTGGTGCTCACACCAAATATTGACATTTTGGCCACAATTTAGACACGTTCACTGTCAACTGACAAGTAACGTATATCCAAGTTTCATTTTTGAGACCATGCTTACCGTGCGGGGATGGCGCTGATTGGCTTCTTGTAAATGGTGATGAGTTTGTCTAGCACGACCGCCGCACTGGTGAAAACCCGATAAGAGTGTAGGAAAGTGTTCAGGAAGTCGATGGAGAGGAAGCGCAAGTCGGTCAGCCTCTCCAGCAGACGCTCCACGCTGGCGTAGCGGATCTGAAGCACCTTGCAGGAGTTCATCATCTTGCTGAAGCGGATGTCGACGTCATCGCAGTATAAGCTGGTGTCGGATCTGCGGCAGATTCATTCATCCAGAGGAGAGAACATTATGAGGTCAGGGGGTCACATAGATTACATTTTTATACTGAAAATGTATGCACTCTGTATCTTATCTTGTCTTGTGTGGTACATTATAATCTTACTTGATCATCTGCGGCACGGTGACTTTACTGTTTTCCTCAAAGGCATTCATCATCAGACCATTGCAACGGATGTTGTCAATGCACTACAAGATAGACAAAAGCGAGCAGAATATAGAGGTTAGTGAGTTCGCAGTCATCACCTAAAGCCCCCCTGTCACTCTTACACAGTATACAAGTGTCCTGCGACCAACAGATAAACATCGACTCGCCCCGTCGTCTCGTAAAATCAGCACTTTACAGTCCTGCAGTGACATTTATTGGTCTTTACCTGGCTGATGTCGCTCGTCCATGCGGACTTCTCTTGTCGCGATGAAGCCACCAGGATGACGGTGTAAGGCTGGCCGTCTTTTGGCTCCACGATCACTTTAAAGTCGAGGTGCTCTGTATCCTGGCCGCTACGCTCCCCTTTGGCTATATTATACACAGGATTGTAATAACACAGAAATTAAGAAATTATTCAATCCTTACAACCAGCAGGTCTTATGGATCATCAATACAGTGAACATTTAGGCTATTATAATCCATACATACATTTTCTATACTGCTCATCGTCAGGTGAGCTGGAGCCTATCCCAGCTGGTGGGGTATACCGTAGACTTGTGAGCAATCAATCATCACATTCATACGTGTTTTTTGGGATTGTGAGAGGAAGCAGGAAACCCCACCTAGGCCCAAGGACAGGGGTGTCAAACAAGCGGCCCGCGGGCCAAATGTGGCCCGCAGGACACTAGTTTGAGGCCCCCGCCTTGATATGAAAGTTTAATGTTAGTGCGGATGCCGTTCATGTTAAAGGTTAAATAACTGTTAATAGTTATCCTCCCTATCTGTGTGGAAGTGGTAAGTTTTTGGCTATTTAAGTTTAAAGGAAATAACTTGAAGGCTACCGTTTAGGTCGCTAGCTCTCTTAGTTTGCGAGTTAGCATGTGTCTCAAGACCCTGCAGTTGCGCAATATGTTGTAAATAAAAAAAAGTACAAATGTGACTATAGTCGTGTTTTGTCATGTCTACAGGGCTCTAATAATGCTTTGTTCATTTTAATCTGAAAAAAATAATTTGTCTACCACCAACTATATGTGGATTCTTAAGTTTATATTATTTGCCGTTTTATTATTATTATTATATTTATTTATGACTGATTGATTGTTTTTTTTTATTCTTGATTTGTGTATTTATTTGTCATCTTATTTTGTGCAGAAAAATAACAATTAAAATATTTGAGAACAGTGGAATGTTTTATCAGAGCTTTTATTGTAGAAAATCGGAACCAAAGCACTGAAAAAGTTTGTATATTTTTCTGTTTTTAATAAATGCGTTTTGTTTTTTTTAAAAACCTGATGCGGCCCAGCCTTGCCTAGACCCTAGCTCCAGTGGCCCCCAGGTAAATTGAGTTTGAGACCCCTGCCCAAGGAGAATATGCCAACACTAGATTTTCCAAAAGATTAACTTACGCTCGTCATCGCCACCCTCAGTTTCCTCCATCAGTGTGCAGTCAATGAGAGACACTACACCGTTCTGTAACACAATGTTGTCATTATTGGGGTTGTGTGAGAAATACAGCTGCCGCCTGGATCAATAAGAATCAGCCACAAATCCTGAGATTAATCCATTGTAAAGACATGCACTGGGTCTCGGAAACCAGCAACGGGTTGACAGTGGGTCTCTGATGCCCGAATCTGGGATGCTGGCGAAAAGGATTGTCACACACTCTGTGGTCGTTCTCTGTGGCCCACACTCTGTGGGCGCATGAAACTTTCCTGCCTGGCGTTTGGGGACCCTTCTTTACCGTTTTGTAAAGCAATTAATATTGTGAATAAAGTCATTCCATGCTCGTTGTGTACCTTGGTAATGTGCAGTTTCCCTCCTGAGCCTCGAGTGCAGATGATGAGATGTTTGGAAAAAAGGAAGCATTGTCGCTCGCCTTCCTTCTTCAGAGACAAAGATCCCAGACGGCCTCTGGTGATCTTTCCTTTCTCGCTCATTGGCACCTGGATCAGAGAACCTGTGGAAGGACAATATTATCATAAAACAGCATAGTTCTTGACATGAGTATAGACAAAAAAAAACGTATATTTTTTCCACATTTTCACATTATTTTTAGTTATTTGCTACAAACTCCTCAAATATTTTCAGCAGTCTTGGATGTACGCTATACATTGCATTGTTTTTACATGTTTAAGATAAGATAAGATACGCTTTTATTCGTCCCTCAGTGGGGAAATTTGCATTGCATAGCAGCAAGAGTACAGAATCAGTTAAGCAGTACAAAATACACAATATAAAAAAATAAACAATATAAACAACCAAGTATAAGCAAATCAACAATTTTACCCAGAGTTCTATACAAATACAGTTTGCAAGATAATATGAAATATGAGATGAAATATATGACCAGGCTATACACTATGAGATCTTGCCAGTGAGTTAATATTATTATAAAAATACTGCACTTAGAACTTAATATATTGCACTTTGAGCCTTAATATTGCACGTGGAGCCTGATCAGATATTGCACAGTGAATGGAGTCTGGAATAACTATACTGAATATAAAAACAAAGTATTGCACAGATGTTTATGGTTAATAAACAACAGGTGAATAATCTAACATAAAGAAGTACCCGTACTGAAACAATGAGTATTGCCTTCTGTTTGCAATACATAGAACTAACTAAGCCAGAAGTGTAGCAGACTATATAACAATGTATTTCTTAGCGTTTGAAATCAAAGATGCACACCTTGTCTTACAAATGTTTGGCTGGTATCCAGCAGCACTTCGCAGCCCTCGACAATCATTCGCTCGATAGCTAGATTTTTTCTGATGTTCTCTGTCTCGCTCACCTCATCGTGCATTATTCTGAAACAAAGAAACAGGAATTAATCTGATCATAAAGGAACAAATTAGCAATTCATAAAATCACAAGATGATCGAATATGTATTAAAGCAACTTTTGTCGAAGCAGTGCCCGGTCCACACTGTTTACAGTTGGAGTGGGGGGCCTGCTGACCTCCCACTGACATACCTTCCATAGTGGAAGGACACAAACACGGACAGGTCCATCACTATGGCTGAGGTATCTGAGGTAGTCAAAAACTCCTCAATGGTAACGCTCCAGCGGTGGTCGAGTTTCACCTTGAATTTCTCAAGGTTCTTTGGAACTGTTTTGGTTGACAAGTCTCGTCAACATTGCGTGGAGGTCACGTTCTCAGTACCTCTGGATTGGAAAACCAAGATAGTGGTCTAGAGGGTGTGTTCCAACTACTCAGTCTCCCTGAGAAAGTCGATTCCAGAGTGCTGGAGAGAATGGTACGGCTATTACTCAAACCTGGGCTACACAAGTGGGTTTTCTTCATTGTGTCGGAACACTGGACCAGCTCTACACCCCAGTTTACCCAACCGATGTACATGTGCTTGGTGGACTTGTGGTGTCCTGTGGGGGATGTACGGAATTGGCGACGCACTTTTCGGTCCCTGTAAAACTGGAGCAGGAGCCTGGTTTGTATTAGTCCAGCCTGTCTCCGGTGTTTACTGGTTTACAACCGAGTTTGCAGCTTCTGGCTGAAACTCAGCACCTCCAAATCTGGGACCATGGTTCCCGGTTGGAAAAAGGATGGATTGTATGCTTCCACCCTCACCTAAGGTCAATTGCTTTGGGTCGTGACCGAAAGAACAAATTCAAAATTAATTTCCTCCATAAAATAAGGACATTTAATCCAATGCAAATCTTGACTTGTAACTCTTGGCAGCACATTTGTGTGATTGAATGATTGACAGACGTGGATGTACCTTGAAAGTTCCTCGAGTTTTGACTTGGCGTAATCCAAGCTATTTCTCTCCACATGCTCATGAGGAGTGTGAGCCAGTAATTCATGAAGGGTCAGGATATAACGAGGAATCTGACAGAGATATAGAAGAGAAATACTGAAATTAAACAAAAAACAAGTCACAAGATGTTCGACACTTTGATAGCCAGTACAAATAAATGCATAAATTGAAGAAAATATGGAGTCGGTCCCTTTTTTGCAGCAATGGGAGCTTCCATTTTTCTGTTAAGACTGTCTTACAGCCATTTTGGAGTCTGCACAAATTCAGATTAAGGGAGAGCTAAACCAACCCCTGATTATTACTTAAATTATTTAGGTGTGTCCCATTTTCCTCCATAGTCTATCTACTGTATGTCCTCACATCTGTTTGATTGCTAAAAAACACTCTTCATTAAAAACTTAGCAACTTGCCATCTCACAAAAAAATACTGTCAATTCATTACCGAGCTCCTAGAAGCACAGGCTAGCAAACACAAACGGCCTAATAGATGCAATAAATTAAAGGCAATAGCTGCTGTATTACTGATGCGGTGATTATAAAAGTGAAATAGTGCAGCTGCTGTAGGGCCCATAATTAACAATTAAAACCGGTACACTTAAACTCCATCTTTCAGTTCACACTAAACCTGAAGGGGGATAGCCAGATTTATACTTGCCCTTAAAAAAAAAAATCCTATAAAATCCCTGCACTGCTCAAGCAATAACAACTGATGTTGTAAGTGTTATTTGTGGGGAATAGAAAAGTCCATGCTGCAGTGGACCACTTTAAAGAGGGGAGGCAGTCCTGGTGTGAGCACCTGAAACATGGGATAAGTCAGGAAGGTTTCCAGCGTCCTTTCTTCACAATCAGGCTTGGCCTCGTACTGCTTCAGGAGCTTGTCAAAGTCTCGGTTCTGTTTGCAATGGGCCAAAATTTGCAGACTGTACTGGTGGTTCCGCACAAACTCTTGGTAGATGTTCAACATGGGCAGCAAGATGTCGAACAGGTCAGCTGGAAAGAGAGACCGAAATCTATTGTTATGTAAAAAAAAAAGTGATGTAACAAGACATAGTCAATGGAGTATGGTCTATCACAGGGGTCTCAAACACGCGGCCCGCGGGCCAAATGTGGCCCGCAGGACACTAGTGATATATGAAAGTTTAATGTTAGTGTGGCCCGCGCAAGTTTGATATGGATGCTGTATGGTATCATGTACCCAGAAAAAATTATTACGTTTGATTAATGTTCATGTTAAAGGTTAAATAACTGTTAATAGTTATCCTCCCTATCCGTGTGGAAGTGGTAAGTTTTTGGCTATTTAAGTTTAAAGAAAATAACTTGAAGGCTACCGTTGAGGTCGCTAGCTCTCTAGTTTGCAAGTTAGCACGTGTCTCAAGACCCTGCAGTTGCGCAATATGTTGTAAATAAAAAGAGTATAAATGTGACTATAGTCGTGTTTTGTCATGTCTACAGGGCTCTAATAATGCTTTGTTCATTTTAATCTGAAAAAAATAATTTGTCTACCCACCAACTATATGTGGTTTCTTAAGTTTTTATTATTTGCCGTTTTATTATTATTATTAGATTTATGTATTACTGATTGATTGATTATTCTTGATTTGTTTATTTATTTTTCATCTTATTTTGTGCATAAAAATAAAAATTAAGATATTTGAGAACAGTGGAATGTTTTATCAGAGCTTTTCTTGTAGAAAATCGGAACCAAAGCACTGAAAAAGTTTGTATATTTTTCTGTTTTTAATAAATGCGTTTTTTTGTTTTTGGAAAACCTGATGCGGGCCAGCCTTGCCCGGACCCTAGCTCCATGGCCCCCAGGTAAATTGAGTTTGCGACCCCTTCTTCTTTCTCTTTCGGCTTTTTTTTTACCAATATATCTCTCCTCTGGACATGTCCCAACCATCTTAGTCTGGCCTTTCTGACATTACCTGCAAGGTCTCTAACATGCAATGTCCCTCTGATGTACTTGTTCCTGATCCTATCCATCCTGGTCACTCCCAATGAGAACCTCAGCATCCTCATCTCTGCTACCTCCAGTTCTGCTTCCTGTCTTTTCCTCTGCCTTTTTCCTTTGGAGTCGCCAATTAACCTAGCATGTTTTTGGAATACGGGAGGAAACCGGAGTACCCGGAGAAAACCCACGCATGCACGAGGAGAACATGCAAACTCCACACAGAGATGGCCGAGGGTGGAATTGAACCCTGGTCTCCTAGCTGTGAGGTCTGCACGCTAACCACACCTGACACTTTTCTCCACCTGTTCCATCCTGCCTGCACATGCTTCTTCACCTACTTTTCACAATCTCCATTGTGCTGGACTGTTGACCCCAGGTACTTAAAGTTCTCCACCTTCTGTATCTCTTCTCCCTGTAACCTCACTCTTCCACTTGGATCCCTCTCATTCACACACATATACTCCGTCTTGCTGCGGCTATCAAGTACCAGGAAGCAATCAAAGGGACGGCAAAGACAGCAAAGAAGTGTTACAGACAGAAGAGGCTTCAAGCTGACTTCCTTTTGACTGTTACAAACACGCCCATCCTCACCAATGGCTCCGAGTTGGCAAAGACCAGCGTGATTCTTTTGAGCACAGTTTTGAGAGCTTGATTAAAGTCTCAGTCAAAATCTCGAGTCGGAATTTGGCTGCGACAAGGGGCAGATTGCTTCCTGTCTGTCTGCAGGCAACAGTGAAGCATGGTGAAAATTCCTTGCAAGATTTGGACTTTTATCTGTTAGTCAAATTTAATGAACAAGGAGTCTGTGTTCAGATGGCCTCATACATTTTTTGATTCTTAATATTATTATAAACAGGATACGGTCTGGGGTGATCATCCTTACCCAGTACCAGGGTTGGCCAGCTGGCTATCCTGGCCTTGAGACCCTGATAGAAGATCTGGTGGAGGAACATGATGGTCTCACTGACGAAAAACAAATCAGCACAGTCTTAAGCGTCTCATCTCAATCACCAGCTACCTCAATCAATACCTGTTGAGGAAGATGCTGCTGACATCGTCGTGTGTAATAGGCGGCTTCTTGGAGCTGGCGGCCATGCGTAGAGGCCGCAGGAAGTTGTTGACCAGGATGTGCAGTTGCTGTACGTACTCCGCTTCGGCCTCCAGCATGCTAAACACCACCTGGTTTCTCTTCCTCATGCTTTCCGCATGCGGTGAACGGATGTAGTCCTGGATGATGGTTTTCCATTTCCTGCGGCAAATCCAGCCTCGTAGAAAACTCTGGACCTGTGATGGGAAGAAGTAGGATATAGGATGCAAATTCTGATTCATTCATTCATTTTCTACCGCTTTTCCTCATGAGGGTCGCGGGGGTGCTGGAGCCTATCCCAGCTGTCTTCGGGCGAGAGGTGGGTACACCCTCGACTGGTCGCCAGCCAATCACAGGGCACATATAGACAAACAACCATTCACACTCACATTCATACCTATGGACAATTTGGAGTCGCTAATTAACCTAGCATGTTTTTGGAATGTGGGAGGAAACCGGAGTACCCGGAGAAAACCCACGCATGCACGGGGAGAACATGCAAACTCCACACAGAGATGGCCGAGGGTGGAACCGAACCCTGGTCTCCTAGCTGTGAGGTCTGCGCGCCAACCACTCGACCGCCGTGCCGCCCCAATTCTGATTCTATTATGTTTAATTAAATGTTTACCATGGACTAAATGGTTGATACATGGTTGATAAAAATGAAATGTTCACAAAGCAAGCTGCCAACTTTTGAGCGAGATGTGCTTTTAGTCGAAGAAGCCCTCAAGGAGAGAGCAGCTGCTTGACTGGATGCCGGATGAAGAGCTCTCAACAGTGAGAACATGTTCAGTCGCGTTTGTTGCTTTGGTTATTTTTAACTTGCTTTGCTCAATACAAATGGACACCAAAAGTTCCCTACCTTTTTTATCTTCTTGATTTCCGTGTCGTCGTCACTGGGTGGTACCTCTGGATTGGACTGGATCTTCTCGTTGTCCTTCAGCAGCCCTGCGATCTAATATTCAACATAAAGTTGGTTAAATCCCAATTATAAATTGTGATAATAAATAAAGATAATAAAGTAGCTGATTCATTTCGGATTGAGGCATCCATTATTGTATGAAATTATTGAGAAATGCTCTACAAAACCTCACATGATTGACTGGTGGTTTTTATGAGTACACATGGAACTATTGTACTGTTTGGATGTATTCATAACAAAAGATGCTGCAGTTATAAAACATTTCTTTTAGGACCATTCATTTTGTCCCATGAACTTTTCAGTATTTATTCTCTATCCATTAACCTTGAGCTTTAATTTGCCTCCAATGTAGACAATGGTGTGCATGGTTCTTTCTAGCAAAATAGCACAAGGCAGGTTACCTCTGATTTTAGCCGCTCTATCTCGATTTCCCCATCCTCAATCTGTTGTCGAAGTTGCTTGGCAACCGTTTTCTCCGTCTCCACTATTTGTAGTAGATGCAGATACTTTTGCATGAGAGTCTCATGCTCTGTAGCCAAGTTCCTGTAACTACGGTGACACACACACACACAGGCATCATAATAGCTTTCTTATTGTATGTTTTCATTGGCATTTTAAGTGGATGAATCAAACAATCAACAGATCTCGGATCAGCGTACAGCAGGGGTCTCAAACACGCGGCCCTAGTTTGAGGCCCCCGCCTTGATATGAAAGTTTAATGTTAGTGCGGCCCGTGCAAGTTTGATATGGATGCTGTATGGTATCATGTACCCAGAAAAAATTATTACGTTTGATTAATGTTCATGTTAAAGGTTAAATAACTGTTAATAGTTATCCTCCCTATCCGTGTGGAAGTGGTAAGTTTTTGGCTATTTAAGTTTAAAGGAAATAACTTGAAGGCTACCGTTTAGGTCGCTAGCTCTCTAGTTTGCGAGTTAGCATGTGTCTCAAGACCCTGCAGTTGCGCAATATGTTGGAAATAGAAAGAGTATAAATGTGACTATAGTCGTGTTTTGTCATGTCTACAGGGCTCTAATAATGCTTTGTTCATTTTAATCTGAAAAAAATAATTTGTCTACCCACCAACTATATGTGGTTTCTTGAGTTTTTATTATTTGCCATTTTATTATTTTTATTATATTTCTGTATTTATTACTGATTGATTGATTTTCTTTATTCTTGATTTGTTTGTTTATTTTTCATCTTATTTTGTGTAGAAAAATAAAAAGCAAGATATTTGAGAACAGTGGAATGTTTTATCAGAGCTTTTCTTGTAGAAAATTGGAACCAAAGCGAAGTTTTTTAATTTTTTTTTTTTTTTTTTTTGGAAAACCTGATGCGGCCTAGTCTCACCCAGACCCGAACTCCAGTGGCCCCCAAGTAAATTGAGTTTGAGACCCCTGGCGTACAGGTTTAAACTCCTTCAAGCTTATGCCATTTCCTCTTAGTCTTTTTGGAAGTGATCCTGGAGCGATGTGAAATGACGCAAATGTCCTCCTTTGCTTTGTTGCTGCGTTGTGCTCACTGGCTACTGACTTCCTGTACAGTAAGTCACTGCTTTTGAGTGAGCACTAATCAAAGTACTCTTCAATGAGTCCAATCAATTGACCTTTCACCACACAAATGCACAGTGCTGACATTTAGACTGATTGCAAAGCTTGGCTTTCTGTGTCCTCGTTTGCTTTATTTTTTTGTTTATTATGGCGAACATACTTGATTTCATCCAATATACTGTACCTTAAGTATACTTGGTTTAAGTGCACTTGGCTATGTGTGGTTACGTACGCACCGCCATTAATGATTACTATAATATAACTCGTAGTCACGTGGCTACACTGAGTGGAAGGACGACATCGCTTCTCTTCGGTTTAGTTAACTATTAATCTCCATTATGACACCCAAGGCAGTGAAGCAGACTCTGTCAATCAATTAGTACCTGGCCTGCGTAATGGCGGCGACCCACTCGTCGCAGTCCTTGACATCTTCTGTACGCAGCTCCAAAGCTTTCTGGTTGTCGTGATTGAACGTGACAGTGAAGTAATACTGGAAAACAAAGAGTAACAAAGAGATCATGTTTCCTGTTGCATGAACAGCAAATGTCGCTGTGCAGTCTTCTCATCAGAATCGCACAAAAGGTTAAGCAGTGTAATCATTCTGTATTTTCCCAGCTCGGTGAGAATCTGTGCATCAGTTTCTTCCACATTGTCATGAAAGATATCCTAAGGTTTGTCACGTTGCAAAATTAATGAGCGGATAGCCGTAGTGAAGAATCTTGATATCTTTAGCATGTCAGACGTATGACATACAGTACAAGGGCGGTCAATTACAACCACATCTGACGGGATTGGATCAAGTTTTTTCATTCAGACCCTGCATACTTATGAGATACAAATATGAAACCCATTGTAAATGATAGTGATTTAAGAACAAAATAACACTTGAATGGGGGAACTGTGGGAGAATATCTACACATGTCATAAAACATATAAACCAAGCAAACAAATGGCAGGCATAGCATAATAATAATGCACTAAAGCTATTACATCCATAGACTTAGTAGTTAGGGATCACAGTTTAACCAATAAAACAGCATCCTTTCCAAATAACCCCAAAGTACTGTATATGAGCTATTTACTTGCTGTCTTTTCACATAAAATCCCACAAAATGTTCCATGGTGAGTACACAGTTGTAAACATTTGTGTACGACAAAGTCGGTTACATTCATTTCTCAAAGGTTTCTCAGCTCACAAACCCCTCAGCAACAGTAGACAGAGCCTCGGTACGTCGGAGGTGCTGATGTAAATGAGCCCCTAAAAATCCACTGCATTGGTTTTTCATCCACCCCAAATGCCAAGAGTGAATCATCCGTATAGCAGAGCAACGTTCCATATTTCCTGATGAGAAGAATTTATCAATAACACACCTTCTGTCTTTCAATTTTTCAGTGTTTATGCGGCAAGACATTATCTTTATAGTCTTAATAGTAGGGCTGTCAATCGATTAAAATATTTGATCGTGATTAATTGTATTTCCATGCCCACAGTTAACTCACAATTAATCGCATTTAATCGCAGATGGAAATAAGTTTTTATCTATAATAAGTAGGGGAAATCTCTTTGGTAAACGATTTGATGTGCTACTACAATGATAATTACATAACATTTTATGTAAAGGTATATCAATTTGGGAACTTTGGGCCATTAATTAAAATGCAGTCAGCAAGCATATTTTATTATTAGCACAACAAACCGGTACATAACATTGCCAACAAACGTTCAGCAAATACAAAATATGAGCAAGTGAGACCTCTCACACTAACATGTTTTTGTTTATTTGTGTCAGCTCAAAATAAAATTTGTTTATTTATGATACTGGTTTTAAATTCTAAATAGTTGTGAGTAAAAAGCCTATTTAGAAAAGATTATTAGTAAAGAATTGCCTCAATGCAACTTTCCTTCATGAAATGTACAAATGAAAATACCTAAAACACAAGGCAATAGTCATTAAAAATGTAATCCAAATGGCAAACCTAATGTCATTTTATTTCTCTTTTAAAAAAATGAAATACATATAAATTAATCATTATATTACAGTAAATATAATTTTATTACAATACTCTAACTATTTCCACAGTTTTTGAACGTTTAATGCGATTTGTCCTACTTTTTCGACGGTCATTGAACGCACCGCAGCACCGTTCTCCGATGCAAAGAGGGCTGTATCGATGTATTTACATGTATTTTACCCCTTTTTACTTCACCTCATACTTGCTCCCGAATGCTGATACTATGTGGGAATGCATAAAGGTAAGATTTGATGACTTTGAGTTCTAATGTGGATCATTGTGGTACTTCGATGCTAAATCGCTAACGCTAGCAAAACACTGGACTTCACAGCCACAGTCATAACATTGACAGCCCGTCAATAGCAGCTTTAACTCCAATTTAGCAGGCAGTTCAATGCAAAAATCGGCGCAGAGATGTAAAAATGTGAAAACCACTGGTTAGTTGGGTCGCACGTATGCCAAAGTAGCACTGTATATGACAATAAAAACAATACCTGCGCTGCTCCAGTCTCTGGCAGGCCATATAATCCGTGATAAGTCAAACACAGCGACAGTACATACAAATAACTTTAGTCTCGCTACAAGACCCATCTGCCAGGGCTTTGAAGCTAACTTTACTGATCTAAATACTCTTTTCTTTCTCAATTACCTATCAATATTTATTCCAGCTTGTGGCAACAGAGTTACCATGCTTCAATCAAACTACGGTGGGGGCCTAGGGTCAAACAGGAGGTGTGCACGTTAATAGCGTATAAAAAAAAAATTGCTTCCGTTAACGCGTCATTAACTTTGACAGCCCGACTTGATACACATTATTATTAGGGCTGTTCATTGATTAAAATATTTAATCATGGTTAATTGCATGTTGTCCATAGTTAACTCTCTTTGTGTGAAACAAATGTTCAATTTGAGCTGCATGGTGGACGAGTGGTGAGTGTGCAGGCCATACAACTTGGAGGCCCGAGTTCGATTCCACCCTCGGCCATCTCTGTGTGGAGTTTGCATGTTCTCCCCGTGCTACCGGCTATCTCCCACATTCCAAAAACATGCTAGGTTAATTGGCGACTCCAAATTGTCCATAGGTATGAATGTGAGTGTGAATGGTTGTTTGTCTATATGTGCCCTGTGATTGGCTGGCGCCCGCTGACAGCTGGGATAGCGGTAGAAGATGAATTAAATGTTTGATTCGACACAAACCTGAATTTATTTTGATGCCTGTTTTAGAGTAATCTGTAGATAACTATAGCTAGCTAGCTAGCTGCCACCGGAGAGACAGTAGAGCCAGGCAAAATGTGTAAACAAAGATGGTACAATAGTCAAATTTCAGTGCAAATCAAGCGTGAACGATCACGCAGGCTGGCATCAGTAGGCTTAGACTGTGACAAGCTGTCATTGACTACATATTTTGACTACGATTTTTCATTCTCACCGTAATAAGGGACGTCCCTGGTCATGTCAATACGGAACACATACTGATACGCTGGTCACACATGCGCTAGTTGATGAAAAATTCAATCATAATGTCTCATATTTTTGTCGCAGTCTGGAGCCCTGACATTATATAAACTTAGCTGTACAGAAAAGGTTCCTTTTTTTGTTTTAGTGTGACCCACTTTTTGCTCATATTTCTCCCATTTGTCTCTTCAGTAAGTGCACAATAACAACTCATATTCTCACATTTTGTTGGCCCCTTCAAATGCACTTTTTCAGATGCAAATAGGGGTTGCCATAGTAACAGTGGGCTTAAACGTCGCTCGCCTTTTAAATGGGGAATAAGAAAGTGGAACACTACAAAGACTACAATGAGAAGGGAGAGCGAGTTGAGGAGGGACGAGTGTGGGGGGGTGCTTTTTTTTTTGTTTATTGATTTTTTTTCGAGGAGCGAGGCTATAAAAAGCAAGTGTTTGCCTGCAAAGGTGGCAGTTGGCTTGGCATCGATTCGCTGCATTGTCCCTTCTTCTGTTATAACTCTGATAAAATCTACTCGCATGGCCCTTCCTCCTGCAGCTTTGACACAATCACACACGCAACATCTGCGTATGTACGTAACAGGTTTCATGGCCAAAATGCTCTGTAGTGTCGATCTCACAAGACCTCCGCAGCCCCTGCTCATCGACTTGAGTGTCGTTCTTTTATCGGAATCTGCATGCCCTCAGACACCTGCACCATTGATTCCTCTCCTTGTCCTCATTTCACCTCCTCTCCCGCTCAGTTGAGGATGCATCAGCGTGAACTTCACTGTACAGTTGTACAGTTGTACAGTTCACATGTGGCCGTCAATGCACAGACGCGGTGTCACACACTGAAAAAAAGATACACGGTGCGGTACACAGCGGAGGCTGCATCAGAGGCAACAGATGGCACTGTTTTTCTTTCTTTTACAAAATGTAACGCAGAATGGTGATTCAATTTCAAAATGAATGTGTGTACATCGGGGCGTCTCATCAGTAGTATTTAAGACCAATGAAAATCTTGTAAATTCACTTTATGAGGATTTGGACAATTCACTTGTGGTGGGTTCGCTGGGAATGGCACTTTTGGCGTCCCATATGGATTGTGGTAAAAAGGGTTTAATTTCGTAGACCTGTGACAGGTGCCAGTCCGGCGCAGCACCGCGCACCCGCGCCTCCATGTCAGTCAATTTTACCATTGCGCAGGGTGCTCTTCGCCTGCGGCAAGAATAGACTAGATCGGAGCAGGCGAGCTTTCAGCGCACAACAGAGCAAAAAACATCTCCCTGTCTGTCTCCTTTCTTCTGCATTGTACTCACATGATGAGGCGTTCAAGAGTAACTCCCAGTGTTAGGCTTTCATTCATCAATTCAACAATTTGTACCCCACTTTGGGAGCCCAGGACACAGAGATGTTTTGCTTTATAACGACCATGTTTTTCAACCAGTCTTGCTCAGATTTTAAAGATTTGTGATTGTCAGTCTACTAAAGCTGTGCACCAAATTTATTGGTGTTTCGCTCAAGCACCTTGGAGTCGCAGTGGGTGTTTTTATTATTTTCTGTGAGAAATTTCAAGTCAATGTGACTGATGTGTTGTATTTGTCAGAAAAATAATAGCACAGGCAACACAATAGGGGTTCATCTTTTGACAAATTTTCACCCTTTTGTCGTAGAAGATGGCAAATATTTCCAATAACAGGTGTTATATATATGCTTGTTTGTATCGGACTGACAGACTAAACAGTGCTGGTGTAAAAGCACACTAAGTGAGAGTAGTGTAAATTTCTTGTTGAAGTACACTGACTGTAGTCAACTACCGGTTAGTGCCCTATAAAAACACCAATGCGCCAACAAACACGCATACAAAAACACACATATATCCTCAAGCCAATAATGCTAAACAGAGCAAATGTATTCCTGCCACAAGAAACACATGGGGACACAGAAGACAGTGTGATGATAATTGATGCCTTTCAAATGCATTTAATCACTGCTGAAATAAATGGAGTGGAGCAGCCTGCATGAGCAGCTGTCACCTTACATGTCATCAGCTCATATTTCTCCTCTACCCCTGCCAAAAAGTACAAGCGTCTTGTCCTGGCACACTTTGGGAGGAACATGCCTGCAACGCTTTTAAAGTGTTTAAAAAAAGTTGTCAACAAAGATTGCATTGACGTGATGTTGGCTTTTCTTTCAAAACACGTGGTGTTGACTGGCTATTAAGGTAACTGCTTTTGCCTGCCGTTAGTAAAATGTACAATTATACAATTACTGGCCATAGCAGGGCGGCACGGTGGACGAGTGGTTAGCGCGCAGACCTCACAGCTAGGAAAGACCAGGGTTCAATTCCACCCTCGGCCATCTCTGTGTGGAGTTTGCATGTTCTCCCTGTGTATGTACATTCCAAAAACATGCTAGGTTAATTCATGCTAGGTTAATTGGCCACTCCAAATTGTCCATAGGTATGAATGTGAGTGTGAATGGTTGTTTGTCTATATGTGCCCTGTGATTGGCTGTCTAAATGAGCTAGGTTCCACATTTGCGGTCAGGTTCCAGAACAGAATTTCCATGAAGTAGGATCCCATATTAATAAATATAATATTTTTGTATTTAGTATAGACAGTAATTAGGGTTACAACTATTGGACGTAATAGATGGCCGCCACAAGCATAGCAAGCTATCAAGCTAACTCGTCAGCCTCCCCAATTTCATTCATTCATTTTCTACCGCTTATCCAGGGGTCGCGGGGGTGCTGGAGCCTATCCCAGCTGTCTTCGGGCAAGAGGCGGGGTACACCCTGGACTGGTCGCCAGCCAATCACAGGGCACATATAGACAAACAACCATTCACACTCACATTCATACCTATGGACAATTTGGAGTCACCAATTAACCTAGCATGTTTTTGGAATGTGGGAGGAAACCGGAGTACCCAGAGAAAAACAGAGTGACTGAGGATGGAATTGAACCCGGGTCTCCTAGCTGTGAGGTCTGTGCACTAGCCGCTCGAACACCGTGCAGCCCCCTCCCCAATTTACTTATTCTAAAGTTAAAGTGTTTTAAAAGGAGTGGGGAACAAGGATGTCGAAGCCAAAAATGTACCACTTCCACATGGAATGAGAGGAGAACTTTTTTTTCATCTGATCCCAGACATGGCATGCCGGCTGATGTGGATGATTACTGATGCCTGCTGTCCACAACATAACATATATTTTTCATAATCAACCACATAACAGTGATCATAATAAAAGCTCATTTTTCCCAGTTTTTCCCTTGTTTCCAATGTCGCCAGTGAAGGTCTTTACCACAACACACACTACAGCAGACTTGGCATCTGTAAAGCTGCAGTATGCAGCACAGAGCATCCCAACATCAACAATTCTGTTTAGAGTCCAGCTCAAAATGAACCACATTACTTTTGGCTTCATTTTCTTTAGAGCTGCAGAAGACTGCATCTGGCAGGGCAGCTTTTACCCAGGCTGACTGCAGCCATCAGCTTGTTTTAAGACCCTCATCAGCAGCAGCATCAACAACAGCAGCAGCAGCAGCCTTCTTGACTCCTCCATCCCCCCCAAATGTTCCACTTTTCCTCCAACCAAATCACGGCATCCAACTAGTAGTTTTTCTTCCAGAAACACACGTTTAAAACTCATAGGAGCGTCTTATCATGTGTGGTGTTAATAATGAGAGCTGTGTCAATTGAATCATGTTACCACAAAGCGTGCGGATGCAGTTGCCAAGGTAGGATGCTATTAATATCAAGACAAGGAGTTAAAATCAATACGTCAAAACTGCAGAGCAGGGTGAAGTCGCTTCCAGCAGGCGGCAGTCTAAACCAAAAGTTTTGGATGCAGTTTTAAGTTTGCCACACCACCTCCCTCCCAAAAAAAAAGCATTGCCTCAGCATGAGATGCAGAAAAAGTAGATGGCAGCAAGTTTAGGTTCTCCCCCAGTGATGCTTAGTGGTCATTCTGAGATGCAATGTGCATGGAAATAGTTTACATGCACAAACAAAGTCCTGATATGTCATTAAACATGATCTTACCTGCTTCTCCAGGCATTCCTTGGCAGAGAGAGGCGGTTTGGGAGAGGGTGCCCTGTCGCAAACGCACCCCTCCAGCAGGTAGAGTCCGGAGGGTCGCGAGCTGGAATCGTTCTCGAAATAGAAGAGCATGTTCTGCAGCAAGCAGAACCACTTGGAGTGCCATTTGGTGTTTTCCGAGCTCTTCTTGCTCAGGCATCCTCGCCTGGTGGCGTCCTTCTTGGCCAGCAGCGCCAGATAGGTGACATGGCCATCATTGAGCCGCATGCCCTTCTGCATGTTGCAGCCGCGGGAGGACGCGCACTGCCGCTTCTTACATCTTCTTCCCTTCCCGCTCTTCCACCGAGACAGTCACACTTAACGGGCAACAATCCCCCTACTCCCTTCACTACTAATCTTTCAGGAAGAAGCCCCCCTCTTCCTCCTCTCCTTCCCAGTCCCGACAAAGACGGGCTCAAAAAAAAAAAACACACGCACGTTCGAGGCTGGAATGCAACCAAGAGCTTCCACGCCAGGAGAGAGCTCCAAACGCTCCTTGTGATGGTGGAAGTGCGCGCGTGCACTGGAGGAGACGCGTGCACTCGCTTGGATAGACACACTGCTCGCACAAAGAAGCGCAGTCATGTGACACCCCCTCCTCCTCCCACCCGCACCCAATGAGCGGCAGGTTTCAGCACATTGGACAGTTCCAACTCACAGCATCAGTACACACACACACACACACATTTTACATTGAAATCTTGAGCCCTTCATTAGTTAGTTACCCGATGACATCTGCTTCCATATAGACAATTATGCTTTTTGAAGCTGTTTATTTAACAGCATAATTAATCACAAAAGTCAAATTTCTCTTAAATATTGTTCATAAATCTATCTAAATCTTTGTCAGTGAACACTTTCCATTCATCTCACACATGGCATATCGAGACAGCATGATCATGTATTTCTAAGATTGCATTCTAACAAGAAAAAACGAGTTAGTATGAGCTAGCTAACAATGCAAGTCATCGGAATTGACTTATTTTGACTGGAAAGCCCTCTAAAAAAAAACCTCAATATAACTTTATATACATGCTGTAATCAAGAATCTTGACATATTTTGATGATTTAAAGCAGTACTTCTTTCCTACGCGTATTGATTTAGCGATACTTCTGTCAACAATAGCAGCATAGAAACAGCCACAACACTTTAATGTCCGCTCTCATCAGTATGGCTGTGTCTTCCAGCCATCCTCGAGTAAAAAATGCTAACAGCAAACAAGCTTCATGTTGAAATTGAGAGCTAGGTCTCCACTCGTTTGGACTGTGATGCCAAAACTAGCCGCTAGAGAGGCGTTGTTTTACTCCGCCAGATAAATATAGTTTTTTTGTGTTAGTTGTTACACAAGCCAGTTATGTAAATGGTACACTGTTGGCGGTTTTTTTTTTCGCCTGGCTTTCACGCCAAAATAGGTAGGTTGTTAGCTAGCTCATATTAACTCTTTTTCACATGTAGCAGTTAGGAATAATTTGAAAGGCGCATTTAACTGACACTGTTTATAGTATTTTCAGAAATATTGGCGACAGACGGCCAAAAAGCTTCAACATAGACTCCTGAGTCTGTTGTTGTTTTAGTGCCACACCATAGTACATCTGTTCCATTAACCCTGAGTGTATAACATGCAGTTTTGTTGAGAAATGCGGTCTTTTAATGATCCCCCAGATGGAAAATAGTTTTTAGTGGCACAATAAACAACTTTTAACAATAACACAAACCACCTAGAGCAGCACACTTTATTACACCATCCACAAATAACAAATGCAAATAGATATCAGTGCAAGTGGAAGAATGATAAGCGGTTACATCTATTGCAATATCTGCCAAACATCACCTTTCTTCGTGTTTAAAAGCACAAAAGGTATCATGAGAGCAACACTTCCTGTGGCTTTGTCCATATTCGCACTTCCTGTGTAATTGCTAGACTGAAACAGAATTCATCTGTCATGCTGTCAAGGAGAACGGTATCAACGTGATGTGAGTGTGACGTCAATAATCCTGCAATAACCATATTAAACAGGTCTGGGTCACTGCGTGCCGCATTGTGCACGGTGTGGGCAGCTTTGATTTTATTTATTTTTAATAATAATGATTACATTTGCACCAGTTTCTACCTGATTGAAGCCACAATTCTGGGAGCGATATCATTTGATATATGCTGTAGTCTTAAATGAGAACCTTGTAGTCTACAAAGAGTGAACAAAAGTCCCTCTCGTCTGTCCACTGCTGGATGCATTTGCACATCTAAGAGCGCTGGAGAGAGACCCTCATTAGGGTTGGCCCATAATTAATCCGGGATTAGCATATTGGGGCGAGGACATACACAATGGTTTGTTTCATCACACAGGGATCACAGTGCTAGCGAGGTCGCGGGGCCATCAGAGAGTGAGCTTTGGTGACCAGAATTGTCTGGCTCTTTGAAAAAAAAAGACAGCTACCTTGAAAAAGGCGGAACAATTTCTATTAATTAATGTATTATTTACCTCCATGAAGTGTTGGTTGCCTTGTTACAGTAGTTGGCAAGAAAATGATAAATCTATACAACAGATTTCCATAAAACTTCCCCGAGGGGGTGACACAACCCAGTACAAAAATGTAAAATTACCACTTTTTCCTGTTAATTTAACTTTATTCCCCTGATATTTTGATAGTATTCTTTGGAATTATTGTTTACTACAACCATTTTTAGTTGTATTTTTAGACCGTGCTGAAAGACACACAAGCACTGACTATTCCCTCGACATGGAAACTAAATAACAAACCAGAAAATACTCCTCCATATAACAAACAGCTTAAAAAATGGTACTGTCCAATCATTTTAAGTAATCCCCCAGGAAGTAGTAGCCCACTAGCATACGACAGAATGTGATCACAGTGTTAGCGTTGGTGTTTTCAGTAGTTGGCAAGAAAATGATAAATCTATACAACAGATTTCCATAAAACTTCCCCGAGGGGGTGACACAACCCAGTACAAAAATGTAAAATTACCACTTTTTTCTGTTAATTTAACTTTATTCCCCTGATATTTTGATAGTATTCTTTATTACTGCTTTATTACTGCTTTATTACTGCTTTATTACTGCTTTATTACTGCTTTATTACTGCTTACTTCAACCATTTTTGCTGTTTAGTTTTATTTTTAGACACACAAGCACTGACCATTCCCTCGACATAGAAACTAAATAACAAACCAGAAAATACCCCTCCATAAAACAAACAGCTTAAAAAATGGTACTGTCCAATCATTTGAAGTAATCTCCCAGGAAGTAGCCCACTAGCATACGAAAAGAACAACAAGCTATTATTCTTGAGATCAACCGTTCAACCTTGGCGTACGTCTGCGCTCGACTGAATGCTATTCTATTTTTACTGTGACAAGTAAAAAGTGTCAGATATGTGGAGGGAAAGCAAATCAACCGTGAGGAAGGATCTGTAATTTAACCTTGGCCCGTTAGCGGCACTGAGGCAGTAACCGGGACGCCCTGCAGCCTCAAGCCCCCGAGCTTCTTCTATCCCCATAATCATGCCCTCAGACAGTGGTGGTAATGAGGTGGTGACTGGCACTGATAGTAAAAGATTATTTTTTTTATGGCTTCCTATTATAGGCGGCGTGAAATGAGGGTGAGGAGGAAGATTGGAGAGGCATTCTGGCGGTGACATTTGACAAAGGTCACGGATGAGATTCAAACCTGCGCAACGCCGGCCCCCCGACCCACAGGTGGAGGTGATGGGTTTTTTTTTTTCTGAAGCATCCTTTAATCATGGTTAAAGTGGATGGACAGGAAGCCAGGTAAGTCATAATAGAATTTGATGGTTTCTTTCACCAATAGGGGTCAGAAAAAACTCATGTCAGGCTCCAGTTGTCATTCCGCCCCACCTCGGCAGACATCTTGAATCACATATCGTCAAAAACAAAACTCTTCACGAAGACAGCGACACACAAAATGGTACCCGGTAGCACACTGATTGTAATACATTGCAATGTGTGATATCGACTGGCCTTTGACCGCAATTACCTTAGTCAAGTTGGGTCAGAGATCATTCAAAATCAGTAGAGTTCTTCCCAAGATACACAAAGTACACTTCAACATGAATAAATTTAATATTTTTAGGCAAGGCATGTTTGTTTAGGAGGCACGGTGGTCGAGTGGTTAGCACTCAGGCCTCACAGCTATGACACCCGAGTTCAATTCCACCCTCGGCCATCTCTCTGTGTGGAGTTTGCATGTTCTCCCCATGCATGCGTGGGTTTTTTCCGGGTACTCCGGTTTCCTCCCACATTCCAAAAACATGCTAGGTTAATTGGTAACTCCAAATTGGATATGAATGTGAGTGTGAATGGTTGTTTGTCTATATGTGCCCTGTGATTGGCTGGCGACCAGTCCAGGGTGTACCCCTCCTCTCGCCCGAAGACAGCTGGGATAGGCTCCACCACCCCCGCGAAAAGCGGTAGAAAATGAATGAATTAATTAATGTTTATTTATAGAGCACAATTCATACACAAGGGTAAAAATCACTTGAAAAACTCATCCCATAAAAATCATTCTAAAATCATTACATAACATTTCATAAATCATTCCAAAATTAAAAAAAAAATGAAATATGCACAGTTGAATAGAAGTTTTTTCAGCTTGGATTTTTGCACATCTTCTGGAAGGCTGTTCCAGATTTTAAACATGTCATGCTACCTAGCTAACTAGCTAGCCTCCATTTTTTTATTCTAAACATAAGAAAGGGTTTCAAACGGAGTGCGGAAGCAGGACAAAGTACGACGCCAAAAACTTAGCACTTCCACACAGAATGAGAGGGGAACTTTTTTTCATCAATGTCATATTAATGCCATGTCTAATCAATGTAATAAAACCAACAGTACAGGAAGTAAATCACAATATTTTGAATGCAGTTACTGCTACCTTGTAAATTTAATAAAACTAAAGTAAAAATTCAGTATGTCGCTTAGTGCACATCTGTCCATGCCAATGTTTTTTTTATTTTTTTTTTGCCTGGTGTTGATTAGAATCTCTGGAGGTTATTTGCTTTTGTATAGCACACACCCAGCGACTATAAAAGACTCAGTGGTTAATGGGATGGAGGCATTGATTGGAGCATTTATTATATGTGTACTGTGACTTTAAGATAACAACAATACCACTTATACCTTTATTGGGTTTACAAAACTAGTATTTCATGCTGCTTTTTAAAGACTCCCAATCTGAATCTGTTGAACATATAAAAAAATATGACATTGTCCTACTTTATTTGGACTCTTTCATATTCATATCCCTGGCAAAATATGAGGGTTTTCACAGTTCATTCTCCTCGGTGGCAGATTGCTCGGAGTGGGCTGCTCTCAGGCTCTGTGATTTGGCCGTAAGTCTGCTGAGAGGCTGTTACCGCATGCCGGGTCACCACCTGGCTGCTACAACAGATCCCTCCAAAAAGACAACACATGCAGTACAACTCATACTGTATATCTACAGTATGACACTTAGTAAACACACCACAAGTAGATGAAGAAACTTGCCCTCCGAGCCTCAGACCTGACTTTCTTTTGCACTTGCCAAGTACTGAATAGTCTTCTCTGTAATACTAATATATGCTGACCCAAAAAAACACCAAATATGATCTGCTAAAGATGCATCCACGCCGACTATATTATCATAATGAACACATGCCTTTGTGAGTCAGCACAACCAGAGCTAGCTGTGTTTGTGCGAGTGAGTCCATGAACGTATCCCCCGTGTGTACCGCTTGTGTGTCTGTTGCAGCAGATGTTGCCGTAAGCCTCAGGTGACACGCTGTCACTCTGACCTTGAGTAACATTTAAAGATGCCAGCGGAGGACAGGCCACCGCCCTGTACCTGACGAGGCTGCTCTTCATTAATATGCCTCACCTCCAGATTGGATGCATGACATTTACATGGCATTAACATATATCATTTAGCCAGCAGATTGCCAAGCTTGCAGGAATCACACCTTTGCGGGAATCACACATTCTGGGCCATTTTTAGACATACTGTAACATTCTGCACCGTACCATTAGCGTGTTTTTCGAAAAATGTTGCCTTGTTTTGTGTATATTTTTTGGTTAGCATATCATGTTGTGCTGTTGGTACACTACATGAGTGCAACCGTGTTCTTAAAGGGTCTTTTCTGACCTATAAATGTTGTTGCAATGTTGTATTTCCGTGTAAAGAGGAGGGCAGAGGGTGGAGTCAATCCACGGGGGAGACCGGATATAGTACATGGAAACACCTCAGGATGGGGTGCAGAGTCTGGAAGATCTAGTTATTGTGTGTAGCTGCTCTATAGGAGTCCAGAACTCAATAAATGAGTATAATAGGTCACCTCTAATGCATTTTTATTGCAACACATCTTTTTCAGTAGCTCGCTAATAAACAGAAACAGTCAGTCAGCTCCATCGCACGATATGGTGTCATCTGCACCACACCACCATGACAGCGTCACACCCAAGCAGACTCAAATCCTGTTGTCCCTGCAACAAGCTGGCACAAGAGCTACTTAGTTCCATCTCTGAGGATCTGTCGACAGAAGAATGGCTGGAGAATCCCGGGAACCAGGAGGGTCCACGTATCCATAGCTACATCCAGGACCAGAGTGTCGGTATCAGAAGTGATGACCTGCCAAGTCAGTAGTGGACCTTTGTGAACCGCCTGAAAAACCGGATGCTTCAAATCAGTGGGGCATGGCAGACCAAGCTGTATGTGAACACCGGTCACCAACCTCAGAGGTCGGGGTCCTCGAAGCAAGACCCGAGACGAGGATGTGCCTGAATGCAACTGAAGTAGATGATGACACACGAAAGAGAGAGAGAGAGGGGTGTCATCAGTGGTTGACTAACTAACACAGTTACACTTGATGCTGTGAAAGTGATACTCGACCTTCGGTCTCGGGCTGATACTGACACTAGGGGGCATGATACCGGGCCTGATACCAGACAAACCATGTGATGATCTTATTATCACATACTATTTAATCAAAAGACCATTTTGTTTCCAGATTTTTTTCAGTTTATTACATGTATTATATCTAAACAGTGTAAACACAATAATTGCAAAAATATTTCAACAATAATATTTTATCAACTTATCTTATCAATGTCTGACAATTAAAGTTCCATTAATCAAGTTTGGGTTTTTTGGTGACTGGAGAAGCACTAGGAATATTTGGACAGTGGACAGCTACGGGGGCTGATACTGGACATGGTTAAACTCTATATTTTATCAGTATCACTGCCCTGGGCTTTGACACAGTATCATTTCGGCCTTTTTCCCGTATCATTCATGGGCAGTTTCTAGGGTACAGGGCCAATTAATACTGTAGTATGTGATAAACAAATGATAGCATCTTCAGGTGTAAGCACATTCACAGCAGCTCCACAAACACAAACTCCTGTGGAAAGCATCAAGAGCCGTTCGAGCGTCTATTTATTCTGTCCTTTTTATGGAAGATTCGATCTTCCATAAAAGAACTGAGCCTCCGACTGAGGCTCTCCAGATTTAGAGCATCTATTTGTGTCTGTCTCTCAATATCGTTGCCTCCGCTGTGCCTGGAGGAGGACAACTGAGAAAACCTAAAGTGGACCAGGCTCATGGGTGGGAATAATGTGACGTTGACCCATGTCATGTTTTAGCTAGAAAACAACAGCATTCATGTTAAATTGACCTTGTACCCCTTCTGTGCTATTTTTGGCCCATATCGGTATTAAAAAATGTGCTTAAGACACCACTAATTGCAACTAAATTTGGATCATTTGAAGTTAATGGGGCGGCACGGGGATTGAGTGGTTAGCGCGCAGAACTCACAGCTAGGAGACCAGGGTTCAATTCCACCCTTCACCCTCGGCCATCTCTGTGTGGACTTTGCATGTTCTCCCCGTGCATGCATGGGTTTTCTCCGGGTATTCCGGTTTCCTCCAACATTCCAAAAACATGCTAGGTTAATTGGCGACTCCAAATTGTCCATAGGTATGAATGTGAGTGTGAATGGTTGTTTGTCTATATGTGCCCTGTGATTGGCTGGCAACCAGTCCAGGGTGTACCCCGCCTCTCGCCTGAAGACAGCTGGGATAGGCTCCAGCACCCCCGCGACCCTCGTGAGGAAAAGCGGTAGAAAATGAATGAATGAAGTTGATGAGGCGGCACGGCGGTCGAGTGGTTAGAGCGCAGACCTCATAGCTAGGAGACCAGGGTTCAATTCCACCCTCGGCCATCTCTGTGTGGCCACCAGTCCAGGGTGTACCCCGCCTCTCGCCCGAAGACAGCTGGGATAGGCTGAATGAATAAATGAAGAAAATGAATGAATGAAGTTGATGGTTTCCTCAGGGGTTCCTCAGCGGGGGGGTTCAAGATGGATCATTTTGTTCAATATGGGCTAATTGTTGACACACATACCCTACAGGGGTGTGTTTGTTATCATAACGCATAGTAGTAACGAAGGATGTCTACACTGAGGATAAAAAAAGACCAAAAAAAGTGACTGTTATCAATGTTGTTGTTGCTGTAATGTTCCACTGCACAATGCAAACATCAGTAGAAATGCCATGCTCACATGCTAAAATGGAGAAGGAACGATGGGGACCACAATAGAGCAACAAATGTTAAACAAAATACATGATCTGTGTGTGTGCCATCATGTTGTCTGTCCCTATGTGGACAACAGCGCCCTCTAGTGTACTATGCTCACAGTCACTGTTCAGTGCAAGTTTGAATCAGGTTCTAATCTTGCATAATCCAATGAGACCCAAAGCAAGAGTTACTATAAATTATTATTTGAACTCTACTCTATGTTTATTATAGATATTAATGGCATTTATTAACATTAAGTGAAGATATTGTTTACGGACTCAAATAGAACCCACAAAAGGAGAGTGGAACATGAGAAGCAAAGTTTTTTAAATAGAAAATAATGCTGTAAACACAAAAAACAGGTGCAGCTAATGGGAATAAATACAACTGCATTCCATATCAATTCCACCTCTCGTGTGCATGACTGATTCCAAACATTAATGTTAATATTTGTCATTTAGGGAAACATATTCAGAACTTATTTGTCTGAAATCTTTCCAAGTGTGTTTAAACCTTCTGCAAAGCTGCAGGGACCGTGAAGGGGACATTCCACTGGAGTCCATCCAGGGGAGGATGCCTTCATCATGCCTGTGGCGATGTTGATTCCAGTCAGGGTTTACAGCCCATATGTCAGGATGTCGTAGGGGATATGATCTTCCAGAGATCCCATGACTTCATTTTTATTACATTAATATCATATATTTAATGATGATGCAGCTGTCAAGCATTTTTATTCGTTCAATCGTTTTCTACCGCTTATCCTCACAAGGGTTGCGGGGGTTGCTGGAGCCTATCCCAGCTGTTTTCAGGCGAGAGGCGGGGTACACCTTGGACTGGTGGCCAGCCAATCACAGGGCACATATAGACAAACAACCATTCACACTCACATTCATACCTATGGACAATTTGGAGTCGCCAATTAACCTAGCATGTTTTTGGAATGTGGGAGGAAACCGGAGTACCCGGAGAAAACCCACGCATGCACGGGGAGAACATGCAAACTCCACACATGAGATGGCCGAGGGTGGAATTGAACTCGGGTGTCATAGCTGTGAGGCCTGAGTGCTAACCACTCCACCTCCGTGCAGCCCGTCAAGCATTATAATAATGGGTAAAAGAATAATTCATTCATTCATTTTCTACTGCTTTTTCCTCATGAGGGTGGCGGGGGGTGCTGGAGCCTATCCCAGCTGTCTTTGGGCGAGAGGCGGGGTACACCCTGGACTGGTTGCCAGCCAATCACAGTAAAAGAATAATTAACTGCAAAAATTTTGAAAGTTTTGAATGTTGAAAATATGAATATTACAATTAGTTGCTAAGTCCCGCCCATGCTTCTGCAAAGACTTTCGCTTTATAGGGACTTTGCTTTACAACCAATGTTGCCTGAATTTTGCATACATGTGCTTGTCTGTCCCCTGAAGGTCTGTACCAAATTTTGTGCTGATTCGGCAAAATGCTAAGCTGTGTGAGAAATTTCAAGTCAATCCGGGATCAAATTTGAAGGTTTAATAGCAGCACGGCAGTACTTTAGAATTGTAACCCCACACGACCTGAGTGCGAAACCGAATGATGGGAGCCACCGATTCGATTTTCCACGGGAATGTTTCTGCTCTAATCCACAGGGAGGGACATAAGATGTTTTAGCAGATCTCCTCTGGTCCACATCAGTGGTCCCGGCATCCGACGTTCCTGCAAACTCCGGAACCCAGATAAAGAGAGACTGGCGCCTGTTTGCATAGCAGTGGACTTTCACACTGACGAGAACAAGTCAACTAAATAATCGACAACAATGCCAGCAGAAGCGCTTACAGCCCTTCCTGTCCCGCTGGTATGCTAAGACATCACTAAATATTAAGAGCGCGGTGGCAAGCCATGCGGAAACATGGATGCTCGTTTTAGCCCTTCGACAGGGTGGGAACCATTTTTTTAAGAGAATGTTGAGAATGGAGCCAGGTCAAAGAATTTGGTGAACCTTAAACATTTAAAACATGAAATAGTTTTTAATGAGTGGAACCTTGACTAGTGTATTTTTTCGGTGTTGATTTGCAATATGTCACACTTAAATGTTTCCGATCATCAAACAAATGTGAAATATTAGCCAACGACAACCTAATAACTAAGTTGTTGGGTGATCCTTAGTGGCAACATCTGCAATCAAGTGTTTGTGATAACTTGCAATGAGTCTTTTAGAGCGCTGTGTGTGTGGCAAACATGCACCAAATTTTTTAATTCATATTTATTTTATTTTGTATTCAAACCTTTTTGGGTGTCTGGAATGGATTATTTGAATGTACAATATTTCTAATGTAGAGCATGTTGTGGTTGTATTACAAAATCTGCCCTTTAATATATAAATATATATTATATATATAATATATTATCATATATTATATATAAATATTTATAAATATTTATATAAATATTATTATATATTATTATTATATAATTATATTATATATTATATTATTAATTATAATTATATTATTATATAATTTTATTATAAATATTATAAATATATTTTATTTAAAATATTTATAATATATAAATATTTTTTATTTACTATTGTGGTGATAGTTTGCAATAGTGTACAACTGTACTGCTGTATGTTTATAATAATTCAACCCTCTTGTGTAGCCACATTAGACAAACAAAATATCAGCATCTTGCTAGCATAGAGCGATGTTGTACACCACTGCAAACAATTGTAAAATGTATAAATAAATACCTCAAAACTACGCATTATTTTTTTTTAAGGCAGAATGTGTAGCATTATTTTATTAAGGCTCATTCAACATCAATGGTGTTACCGGTGTATCAAATGTTGTATATTAACTGTGATTTAATTATTATAGAACCTTTTAACACATAGAATTTGCGCAATGTTTTAGGTTGTAACAAAAGTAAGATATTAGCCAAGATTATGAGTTGTATAAAATAACATAAAATAAAATAAGTATAAAAAAATAAAAATAAAAAATAAAAAATAAAAACACTGGCAAGGAAAATCCAATTTATTTACATTTTTGACGTACAAGCTTTTCTTGATTTATTTGTTTGCCAAACAAGGTGATAGAACAGGTTTTAAAAAATGTAATCTTGTACAATGTGTTTTTTCCGAGTCGTGACTGCGGGAATTGAGGAACTGGTGGAAAACATGCGGCACGAGGGAGGGCAGCGTAGCGTGAGCTGAGTGGATGTGACGGCCCTCTGACTCAGCAGTTCCTTTTGCTGTTGTGTTCGCTCGCTCCACAGTGTCTTTATCCCCGGTGACAGGACACAGCCTCGGGGTGCGTACACACCTCGTAGTCAGCCCAAAATCCTCCCAGACTGGGATCTGGATTTGTCTCATTGATCCTGATGGATCATCCCCTAGCTCCCCTCCTCCATTACTTTTCCATCACATCCAAACTGAGCGGTGAGAGAAGTGATGGTACGTTCAATTCAACCAGATAAATAATCAATAAGAATAGAATGAAACTGTGTTCATGTCCAAAGCATCCACCCTGCCAGACGCTCCCCAGGTCAAAGTCAAATAAACACACCAAGTGTGATGGTATGAGGGTGTGTTTGTGCCCACGGCCTCACCAGTAACTCACACCACTCACCACGCTCAGAGACACATAAACAGGTTTTCGGAGAGCACCGCATGCTTCCATCTTCCTCGTCTCTTGCAGCTTAGTCATTGGTGCTGCCATGATGGGACTCCACGCATGCACAGACTAGTCCCCAAAGCCGAGACAGCCACGGCGCTGCCTTGCTAGGTCCATGAATGCGGCAAACCTGCATTCCCACACCTGCCTTAGGCGCTCATTCCTATGCTGGAAGGGTGGGTGGGTGGGGGGGCGCAGAGAGAGGAAGTACTGCGGGATGAACAGAAAATACTGGACAAAGTAGGGAAGGAGTGCATACCAGAAGGGCAGACAGGACAATCATTGGCTTCACAGCACACATTCTCCTACAAAGTATATGATCTCAAAAAGGTTGGGGGGGTCGAGGGGGTACTACCCGTACCTGTATGCTACATAACAAATTTAGAAGATATACTGTACTATGAGATGCGTACATGTGGTCTCACTCTCACCTTTAACCAAGTATGCTTAAAACATTGGTGTCACAATTGTAGCGTTATACTGTACGTGTACTGCAGGGGTCTCAAACTCAATTTACTTGGGCGAGACTGGACCGCATCAGGTTTTCCAAAAAAAAAAAAAAACGCATTTATTAAAAACAGAAAAATGAATAAACTTTGCTTTGGTTTTGATTTTCTACAAGAAAAGCTCTGATAAAACATTCCACTGTTCTCAAATATCTTAATTTTTATTTTTCTGCACAAAATAAGATGAAAAATAAATAAACAAATCAAGAATAAAGAAAATCAATCAATCAGTAATAAATAAATAAATATAATAATAATAATAAAACATCAAATAATAAAAACTTAAGAAACCACATATAGTTGGTGGGTAGACAAATTATTTTTTTCAGATTAAAATGAACAAAGCATTATTAGAGCCCTGTAGACATGACAAAACACAACTATAGTCACATTTATACTCTTTTTATTTACAACATATTGCGCAACTGCAGGGTCTTGCGACACATGCTAACTCGCAAACTCGAGAGCTAGCGACCTAAACGGTAGCCTTCAAGTTATTTGCTTTAAACTTAAATAGCCAAAAACTTACCACTTCCACACGGATAGCGAGGTTAACTATAAACAGTTATTTAACCTTTAACATGAACATGATATACCGAGTATATAAAGCAGGGGTCTCAAACATGCGGCCCGCGGGCCAAATGTGGCCCGCAGGACACTAGTTTGAGGCCCCTGCCTTGATATGAAAATTTAATGTTAGTGCGGCCCGCGCAAGTTTGATATGGATGCTGTATGGTATCATGTACCCAGAAAAAATAATTACGTTTGATTAATGTTCATGTTAAAGGTTAAATAACTGTTAATAGTTATCCTCCCCATCCGTGTGGAAGTGGTAAGTTTTTGGCTATTTAAGTTTAAAGGAAATAACTTGAAGGCTACCGTTTAAGTCGCTAGCTCTCTAGTTTGCGAGTTAGCATGTGTCTCAAGACCCTGCAGTTGCGCAATATGTTGTAAATGAAAAAAAAAAAGCGTAAATGTGACTATAGTCGTGTTTTGTCATGTCTACAGGGCTCTAATAATGCTTTGTTTATTTTAATCTGAAAAAAATAATTTGTCTACCCAACAACTATATGTGGTTTCTTAAGTTTTTAGTATTTGCCGTTTTATTATTATTATTATATTCATTTATTTATTACTGATTAATTTTCTTTATTCTTGATTTGTTTATTTATTTTTCATCTTATTTTGTGTAGAAAAATAAAAAGTAAGATATTTGAGAACAGTGGAATGTTTTATCAGAGCTTTTATTGTAGAAAATCGAAACCAAAGCAAAGTTTATTCATTTTTCTGTTTTTAATAAATGCGTTTTTTTTGGAAAACCTGATGCGGCCCAGTCTCACCCAGACCCTAGCTCCAGTGGCCCCCAAGTAAATTGAGTTTGAGACCCCTGATATAAAGCCTTGATATAGATACTATAGATATAGAACAGCAATATACATGCTTATAGTCCAATAGGTTTCTGCAGTTCCTCGCATGTGTTTACACTTCAAACTGCCTTTGAGGCATAAAGCAAGCATTTCCCCTGACATCTTTTCCTGTGACAACGGTGACGCCAAACTCCTCCTTTCTTAAGCCTTCACTCACGGATATCAAGGAAGAGAAGTAATGCAGACAGCATGGCTATAAAATTGCATATTCGTGCGACTATGCCGCCTCTCCCTCAGCCTGGGCCCCCTCGGCAGGAAAAGGGAAAGACAGAGCCAGTGGTCAAGGCAAAGAGAGTAGAGGTCTCACTCTGTAGGAGCAATGGAATACCGGAGAAACTGGCAGGTATGCACATACTGGAATTTGCTTCTTAGCATGCACACCTGTGGGGGGAACACACCAGCCAAGCCTGTCCTCTCTCATCCTGCTTTCTCATCAGCGTCTGACTGACAAGTACAGGAGCTTTTTTTATTTTTTGGACCACAGGGGGCAGGTTTGGTGACTTGGAAGGTCTTCTGGACCAATAGCAGATTGAGACTTCCCTCCAGAGTAGAGAGGCGGGGCCACGCTGGAATAAAACTCATCAGTGGGGTGTGTCTCCAAAAAGTTTGCCAGCAGTCAAACTGTGAAGTGCAGCGAGCAGCTGACTTTTTAACTGCCGCAGAAAACGAGGAACGTCTTCCCTCCGGGACTTGGATGGAAGCCTGGACACGCATCAGCTGGAAGGGGCATTGAGAAGGTGGATGGCTCCTGGCAGTTCCTGGTTGAGGACCTTTTTTTTACACCAAATTATTTAGCTTTTTGTTTCAGTACTGTTGTTGTTTTATAGTCGTTCACATCTCCTTATCACTTTTCCAGCCCAGCTATTGATTCTGTATCCGTTGGACGGAGAACTGATAAGGGCATGTGCATGACAATACCACCAGAGACAACATCAGGTCCTAATTGGTGACCAGAATGAAGCCTGTTTTTTTCTCACAAATTGCTTTTTTTTTTTTTAAATGTGTAGCATTTTATTTAAAACAGCAATCTTGGAATATCGGAATTGCTTGCATTTCTGGTTTAAAATATGTTACAGGGGACCATAAACTGCAAGAAATCCCTTCAGGCATCTCAGGGCACACCTGGTGCTTTGCTCATATTTTTTTTACTCAAACATGCACGCAAAAAAAGCATTTCAGGTGCGCCCTGTGCTTGAAAAAAGGTCATAAACATGCTTATTATTATTGTGCTTTTAAGATTTTAGCCTAGCGTTATCACCCCTTGAACGCTAACATGACACATGACCTCCATGACCCGTCAAGAGCTGCGATAACTGTCCACCGACACGGCGTAGATATCGGTGATGCAACAGGTAAAAAAGTGTACAAGAATTCGGTGAGTCACATTAATATGAAACATGCGACAAAAACATGGGCGTTTCTTTTTCGTCTTTTTAACACGGTCTTTGCATTGCTGCACGATTTAATTACAGCTCAGCGTGCGTAGTCTCATTCTTCAGCTGGCGTGCAAGAATGAGCATGTTAAAAATATGCAAATTTACGCACGGTGACATGACTTACTGACATGTTTTTTTTTTTTCCTTTAAAAAAAAATCCACTCGTTCTTTCACTTTTGCATGTTTTATTTTGTGGTTCATAGAGATTGGATTTCCCATTGGTGGCTTCATATAACTGTGGTAACAAATGGTACTCTACAAAAATAGTACTTAAAAAAGTAATACTTTTCTTAGCAAGGGGCAAAAGGGTCCATCTTTGTTCTATTAAATGAATGTCTATTGTGTTTCTTTGTATGTACACCTCAGTGTAATGGCAACACATTTCTGTATGTAGGTTTGGTTCCTTGGGGAGGTACCCCCCCCCCCCCCCCCCCCCATTTCAGATTTTTGGGTATGGAGGTGAAAAAGCTTGGGAACCCTTACCGCCCCTCACAATAAATAACATCACACCTACAATCAATGTTTTGGTTGAAACAATGCAAATCATACTTCCATCTTGCTTGTGCAAACAGTGGAACACTCGTTAAAGTGATCAGACATTTGTCAGTTTATTACATGGCATATTTATTACAATGACTTCTAAACATGTCTTCAATATTGCACTTTCACGGCTGTCCATTTGTGGCTTCAAAAATAAATTGCACTTCACAACTTTAGAGCGATGACTGCTGCAAAAACAAGCCAAATTTTAATTATGGTACGTAACTGGTGTGTTTTATGATGTATTTATTTAAAGCTGTGTCAGATACTACACCAAAAGTCACTTCAAAATAAAATCACTTCATAGTAAATATCCTCCAAATAAATATAAGGTCCTCCCTCCGTGTTTTTTTTTTTGTCTTGATGACTATATAAACATTCTGTAACACTACTTATTGTATGGCATACATTTCAGTTACTTAAGAGTACCAAATGTGATGAGACAACTTGACCTCCTAATAGCAACACAATATCACAGCAGTTAACAGGAAATCAGTGCAATTTAACCCTTTACCTCACAGATGACTATGAAGGGCGTTTCAGGGGGAAAATACAAATATTATGAAAATGAAGACTTGTAACATTATTGGAATTTTCATTTATTCATTAATTTTCTACCGATTATCCTCATGAGGGTCGCAGGGGTGCTGGAGCCTATCCCAGCTGTCTTCAGGCGAGAGGCGGGGTACACTCTGGACTGGTCGCCAGCCAATCACAGGGCACATATAGACAAACAACCATTCACACTCACATTCATACCTATGGACAATTTGGATAGTCTATAATCTATGAAAATGTCAAAACTTAAATAAATGTATATATAAAATAATGTTTAAACTTAAATAGCCAAAAACGTACCACTTCCACACGGATAGGGAGGATAACTATTAACAGTTATTTAACCTTTAACATGAACATTAATCAAACGTAATAATTTTTTCTGGCTACATGATACCATACATCATCCATATCAAACTTGCGCAGGCCGCACTAACATTAAACTTTCATATCAAGGCGGGGGCCTCAAACTAGTGTCCTGCGGGCCACATTTGGCCCGCGGGCCGCGTGTTTGAGACCATGTGTATTCTGCTACAACACAGCCAACCATCTAATTCACTGTAAACACTATATATATTGCTATATAAACAATGCTTTGTGTCTTGTGCATAATAAAGAAAATACACCCTGGACTGGTCGCCAGCCAATCACAGGGCACATATAGACAAACAACCATTCACACTCACATTCATACCTATGGACAATTTGGATAGTTGAGTAAAATCTATGAAAATGTTATTGAAAGACTTCATTTGCATACAATTACATCTTAGATTTTTCTAGTAATAAAAATGAACTCTTCTAAAGTATTAATATTGTAATAATTTTGGTGTATTATCAAATATTTTCCCACAAAAATGCCCTTTGACCCTGATACTTCTGTATATTACGGACAGTGCAAATGGAGAGTGCAAATTTTAAGGTCAAATTTTAAAAAAAGGCCACATAATTCAGCACCTCGCCTTCATCCAATCAATGCCTGGTTGCTATTTCTGTATGAATGGAGGCGCAACAAGCTGCTGGTTTCAGACCAGGCCAACCATGGAGGCGCTGAGGACCCACAGTCGTTTGGCGACAGTATCATCCAGTACGGCTGGGGACGGAGTCTTTACGGCACAGTCGCTGTTGAATACGAAAAGACAGGAAATAGGATTTGTTTTGTTGATTATATTTAAGTAGAATTTAGTGGAAACTACTGATCAAGATCACTTGCCTGTAGTACAGTCCGCTGGCGTTGGTCAGACTCTCGTCCACAGCGCAGTAGATGCTGGTTTGAGCTCCTTCCCAGGGACTTTTAATCATCATCAAAAAGGGCATGGCTAGAATCCTCTTCCACAGGGCCATAGTAGGGAACATGTGGCGGGCCAGCTCAGTGCGGACGACGCCAGGGTGGAGGCTGTATGTCGTCACCCCTGTGCCTGATGGGAGCAATCCATCCGAGTTCGGACCAAAATATCACAGAGAGGAATCATCAAGTGTTTATTACGTTACAGCACCGTGCAGCCTGGAAGCCAGCTCTTTGCAGAAGAGCACATTAGCCAGCTTGCTTTGGCGGTAGCTCACATCCGGTTGGTAGTCTTGATCCAGGTTGATGTCATCAAAGTGGATGTGACCTCGGGAAAAAAAAAAAAAAAACGAATCAGGATACAATTCACAATACCCCCCGTGACCGCAGTGATTGCACAATTCCGCTTGGTGAGTAAAGGTTGATTCCGACCTTAACGCTAGATATAATATAAGCCAGACTCAGTACAACGCCCTATTTACCTTTCTCATGCGCCAGGCTGGAGACAATAACGATTCGACTCGGAGTCGACCTTTTCAGCAAATCGGCGAGAAGGTTAGTGAGGAGGAAATGTCCCAGGTGGTTGACCCCGAATTGCATTTCATAGCCGTCTTCGGTCTTCCACTTGGGACACATCATGATACCTGGAAAACAGTGGCGGTTCTGGCTTTAATAACAATAACAACCTCGGCAGACCAACTGTGCCCTTAATCTCCACAAGGATGTTCTCGGTTGTTGAAAAATGGACCTGCGTTGTTGATGAGGATGTCTAAACGTTCCTCGGTCATGTGGACGTCTTTGGCCAAGTCTCTGACCGACTTCAGAGAGGCAAGGTCCAGTCTCTTCACCACCACGTTTCCGTTCCCGCTCTTTTGACGTATGAAATCAGCTGCCAGGTGGGCTTTGGTCAGGTCTCTGCAGGCAAGGATCACTCGGGCCCCTTTGGGAAAAAGAAAGAAAAATTCATTCATTCATTTTCTACCTCTTTTTCCTCACAAGGGTCGCGGGGGTGCTGGAGCCTATCCCAGCTGTCTTCGGGCAAGAGGCGGGGTACACCCTGTACTGGTGGCCAGCCAATCACAGGGCACATATAGACAAACAACCATTCACACTCACATTCATACCTATGGACAATTTGGAGTCGCCAATTAACCTAGCATGTTTTTGGAATGTGGGAGGAAACCGGAGTACCCGGAGAAAACCCACGCATGCACAGGGACAACATGCAAACGCCACACAGAGATGGCCGAGGGTGGAATTGAACCCTAGTCTCCTAGTTGTGAGGTCTGCGCACTAACCACTCGATCGCCGTGCCGCCCAAGAAAAATTCAATTTGAGCAAAAATATAAAATCAAGTTAGAGTGGGCTGCACAGCGGGCAAGTGGTTAGCATACAGGAATCACAGCTGGGAGACCCGAGTTCAATTCCACCCTCTGCATGTCCTCCCCGTGCATGCGTGGGTTTTCTCCGGGTACTCCGGTTTCCTCCCGCATTCCAAAAACATGCTAGGTTAATTAGCGACTCCAAATTGTCCATAGGTATGAATGTGAGTGTGAATGGTTGTTTGTCTATATGTGCCCTGTGATTGGCTGGCGACAAGTCCAGGGTGTACCCCGCCTCTCGCCCGAAGACAGGTGGGATAGGCTCCAGCACGGAGCGGTAGAAAATGAATGAATGACGTTAAAGCGATCAAGATGCCTGACCTCGTCGTGCCAAATCCAGGGCCGTCTCTTTCCCAATGCCGGTGTTGGCTCCTGTGATAAGAACTGTTTTCCCATCCAGCCTGGCCATGCTCCGACACACTCCCCCTGCCAGCCACCTGCGCAAGGCCAGCAGGCTTGTCCCTGGAAGTGGAAATCATGTTGCCAGTGTTATACATTGGAATATATGCTTTGTCAGTGCATTGCTTTTCCCTTGTCTTTTTCCTGTTATTTTTCCATAGACTCTTTCTATAGATGCTCTATAGAAGCAGGCAATCACACTAACAGTGGAACCTATGAAGTCCTTGAGGTGGTATAATTCAGAATGATCAAACCAAAGTCTTAGAAAAGGTTGTAAAAGTCTCACTTTTAAATTCTGCTAGACATGAGCACTGCCTTTGACACAGATGACCATGTGTTCTTAGTTCAGAGGTTAGAAAACTGGGTGGGTATCTCTGGTACTGCTCTTGAATGGTTCAAGTCCTATCTAGAGGACAGGAAGTTGGAACAAATGGCTATGACCCGTGGGGTTCCCCAGGGGTCAATCCTGGGGCCGCTATTGGGTGGAATCTCTGGTACTGCTCTTGAATGGTTCAAGTCCTATCTAGAGGACAGGAAGTTGGAACAAATGGCTATGACCCGTGGGGTTCCCCAGGGGTCAATCCTGGGGCCGCTATTGTTTAATCTGTTTCTCTCGCTAAACTCGGACAAAACTGAAATTATTGTCTTTGGGCCCACAGAAAAAAAACAGAAAGTGTTATCAGTCACCTTGAGACTTTCTCTAAAACCCCACCATCACGTTATAACTGTAAAAGACGTCACACTGGGCTAAGCTGCAGTGCATCCAGAATGCTGCTGCTCGAGTCCTGACTAGAACTAGAAAATATGACCATATTAGTCCAGTACTCAGGTCTCTGCACTAGCTTCCTGTCGCTCGGAGAATAGACTGCGTGTGTCTTTTCATGGTCTCGTGCATCTCTGACATGTTAAGAGCCACATAAACCATCTCGGGCTCTGAGAAGCTCCGGTAGTGGTCTCCTGCGGATGCCCAGATTCAGGACTAAACATGGTGAGGCTGCATTTCAGTTTCATGCTGCCAAAATCTGGAACAGTCTTCCAGAAGATGTGCGACAGTCCTCAACTTAAGAATATAATATTTACTTTTTTCTACATGTGTGACTGTTAATAATCCCTAGTCAGTACATAAAGGAGCTTTTATGAAGTTAACGGTAGCAGGATTGTGTTCAAATTCTATGGGATCTCACAGAATTTATCTTGGAAATAATGGACGCTATAAAAACAAAGGCGGTTCTTCATCAAGGGAAATAAAGCGATGATGCGACATTGATGTCATGACCTCATTGGAAGATCACATTAAGAATTGTTTGCTTTATTTTGAAGTTTTATTTACATTGATGGTTGAACCTACTTGTGCAGTGTGGTGCTTTGGTAATATAGAATTTGCTGGAATCACAAAAACAACATGGGCAAGGACCTCTCATGTTTGATATACTGCTCAAAGCCACTAGGAGCGATTCATATAGAATATGAGGATTGATATGATGTGCTGTCATCTTGCAAAAAATGTGTATTTGTGTATACTGTTGTAAGAAAGCATGATTTTATTCTTTGTGATGTGTGTTGTCTTCATTACTCTCACACGTGTTCCCCATGGAAACGTATAAATAACAGACAAACATGAATAAAAGAATATTAATTATCAATTTTACCTGCAACAAATGCAACGGTGAGACCGACGGCGTGTGCCTCCACAAATTCCTTTATGGTTGTGACGTACTGTGGCATTTCCATTTTTAAAATAATAGTCATCCGGTGATGAAGACAGAATTAAAGTAGTATTGTTGGAACAAAATTAAAGGTTAGGGACAGGAACAGTATTCAACTGCCTGGAGGTTATGACACGGGTTATAACTGGCAAGACGCTTGAGACACCAGAACGGAAAAAAGGCGTGGCTTAGAAACTTTTTTTTTCAGATTAAAGGTCTATTCCGGAAGTGATCATTTTAGTTTCGATAGCGTAGCGAAACGCTTTTATTGACGTAGAGCTGTGGAAATAATTTATTTTAACAGCGAGTTGGCTGTGTGGATTATAATTTCAGTCTCAATTTTGTCCACTTTTAAAATTATCAGTCTCAACTTTGTCCACTTTTAAAATACTTAAGATTAAAAACAGCTGTACGATACGTATTTTTTTTGAATTTACGACCTATGTTTAATTTAGCGATACGTTTTAATGTTGAAATCAGATGTTTGCTAAATAATAAATATATGTATCTTGGTGAAGTCAATGGAGAGCTTTTATTTTGATACATTTCCTACTTCCTATTTGTCGTACTATGTCAACATTTTAACTCGACGTAAAATAAATATTTCTTATTCGTTTTTACGTATTATTATGCCATTATATTTTCCTACTATAACATGTTAAAAATTAATTAAAATGAAAAATAATGTATATGTATATTTACACAGGAAACCCGGAAGTGTTAGCCACTGTGCCACGTCAGAGCTAACGTTCAATGTAGTCATTGAGAAGAGTCGACCAGCTTTGTAGTCTTCTCATTTATTGTTAACAATGCGGCTGTTGTCGGTCTTATTGCATCTTCTCTTTCAAATTTTTGTGGCATTTGCCACCGAGCTCACGTTTGAGCTTCCTGACAACGAAAAACAATGTTTCTACGAAGACTTGGAGAAGGACGTCAAGTTTGACATCGATTATCAGGTAAGTCTTGAACGCAGCACTTGGATCCATGCTTTCTTCACAGCTGCATAGCTAGCCAGTCTCCCGGTCTGAATCTTGACACGCATCTTTGTGTTTTGTTGTTTTTAAATCAAGGTGATTTCAGGAGGAAACTACGACGTGGACTGTTTTGTGACAGATCCTCTTGATAACATATTGTACACGGAGAACAGGAAGCAGTATGACAGCTTCTCCCACACCACTGCCATGAAGGGAGTCTACAAGGTCTGCTTCAGCAATGAGTTCTCCACGTTCTCACATAAATCCATCTACCTGGACGTCCGTCATGGCGATGAGGACCCTCTGCTACCCAGTATGACGAGAGCCACGGCGCTGACACAGGTAACGAAAGTCCTGTTCGGAGAAATATGTTAAATAATCTGCTGGAGAAACAACTGAGACCTGTTGGATATTTTAATATATTTAACACATTTCAAAAAACGATTAAAAAAACGCTATGTGTTTTTAGCTTGACGTGGTGCCCTTGGACATGCCTGTCTTTTGGGTCATACATTTTTTAGGTATAACAAATTTGCCGGATATTCATTGTAAATAATAATAATAATAATTTTAAATACTTTTTAAAGCTTAACTTTACGGCACATAGAAATCTAAATGAATTGAAACGTTAATTTTTTTTTTCTTGGAAACAGGCACACTACCCTGACCTTGGTGTGTGTTCATGCGTGTACATGTTGTGTTGTGTAACCCTAGTTGACAGCATGGGGTAGCTGTCAGTCATTAAAGCATCTCATGGCCGAAATATGGTAATAATAATATGGTTACGGTTTGAACATCGCTCTAGCGCGGTTTTTTAAACTTAATTACTGGGTTCCGTTGTTGACTTTGGACTATTACTAGTTAAAACAACACTGAAAGACAAGTTATGTAGTATTGTAGTCTCTTATCATTGTTTCATTGATGGGACATGACATTACATTAGATTACCATAGTCATGTCCGACCTGGTAGAGTGGGGGGGGGGGGGGGGGGCGGCTCTCCCTCCATTCCATGTGGAAGTGGTAAGATTTTGATTACGTACTTTGTCCTTCTTCCCCACTCTGTTTGAAATCCTTTGTTAAATTTAAGGATTTAAAAAATGGAGGCTAACTAGTTAGCTTGGCAGAATGCTATGTTTATTCATTTTCTACCACTTGTCCGCACGAGGGTCGCTGGAGGTGCTGGAGCCTATCCCAAATGTCTCCTAGCTGTGAGGCCTGCGTGCTAACCACTCGGCTGTTAAGCAATGTGATGTAAACAAAGAATGAAAGTGTAATATTGACTATAGGGGTGTTATTTCATGTCTAATACAAATATACAAAGTTGCAAATATGAAATATTCCAGTTGCTAATATTGATTTATACTTTTGGAAATTCACTTATCGCAGTTGGGTGTGGAACCAATTAACTACAATAAACGAGGGATGATTGTATGTATAGTTCAGGTTAAAGTAGTTTTAATATAATGAATAAATTGGAAAAAAATATATATATTCTTGTCTTAAAATACTTTTTGAGAAACTGACATTTTTTGTCTTTAGGTAGTTCTCAATTATATTCTGTCATGCTTTGTGTCAGCTGGAATCCACATGCGTCTCAATCCATGAGATCCTGAAGGTGGTGGCTGAATCCCAGACGTGGTATCGCCTCAGGGAAGCACACGACCGCACGAGGGCGGACCAGCTCTTGGAACGCGTCACTTTCTGGTCGATCGGCGAAACTATTCTGCTGTTTATCATCGGCATCGGCCAAGTCATGTTGCTCAGGAGCTTCTTCAGTGATAAGAAAGGCTCTGTGGCCGCAATGACTTAACCACATATTTCATAAAAAAACAAGAACTCTTCTTTTTGTTTAGTCAATGTCTGCGTTGTTACTGAAGAGATACCACATGTACTACAGAGCCAGATGAGTTATTTTCTGATACCTAGTAATACCATGCCACTGAGAATGTCATTGTGCCAATTGCCTTAAAATGCTGTCAGCATCATGATGGCCCAAAATGAGAAACACGCTGATAATTGATTTCATGTCTCTTTGTTTTTTGTGTGTGTTTGTCCTAATTTATGTGCAAAAGCTGTTACAAGTTTAATAAAGTGCATTTTGTCTGCAATTTCCTATGAAGGGTTAGGTACTTTTATTTATTTTTGGCATGTGAAGATTACATTGTGTTTGCTTCCCTGCTTCGATTAATAAAAACAAACGGCATCGACCAGTTTAGCTGGTTCTAATGTAAACTAATGATGTATAAGGATATTTTTTTTTACATTTACGACCAACTGGCAATGTTGTACGGAGCTGTATTTCGTGGCTCAGGTGGTAGCATGAGGGTTGTGAGTTCGATCCTCCCGCCTCCCGTGACCATCTTTGCTCAAGATACTGAACTCCAACTATTTTTTATTAACCTAGGATGATATATGTGATATATTAGTGCAAGGTTTAATTTTTATTTAAAAAAAATGATAATTTATTGAGTATGTTTACATCCACAATCGTGAAGTTAACTACATTAAAACACTGGAATGCATCATTGGCGGGCATTTAAGCAACGTATTCTCTGATTGGTCCGGTGCCGTACGTGTTGGTCACGTGGATGGCACCACGTGTTTTAAAGTTTGCTCTGCCAGAATAACGAAGTAGTGGACTACTAACCAGCTAGTAGGCGTGCTGCCATTTTAGTGGAGTTAAGTATGGCGTAATACTAAAGCTAACATTACTTTTAGATTAATTATGGAGAAAGGCATCAAGGACCAACCAGTGGTGGAAAGAAATGGGAGACGAGATTATGCGTTATGTCATATGGAGTTCATCATTGAGAAGGTAATACAAGTAATAGTATTCATTTGTGTGCTTTGATGACCACTAGTTAGCAGTGTTGACTTGTGTTATGACGATTTTCACTTTATGACAAGTTTTCCTTTAAGAATAAATGTTTGTTCCGGTTGACCGAAGACGAACAGGCCTTGGGATTGCTGCGATAGTACACCAACATAGTTTAATATATAAAAAAGAAAATATTTAAAGAAACTTCGATGCGAATCTAGGTAGCCAGCTAATCATCATTCAAATAATTGCAGGTGCGTGGCCATTGTTCTGTCACCCCCTTGTGGCTGTTACACAGAATGCAGCTTTTAGCCAATAACTCACCGCCGGAAGCACTTACCCTTCGATACCAGCAGGTGTCGACATTATCCCGAAATAAGTTGTAGTACCCTCAAAGTTGATCGTAATGTGCTGCATTACAAGTATGAAGAAGTCTGCCTTTGAAAAGATAATGTTTAGCATTGATTGGTAATTAATTATCTAATGTTGAGTCCAGTGTTAGCATGACAGCTGACCAGAATTTACCCACCAGTTAATTCATTATGGCTTTCCACACTATGTCATGTTATATAAGAAGCTACTAATTAAGCAGCAGCAGCAGCAGCTGTGCAACATAATGCTAGCATCACCACCGTTTCTCCTCACATCATTGACGCATCTGTGAAAATGTACTTTTGTCAGTATTAGGGAGACACCGAAAGGAGCAATAAAAATGAAAACATAATTTTAAGTGAAGAGTGAATGTCAAAATTCCCACACAAAGGTGTGTCTCTTTTAAAAACGACCATACATGTTTTTAAAAACACATTTGAGCCAACAAATGAAGTGATTTCAGTGTGTGTAGTGTTCTTGAATGTGCCCCTTCTAAAGGTTAACAAGGCATCAGCACAGCCTTCAAATGGATGACCTTATTTAAAGTCTTAGAGGACTCATTTCACAGAGGAGGAAATATGCATCAAGAAAAGTAAGCATTTTTTTTCTTGTTAGTAAAAATAATAATAATAATAATGCCATGGCAAAATGAAAATGACATTACAGACAAGCCACTTGAATTTTTCATTTAAACTAGAATTTTTTGTCTTTATTATTAAATAATCCATGGTCAATTTCCATGACGTTTTAGTCTGGTAATGGCTCAACTAGTCAACCATTCTTTTGCTTTTACTTAGTGTGTATATCAAAAAAGCTGACTGACCTGCATGGCAGGACAGGGGGAGTCCACTTCCCCAAAACAGAATCATGAGGAGCAGGCAGGACCATCCTCTTCACTTCACTTTCAATTCACTATTCTTTTTTTTTTTTTAAACATATACAGAATGTACATTAGGAATATATTTTCCAGTTGAACTGAAAGTGAAGTGAAAAAAAACAAGACTGCTGAAACTCCAAACAAGCACTAAAGAAGAAAAAATGCTCCTCAAATTGTCCGACCTTACGGAAAAGGAAATTAACTTTTTACAGTCTGGTTTTCCTCCAGCTTCCTTAAAAAGGAAAAAAAAAGAAACCTTCCTCAACGAAAGCTCACTTCACGTTCTCAATAACTCTCAAAAGTAAAAAAAAAAAAAAAAGTATAGCAAAGACACAGGTTAGAATATTAATGTGAGGCTAAACTGACATGTTTTGTAGGGATCTCATTGTCAATAAAGTTATGTTCAGTAAGTGCACTGAGAGCTAAAGAATACTGTATGTAAGTAGTGACTATGTACTAACCATGGTTTGTGTGTGTATATACTGTCGTGACTACACAGCCTAGCTGACCTTGTCAGTCCAAAAATATACGCTTGTGATTGACAGGAAATCACAACATGGCCTTTTCCCGTTGTTTTGTTATGGATCCACGCGTACAAACACACAGCTTTGACAGTCCGCACCGAGTGCTTCTCCTTCCCGTCAAGAGTCAAGTCACTCTTTCTAGTCCGCTTGTTCAATTCCCAGCAGGGTGGACAGCTAGCTGACTCAGGGCGTGGCATAGGCGCTGGCGTCCTTGCCAAAGTTGTAATACTCCTCCATGTCCTCCATGTTGGCCGTGGTCAGCTTGGTGAGGTTCTGGGAGCCGCTATTGTCCATGTTGTCGGGCGACGTGAAGCCAAAGTTCTGGCTTTCATACTCCCCCTGGTTCTCCATTTCTGGAAGCACCTCTGCATAATGATGACAAGGGGGGGAAATGCTGCGATTAAAAGTCCTGTTCATATTATTAGATACACCTGCAGAGTCAATATAGTTTGGACACAAATATTAAGGTTATGGTTTGTCATGTTTCATGTGATTTGTGAGTTGATTTAAAATATGTAAATGTTTGCATAGTTATTCAAAATACATCAACAATTTATTCAAATGGGGCTGCACGAGTGGTTAGCGCAAAGGCTTCACAGCTAGGAGACCTGAGTTCAAGTCCACCCTCGGCCATCTCTGTGTGGAGTTTGCGCATGTTCTCCTTGTGCATGCGTGAGTTTTTTCCAGGTACTCCGGTTTCCTCCCACATTCCAAAAACATGCTAGGTTAATTGGCGACTCCAAATTGTCCATAGGTATGAATGTGAGTGTGAATGGTTGTTTGTCTATATGTGCCCTGTGATTGGCTGGCCACCAGTCCAGGGTGTATGTACCCCGCCTCTCCCCCAAAGACAGCGGGGATAGGCAAAAATTTTACTTTAGTTTAGTTTGTTGTTGAGCGGTTGAATTCCTTTTGCTCGTGTATGATTGAAAAGGGCTGTACGGCGCACAGGTGGTTGGCGCGCAGGCCTCACAGGTAGGAGACCAAAGTTCAATTCCACTCTCTGTGTGGAGTTTGCATGTTCACCCCGTGCATGCGTGGGTTTTCTCCGGGTACTCCGGTTTTCTCCCACATTCCAAAAACATGCTAGGTTAATTGGCGACTCCAAATTGTCCATAGGTGTGAATGGTTGTTTGTATATATGTGTCCTGTGATTGGCTGGCGACCAGTCCAGGGTGTACCCTGCTGGGATAGGCTCCAGCACCCCTTGCGACCCTTGTGAGGATAAGCGGTAGAAAATGAATGAATGAATAAATGTTATGGTTAATATGTTAAAAGTGAGACATCTCCAAAAAGAACCGATTCAATGACCACAGGAGTGAGTGCTCTTCTCGCTATTCATGATCTATAATAGAAACATATGTACAGGCTTACTATCAGAATATCCATATCTGAATTTAGATGATAAAAAATGAGTTATGTATAGGCAGAATTTTTAGAGGCCTGACCTTGTCCTTCAGGGGACACGTCCATCCCGTGTTTGACCTTCATGTGCCTGCTGAGGTTGCCCTTCAGGTTGAACTTGCTGGTACAGTAGGGACACTTGAAGGGCTTACTGCCAGCGTGCAGATGCATGTGGCCCAGCAGGTTGTACATTCTGTTGAAAGATTTGCCACACACCTGGAAACATTCAACAACAGAGGACATCACTACCTACGACTGCGCGTCTGTCTGGTTTGTCTCCGATGCGTGACGTTTCACACTAGCCTTGCATTTGAAGGGCTTGACGGGCAGGTGGACGATCATGTGGGTCTTGAGCGTCTGTTTCTGGATGAAGCTCTTGAAGCAGACATGACACTGGAAGGGCCGCACGCTGTTGTGGATGAGCATGTGCCTCTTGAGGTTGGCGGACAGTGTGAACTCACGCGAGCACACTTCACACTTGTGGCCTTTCATGCCCTGCAGGGTGCAAGAACCCACAAAAGAAACTATTATATATATCCATCCATCTTCTTTTAGTTATAAAGAGAAGAGAAGCTCAGACTTCCTGGCGGATTTCCGAGGTGTTCCCAGGCCAGTTGAGAAATATTGTCTCACTGTGGTCTGGGTCTACCTTAAGGAATCTTACCAGTCGGACCAAACGTTTTGAGAAAAAAAAGCCTTTATAGTCACAAAAACTCCCAACAGTCATCTTGCATGACGTTGCCAAATCATGTGAGATTTCAGTTTAGAAAGTGACCAACATTTTGGGGGAAAGTACACCTCGATGTCGTCAATTCCCTTAGATTCCAGCAAACCCTCCAAGAATGTAATTTAGAAAGCAACCCCAATTGACTTCTAAAGTGGAACCAAAGCATTATTATGCATAACGTCTGCATGAGTCAGCTAATGTTGTCTTTACCTTGTTGATCATCATGTATACCAAGTATGATCACATACTACAGTATTAATTGGCCCTGTACCCTAGAAACCGCCCATGAACGATACGGGAAAAGGCCGAAATGATACTGTGTCAAAGCCCAGGGCAGTGATACTGATAAAATATAGAGTTTAACCATGTCCAGTATCAGCCCCCGTAGCTGTCCACTCAGAGCGCGCTGCTCTGGTATCGTGCCCGTGAAACAACCAATCAGAGAACAGCGCACGAAACCATGTGATAACCTATAAGACTAGCCCAAAAGGAAAAGTTGAAAGTTCCACTCGAGTCAATGTAGGTGTCGGTAAAGCTAGCTAGTTACCTTGTGTGTTAGCGAGTGCTGGCGTAGGTGGTGCAGTTGCACAAACTCCAATCCGCACTGAGAACACGTGTACGGTCTGGGGCTCTGATGCTTCAGCAGGTGGTTCTGGAGCTGACTGCGGTAGGCGAAGGACTTGTTGCACTCGGTGCACTGGAAGGTGTGAGGCCCCTGGTGGCTGGCCTGGTGGCGCTTGAGGTGGGCGTAGGTGGGGAACTCCAGGCCGCACTGCGAGCACACGTGGCAGCGGCCACGCTCGTGCTTGACCTCGTGCGCCCTCAGCTCGCTCGGGTATGCGAAGCCACGGCGGCAGAAGCGGCAGCTGTAGGGCTTGACGTCCGTGTGCTGGAGCATGTGGCGCTTCAGGTGGCTGGTCTGCGTGAAACCCTTCTTGCACACGGTGCACTTATGAGGCCTGGTGCCCTGGTGGGTCAACAGGTGGGTTTGGAGATGACTGGGCTGCTTGAAGAGCTTGCCGCAGTGGGGGCACGCGTGTGGTTTGATCCCGTTGTGGCCCAAGATGTGCGTGACCAGGTTGTACTTGGACGTGTAAGACTTGTCGCACATGCGGCACTTCCAGCGCTTCAGACCGTCGCCCACGTCCACGCAGTAAGACTCGTCAATTTGGATGTTGATGTCCAGTCGGTCCACCCTGCGGCCGCCGTGTCTTCTCGGGGGTTGCGGCGGTGGCGGCTGAGGCTGCTGCTGCTGGTGCTGCCCACCCCCATTCCCATCTGTCCACATCATGTTCTGGTTGCCGTCTTCGTACTCGCCGCCCATTGGCATTTCCCCCGAATCGTAGCTGCCTACTTCGCTGGTTTGGAAGTAGCTGCTGATGGCTTCGTCTTGTTGGCTGGGCTTCATCATGTTGTTCCCCTGGTGATCGACTTCCTCCGCACCCTCACGGACGCCTCGACCGTGACCCCCCAGGGGGCGCTGGCCCTGCAGCCCTCTGTGCTCCCCTCCTCTATGGGCCACCTGCGGGGGAGGAGGATGGACATGTGTGGGGGCTTGTTGTTGGTTGGAGGCCTCCCGCTCACACTCTGCACAGTTCTTGTTGGTCCCTCTGAGGGTGGCCGGGTCCACTTGAATTAAACCCCCTCTGGGAGCCATATTGTTGAGCATGTGGACACAGGAGCTCATGACAGAGTTCACCCCTTCCCCTTTGATGTGGCACACCGTCCCCTCGCCCCCTTGAGGGACATGGCGATCGGGCAACACCATCTTCACATCGGGGTGCTGAGGGGGCCCCTGCTGCCACCTCCTCTGACTGCAGCTCGGTTGCATCTGTCCGTCTTCCGCTAAGTTGTCCCCGAGGTAATCTCCGTTGGCGCCGATAAGCTGGTCCGCGTACTCGTAGTCCACTCCGTCTACTGGCGGTGCGGGCGACTCTTTGGGTTCACCCGTGTAGAAGCCGTTGGGTGCAATGGTCGCGCCGAAGACTTCATTCTGGGAGATGAGACCTAGCACGGCGGCCTGGGCCAAGGACAGCACGACGACTGGATCTGTTTGTGTGCCTGTGTCCACCAGCCGGGCCATTACCTTGGGCTCACATCTACCCAGGCGCCGGCTCGCCTCCTCCTGGAGAAGAGACAGACAGAGAGGCATGCACTTCAGAAATTAGTTCATCTGTAGAGCTCGATGAGTACATGTCAGTAACACAAATGGTGATCAATAAAACTGAGTAATCCATCACCTTAGAAATATCATTTTTCTGTAATCCTTCACTTATTGCACTGATATTGGTGCAAAGAAGTTCTGTCTTTCCAAATATTTTGCCCTCGTCTTATATTCACGGTCTCCACACCTTTTATTAATGACTTCCTGTTTGGCACATACACCAGCCTTGGGTACAAAATTCACGGAAATGAGTTCTTCTGTAACCCTTCTAGCTGTCAAGCGGCCATCAAAACAATACCTGCCATCTCACGAGACGCAACTCTAAATCCAGCCAAGTGACACAAGAACCATGAAAGATGTTGTTGGCCATGTGGACCGTGTTGAGGGTGGGGACGACATGGCGTGTTGAACTGCACTAATGAACAAACATTCATGCAAGTGTGGAACGATGACAGAGCAAGATTAAGGCACAATAACAGAATAGACAGTAGAAGAGGAGAGAGAGAGAGAGGGAGAGAGGAATGGTGGAAGCATACATGAAAAAAAAGGTAGAGCTGAAGGGAGATAAGGATAGAGAAGGGGGAGGGGAAAATAAGAAGATGAGTGTCAGGCTACAGGAGGAGGAAAGATATGTGGAGACAGAGGGAGAATGAAAATGACAAAAAGACACAGCTGGAGGAGGAAATAACTAAACATATATATGAACACCGAGTCAGGAACGGTGTAAAAATGGCAGCGGCAAACTAATAATTAGCACCTCGGCCAGTAAACTCACCACACTCCTCCTGCTGTGAGGCTTCAGGTGCTTTAAGGACCTCATCCTTCAGATTTGAGTGCCGAGTGAGACGATGCTCGCTCCTATTTATACGCTGGGGATGGAAGGGGGTGGGACTAAGTCTGATCCTTTTTCAGAATAAATAAATGTGTCTGGGGCTTTATTGTCTTAATACCTCAAAAATAAATTCATATTCAAGTCTCATATCTCTGTTTATTCTCTTTCCATTGCTTCCCGAGGTGCAGTTTCCATGATGCATCCATCATGCATCAGAGGAGAGAGAGGGAGAGAGCGCAGACTGAAGCACAAATGGGAGAGCAAGAGATGGTTGGCAGGTGACTGACATGTGGATGAGCGAATGAAGGATGACTGAGAGAAAGGCCTGGGGGAGTGTGGGAGGAGTGGAGAGGAAAGATGATGAGGGCTAAAGATGAAGACTCTCCTGGCATAGCAAAAAAAACAAACAGTGCCCACAGTGGAATGAAAGAGTTCAAAGAAAGCAGGTGTAAATCCTACAGGAGAGTAAATAAATACACTAGCTGGACACTTTATTACAGGGGTTTCAAACTCAATTTACTTGAGGGGCCACTGGAGCTCGGGTCTGGGTGAGACTGGGCCGCATCAGGTTTTCAAAAAAAAAAAAAGATGAAAAATAAATAAACAAATCAAGAATAAAGAAAATCAATCACTAATAAATAAATAAATATAATAATAATAATAATAATAATAAAACGGCAAACAATAAAAACTCAAGAAACCACATATAGTTGGTGGGTAGACTTTTGGGTAGATGGGTAGATTTTTTTCAGATTAAAATGAACAAAGCATTATAAGAGCCCTGTAGACATGACAAAACACGACTATAGTCACATTTATACTCTTTTTATTTACAACATATTGCGCAACTGCAGGGTCTTGAGACACATGCTAACTCGCAAACTAGAGAGCTAGCGACCTAAACGGTAGCCTTAAAGTTATTTCCTTTAAACTTAAATAGCCAAAAACTTATCCTCCCTATCCGTGTGGAAGTGGTAACTATTAACAGTTATTTAACCTTTAACATGAATATTAATCAAACGTAATATTTTTTTTCTGGGTACATGATATGCATGGTACATGCGGCACGGGCCGCACTAACATTAAACTTTCATATCAAGGCGGGGGCCTCAAACTAGTGTCCTGCGGGCCACATTTGGCCCGCGGGCTGCGTGTTTGAGACCCCTGCTTTATTACATACAGCGGTGCAGCACAAAAAAGTGATGTAATGGCGTTATCGTCGCATTTGCATGTAATTGTAATGCTGTAGGAGAGAGGAATAACATTATCCGTAAAAAAACGTAAAGCCAAACAAATATGCTTAGAACCACAAATGAACTTTGTTCTGTTGTCTCTATCGTTTCTTGTCATGTCATAACCAAGACGTGGTGGTTAAGTGAAATCAGCCCATGGGTGGACCCTCCAGATCAGTTTCATCACAGACAGCAATAGAAGTAAAGCAGGTCAACGCCTCAAAGAGTCCATTAAAACATCTATCTTCACCGCCTGTAGATATTCTCATTCATTCATTCATGTCTTTGTATTCTCAGGGCATTGAATCGATTGGGCTGGGCTGCTCAGGTTCTTCTAAGACAACGTTAACAGTGATTCAATGCCCTGAGAATCTCTCTTTACTGTATAGCAGACATGCTCATCATATGACGTGTTTGCTAAGTATCCGCGTTAGTGTCACATTCCAAATCTCATAAAAAAAATATTATGAATTGGCATTCCGATCAACTAAACAGCAGCTAAGGTATTTTTCATGGTCACCTCTTTAGATTAGAATTACTAGTCTTGTCTGTTTTATCCAACTATTGCGTTGCTGAGTGTTGTTGTGTTGACACTGCGACTCAGAATGATGTGTGAGCTGGTGACACATAATAATATGACAATATAATATGGTACACTACACTTGAAAATGTGTTATCGTGAAACGCCTACTGCCCATTCTGGTAATTGAGCGAGATTGGTTGGTATCAATACCGATCTCATTCATTCATTTTCTACCGCTTTTTCCTCACGAGGGTCACAGGGGTGCTGGAGCCTATCCCAGCTGTCTTCGGGCGAGAGGCGGGGTACACCCTGGACTGGTCGCCAGCCAATCACAGGGCACATATAGACAAACAACCATTCACACTCACATACATACCTATGGACAATTTGGAGTCGCCAATTAACCTAGCATGTTTTTGGAATGTGGGAGGAAACCCATGTATGCGCGGGGAGAACATGCAAACTCCACACAGAGATGGCCAAGGGTGGAATTGAACCCTGGTCTCCTAGCTGTGAGGTCTGCGCGCTAACCACTCGACCGCCGTGCAGCCCTACCGATCACATATTAACTATAAATGTGTTTATGATTAGTGCTATTAGCAAGGCATAGGTATGCCTCACCCTCTGAAACTTACAGAGGGTGAGACGCCTGTGGGAGTACTTTGTCTGGTGGCGCTCTGCCACGGCTACGTCTGTGAAATACTGTATTTCCTTCCTGGTTGCAGTAGCATGGCTCGAAATGAGAGCACTGTCTGCTCAACGCTGTGTCTTCCACAACAGAGAGAGGCTGCTCATCTAGTCCGATTAATTCGATTATTCCCACAGATACTTGCAAGGGTTGACTATGTTAGCTGCTGTTTGATTGACTACACCGCAAGCCTAGACGACTGACAAAATTGTTTGTTTGTTCTTCAAATGCTGTGTCAATGCTTTTTAACATGGTACCCTGGAGATGTACACAGTATTTTGTGACATGTGATGCAGGATATAAACCTACATCACTCCCACAAATGGCATATACTGTACATTCCACACAGCAGACATGTTTGTTTTGGTTTGTGGCCGCACGCCTGCGCAGTGTGAAGGAAAAGGGAAGAGGGACACTACTGCATTACAGCAGGACACTGCACTGCAAATAATGTTCTCTGCAATCTGCATTAGCATGAGCCATAGGTAATTGCTTTTTTGTGATCAACACTAAAATGCATTGATCGGCATAGGCTGTTCCCATGCTTTTCCACGGAAATGTGTCCGATATTGATCTGCAGTCGATCAGAGAATCCCTACCAATTGGTAATAAAAAAAAGAATGCATTACAGTGACCACAATTATAAATAAGGTGACTGATTACAACAAATCATTAGAACCATTTAAAAAAAAAGTGAAATAATAATACAGTATGTTGTACCACTCAAGGGTTCATAGCATTAATTCTCAAAATCATCAAATTAAATATATATCTAAAGATGTGTTATTTGAACATATGGTACTTAAGAAAACTGCATGTATCAAAGTCCCTCTTTTTTTTTTGCATTGTTCAAATATGTGAAGTCCCATTTGTGCTCAAACACTTGTTGAGTGGATGCAAAAACTAACCAACATCCCACGACAGACTCATTTAAACATGGAGCAGGTGATTTAAAGGGTTAAATAGGGCATCAATATAAAACTAATGGAAGACTGTCTTGTCAATAAAGTTTGTATTGTTGTAAATGTCACATGGGGGTGGAGTAAACAACAGGATAGAGAGAATGTGGAGGAGAAGGAGCCAGAGAGAGAGGGGGGGGCTGCAGAGGACAAAATGGGGGCATAACAGCGGAAGCAGGGAGAGAAAAAAAGAGAACAGATGATTGCACGGAATGAAAGAGGGATTGAAGGAGGGAGGGATGGGAGGAGACAGAGAGGCTGCAGTGGGGGAGGGAAGGATGGAGAGGACGAGAAAGAGGGGAAGAGATTTGGGAAGAAGGGGAAAGAAAAGGGTAAAGCATGATAGAAACGGAGAGGAAGAGAGGAGGTGAAAAAATGGGGAGAGTAGGGAGCAGAAAGAGGGGGAGGGGAGCTCGAGAGAGAGAGAGAGAGAAAAAACAGAAAGAGGAATGAGGGAGGGAAAAAAACGGTAGAGCAAGCAAGGGAGGGATAAAGAGAGCACAAAGCCAAGCCTGATAAAAACATGGCGGCATTGAGGGGAAAGGAACCAAGTCTAAAGAACATTATTGCTGCTCTTTTCTTCACACAAATAACATGGAGTGTCACCTGTCATCACTAGCTTGAATAAGCAGGTACATTATGATGCGTTCGAAGACCTGCACACTCTAATGAAGAACAACAAAAGACAGGAATATTCAGTTTCGGGATCAATTGACATCAACATGCTTCATTCCATTGCATGGTACTACTGTAGATTTCTACAGGCAAAATTGGGTACTATTTCTCCTACGAGGCTAGAAATTCCACAGTCTCTGCTTTGCTGCAGCGCCCTGTTGTCTTGTTGCCCTCAGTCTCCCCTTGGATAAAATGTATCTCCTTCCAGAAGTAAACAGGAAACTCTCATTCATTGTTTGCTAGCATGTCTGGTTCTGACTAGTGCATTCAATGTAGCTTGGTTTTTGCAGTTTCTGGCGGAACTACTGTAAAGCAATGTTGAGTTGGGACTGTAACACTCCAGAAAGTGTGCTAAAGTATTACTGCTTTGAACAGTATCTACTATTTTACTACTACTACTACTACTATAATTTTGCTAGGTTAATTGGTGACTCCAAATTCTCCATAGGTATGAATGTGAGTGTGAATGGTTGTTTGTCTATATGTGCCCTGTGATTGGCTGGCCAACAGTCCAGGGTGTACCCCGCCTCTCACCCGAAGACAGCTGGGATAGGCTCCAGCACCCCCGCGACCCTCGTGAGGAAAAGCGGTAGAAAATGAATGAATGAATGTTCACTCCAGTCATTTATGTGGTAGTAAAGCTAAACTAAATCAACAGCTAACATAATAAAGGAGTAAAACACACAGGTTTTGGCAGTATTCATCTGGATATTTTATGCATTAAACCATAAATAATTACAATTAGCTTCAACCAAATGTGAGTAGCGGTTGAACAAGTGCTAATCCACACAATAAAACAAAATGTCCACAGCCCGAGCGAGTGTTACCACTGATGCCTGAGCAGATGACAAAAACAGACAGAGTGAGCGAGGAGGGAGTGTTGGTGCTGACAACCGTGCTAACACACTCGCATGAGCTAAAATTATATTGAAGAGGGCGAAAATTGGGCCAAATGAGCAGAGAGGCTAGAGAAGCCTGAATGAGGTTTGTGGCCGATTACTGTCTAAAAGCTTCGTTATGGTCCAGTGTCACGGTGCCGGCTGTACTAACATTATGTCAACTGTGACACGGTCCGCAGAGTTGTGATTGGTCGGCTGTATTTTAGTCCATCATTTTCTAATCCGCTAAAACAAGAGTCCTCTGACTTGACTCGTTCAGGGGTCGCGCAGCCCACACCTTTGCCAAAGTTAGTTTATCCTCAAAATAATTAACAGAATGCAGTAATGTACAATAACAACCGGAGCACATTCAACACCCCTAATGTCATGTTAACCTACCTGTGGTTAACTGGTAAACATGACAGATAAAAATTTATCAGGTTGGTCGGTATCTTATTAGCTGACTGTTTAGCTTGAGGCGGCACGGCGCTCGAGTGGTTAGCGCGCAGACCTCACAGCTAGGAGACCAGGGTTCGATTCCACCCTCAGCCATCTCTGTGTGGAGTTTGCATGCGTGGGTTTTCTCCGGGTACTCCGGTTTCCTCCCACATTCCAAAAAAACATGCTAGGTTAATTGGCGACTCCAAATTGTCCATAGGTATGAATGTGAGTGTGAATGGTTGTTTGTCTATATGTGCCCTGTGATTGGCTGGCGACCAGTCCAGGGTGTGGCTCCAGCACCCCCCGCGACCCTTGTGAGGATAAGCGGTAGAAAATGAATGACTGAATAAATGCTATGGTTAATATGTTAAAAGTGAGACATCTCCAAAAAGAACCGATTCAATGTTGCTTCGGAGCTAAGCTTGTAGTCTAGTTTGTTTTGAAGTTTCAATCTTAATTAACTTTGTCGTTCGACAAAAGTTTAAAAAAAAAATTACTCAATATCGGTGAGTATGTAACCGATATTAACATTTTTGCTGCGCGGAGATTATTCCCTTCCCGAGTGTCTCTGTGCTGCTCCTTGTCCGAGTACCTGGCCCCGCCCCCCTCACACACAGACACAGCAGCGAGGTGCCACTGCCTGCCTCACTCACTCAACTACAGTAGGGCAGACGACTGGAAAAGCGGGAAAAAAGGAACTGCATTTTTTTTTCACCAAGATAAGCTGTGACTTTGTGAAACAATATAGCACTACACTTTAGTGCCAAGCTGTCTGGGCCCGTTAAGGAGAACATCCTACATTATTTCACACAGGTTTTAGAGACTTTTAACGTTGTGTGAGTAGCATCTCTATAAGATAAACAACGATAGTGTAGATGCAACTGTTAATCCGCATGTCCACTATTATCTAAGAACATTACATACTTGCAGAGTCCCAATTCACTTCATACTTCCATGCAGGCTTTCCAGGGGCTCATACATTCACAATTTATTGTCTATATTCAAATCATTTAGAAAAATTCCAAGTAATGTATTTTGCTGTAATTTAATATATTGCATGTTTTTAAAGCTATGTTGTTACATAAAATGTAGTTAGTCCCTTGCATTAAGTTTTTTTTTTCTTTATTTCACTCTTTAGAATGCAAATGCTAAACTTTAACAGCTAATAAATATGACTATTTGATATTAGTTATCTTATTATATAAGATGTTCCTGTGAATAAGCCTTTTATAAACACATTATGTTATAGTTTAAAAACAGCTCACATCAGTTTCAGCCCAATGCAACCTCTTGTTTTTATTTTAAAATGGTCAACTGGAGTGTCAAATTATACGTTAATTACCGAAATGCACTAAATGTATATATTTTCATTTCACAGAAGAGTAAGGTGTGGAGCCACTTCACAAAAGACTCAACAGGCGTTGCGTTAGATGCAACATCTGCATCCCGAGCTCCAGCACCATCAAAACAAAGAACACTATAAATTTAAGATTTGTTCAAATTTATTCAACTTCCTTATTTTCATTTAGTAGTCTTCCACTTCTTTGTGTTGAATCATATTTTGGGCATAATAATTTATGTTCATGTACAGTATACTGTGTATATTAATGCTCTTATTTCATATATTTGTCAATATATCGGATATTGCCTTTTTTCAGCCCCCAGTATCGGGATCGGCATGAGCCCCAAAAAATCCCATATCTGGTAGGCTCTATTAATAACTGCAATGGTCAAATGAGCTAAACTACAAGTACTTTATTTTAAATTGAACTACTAGGCTGAAGATGACTGATTCTGTATTCACGCTGCAGCCTTTATGGCATTTAAACTGGTTCCACCGTACATACAAAATAGTAGGCGGTGTTTAAATGGCTGGGACCCAGAGGCCGCGCTTTCTGCTTCCAGAATCATCAGCCTCTTTTCTTTCTTTTTTTTTTTTTTTTAACCCTGCCTGCAGCAGAGCAGAGCCGAAGCACTGCAATGTGCTGACACCATCATCAGCTATTTTAAACCTCTTAGCATAGCTACATTCACATGTGCTGATAAGAAATATCCATAAACATAGAATTCTCCCTCACTCATTTGCTTGTTTGCATATTTCTTCATTTGAATGCCTTGGCACGGTTGGTGACTGCTGACAATATGGGCCTCTATTATTACCATCAAGTTGCTTCCTGATTGAGCTCACAGAGATCACACCATTTCACAGACGGTACGGCATTTATCCGCCTGTGCCTTTTACACAGAACACAGCAAAAATTGTCAAGACACAGACACAGCAACCCACAGTAATATAACAACGTATTTTGTAAATACTTCTCCTTAGCCCTGGAAGAGGCACAACATGATCAAATACCTACAAATAAATGGTGGTAAACTAGAAAACATGGATGCCACTTTTGGACCTTGTTCATGTTTCAAGGACTGCTACACAAAATGTAAACATGCCTCAAGGCTTATACATTAAATGTGTTGACTGTGCCATGAAAAAGGAGCATGTGTTTTTCTGCTGCACCGTACCTAATGAGCACAGCACAATTAGCTTTCCACGGCTGCAGTTCCAAGTGTGCTTTTTTTTCTTAATTAGTCGAGCAGTTTCATCATTGTAACATTTGAGCACACAGCTAAAAAATGACCAAAACAAACCCACATGCTAATGTTAGCTCCGGGACACTGCCTATTAGACTCCACAGTCTCAACTCTGCTGCACTTTGCCCTCGAGTCTCCTCCATTGGCGCTGTTGTTAGCATGTATCTGACTGCTGTGTTCAATGCTGAATGGATTTCACAGCATCTCACAGTACAAATATGAAATACTCATAATTATTGGTCTCCAATGTTACTTTTAATACTTCTCCAGGCCCCAAAACGGTACAAATATGTTCCCAAGCTGTCAAAGTCAATTGTCAAGTACACAAAATTTGATGGTGCCACCTTAGTCACAAATATAATGTGATTATATAATGAAAAATATACAGCAAAAACAACTCCAAGAAGAACTGACGGTGAGACACGAAAACCTGGGCCGGCCTATGTGTCTAGCATCCCCGTGTAGGGATGGGCAGTGCTGGGCTAGTGTGGCCTGCTCGCCCCGGGTTGAGCTCCAGCATGCGGCTGGCTTGTCGTCCACCCGCCCCCCACCTCTATCGACGCCATCGGTTTATGGCATGACCGAACGTAAAAAAAAACAAACAAACCAAGCGACATTTTGGCAATAGTTGGTAACCTGCATGGCAAAATAAACGAAAAAACTGCAGAAGAAGAGGATGATGTGGTGGTCTGCCCCCCGGGGGTGGAATGGAACCAAGTTACTGATGAAACAAACACTTGTAACCTAGCATAAAGACGAGCCCTAAAGACAGACAGACAGACACGTAAACATGGCTGCTCACCTGATTCCAAAACGGGTTTATGGTGGCGACGAGACGGAGAAAGGAGAAACAGTTGGAAACGACGGCGGCCGTTGTGTGAAGGCAGGAGGGAGGGAGGAAGTGAGGGAGGGAAGAAAGGAAGAGAGGATCTGACGTGAATGAATAAACAAGCGAGCTCCTCCTCAAAACACCCTTAAGTGAGCATGCAAGCCGCCATATTTCTTCTGCATTAACATAACACATTTATTATTAGTCATTTCTCAACAATCATGACTGCAACATAACACAGTCTTACTCTAGCTTCATTTTTCATGTTAAATAGACATTACATTGGGGATGTTTACCATTTGACGTCACATGCGCCAATAGGTGGCGCCATTTTGTTCTTGTGGCCTTAGAGTGACTATATTTGCATACATTAACATGTAAAGTAACGTATAATTACACTGTAATAATCTACCAAAAGCCACTTGTATTCATTAATAAGGTCACTGCATCATTTGTTTGTTTGTTGTTGTTGTTGTTGGCACTTTAGAGTTTCAAAAAGGCTTATCTAAAAGTTTATTAATATATTTTTTAAATTGTGCTACATACCTACTGTACACAGCTATCAGGTATCTACTCAGCTAACAAGCTAACTAAATAGCATACTAGCTTGCTATATACAGTCGTTTGTTGTACTTCTAAAACCCCATCCCCAGTAGTTTGCAATATTTTGCAGTTACAGTACAATAATAATAAAAATAATAGTAAAATAGCAGCAACTTCGATTTTTAACCTACCTATCAAGACAGTATTTATATAAGCTAACTTACTCGTAGTTAGCACTTCCTTTTGTTAAACAATATAGAGACATTTCATGAAGCTGTGGCTTAAAATCATATCAAATATCATAGCATATCTTCTTGTGCCCCTAACTACAACAATCACACTAAAAATTCTTTGCATTTCACGAATATTTATAATAATAATCATTGCAGTAACTATGTGTGGGCAATGCATGTAGTCAATTGGCCAAAGCTGACACCAGAGGTCGCTAAAGCTCCATATTTAAAGTGTATTGTCACTGTTGAGTGTGATTGGCATGTCTGTCTCTGTATTATAATGCAGTACTTCGACATTACTTTGATTTACTTTCACCAAACAACTGCATAATTCTGACGTTTGACGTTATGACGTTTCAATGTCTTTGAAACACGTCAAAAATGCCAAAACAACACATTACATATGTCATACTAAGTTGAATAGACCCCACCTTCCTTTGAGCTTTTGTACTTTTTCACAAAACCAAAGTCTCTCTTTTATAAATGTATAGCTCAACTGCCCACTAGTCCACTATCCTATTAGGTTGTGCATCCATCTATCCATCCAAGCAATAAGTGCCTATACATCCAGACGAAAGCACTCTGCAGTTAACGTCTGGTTCTGAGAAGGATGAGAAAGATGTTGCATAACAGTAAATGAGAAACAGACATAGTGTGAGGGGAAGGAGGGAGGATTAACAGCAGCAGCGGGCCCCTCTGCTTGCACAAACCTGTTGTGTCATCGAGTATTTTTTTTCTATAAAAAGGAAGAAAAAGCACACATTGCAGATGGTATGTGCACGTGCACGCCATGCATACTTCTAATAATACCTTGTACTATGAAGATTTGCATTCATATGCTTATCATGCTCGACTAGTTCCATAGCAAGTAAGGCTAAAGCTATCAACTGTTTTGCCTGATATTTGGTTTTTGGCAGCCATATTTTTGCTTTTTGCTTGCTTGCTTTTTTTTATATTCATGCCAATGTTTTACCACATTAAAAAGTTAGTTTGCTATGCGAGTAAAAATCATCTGTATATTCTGTATGTTCTAATGTTTAGAGCTGGATGGCGTGTGTTGTGAATGAATGAAGTCCCGTAGCGTTCACTGTGGGAACAGAACTGGAGGAGTCAGCTGGAGAATGAGCTCTTAACAGTTAGTTGGTATAGCTAGCGAGGGTCTATGATGGCTACAGGAAACCCCAAATGTTGCTTGAAAAATACTTAGAATGTATTGACTGTTTTGACGACCACGTTATTGCTATTTTTATAAATTTTAACAGCTAGTTCATTCTATGATGAATATTTGCTCTCACAGACTCGTATCTGACTATAGCTAAATGTCAAGTATATCTAGCAACTTTAGCTAGCAACTAATGGATGTTAGACATGAAATAATTCTGTTATTTTTTTATTTTTATGTGCCTATAATTGCTAATTTACTACCATCCAGCAGTACATACAGCTAACTACTGTAATTGCATGGTTACTAGCTATTGTATTTACTGAGCTAATTAGCTATTAGATCGATAGATAGATACTGCAGATAGATTTTTAGAATTCATTTCAAATAAATTGCTTATATCTAAACATTATCTTTCGTTTTTAGTCATTGTTTATCAGCCTGGCAGCCGACCTCAAGTGGCTTAGCAATCACAGTTTGGTATAATTACCCCCACAAATGAGCAACAACATAATAGTGGGAGGAACATGCTCAGATTTGTAGCAGCACATGATTTAACGCTGTCGTTTTTTTTTTTTTTTTCCCCCTCGGTGTGTTTTGGTTGGGTGTAACAGTATGAGCTCACCCAAAAGCTCTTGACAGCTTTTCAGTGCTTTTGCAGAGATGAACACGAAGGGCGTGTTGGGGCAGCTCAAGTTCATGTTCAAATTCAAAACACATCCCCAGAGAATGCAGCAGAGATTGCATAAAAACACTTCTTCCAAGAAAAATCAGAGGTTCTTTTTTTGGCACGTGTGTGTGTGTGTGTGTGTCTTGTGTCCAGCTGGCCGGAAATTCAGTTTCATATGTTCAAATTGGTTGAGTGTGCTTACATCATAGCTAATGCAGTGTTGTAGGATGGGGTTGAAAACATTGAAAACGTGCTTCTATTGAAAATTCAGGCACACAACAAAGGAGTAGAATGTTGGCTGTATTGGAGTCCCATCACACTGGATTATATATTTTCGAGGCCCGGACTTTTTACAGTCGTGTACCCCTTCAGACTTTTGACCTGAAGCTACAGTATGTAGCAAAATAGTAGTCCTTATTTATTTATAAATGACATATTTGTGTAATTAGATAATCAAAAAACAGTTTATGACCATCTAAATATGCTTGTTAACATTATAAGACATGTAATAACACCTCTCTAGTCACCGTTACACTCGTATTATCCAACACAGTAAACATACTAATAACAGAAAATAAGCCTTTTAAGGGATAAAGACTTGTGCTTGTGTGTGCTGCTGTAAATGTATTCCCTAGTGGAGTTGGGTGAAGGGCAGACAGGAAGTGACGTTGGGGGTTCAGAGTTGAGTTTCAGCCTGGTACGGCCTGTTGTTGTAGCGATCAAGACTGGTGCTTGTGTGTCTCAGCTAACATTACAGTAACATTTCTTTCACAGAGTGACCAGTGTAGAGTACTACATATCATCATAGCATCTTTGAATTCCTCTTCTGAATGCCTTATGTGTGTATTTGAGTTCATTTATCCATTATTATGCTTGAAAATATTTCATTTGGGCAAAAAATATGTAACATTCAATCACAGCATTCATTCATTCATTTTCTACCGCTTTTTCCTCACGAGGGTCGCGGGGGGGGGGGGCTGGAGCCTATCCCAGCTGTCTTAAAATCAAATAAAAAATCAAATGCCCCTAATCCAAACCCACCCCCAATGTCACTCATCCTCACTCAGCTCCCCAAGGCAACACATTTATAGCAATACCACGAGCTGGAGTGTAAAGGTGACTATAGGGGTGTTATTTCATGTCTACGGGGCTCTAATGAAGTTCATTCATTCATTTTCTACCGCTTATCCTCACGAGGATCGCGGGGGTGCTGGAGCCTATCCCAGCTGTCTTTGGGCAAGAAGCCGGGTACACCCTGGACTGGTCGCCAGCCAATCACAGGGCACATATAGACAAACAACCATTCACACTCACATTCATACCTATGGACAATTTGGAGTCGCCAATTAACCTAGCATGTTTTTGGAATGTGGGAGGAAACCGGAGTACCCGGAGAAAACCCACCCAGAACATGCAAACTCTACACAGAGATGGCTGAGGGTGGAATTGAACCCTGGTCTGTTAGCTGTGAGGTCTGCACGCTAACCACTAAACCGCCGTGCAGACCTATTAATTGATATAATAATAATAAAAACATGATCTGTGGAGTCACAGAATTTATAGCGAGGGATTATGTTTATGTTTGAATTATGTTTCTTGTCTTTTTTTCCTGTTTTGTTAAGATAATTCAACTTTCTGCTTTCTGTTTCTTACCTCCATCTAGGAGCAGTATGACTTAGGCTATGGAAGAATCCATTAATATTTAGAAAGTAGCTTGTGATCTCTCCTCCTGCCAGTTATTACTGATAACCTTGTATGTAAAGGACACCAAATAATCCAGAAATCCGCATCATAGACCTGCGATGACAGCTACCACTTTGCCCAATAGAAATAAACACAAGTTAAGCCACAAAGTTAGCAATGTATACTTTATGAATCCTGCCTGAGTGCAGACCGAGTGCCATCAATGCAGCATCTACTTAGATCTCTTCTTTTCTAGTGTGTAATAATGAAATGCAAAATACACGGCAGCCAATAGACTTCATGCTGGTGCGGTTTCAGGATTCTGGCAGGGTCATACGAACTATGCCAGCAGTGTGAATACCACAGCGGGGTCACAGCGTCTCAGCAAGCCCGCACTGGCGCGTTCTCACCTCCTCATAGGAAGAGAGCGATAATTAAAGAGCAGGGCATCCCTCTGCTGCTGTCTAGCAGACCAAAGCGGTGTTTATATTTGAGGATACACGACTCCTCCTGTTTGCTTTAGTCAGGGTTTTCTGTGTTTAAATCTGGCCGTGCAGACAGACTGTCCTGGAGAAAAGACGTCTTTATGAGGGGGCATCGTGGTGGTCTGAGGACTTGTGTTTCCTGGACCGCACTTCAAGCATAACCCAGGATTTAAAAGGAGTGTACATTAATTAGTCTAGATGGCGTATGTTATTCATTTACAAGGATCATCATACAATATAAGACGGTGAAATGGAAATGGCACTAACCAGTCACGTTCCCATGGCAACGTGTGATTGTTCCAGTGCCATTTCCAGTGCAGTTTTTTTTTCCCTTCCTGAAGGTTGTGACTGCCTCCTTCAACCTGTCTTGAATTTGTGATTCTATTTATTCTAACGACTTTGCTGTCTAAGGAAGACAAACATACTATTTGAGCACATAGTAGTCAACATTTAAATACATATTTACAAACTTTTACTTAATTTATTCAGTATATGGAACAATGTTTTATGTAGCATTTATGTCTAATAGAATCCCTGCGGATGGCCCGAATGGAGTTGAAGTAAAGATGTCTTACAGGCATGGAGACAGTCTCATCTTGAGAGGTCAAAGGGCAGTCAGTGTGGGAATAGTTATAGCCGCCGGTCAGCAGAGAGCAACAGCAGTTACTTGTGGTTTATTTTTAAAAACTGGGATTGATTTTTATGGTAATGGTAATGGTTTTATTTCATTTGAACCTGCATCAGATTACAATTGAATGCATCCCATAATCAGTTCACAGTTCCACATGTCCAAAAGGAGTAGGAAGAAGCAAAGCTTATTAAATCCTACCCCTCCATCTAGTATTTTTACAATCAATAACTGTTACATTTGTTCACTTCCTGCTTTCCTAATATAGTTTAAGTTGTTTTTTGAAATTTTTACATTTAATTTTTACTACTATATTTATTTTTATTTGTACTCAGATTTCCTCCCACATTCCAAAAACATGCTTTGTTAATTGGTAATGGTAATGGTTTTATTTCATTTGAACATGCATCAGATTACAATTGAATGCATCACATAATCAGTTCACAGTTCCACATGTCCAAAAGGAGTAGGAAGAAGCAAAGCTTATTAAATCCTACCCCTCCATCTGGTACTTTTACGATCAGTAACTGTTACATTTGTTCACTTCCTGCTTTCCTAATATAGTTTAAGTTGTTTTTTAAATTTTTGTTTTTTTTCTGTTATTGGTTTTTGTTTTATTTTTGTTTTATTTTTACATTTGATTTTTATTACTATTTTTATTTTTATTTATTTTTATTTGTACTCAGGTTTCCTCCCACATTCCAAAAACGTGCTTTGTTAATTGGTAATGGTAATGGTTTTATTTCATTTGAACATGCATCAGATTACAATTGAATGCATCACATAATCAGTTCACAGTTCCACATGTCCAAAAGGAGTAGGAAGAAACAAAGTTTATTAAATCCTACCCCTCCATCTGGTACTTTTACAATCAGTAGCTGTTACATTTGTTCACTTCCTGCTTTCCATAGTACAGTTCAAGGGTTTTTTTTTTTTAATAATGCGCCTCTTACCGAAGTACGAGGTGATATGACCATCCAATGACATAATGGGTACCATAGTAAGTGTCAATATAGTGATATATATAGCACATCATGACTGGTTCAAGACTCTTCATCCTTGTATTTAGCAAACATCAACTGCTTTGTACTTTATAAACATGTTCCGTAATGTGACTCGGAAGGGGAAGTGCATCAGAGTGGCTAAAAAGGAACATTCCCATAGATAGATAGCTGCCGTGCTTACATCAGCACAGCGCTCACTTAGTCCAGGTCAGGAAAAAGCGCGACACTGGCCTCTGATGCATGTGTCACTGATCCATGTTCTAAAGTGTCCATTAGATGCCAGCAGTCAAAGGTTATCCAATATCCGCATGGATGATCAGTCAGCACATCCTGTCTTGGCACGGAAAAAAGAATTGTATTCATGAAAGAGAAGCAGGATATCCCCATGCTCTAATTAGGCTTAATTGTCAGTGGGCTTGTTACTCATGTGGCTTACGTTCAAAGGCTTTTCTTCACTTCAATGTGATGCGGAATTTGATTGTCACATTTTTGAGGTCACTAAAGTTTTTTGGGGTTGATTTTTAATGGCGAATATGGTGTGATGTCACACTGCATAATGACTGCGGCGCTTGTAATTTCTACTTTATGATAAGTGAATTGTTTTTAATGGCTTACTAAAATGTGGCTCGTTTAATTGTATTTCTTTAATTCAACAAACTACTTGATTGTCATGCTCTATCTCTCTTATGTACGGTATTCCGTACAGTATAGTCGTGAGGAATTTATTGTTCAATGTTTATTTTTTTTATAGCATGGGGGGGGGGGGGGGATTCAAAGGTAACACGTTTGTCCACATGTTGCCATGGCATTCCTTGCATGAGAACTACTGATTTTATTCCAGTTGAACAGCCCCGCCCCCTTTGCTGCCATTCTGAGTGGCCCAGAAATAAAAAAGCTTTAATGCGGAGGCTGTAATTCCATGTTGTCAGCGCCTATTGTGCTGCACAGGCCATGGATCGTCTTGTGTTGTTTGGATGCCTCTACGGGTTCTATTATGTTGTTGCTAGAATGCATTTGCTTACATGCCCATTAGCATCCACTTCAGTGTTGGAATGCTGGATGAACATCCCAATAAATGTTGTTGTGTGTTCATCCGTCCATTACACATGCTCAGATCTTCAAAAACATAGTCAATGTCAGGCAAATATTTACATATATTAGCATGTTTTCTAAAAACAAGACTTTATATTGTTATAATTTGCATTACTATCATTGTGTATATACTAATCATTAATTTTCTATTGCTTATCCTCATGAGGGTCGCGTGGGTGCTGGAGCCTATCCCAGCTGTCTTCGGACGAGAGGCGTGGTACACCCTGGACTGGTCTAAACCAAAAAGCACGCTAACCAAGGTGGATGCTAACCAAGGTGGATGCTAACCAAGGTGGATGCTAACCAAGGTTCCCCTGTGTTTGTATTTTGGTTCATGAAACAATTTTTTAAATGCTTGAAAATGCCTAATTTAGGCATTTTTTTTAGCCCTTTTCAATCATACACGAGCAAAAGAGAATTCAACCACTGTACAATAAAACAAAAATAAAGTAAAATTTTAGCCTATCCCAGCTGTCTTCGGGGGAGAGCTGAGGTACACCCTGGACTGGTTGCCAGCCAATCACAGGGCACATATAGACAAACAACCATTCACACTCACATTCATACTCCATGCAAACTCCACACAGAAATGGCCGAGGGTGGAATCGAACTCGGGTCTCCTAGCTGAGTGGCCTGCGCGCTAACCATTTGTGTATATAATCATTTTTAATAAAACTAAATCAACACTGAAACTATGTAAAATCAATGATGAATTGTTGTCAGATCAATGAATCAATATCAGATTTCAATGCTGATTGCAGGTTATTGATTGAAGTTGTTGTTGCTAAGGGTGGTTCAACCTGTAATTATACATACAAAAATACAACAAATACAAAACACCACTGTATAGACACAATATATTTAGTGTAAAGCCTTACTTTTAAAATTATTCACCCTCCTCAGCCTACACCTCCCTGGAGGGGGTAGGACTAACTGCCCGTGACCTGAATGTAAAGTGTCACTAATGATGCCACGCGCTTCTTTGTGCGCCTCACTATGGCGGATGCCTGTAGATGTTTCAATACTCATAGTATGCTTCAGCATAGTATTTTATCCAGCAAGTCTTCACGCCTCTGGCGTAAATCCACAATATTATGCACACAGCCTGCAGCCGACTCCCATTTAGCCTGAAGCACACTGACCTCATCAACATGAGACACGGCTGACATCATGGACAGTTGATCCAGAGTATTAATACTCCACTTTTTTGTCACCCTTAATCCCTCATGTTTGGCGGGGCACATGTAGTATATCAACAGGATGTCATATCGGCTATTTTTCTATATACTATTAGTATCATTTTCATTAAGAAATGGTCAGTAAACGATATCCATACATACATTTTTTATACTGCTTGTCCTCACAAGGGTCGCTGGGGTATGCTGGAGCCTATCCCAGCTGACGTCTGGAGGCGAGAGGCGGGGTACACCCTGGACTGGTCGCCAGCCAATGGCAGCAGTAAACGCTAATGTCAACAAATACTGAAGCGATCCACTCCCAATATAGTTCATTATTCTTGTAATCCTGGGCTGCACGGTGTCGAGTGGTTAGCACGCAGACCTCACAGCGAAGAGACCAGGGTTCAATTCCACCCTCGGCCATCTCTGTGTAGAGTTTGCATGTTCTCCCCGTGCATGCGTGGGTTTTTTCCGGGTACTCCGGTTTCCTCCCACATTCCAAAAACATGCTAGGTTAATTGGCGACTCCAAATTGTCCATTGGTATGAATGTGAGTGTGAATGGTAGGAGACCCGAGTTCAATTCCGCTGTGCAGCTCTACTCATGAAGTGAAATAAGAGTAGGGCTGCATGGCGGACGAGTGGTTAGCGCGCAGCCCTCACAGCTAGGAGACCCGGGTTCAATTCCGCCGTGCAGCCCTACTCATGAAGTGAAGTAAGAGTAGGGCTGCATGGTGTCGAGTGGTTAGCGCGCAGACATCACAGCTAGGGGACCCGGGTTCAATTCCACCCTTGGCCATCTCTGTGTGGAGTTTGCATATTCTCCCCGTGCATGCGTGGGTTTTCTCCGGGTACTCCGGTTTCCTCCCACATTCCAAAAACATGCTAGGTTAATTGGCGACTCCAAATTGTCCATCGGTATGAATGTGAGTGTGAATGGTTGTTTGCCTTTTTGGCTGGATGGTTATTCTTGTGCTCTATTCCTGAAACCTTTCTAACTTTGTGGCGTATTTTTATAGGCTGTATTTATTTATACTACGCAAGGTGGCAATTATCATTAATATAGTCATTCTATGACACATCTTGTGTGTGCCCTAACACAAAAAACATTCAGAGCTTCCCTGCTGCAGTGCGGTGAATGAATGTCTTGGCAGGTCTTATTGACTCTCGGGAGTTTAACGCCTTTAGCATTTAACTAGGCCCAACGTGGTCCAGCTGACATTTGCATTTGACCCACACAGATTCAATACAAGCAGCAACACAAGAGGGAATACTGTAGTATCTTCATGCATTGGACTGGAATACGGTACACCAAAGGGATACAAAGTCAGACATGCTGATTATGGATTCAGCTTTTTCCGTGTCTGTGACTATAATTTTTTTTTTTTTCCTGGAAGGAAACACTTCCATCAGCGTTTTGCTCATTTCCCTCATGTTCCCAGCATACAATCGCGCCTGTGGATGCTGAGCTGATTAATCGGCTGGCTGGGCACTTTTTCACGCCGGAACAGCTCCGCAATTGTGTGACAGACTGGCAGATTTTGCGGAAGCGTCTGACTGCTCCAGGTGGCTGACTTGTCGGCTGTGCTGGCTGGCTGACATGCTCCCACATTGCTGTCACCCAAAGAAGACTGCAAAGGCTGTACAGTTTTAGATAGGACAATTTAGTAGTATATTTCTTATGCTAAGTGTATTTTAATCACTGAGCCCAACTAATTTTTACAATTATTGTCCAGATATGTTCCAAATTGTTTCTGCAAAGTAGGTTTGAATTTAGTACATTTGCAAAGAAGGGATCGTTTGTTGCTGATTGCATCTTTAAAGGTCCTATACATTTTTTTTTACATTACATTACATTTTAATAGTAATATTATTATTTACGGGCGGCACAGCGGATGAGTGGTTAGCACGCAGACCTCACAGCTAGGTGACCAGGGTTCAATTCCACCCTCGGCCATCTCTGTGTGAAGTTTGCATGTTCTCCCCGTGCATGCGTGGGTTTTCTCCGGGTACTCCGGTTTCCTCCCACATTCAAGTGGTTAGCCCTCAGACCTCACAGCTAGGAGACGCGGGTTCAATTCCGCCATGCAGCCCTACTCATGAAGTGAAATTAGAATAGGCCTGCACGGTGTAAAGTGGTTAGCACGCAGACCTCACGGGTTCAATTCCACTCTTATTTCACTTCATGAGCAGAGCTGCACGGTGGTTGAGTGTTTAGCGTGCAGACCTCACAGCTAGGAGACCCGGGTTCAATTCCGCCATGCAGCATTACTCATGAAGTGAAATAAGAGTAGGCCTGCACGGTAGTAGAGTGGTTAGCCCTCAGACCTCGCAGCTAGGAGACCCGGGTTCAATTCCACCGCGCAGCCCTACTCATGAACTGAAATTAGAGTAGGGCTGCAGGGTGGTAGAGTGTTTAGCGTGCAGACCTCACAGCTAGGAGACCCGGGTTCAATTCCACCCTCTGCCATCTCTGTGTGGAGTTTGCATGTTCTCCCCGTGCATGCGTGGGTTTTCTCCGGGTACTCCGGTTTCCTCCCACATTCCAAAAACATGCTAGGTTAATTGCCGACTCCAAATTGTCCATAGGTATGAATGTGAGTGTGAATGGTTGTTTGTCTATATGTGCCCTGTGACTGGCTGGTGCCCAGTCCAGGGGTGTATTTGTGGGCCAGCCCATTCAACACCTTAAAAACAAACAATAACATCTTAAAATCAATCCTGAAGTGAACTAAAGCAACCAATGCAGGGAGGCCATCATTCAAATTCTTCTTTAGATCTTCTTCTCCACTTCTTCTCCACTAGAACATCATTCAAATCTCCATTTTGCATAATGGGAGACCTCTAAATCTTCACATGCAAGCTAGAACTCCTTACAAGGTGTGGGTCACAACGCCTCCCTTTTGGAGCATTTCAGAGGGTCTCTCTTGTTTGTTTTCAAAGCTGATGGAACTGCGTGATAGGATGATAATATTCCAGTTATTTTATGATTATCTTAGCAGTGATTTGTGTGTCATTGCCACCAAAACCAAATATTCCACATGACCTCGGTTGCACTCAAGGATGTCTGCGTGAGACAAGTCCATATTTGTCATATATTTAGTCCATATTTCTCCTTCTAACATCATGAAGAAGATTGTCTGACTCTAAATTTGTCATTCCAAACCAAGTTAAGAATGGAACAGTGTCTCACAAGGCGAGCTGTGATGAGTTGAAACAGAGGAGAGACGTAATTATGGGCCTAATTAACACAATGCAGGAAACTACCACTCAGTGTGAACAATGTGGGGCATCAACAAGTGCAGTTATCAGCCTAACATCTGCTTTCCTCTTAATAGTGAGGTCAGGACATTGATAAATGATACTTCCACTGAGCAAGAACCATGTGCATTCTAAGTGGCTGAGGCCGGAGACCCCACTCTTAAAAGGCTTGGTTCGTTGTTTGCTACCAAGCTAACTGGTAAGCCTCCAATTTAGTTGTTCTAAAGTGTTTCAAACAAAGTGAAGTAGAAGGTCTGAAGAAGAAGAAGAAGAAGACAAAAAACTACCACTTCCACACAGCGTGGGAGGAGATGACTAATAATTTGGACTTATAATGAACTACAGTCAACCTTGAAACTGTGATAATTGATCAATTAAATAATTGCTCTCACTTTACACCTCGAAAGTGTTTCAAACAAAATGGAGTAGAAGGTCTGAAGAAGAAGAAAAACTTACCACTTCCACTCGGAGTGGGAGGAGATGACTAATAATTTTGACTTATAATGAACTACAGTCAATCAGGAAACAGTGATAATTGATCAATTAAATAATTGGTCTTACTTTACACTTCTAAAGTGTTTCAGACAAAGTGGAGAAGAAGGTCTGAAGAAGAAGAAACCAATAACTTACCACTTCCACACGGAGTGGGAGGAGATGCTAATAATTTTGACTTATAATGAACTACAGTCAACCATGAAACAGTGATAATTGATCAATTAAATAATTTCTCTCACTTTACACTTCTAAAGTGTTTCAAACAAATTGGAGAAGAAGGTCTGAAGAAGAAGCCAAAACCATACCACTTCCACACAGAGTGGGAGGAAATGACTAATGATTTTGATTTATAATGAACTACATTCAACCATGAAACAGTGATAATTGATCAATTAAATAATTTCTCTCACTTTACACTTCTAAAGTGTTTCAAAAAAAGTGGAGTAGAAGGTCTGAAGAAGAAGAAGACAGAAACTTACCACTTCCACACAGAGTGGGAGGAGATGACTAATAATTTTGACTTATAATGAACTACAGTCAACCATGAAACAGTGATAATTGATCAATTAAATAATTGGTCACACTTTACACTTCTAACGTGTTTTAAACAAAGTGGAGAAGAAGGTCTGAAGAAGAAGAAACCAAAAACTTACCACTTCCACACGGAGTGGGAGGAGATGACTAATAATTTTGACTTATAATGAACTATAATGAACATTTGTGATGCTAGTTATGGTAATTAATGTTAAGATAATTGTGATCAACAAAGCAGTGGTTTGAATTTTGTTTTTAAAATTAATTTTTCAAAACTTGAGTCTAGAAAAAACAAGGGTCGAGTAGTCTTATTGTCAGGGTACATTAGTTAGCGTCATGAATTCATTCCAGAATGTCCAACACTAACTGAAACGGACGGTAGCTATCACTTTTTCCCATTAGAAACAAATTTAAATTTAAATTAAATCTTATTATCCGGAATTAATCCAGTTATTCAAAAACACAAAACACATTTTTATAGTTATATGATGTTACTTGTTGTCCCTGGAATTTGCTTTTGCTCACTTTCTCATTTCAATACATGACTGACTCATCCTCAGTTTGGCTTATTTCCTTGATTCTTTTCAAATTCTACTGCAAAGGTCCTTTTCATTACACTCATGGTAATTACAAATGGTTTGGATAAGCTAGTAGAAAATGTGTGAAAAAGAGCTGTCAATAAAAAGTACAGTAAACACATTTGTAAAAAAAAATAAAAATCTTTATTGACATATATAACGGTCATACTGAAGAAGTGTAGGTGTGCGCCAGCACGTGGACCCTTTATAACCCTAAGCGAGTCTTCCAGCTGCTCGGAGGCGAGCACAGAAGTCACCCTTGTGTCTCCAAAGACAGCGATAGAGGCCTGACCGGCCATAAGGTTGCCAAGGCAACAGGGAACAGTGTAGGCATGGTGGTGAAAGAAAGAAAGAAAGAAAGAAGAGGGGCGGGGCTTGGATGGGCTGACAGGCATCACTGCAGATGCCAGCGGACACCTTTATGCATGAGGACACTCCCTTTTCAAGGAGAAATGTATATATATATATATTTTTTAATTGAATTGAACTATTAATAGAGCTTCTTAGGTGCTGTCTTAAATTGAAGGGCGTAATGTTAAGGACTGTAGCTAGAGGGCTTGAGAGTATTCTTTTTTTTAAATTTCTATTATATTAGATTAAAGGTTTGCAGCATTTTTGAAGGTAGCGGAATTAAATAAAATGGTCAGTGCAATTTAGACTGATAGTTACGCTCCACTTGAGATGATAAAATTGCTTTATATGCGTATTACTCATGTTTTAACTGTGTATTAACCAATGAATGTTGTAGTTTGCTGTAGTCTTCTATTCTGTTTACTTGCTTTATTCAACTCCATTCTTCTGTAAAGTGTCTTGGAGTATTTTGAAAAGCGCTATACAAATAAAATGTATTATTATTTATTATTATTATAAAATGAAAGGCGGTTAAAAAGGTCATATTGTTTTTTTAGTTCACAATCATGACCATTCATTGTCCTGTACTGCACGATTCTTTACAGAGGGCACGCTACTGATTGCAAAAACAGCCGGTCCCACCCTTAAAAGGAACAAGTCTGTTCTCCTGGTACTCCATTTTTTTTTATCATGTTGTTCTCTAAAGTTCAGTCATTTCCCTTGTTGTTTTTCTCCAGCTGCTGCTTGTCTTCATTTGCTTCCACTTTGTCTCCACCCAGCTTTAAAAAAAAACAAAAAAAACATTATCTCATCTTCTGGCCATCATCTGAGACAACAACATCTCAACTGTTCTTGGACATGTCTCCTTAAATGTCCCAAAGCATAAGTGACAAAATACACTTGGCTATTCTTAACGTCATGGCTCCTAATGACTCAATGAGAAGTGGCGCCTTCCCAGCACGGCTTTGTTTTGACGCAGCTTCACTGGAACTTGCCAAGAATCAGGAAGATAAACAGTAACAATGTGGTGTTTATGTTTGGATTGAAGCACTTTTGGATGCTATCATACATGCACACATGTAAGGGCGGCACGGCGGTCGAGTGGTTAGCGCGCAGACCTCACAGCTAGGAGACCAGGGTTCAATTCCACCCTCTGTGTGGAGTTTACATGTTCTCCCCGTGCATGCGTGGGTTTTCTCCGGGTACTCCGGTTTCCTCCCACATTCCAAAAACATGCTCGGTTAATTGGCGACTCCAAATTGTCCATAGGTATGAATGTGAGTGTGAATGGTTGTTTGTCTATATGTGCCCTGTGATTGGCTGGCGACCAGTCCAGGGTGTACCCCCGCCTCTCGCCCGAAGACAGCTGGGATAGGCTCCAGCACCCCCCGCGACCCTCGTGAGGAAAAGCGGTAGAAAATGGATGTATGAATGGGCATACATGCACACATGTCATGGCCGCTATACATCCAACATGATGTGTCTTTTAGCTCACCATATTGCATCATACGTCTTGCCTATACATACATCCATCTGGCTAGAAAAGTGCTGTATATAGACATTTATACCGTCATAATAAATAGGCACCTGTCAAGAATGATAAAATAGGAAAAGCCTGAATTATTCATTTCCATTAACACACGTTCGATTTGTTTAGACCAGAAAATGCAAACCAATCAATAACAGGAAGAGGAAGTGAAGAATCTACTGGGCAATCTTGTACACCGAATGAAAGCAACGTTACCTTTGCATACACAACACGCTGGGGAACAAATCACTTTGTATTTGACATATGATGAATGGAGCATGCCCGGTCAGCACTTCTTAAGAGAAATTTGATGAGAGGAAGACATTTTTTAACCTGCTGCCAAAATACAAAAGTAGACACAGGTACATTTACTTAAAAGTGACAGCAAGATGCATTAGTGGAGGGTATGGGGGTTCAATAAGTCACTTCCTTATAAAGTAGCTTTGGTGGTGCATATGCACAAAAACAGGCTGCACAGCAACCCGAGGCTTCGCAGCTAGGAGACCCGAGTTCGATTCCACCCTCGGCCATCTATGTGTGGAGTTTGCATGTTCTCCCCGTGCATGCGTGGGTTTTCTCCGGGTACTCCGGTTTCCTTCCACATTCCAAAAACATGCTAGGTTAATTGGCGACTCCAAATTGTCCATAGGTATGAATGTGAGTGTGAATGGTTGTTTGTCTATATGTGCCCTGTGATTGGCTGGCCACCAGTCCAGGGTGTTCGCCTGCCTCTCGCCCGAAGACAGCTGGGATAGGCTCCAGCACCCCATGCGACCCTCGTGAGGATAAGTGGTAGAAAATGAATGAATGAATGAAATAATTTTTTGCCTAAATTAGGCATTTTTAAGCATTTAAAAAATTGTTTCTTGAACCAAAATACAAACACAGGGGAACCTCGGTTAGCATCCACCTTGGTTAGCGTGCTTTTTGGTTAATGTATGCCAAAATTTTGTCTCAGTTTACTTGTATTATCCGGTTAGCATACAGTATGGCGCCTTTTGCCCTCATTAGCATTAGCATCCTCATTAGCATCCTATCAGCTAGCTAACAAAACCGGAACCAGTCTCACACATGTCTTTACAGTTTTAAAATTCTAGATTTACAATTCTAAAAGCATTTCAATTACGAATAAAAGAACGCAGTCTGACAACTTTCCGTTTGAGCGGGTACAAGATACCTCAATCGGATTGGGGAAAGGAATATTCCACCCCTGGGAATCCGATTATATGTTCATTGGGATTGGCACTTTTCTTTCGGAATGAGATGTAAACAAATGTTAGATTCTTTCCGTTTGAGCAAATAAACCAAATTCAATTGGAATATTCGGGTCCATGTATACGTGGCTAATGTGATCACAGGTTTGGATCAGTTGTGTTGTCATTGACTAACACAGTATTTCAATTTGTTTGCTGATCTGAAACTTGTGTGTGACAAGCATGCAAAACAATAAGAAATCAGAATTAGCGCTAATCTTGTGTTGTGCTGTACAGTGATTAGAAACAAGGTATTCTATCCCATTCAAACGAGCCTTAGCGGAGGTCTGCCCTCTTCCAAACTGTTGCCTGACGGTCTAAAAAAGTTGATGTGTCTGCATCTGCAGTCCGACCTTGATTCAAGGCCTGCGAACGCCTCGCTATTTAACATTTTGCTGAGGGAAAAGTAGGAGAAAAAGAGACCATCCTTATCAGTATGTTTCCTGCATGGCTGCTATCGTATTCTTTGGTGTCAAACGGCCACAGACGGATCCGAGTGAGACGCTGCTCGGGATGACCCTGAGCTGTCATTGTTTTTTTTAGTCCATCTCTGTTCTCTTTTTAGGCTTGAACTCTTGCATTTTCGAGACTGCACCTGAAATGTCAGGAAGTGAGCTATTCATCATTAGAGCGTTTAAAAAAAAAAGGAACATTTTCTGCCATTTTTCTTATTTAGACTTGAAATGAATCTAGCTTTAGCTGTTATTGCTAAATAATAGCATGCAGGTATGCACATGGTTAATCATCCTGCCAAAAAAAAAAGGGAAATATACAGTGCTGAAAATACAAGGACACACACCTTCCCCCACCCCCTGCAGAACCCTCGCCCATGATGTAATGCTATCAGACCCCTCCTCTGCTGTGCCTCACACACCCTCTCGCCTCTTTCTATTGGTAGCTCCGGTCTGCATCTGCTGGATCAGCTCTACACACACACACACACACACTTTACACACCGGTAAGGAAGAGGAATAGGAAGAAGAGGAGGAGGGGGATTCCTTCGCCACTGCAGCCGCCGCTTACGCCACCTGGCTCCTTGTCGCTTCACGGTGAGTCCCTCCTTTTTGATATATGACAGCAGGCAGGCGGCTCGGAATCACACAAAAGGATGCTTTATTTTGTCATTCATGCACAGTGACGATTATAGTAGCGGAGTGGAGTGAGATGGCTCACTTACTCCAGATAGCATATGCATCACATTCCCTGTGTGTGTGTGTGTTTATGTGTGTATTTAAGGAGTTGTCATTTAAGTGTGTGTCATTTTAAAGCTATACACAAGGGTGTTATCTACAAGAGGGATGCCGGTCACCTTGTTGGGCACACGGTGCTGAGATGCTGATGCTGCGTTAAGTTCATGATGAGGAGAAGTGATGCACTAGTTTGCTGTGACTCTTGACTGCCAGCTTCACAATGAGGATGCATTGGCTTACAACTGAAGCCTGACACTGTCACTATGTGTGATAAACCTCAGGGAGTGGGACATATGGACGCTTGCATGGCTGCTGCTGCTTCTCCGCGAAGGTTTAGTGCTTCCAACGGAGAGAGAATCTCATGTCATCATGACATCAGCATTTCAAATCCCAAATTAGCAGGAAGTAATTTGTGTTGCTTTATTTTATTTTTAATTTTGACTTGTTATGCCAGGTTGAGGATTTCGGCGCTGTTCGCAGAAAAGCACATACCTCCAAACAGGGACAAACATTTCTTTAATTAGGACTAAAACACAAGATTTGGACATACAGCAATCCCGACTTTATTGCTGTTAATTGGTTCGAGACTGGACTGTGATGAGGAAATTGCCGCCAAGTACAATTCCTTATTCATCCATTCATTTTCTACCGCTTATCCTCACAAGGATTGCGGGGGTGCTGGAGCCTATCCCAGCTGTCTTCGGACGAGAGGCGGGGTACACTCTGGACTGGTCGCCAGCTAATCACAGGGCACATATAGACAAACAACCATTCACACTCACATTCATACCTATGGACAATTTGGAGTCGCTAATTAACCTAGCATGTTTTTGGAATGTGGGAGGAAACCGGAGTACCCGGAGAAAACCCACACATGCACGGAGAGAACATGCAAACTCCACACAGAGGGTAGAATTGAACTCGGGTCTCCTAGCTGCAAGGCTTGCGCGCTAACCACCCATTCGCCATGCAGCCCTTTTCAATCATACACGAGCAAAAGAGAATTCAACCACTGTACAATAAAACAAAAATAAACTAAAATTTATGCCTATCCCAGCTGTCTTCAGGGGAGAGGCGGGGTACACCCTGGACTGGTCGCCAGCCAATCACAGGGCACATATAGACAAACAACCATTCACACTCACATTCATACCTATGGACAATTTGGAGTCGCTAATTAACCTAGCATGTTTTGGGAATGTGGGAGGAAACCGGAGTACCCGGAGAAAACCCACGCATGCACGGCGAGAACATGCAAACGCCACAAAGAGAGGGTGGAATTGAAGTCGGGTCTCCTAGCTGTGTGGTCTGCGCGCTAACCACTTGTCCGTCGTGCAGCCTCCAATTCCTTATTTATAAACCTAAATATTTTTGTAGTTATAGCATAGAAAACTTGTTTATGACCTTCTAAACCCTGTTTTTAAGATCATTAGAGCCCTCTAAAGATGAAATAATACACATTTACACTCATATTACTCAATATAGTAAACATAATAACATAAAAAAGCCATTTAATATATACATAAATAAGACTCTTGCTGTAAATGTGTTTCCTAGGGGAGCTGAGAAGCGGGTAGACAGGAAGTGGCGTTGGAGGCATAGAGTTGAGTTTTAGTTTGGTGGGGGCTGGTACTTTTTTTATTTGGGATTATTATGATTGTGATTGTACTATGATTTTATGAGATAACTCCAACCTGCAGTAAAAGCCTCGATCAAATCAAGTTTGGTGCTTGTGTGTCTCATGGGATGCTACACTAACAGTGAGCAAATTGTAATTTCTACACAAATGTGGCACTATATGTGCCTTTTACACATTGTGTGTTAAAATATTAATATTTCATACACGGTCGACCCTGCATTGTGTATAAGAAAAGTCTCATAACTATTTCATCCAGATGTTAGTCCATTTTTAGGTCCTGTACTTTCTTCCTTTACTGCTCATTTCATCTCCATGAAGAGTAACAATCTAAATATTAAACACAATAATGCATTTTCAAGTAATCTGTAGAAAAATGAGAGTTATCTTGCTCCATGACTCACACAACATGAGAGTTGTCCTGGCTGGTCCACCAATATTAAAGACTCTTATAATTGACTGACTTCTGTTTCTACTTTTTCATCCAAATTTACACTAAAACCATAAAATAATTTTAAAATGCATTTTAAAAGTTTTCTTGTTCCATGGCGAAGACAACACGAGAGTTGAAATGAAATGTTTGGAATGCTGTTGGAATACCGTAGGAATATTTAGACCAGGGGTCTCAAACACGCTAAATGTGGCCCGCAGGACACTAGTTTGAGGCCCCCTGCCTTGATATGAAAGTTTAATGTTCGTGCGGCCCGCGCAAGTTTGATATGGATGCTGTATGGTATCATGTACCCAGAAAAAAATACTACATTTGATTAATGTTCATGTTAAAGGTTAAATAACTGTTAATAGTTATCCTCCCTATCCGTGTGGAAGTGGTACGTTTTTGGCTATTTAAGTTTAAAGGAAATAACTTGGAGGCTACCGTTTAGGTCGCTAGCTCTCTAGTTTGTGAGTTAGCATGTGTCTCAAGACCCTGCAGTTGCGCAATATGTTGTAAATAAAAAGAGTATAAATGTGACTATAGTCGTGTTTTGTCATGTCTACAGGGCTCTAATAATGCTTTGTTCATTTTAATCTGAGAAAAATAATTTGTCTACCCACCAACTATATGTGGTTTTATTATTATTATATTTATTTGTTACTGATTGATTGATTTTCTTTATTCTTGATCTTATTTTGTGTAGAAAAATAAAAATGAAGATATTTGAGAACAGCGGAATGTTTTATCAGAGCTTTTCTTGTAGAAAATCGAAACCAAAGCAAAGTTTATTCATTTTTCTGATGCGGCCCAGCCTCGCCCAGACCCTAGCTCCAGTGGCCCCCAGGTAAATTGAGTTTGAGACCCCTGATTTAGAATGTAGTCTGTGCTGTTAAAATACCTTTCCAATGACTTTCAACATTGAATCTCTAAAGTTTTTAGGTTGCTTTAAAAATCCAGGGCGGCCACAAGAATGGGCCCTTATAGTTGGAATTCACTCGGAACACAGTCAGAATATTCCAAAGACACCTTGAATATCCAGGAATGAATCAGGAATTGACATTCCGACGACACTCCGGCTCAATCCACCTCTAGTGTGACTAGAGTATAAGAAAAACAACATTCTGTTTTCCTAGCTAATCAGCATGCAGCTCACTTCTGATTGTCAGTGATTGCAACCCGCATCATCACCATCATCATCATCACATATACTGACGCCAAACACGCTTGCTGTTCACTTCCTTTTTCTTCTCATAGAAGCAATATGCCAATATGGAGGAGCTATTAACGGCTGATTAGCACATGAAAGAGTGTTTCCTGCGGGCTGTTTAGCTAAGACATGCTCTCTGTAGGCATTACACGCCTCGTACAGTAATTAGGCTGTAGCTACAAACTAATAAACAAACAGGAAATGAGGGGAAGAACAATGCGTGGTCATTGGTTAATGCGTTGGACACTTCATTGATTCGGAGCCCCGTTGAGTCCTATTACAGGCAATGAGAGACACGGCGTCTCCATGGTGACCTTTAAAAGTTGCAGCAAGACGTGATAGCGCCGCTACTTGAGGTCCCCTCTGACGTTTATGAAGTATGGAAAGTATGAAGAACAGTGGCTGAGCAGCTGGAGAAGCAATTATTAAAGACTAGCTCACCTTGCCGCTTTGCTCAAATGCCCCGAAAAAGTCTGGGTTTGTTTATATAGGCTTCCATATTATTTTTAATCATGGTTTCAGATCAACCAGAGACACCACAAGGATCCAATATGTAACCAGATGAGACTCAAAATATTCCATTCTGGAATAACATGACTCGGTTTCCTGCTTTGATATAGTAGGAATTATCTGTACACGGTGAAAATGTCTTCTAATAGATCACAAAAAACTACTTGGTACCAATAGCCACGTTTACATGGACCCAAATATTCCAATTCCATTCGGGTTATTTGCTCAAACGGAAAGAATCTAACTTTTGTATACACCTCATTCCGAAAGAAAAGTATCAATCCGAATGAATATATAATCGGATTCACAGGGGTGGAATATTCCTTTCCCCAATCCGATTGAGGTATCTTGTACCCGCTCAATCGGAAAGTTGTCAGACTGCGTTCTTCTTCGTGGGCAGCAAACAAATTGAAATACTTTGTTAGTCAATGACAACACAACTGATCCAAACCAATCAAAAGTTTAAGGTCATTACTAAAAAAAAACCTAAACCCACCTAAAATAGGAACTAAATGTTCAAACCTGAACTCTGAACTTTGGCCGTGTTTGATGCCAGTGTTTCTACTGGGAATGTAGCTCCGGGTGGCGGAGGTATCCACTGTCTGGAACTGATGTCTATTTTTGTAAACTTAGATCAGGGTGGTCCAAAGACTGAGGTCTTCAGTCATGACGGATGCCCCCTGCAAAATGTCCACATACCCATTTGCTGTTTGACGCCCCTGCACAACTTGAAGCTTCATTGTTCCACTAAAGGAAAATCACCCCAGATCATGATGGCGCCCCTACCATTCATTTTCATTCATTTTATACCGCTTATCCTCACAAGTATCGTGGGGGGTGCTGGAGTCCCAGCTGTCTTTGGTCACCAGCCAATCACAGGGCACATATAGACAAACAACCATTCACACTCACATTCATACCTATGGACAATTTGGAGTCGCCAATTAACCTAGCATGTTTTTGGAATGTGGGAGGAAACCGGAGTACCTGGAGAAAACCCACGCATGCACGGGGAGAACATGCAAACTCCACACAGAGATGGCCGAGGGTGGAATCGAACTCGGGTCTCCTAGCTATGATGGAAGTTAAGATGTCACAGCCACTGATATATGGGAATAAATATTGATGTAGAACAAAAATTTCAGCAAAATATCCATTCTCGACAAAAAAGGCTTTTTTGTTAAAAGATACATTTCACTTTCACTTTAACACAAATTTATCCATATATTCATGAATTCACATTAATTTTCTACCGCTTATCCTCACGAGGGTCGCGGGCGTGCTGGAGCCTATCCCAGCTGTATTCAGACGAGAGGTGGGGTACACCCTGGACTGGTCGCCAGCCAATCACAGGGCACATATAGACAAACAACCATTCACACTCACATTCATACCTATGGACAATTTGGAGTCGCCAATTAACCTAGCATGTTTTTGGAATGTGGGAGGAAAACGGAGTACCCGGAGAAAACATGCAAACTCCACACAGGGTGGAATCGAACTCGGGTCTCCTAGCTGTGTGGCCCTACGTAGTAACCACTCCTCTACCGTGCCTGCACCCCAACCATGAAGGTTCAATTTTTTTCTCATCAAAGAACAAAACTTTCTTCCACCTCTCAATGTCCCATTTAGTTCTCTTGTGCAAATTCCAAATGGGAAATTTTGTAGTAACAACAATCCAACTGCTTTCAAAGAGAGAAAGCTTTTTTGCCTTGGCCATCAACAGATCAGTGTGAATATATCAGTGTGAAAATGCCATTAAATCCGCATTTTTATCAAGGTTACGGCTTTTAAAGGCTGCAGTCTTAAACATTTGATCAGCAGATGCATTTAGAACCTCCTTATGATCCAACAGTGCAAAATGAAAAATAATAACAGTATAACAGTCAACTTCATACTTCAGGAGTGATTTGACCTTAACCATAATCAACAGGGTTCTTGCCTGAACATTAACCTGTTAACCTTTCAAATAATCTCATCCAAATAATAAATCTGTTGTAAAAAAAAAAGGTTATCATTAAATCTAATGCTATTTGTGTTGCTGTTGCATATTTAAAAAGTCATTAATTCATATTCCGTGCCTGCAGGCTTGGTTCCTTTCTTCCACGTCCCCCCACCCACTGAACTCCCTCCACGTCTCATTGTGCAGCTGTGCAGGACCTTCACCTATGGCCCCCTCACTCCCTCACAGTCACAGAAGGGGGAAAATAAAGGTCCAAATACATATAATATATACATCACGGTGTCATTAGAGTTGGCTGACGTCATATTCTCAATCCTCAGGGGCAAAGTAAAGCATATTAAGGTGGATATAATTCATATTAATGCCCCATGTCAGCCCCTCCCGTAGATGCTGGAGCACATATTGGCTTTTATTGCTAATGGCAGATAAAGAAAGGGTTGCTAGTCTGGCATTAGGAGGCCAAATGGATTTTTGTGTGTTTTTCCTGGAGCTCAATAAAGTTAATTTCGAGGTGTCAATCAAAGATACATTTAGAATATGTTTGAACAAAATTCCATGCAATTGTACAACAAATTTTACCTTGCTTTGATCAAAGTTGATTTATTACTGAGTACAGTATAGTAATTACTGCGCCCCAATTTCTTGCCAACTGCATCATTCATGTAAACAAATGATGCATCAAATTGATATTGCATTGAGAAAAGGTCACCTTCAGGGCAGACATGGCATCTGTAAAGTCGACGTTTACAGTGTTGTTGACATTTTTATTGAATACAAGATACCCCTTCCTGATTACTCTTTTTTTTTTCACTCGTTTGAAACCTTTAAGGGCTGCACGGCGGTCGAGTGGTTAGCGCGCAGACCTCACAGCTAGGAGACCAGGGTTCAATTCTGCCCTCGGCCATCTCTGTGTGGAGTTTGCATGTTCTCCCCGTGCATGCGTTGGTTTCCTACCACATTCCAAAAAACATGCTAGGTTAATTGGCGACTCCAAATTGTCCATAGGTATGAATGTGAGTGTGAATGGTTGTTTGTCTATATGTGCCCTGTGATTGGCTGGCGACCAAAGACAGCTGGGATAGACTCCAGCAACCCCCACGATACTTGTGAGGATAAGCAGTAGAAAATGAATGAAAATGAATGGCCACCAGTCCAGGGTGTACCCCGCCTCTCGCCCTAAGACAGCTGGGATAGGCTCCAGCACCCCCGCGACCCTTGTGAGGATAAGCGGTAGAAAATGAACGAATGAACTTTATTAGAGCCCCGTAGACATGAAATAACACCCCTATAGTCACCTTTACACTCCAGCTTGTGGTTGTGAGGATAAGCCGTACAGAAAATGAATGAATGAAACTTTTAATTATTAAGGGAGAAAAAAACTTACATTACATGGCCCTGTGTGAAAAAATGATTTCCCCCTCTTTAAAATATAACTGAGATTAATCGAGATCTATGAGTCTGGAAAAATATTATAAAGCCATTTCTAAGTCTTTGGGACTCAATCAAACCACAGCGAGAGCCATTATCCTTAAATTGTGAAAACATGGAACAGTGGTGAACCTTCCCAGGAACGGGACCAAAATGACCCCTCAACAACTCATCCAAGAGGTCACAAAAGACCCCGCAACAACCCCACATATGTTTTCACACCACTGTAGAGGAAGTATGAGCAGACATTTTATTCATTGTTCAGGTGATTTTCACTAAAATGTTTACAAAATCTGAGTAAATTTGTGGAAAACTGTAAACAGGAAGTAGACCGACACATAACTCCTTGACAGAGACAATAACAAATTGTGGTTTTATCTCAAATGACGCTATCTTGCAATGACAGTCAAGGCATGAAATGTGATCATATGCATCTCCTGTTTAATTAATCTCCCTGTCACCATGACAACAAATCCATACTTGATTGACGTGTGTGTGTGTGTGTGTGTGTGTGTGTGTGTACAGTGATCATACTGTGCCTTTTCATTGTTGAATATGTTGAGCATAGACACAAGTGTAATGAAGTTTATATTTGATACAGTTGCAGGTATTAAAATAGATGCTATATACTTCTGTACTAAAGAGTACATTTATATTACTACTATGATATTCTTCAAACTCACTGTACACGGTAACATGGATTTACTTTCACTGCATTTAGTATGTCTATGTAATAAAATGAACTATATTGCAGGGCACCCTTCCCCCGAATTCCAGGAAAAATTATATGTTTTGTGATGGCACGGTGGTCGAGTGGTTAGCTTGCAGGCCTCACAGCTAGGAGACCAGGGTTCAATTCCACCCTCGGCTATCTCTGTGTGGAGTTTGCATGTTCTCCCCGTGCATGCGTGGGTTTTCTCCGGGTACTCCGGTTTCCTCCCACATTCCAAAAACATGCTAGGTTAATTGGTGACTCCAAATTGTCCATAGGTATGAATGTGAGTGTGAATGGTTGTTTGTCTATATGTGCCCTGTGATTGGCTGGTGACCAGTTGCCCAAAGACAGCTGGGATGAATATATGTTTTGCACACCTTCATTAAATACTTTTTCATTAAATACTTTTATTAAACAAACTTAAACCTGTTTTCTGCCTGACAACACTTTTTTCATAGTTTGATAGAAAGCAACATATACGATCAATCCAGGGTGTATCCTGTCTCTCGCCCAAAGTCATTTGGGATAGGCTCCAGCATACCCCAGCAAGCGGCATAGAAAATGGATGGATGAATGGATGTAAAGCAACATATTTTAAATGACAGAACTGAACCTTTGGAGAGTGATGCTGGATGCAATGTTTTATGGGAGTAAGCTACAGTGACTGCAACTGTACATCTTTAATAATTATTAATACAATTTACTTACATTTATTTGTATTATTTATTAACGTACTTACATATAGTGGTCTACCAACAGCACCCCATTGAGCTGCATTGCTTGTGATGAGTCATCAGTGTTCAGGTCTCTGAGGAGGACAAGGTCATTAGGCTCTTCTAACAATGTCACGACCTTGTCAGCATGTCAGCATCCCGACTGAAGCCATCCATGAAAATGTTAATCTCCACATCACCAAATCCAATGTGGCTGTAAATTTAAAAAAAAGCTTGTTGTTTACTTAACCCCAATAAAAGCCGCCTGGAACAGCGTTGACCTTACATGAATGGCTGCTGTGTAGTCCGTGGTGCGTTTGAGCGTCTTGACAAAGGGGATATTATTGGGAGTATTGCGGCAGATTAAGAGCGATGTGTTCAACAATGGAGCCTCTGTTAGCGGAGTATTTGGGATAATAACGCTGAAGTTGAAGTGTCCCCGGAATACGTACTTTTGAACATAAAAGTAGCAGCGAGGAACACAAATGTCATGTTTACCTTTTTTTGCTTGTTTTGTGGAAATTGCTTAAGTTGTTCAACAGGTAACTACAATGACACAAAACACATCTTTGTTTTACTTTATTTTACAAGAAAACATTCCCTGGTGTTATCTCAGACAGAAGAAAAGAAAAACAAATAGTTGTTTCATGCATGGGAGCTCTTACTAGTGTTGCGGCATGTGGATGAATACATTAAGTGTGACGAGCACGACCTGACGTTTTAGTCTTTTTTGCAGCAGTGAAAAGAGATTACATGAATGGCTGCGTACGCTTGCATTCAAGTCGTTGCCTTTGCCACATAATCCCCGCTAATGCTCTTTGTGCCGGACGCTCTCAGCTGTCAGTCATTGTTCTACTTGTCCACTGAGAAGAAGAGGCAGAAGAACAAGTGACTCAATGACACCCAAAATACAGGACGCCCTTATAGGTGGCTTCATAAAAAATATATTTTATTCATTCTATAGCTTTTAAACCGGGAAAAAATATACACAATATGTTTCCTGTCAAATGTAATTTAAATACAATTTTCTGTGTATGTAACTGACTGCCCAAAAAGTCATATCTCGGTTAAATCCGGTTTGAACAAATTGTATTATGTCTACAGATTTTGATTCTGCATATACATAGCAACTTTTGTTCAAACTGGATCAAATCTAACCAATGTATGACCGTGTGTACATTCCATTCACACCAAAGTCTGGATCAGATCTGAATTAAGCTTGGCTCGATGACACAGATTTTGACCCTGCATACACATAGCAACTTTTGTTCAAACTGGATCAGATCTAACCAATGTATGACCATGTGTACATTCTATTCACACCAAAGTCTGGATCAGATCTGAATTAAGCTCGGCTCGATGACACAGATTTTGACCCTGCATACACATAGCAACTTTTGTTCAAACTGGATCAAATCTAACCAATGTACGACCGTGTGTCCATTCCATTCACACTGAAATCTGGATCAGATCCGGATTAAACTTGGTTTGATGACACAGATTTTGATCCTGCATATACATAGCAACTTTTGTTCAAACTGGATCAGATCTAACCAATGTATGACCGTGTGTACATTCCATTCACACCAAAGTCTGGATCAGATCTGAATTAAGCCTGGCTCGATGACACAGATTTTGACCCTGCATACACATAGCAACTTTTGATCAAACTGGATCAAATCTAATACCCTAAAAATACATAAATTATAAAAAAATGTATTTTACAAATACCAGAAAAATACATAAATTATAAAAAATGTATTTTTCTGGTATTTGTTTTTTTGTGTGTGTGAATGTACACATAGAGATACATCGGTTTGAATTTGTAAAAAATTGCTGTATTTTAATGGTGTAAAACGTAAAGAAATCAATCAAACCAACTTCAATCCGGATCCGATCCAAGTTTGGATGTAAATCCACATTCTGATGCTGGTATTATTTGAGTTTAAGTTGGATATGATCCTGATTCTGGTGTTAAATCCTTATTTTCTTATAATGTAAAAAGTAATCAGATCTTTCATACCAAACCAAGTTTAAACCAAATCTGATCCAGATTTAGGTGTGAATCCACACACATTTTTTTTATTAACAATTAATATCAGGCAAAATTAATACAGTTTGAATAAAATCTGCTTTATGTATAAATAATTAGAAGCGACTGGATAATATAAAAGCAATTTTAAACCGGATCTGATATTGGATCCAAATTTTTTTTTAATCTGTCATTTTTTTTAAAATATCCTTAATTTTTTTTTTTAATAAATTGTTCAATCATTTAAATTGTGTAAATTCAGGCAGAATTTGTTCCGTTTGTGTGCAGGATCGGAACTAGATCAAGTTCCATCAAGTTTAATTGTGACTATGTGAATGCATATTAATAGAATTGTCCATATCTTATAAAATGATTTCACAGGTGAGAAAAAAAGTAGCGTCTATTCATAGTTTTAGGACTCCCACTTGTGTGACATGATGATGATGATGATGATGTGTTAGGTGGAGCAGACAGGCGTTACCGAAGCAGTTCGCGGCAGCGTGGGTTGTGGGCGGAGCTTGAAGTTTTGCAGCCTGTGTGGAAACACACACTCAGAGGCAGGACTTCATTTCAGCGACACGTCAATCCCAAACGCTTCTCGGTGGATTTAAACCATATCTCCTTCTGATTTTTATATACTTCCCAGCACCGCAAAAACCTGAAAAGCTTTCATTGGACGTTAGACGTGGAGCTTTTTAAAAAAAAACTAAATGTACCAAGCAGGAATGGTGAGTAAAGCTCTTTTTTCCCACTTTTTGCACGTTCGTACGTGTGAGTGTGTGCGTGGAGCTGTCTGTTATAAAGCATGCAGGGCTCGTAGAATTCATTTACAGTAAAATTATGCACTCTTTACCAAATAATGATAATATTTTGGTTCAAAAACACATATTTTAATGTTAATTTATTGCAATTTAGTGCTGCAGAAATTCACACGTCATTGTCACAGCTCTTATCATTCATACGTTCTAATTTTTAAGTAAAGGTACATATTTATATTCTATAAATAGACACTTGAATTGTTCACTTCAGGAACCTAGTTGTGTATTTTACAATGAAAAAAGTACAGTTTGAATCAGTACAATATTCTGTTTTGTTTACCTCTAACACAGGTACCAAACTACATGGTCTGGACTGTACCACTTTTTTGGCACTCTACCATGTTGGTACCTAAGCACCCTAAGGTTTTTGGTTTTTTTTTAATACATTTTTAGGACATCAAAGGCACCCAAATAATGCAACTATTTAGTACATTTTGGCCCACTTCAACCACAAACTAGTAAGGTACTGAAAGGGCGGAGCTAGAAACTATGGCTTTGATAGGTTCCTCACTTCCTGGTTTTGTTTAATTGTACCCATTTTAGCCACACTCAAAAGATTGTAAGTTTTTTTCAAAATACTACCACTAAATATCATATGCAAAAATGAAGATTGTGCGCATGTGCAAGTATGACATATTTCTACAGTATTGTACAGTACAGTATTTTTTTTTAAATATGCCATAGTATAAGAAAATGATTGCACATTGCCTGTTATGCGTATTATAGTGTTTTCGAAATCTGTCAAACACATTTTTGAGGACATTTTGATGACTCAGTTCCTCAATATAGTGCAGGGGTCTCACACTCAATTTACTTGGGGGCCACTGGAGCTAGGGTCTGGGCGAGGCTGGGCCGCGTCAGGTTTTCCAAAAACAAAAACCACATTTATTAAAAACAGAAAAATGAATAAACTTTGCTTTTGTTCCGATTTTCTACAAGAAAAGCTCTGATAAAACATTCCACTGTTCTCAAATATCTTACTTTTTATTTTTCTACACAAAATAAGATGAAAAATAAATAAACAAATCAAGAATAAAGAAAATCAATCAATCAGTAATAAATAAATATATAATAATAAAAACTTAAGAAACTACATATAGTTGGTGGGTAGACAAATTATTTTTTTCAGATTAAAATGAACAAAGCATTATTAGAGCCCTGTAGACATGACAAAACACGACTCTCGTCACATTTATTCTCTTTTTATTTACAACATATTGCGCAACTACAGGGTCTTGAGACACATGCTAACTCGCAAACTAGAGAGCTAGCGACCTAAACGGTAGCCTTCAAGTTATTTCCTTTAAACTTAAATAGCCAAAAACTTACCACTTCCACACGGATAGGGAGGATAACTATTAACAGTTATTTAACCTTTAACATGAACATTAATCAAACGTACTAATTTTTTCTGGGTACATGATACCATACAGCATCCATATCAAACTTGCGCGGGCCGCACTAACATTAAACTTTCATATCAAGGCGGGGGCCTCAAACTAGTGTCCTGCGGGCCACATTTGGCCCGCGGGCCGCATGTTTGAGACCCCTGATATAGCGGAAGCGTGGGTGTGTATGTGTCATGACATCGCCAACTACTGGCCTGGCATGCACATTACAGTGTCATATCATTGTACGAATGCTGATTGTGTTGATAACTTTATCATCTATTTGAAACTACTCCTATTTTTGCTAAACACACTTCCTGCATCCTATTGCTGAGGCTGTGAAACCACAATGTGTCAATGTAATCAAGATAATGAGCGATTGATTGCAACATCACGTGGAGGAAGATGATGGAATCAGACCTTCAAACGACCTCCCGTGTGGCGTGATAGTGTATCAATAAGACTGAAAAACACTCATCCCTCCTCCCTGGCTTTACTGTAAACCACAGCTGCAACAGGAAGCAGTTTTCCTTGAAACACTCAACCCCCCTCCTCCTCCTCCTTTTGCAAAAAAAAACAAAAAAAAACACATATGCTGAAACAGACCCTCACCCACGCAATCACACACACATTCAAACACTCCAAACAAACACACAAGCTCCACCCATTGCTGCACAGAGGAATGGTCAGCATGTGTTGGGAGATGCTCGCTGGTTTGGTTTTAAACACTCCCACCTCTCCAAAATATTCTGGATGACCCATTGGTCTCTGGAAGAGGCGAAGGGGGGGATGATTGTGGGGCCCTATGCAATCTCCTATATCACTACTGACATGTGGGAAACATCAACCAGGCTCGTGTCGGTGGTTTCTATGATAACACTGCAGTATGCATGCCAGGTCAGTAGTTGGCACTGTCACCAAGTGTATCAGTATTCAGTATACATTCTCAATATGTACAGTATGTACATATGTACTCGGCTGTGATTGGTCACACTCCAGAACTACTGCGCTTTCTACTTTCTAATTTAACGGGAATAGGAGTTGTTGACTTAGCATGTCTCAAAGACTAGGCACCGCTGGTGCTCCTCCAACATCGCCTGACCGAGGAGAAGCACTCATTGTCGGGCACACTTTGTCAGAAGCACCAATGGTGCCGTGGAGCTCTGGAGAACCGGGACGCAAGGACCCTGCGTCCACTTTGTCTGCCCGAGGTGGAGCACATTCATACCGATAGACAATTTGGAGTCGCTAATTAACCTAGCATGTTTTTGGAATGTGGGAGGAAACCGGATTAAAAAAACGGGTTTCTTTACATCACGATACCAATGTATTTACAAATTTAGCATCATGAACTATTTACAGTGTTCACATTAGGAACTGAACTATGTATGAGCATGTGTGTGCACACGTGTGTGCATTAAAATCTCCCTGCGATGTGTAACCTTCTGCACACTGCACTCCTCCACACTTCCTCCTTCCTGTTATGTGTGATTTATCCATCTATAATCGCTGCAGGGCTTTTATCAAATGCATTCTTCTGAAAAAAACTGTGGCAGTTTTTTATGGCTTAAAATGACTCTGAAAGTGGCATACATTAGTGTAGAGTTGCGTCAGTTATTTTGGAGTTGAATTGCATATTCTCTCCCTTTTTAATTGTGAATTTAATGATGCTAGGTTCATGCCTGCATACTCACCATGTAATGGGGTATGCATTGGTTGCATTCTGCCGTACTTCTCACTCTGAACGCACCCAAAATGCATAAAGTGTAAGTATGGAAGTGTGGAAATTGAGACACGGGCACGGCTTGTTGTTTTCCCTTGACTTGCACATGGTTGAGGTGCGTGTGCTGCATGAAGCTGTTGCTGAGTAAACTGTGAGTGAGATCCTCCCCGCAGCATTTAACTGTGAAAAGTCACGCTTTTCCACAAGGACTTTGAGGCTTTAAAGGTAGACATTTGCATTGGCTACAGCGTGTCTCTGTTTGTCTGCAGAGTCTATGCATGACTTTGTGTGTTGTTGCTGTTATATATATTCAAGACCACCTGCAGCTCTGGGAAGGATGGTGGCTTTTTGCATGCAAGGCAGGAGAGGCCTGTCTCACCTTCTTGTTGTTGTTTGTGCTTGCTTTTTTTTCTCACCCTCACTTTTGTAAGCATTGATGACTAATTTTGTTTGTTATCACCTCTTTTTGCCTCACGTGCAACAAAACAAAAGACATATTAATACGTCTTTGGTATTGAATAAGTTAAAAAGCCAAATATGATCCAATTAAGGTGTTTACATGCGTGTTTAAAAGCTAGTTTTCCATCATTCATTCAATAATTTTCTACCGCTTTTCCTCACAAGGGTCGCGGGGGTGCTGGAGCCTATCCCAGCTGTCTTCAGGCGACAGGCGGGGTACACCCTGGACTGGTGGCCAGCCAATCACAGGGCACATATAGACAAACAACCATTCACACTCACATTCATACCTATGGACAATTTGGAGTCGCCAATTAACCTAGCATGTTTTTGGAATGTGGGAGGAAACCGGAGTACCCGGAGAAAACCCACGCATGCACGGGGAGAACATGCAAACTCCACACAGAGATGGCCGAGGGTGGAATCGAACCCTGGTCTCTTAGCTGTGAGGTCTGCACGCTAACCACTCGACCACCGTGCCGCCCTAGTTTTCCATCAATTCATGCATTTTTGTTATATTTAATTGATGCTGCTGTTTTTTGTGGTTGTAATACGACTTCCCACAGTTCTCCTTCAGATAGGAAACTTGTTGAGACTGACTCGACAGCGCCTCTCCTGGTTGCAGAGAGTAGTTCACTCTTTCATTCATTCATTCATTTGCTACTGCTTGTCCTCATGAGGGTCACGGGGGTGCTGGAACCTATCCCAGCTGTCTTCGGGCGAGAGGCGGGGTACACCCTGGACTAGTCGCCAGCCAATCACAGGGCACATATAGACAAACAACCATTCACACTCACATTCATACCTATGGACAATTTGGAATCGGCAATTAACCTAGCATGTTTTTGGAATGTGGGAGGAACATTCAAACTAGAACATGCAAACTCCACACAGAGATGGCCAAGGGTGGAATTGAACCCTGGTCTCCTAGCTGTGAGGTCTGCGCGCTAACCACTCAACCGCCGTGCAGCCCTAGTTCACTCTTAACAAGTAATTTGTCTTTCATTCATTCATTCATTTTCTACCGCTTTTCCTCACAAGGGTTGCGGGGGGTGCTGGAACCTATTCCAGCTGTCTTCGGGCGAGAGGCGGGGTACACCCTGGACTGGTCGCCAGCCAATCACAGGGCACATATAGACAAACAACCATTCACACTCACATTCATGCCTCCAAACTCCACACAGAGATGGCCAAGGGTGGAATTGAACCTAGCTGTGAGGTCTGCACGCTAACCACTCAACCGCCGTGCAGCCCTAGTTCACTCTTAACAAGTAATTTGTCTTTCAATGTGTTAAAATCCAGTACTCTAGTACATGTACTAATGTGACCTTTGTCCTCGGCCACCTCCTCAAACAATAAGGGTCCGATATCCCATAAAATCAATACAGTTCTTGCCATTATAGCACGATAACGTATCAAAGCTTTGTTAAGTTTACTATATTGTGTAACTGTGACTCTCACAAGGAACTGTTGTTTCTGTGCTTTTATAGCAAAGCAGCAAAGTGATGCAGATAACGCACTATATGTTATCTAAAATTGATGCTGTTTTGTTTGTGACGGTAGTGAAGTCTTAGTAAGGTGTAAGTTTGTCAGAAAGTACCGGGATCAATCTGAGCAAAGCTGAAAGCTGGAAATCTATTATGCAACAAGTTCGTCTCCAGAGAGAAATTCCTCTGTCTTGTTATTTTTTTTCCCCCCCCCACTTCTTTGTTTTGAAAGAACTGCTGGGGGAAAAGAATAAACTCCCACTTTGGAATAAAAAACAGACTCTCAGCTGGGCCGAGTAATGTATTTCTTTGAAAATATGTTCAATTTTGCCCCTCAAATTAACTGATTAACTATGTTTATGTGTTTTGGTGTCGCAAAATGCAGCCATAGCATTGTGCTCTAGCAGCAAATCAATACAAACAGAGGAACAGATGCTGCCCGGCTATTATAAAACACACAAAAAGCTAATTATTCTCAATTTCACAGTTAAAGAGGACTGACTTCATTGTTACTGGTTATTAATCTCTGGCCCCAATCAGCCCCCATGTTGCCAGGAGGGACTGCACTATTGATGTATGGCTTCCTCTATCGGGTTTTTTCTTTTTGAATAGCTTGATACCTTTGCTACACTCCTTGTGCTGGATCTCAATAGATGTGGGATTTTTAAGTCCTGTTATCTCGCTTGTCAAACCCGCTCACCAAATAAGTCCTCACGTCGATTAAACTGCAGGGATTTAATGGCTTCCTCCCAGTGCTCACTTGGAGTCATGAGATTGGTGCTCTCTGCAAAGTACTTACTGTAGCCTCCATCATGTGGCGCAATTAGCACAGTGACCTCACAGAAAGTCTATGCCGTGTTGCTGGATCGAGTGGACTGGCTGGGGGGGGGGGTGTTATCATGAGGGTCGCAGGGGTGCTGGAGCCTATCCCAGCTGTCTTCGGTCGCCAGCCAATCACAGGGCACATATAGACAAACAACCATTCACACTCACATTCATGGACAATTTGGAGTCGGCAATTAACCTAGCATGTTTTTGGAATGTGGGAGGAAACCGGAGTACCCGGAGAAAACCCACGCATGCACGGGGAGAACATGCAAACTCCACACAGAGATGGCCGAGGGTGGAATTGAACCCTCATCTCCTAGCTGTGAGGTCTGCGCGCTAACCACTTGAACGCCGTGCCGCCGGGTAGTTATCATGATAAGCAATAATACCGGAAATGCTGTAATTGTTGTCGGGGTAAAGATGGATCATTTACAGGTGATAAATGCGAAAGTAATTTTTTTTACTTTGATAATGATTTGGAGTGCATGAGAAAGCATGAGAGAAAAACCTAAATCTATTTGACGACATGGTCATGTAATAACAATTATGTATTAACAATAATGCACAGCGATACAGTGGTTAGCATGTAGACCTCACAGCTAGGAGACCAGGGTTCAATTCCACCCTCGGCCATCTCTGTGTGGAGTTTGCATGTTCTTTCCGTGCATGCGTGGGTTTTCTCCGGGTACTCCGGTTTCCTCCCACATTCCAAAAAAACATGCTAGGTTAATTGGCGACTCCAAATTGTCCATAGGTATGAATGTGAGTGTGAATGGTTGTTTGTCTATATGTGCCCTGTGATTGGCTGGCGACCAGTCCAGGGTGTACCCCGCCTCTCGCCCGCAGTCAGCTGGGATAGGCTCCTGCACCCCCGCGACCCTCTTGAGGAAAAAGCGGTAGAAAATGAATGAATGAATGAATAATGCACAACACAGCAGCAACAAAACCAATGTTGTAATAGCAGTACAACGTAAATGGCTAAGCTAGCATTACTAGCTGAGCAAGAGTTCATTCTAACAAGAGTACGGCAGGTGTTACACATATTAGTTTCACACCAACTTCTGGACTTTTGAAAGGTAGATAAGGCCTCGAAATACAGCTACTGCCCTCTACAACAGGAAGTTACCTACAGCCACAGCTGGTAATGCCAATGTTTTTCACCCGCCGACTATAGGAAACTAGAGGTTTGTTGAATGTCGCTGTTAATTGTAGCAGTTTTACCAGAACTGGATAACATGACACACACACTCTCACACAGCGTTTGTCAAATCAGCTCCCACGTGTAAAGTATGTCTGCCGTTTCTTCCAAACAGTTTCCATCGACTCACTACTACTCAAGATGGGTCACCAGGTTAAAACGTGCAAAGTGGTTTCCAAACCCCGGAGGCGCAGAATAAACAAACAAGATTAATTTAATCTACTTTGCTCAGAGTTCCCAGAATAAACAACGGCCATTTTTAAATGCCTTAGAAAGGATTTCCTTGTAAGTGTGTTGCAATGTTTTGGGTAAGAGATGTGGGACTCAAGTGGGAATGTGGGAAATTATGTCAAAAATGGAGCCTGGTTCAAATGAATTTGTTCCTGGGTCACCATCGTAAAACCGTCATCAACTGAACAGGCAAAGTCACAGTTTAACATTCTTAACAGTGTGAGAAAGTTAAGAACCGTCTTCAAACTCAGCGGAGGGAGGTTTACGGAGTGTTTTCGCATAGACAGTGGAACTTTAGTTAGCATTATTAGCGTTTGTTCCAGAAGGTCCAACTTGTTTTCACCAATTTTTCCCATAACAAATCCTGTTTAATTCTAATTCATTCATTCCAGAAAGCCCAAAATGTGAACATAAAACATGTTTTTATAGGATTACAATTATAGTTATAAACTTGTGACATACCGTAGCTGACTTTCGGTTTCGGTGGCCATTTTGTTAGCTAGATAGTAGGATGCTAACAAGGAAGTACGTGCTTGGATTAAAACTAACCAGATAAGGCACACAAACTGAGGTAAGATTGTGGCCTAAATTTTTGATGTTAATGACAAAACATGCTAACTGGGGCAGATGCTAACCAAGGTTCAACTCTGATGGATTTTTGTGCTTGGTCATGGTTTATTTGTTTGCATCCTTAGAAGCCTAGGATTACAATTATAGTTATAAACACGTGGCATATTGTAGCTGACTTTCAGTTCTGGTGGCCATTTTGTTAGCTAGATAGTAGGATGCTAACAAGGAAGTACGTGTTTGGATTAAAACTAACCGGAAAAGGCACACAAACTGAGGTAAGATTGTGGCCTAAATTTTTTATGTTAATGACAAAACATGCTAACTGGGGCAGATGCTAACCAAGGTTCAACTCTTATGGATTTTTGTGTTTGGTCCTGGTTTATTTGTTTGCATCCTTAGAAGCCTAGGATTACAATTATTGTTATAAACGTATGGCATACTGTAGCTGACTTTCGGTTTCGGTGGCCATTTTGTTAGCTGGATAGTAGGATGCTAACAAGGAAGTATGTGTTTGGATTAAAACTAACCAGATAAGCCACACAAACTGAGGTAAGATTTTGGCCTACATTTTTTATGTTAATGAGAAAACATGCTAACTGGGGTAGATGCTAACCAAGGTTCAACTCATGGATTTTTGTGCTTGGTCAGGGTTTATTTGTTTGCATCCTTAGAAGCCCTCAGATTTAGGTGTTTCCTTACTTAGTACTACTTTAAAAAGATGCTATTCTTTTGTGAAACATGAAACATGAAAAATACATTTTATGAGGTGGAACGTGTTTGTGTGTATTATTAGGTATGTTGTTTGTCTACATGGCAGTGAACACAGCCGCATGTCAACCGCATGTTATGTTGCAATGCACCGTAATATGTACTTAAAGTGATTCATGTGCGTGTAAGCATACCGTTATGGACTCTATTTATCTTTGTCTGTTATTTACTGTGAAGTCTCACTATGTAGAAGAAGAGAGGCAACCGGATGCAATGTAGTAGCCACGGATCAATCAATAGAAAGATGATATGAGTGAATAATTCATGATACATGAAGGAAGCGTCAGCCCCCCTTTGGGATGTTTCACACAGTATGCTTTTGGTTTCAATTAGCAGAGGTATTCATAGTAAGTCAAGTAGCGTTTAGACCACTACTGTGAACTGGAAGCAGTCAAACTGTATTATTTAATGTGTATTTAAATGTATCCATTTATTGAGCTTTTCCCGTTTTTCTTTTAAAATAATTAATGAGCTAACTATATTTGCGCTATATATGCATGCTGCGTGAAATGTTTTCTACTGTGTGATGTCATGAAGCTGTCTTGCCCTCCCACTTTTTTTTTTTTTTTACATCCGACCTTGTTCTATACCAGACGTGATGAGTCATGCTTTGACGTGCAAAGTCATCAATGATGATGCATTCATGAGCAGTCAATTGCCGGCTGCCTGGCTGGCGGGAGGGGTTTGAGTTTATTTTTAACCCAGTCGTGATTTATTTGGGAGCAGGAGTCTGCTGGAATGGAACTCTTGTCTCTGTATTCTCACCTGTCCCATTCCCAAGTGGATACGATGCCCTTTTGATGCCCATATTGTTGCAAGGCATTAACTACTTTGGTATTATTAATGCCAATGAATGAATGTTGGTGTGTTGATTGTTTTGAGTTTGAGAGGTTTTTCCTTGCCTCTGTCGCCAAAGTGTTGGAAATTCACTATTTTATTGTTCATAGATCCGTAATTCCACTTCGTCATAAGTAAAGTGAGCTTGGAAAAGCGGAATGCATGCGTTCTTTCTTTTTCCATACTTTGGTTCTTTCTGGGGCGGCACGGCGGTCTAGTGGTTAGCGCGCAGACCTGTCCAGGGTTCAATTCCACCCTCGGCCATCTCTGTGTGGAGTTTGCATGTTCTCCCCGTGCATGCGTGGGTTTTCCACGTGTACTCCAGTTTCCTCCCACATTCCAAAAACATGCTAGGTTAATTGCCGACTCCAAATTGTCCATAGGAATGAATGTGAGTGTGAATGGTCTCAGGCGCCAGGACCTTAATTGTTTCCAGGAAGATGTTCTTTTGTTATGCAAAGCAATAGACTTGCTTCATGTCGACATGTCAATGGATTTCCTGCTATGAAAAACTAATAATCCCTTACCTAGTTTGCATTTTAGAATCTAATTTGCAATTACTTTTTATGAAGTCAAATTCATTTTTCCATCAAATTTGAACCAGGATGGACAAGTTATTGGTACTAATTACTCCTTTTTAAAGCATTTTTTTCCCCGTTACAACATCTTAGCAGGCTGTTGTTGTGTGAGTTATAAAGACAGACACAGCATGACGCCTCCGTCTCGTCACTCACCCACTGAGCTTTTTGTTCGCAACATAATGCCTCCAATAACGCTTGCTGGAGCCGAAGGAGAAATGTTGTCTTTTTGTAGTTTTGTAGTCAGCCTGAGTAAAATAACAATAAACCGCATCAGTTTTACCTGTAAACAACTAGACAACGTTTATTTTCACTACCTTTTTATATTATCTGGGCAGCAGATGCCGAAGATGGAATGCGAGTCGAGATGAGTTACTACATCACTGAGTTACTCGTACAAAAGCTAGACAAATGTTAAGCATACACTGTTACGCTGTTACGGAGACGGTGAACTCATCGTGACCCAGACTCCAGTCTATCATCCAATGAACCTGTCAGGTCTTTTCTTGCTCCTAACAGATGTTGGTATTAATATGGAGGCTCCAGGAGGGGTTGTAAAGGTTAATGAATCTGTAGCCGTATGCAATATGGCGCCAGATCCCCCCCTTCTTCGTGGAGACGAAGAGCCAGGATGAGCCAGATGGGCTCTACTTTAACATCCTGGCCTTGTGCGTACCATTGGTGCGAAAAAGGTTCCAAGCGTGCTGAGTTGGTACCATATGGATGATCGAGGGGATTATAATATTTGGAGCCACTAGTAATAATGAAAATAAACGTACATGCTAACTGACGAGACTGTACTTACTCCACAGTCTCTACTTTGCTGCAGGGGGCCCGTTTTTGTCGCTACTCTGAGATTAAATGTGTCACAAACTTTAAACAAACCACAGCTGTAACAATTAATCGGTTAATGAATTTACAACTATTTAGGTACAGTCGTCCCTCGCTACATTGCTGTTTGAACACTTTATCACTGTTTTTCAAATATCGATACTGTTTTGTGGTCCAAAAATATGCTTATTTAATGAAAATGTACATATATTTGTCTTAAATTAAGCATTTTCATGCATGAAAAATGTCTAAATTAACTAAAACCAACTTGTGAATGTAGTGTTCTAGTCATTTTTTTGATGAGACCACCACCGAAGCACCATACTTTTATTGCAGGTTAAAATGATCTCACACCAGGCATGATAACAATAATAACATAATAATCATAATAATAACACGGGTGACCATTGCGGCCATAGCCCACAACAAGGCAAAACTCAACTCTGAACTTTGTCGCTTCCTGTCCGCCATCGGTTCTGCTCCCTTACAAGGTGAACTATCTTAAATGGCTTATTTTGACTCATTATATCTACAATATTGGGTAATACCGATGTAAAAGTGGGTGTTATTTCATGTCTAGATGGCTCTGATAATTAAAAAAAACTTATTGAGAAGATTGTGAACTGGTTTTCCAATGCATAACTATACAAATATTCCATTTATAAAGAAGGAATGCTACTTTGCGGAAATTCACTTATCACGGTCTAAGATGGAGTCAATTAATCGCTATAAATGAGATATTACTGTATTCGATTAATCATTTTTTCCATTAAAAAATGTAAATATCCACTCTTTTCAGCCTCTGGCATATATGACTTTTTAAAAAATGATTACTCAATTAATGAAACAACAAGCTTCTCCTCCAGTGTCATTGCTGTTTGTTAGCGTGTCTTGTTGTTTAGCTGATGTATTCAGTGTGGCACGTTTTTTTCAATTTCCTGTGGGTGGAAAGTGGTAAACCACAGTAAACATAGGCGAGTGTCCCGCATGCTGTTAAATAGAAATTAACTTCAGATCAAGTTTCTTGGAAACGGCAACAACAATAAAAATGTGTCTTTCTGTGTTTTGTTAGTTACATAAGCAATAATGGCGTCACATTTATGGGTCATTGCATGAATTGGATTCCCCTAAATCCTTGCCATTTTCATTTGATAATGGTCTTAAAAAGCCTTTGTTTTTTTGCACCGTTCCAAGCGAGCTCAGATGCTTTCCGGTCAGACACTTTAACCGTATGTTCATGCCAGTTAAAGTCATTTTTTTAGAGCTTAAGCAACTCGCAGAAAGTGAGGAGAAATGTTTTGACACATTTCTTTATGGATTATCTCCACTAAAAATACTGGAAAAAGTGGTATAATTCGTCAGAGTGCCAGGAAGCCTCCCAGAAAGCCTCACTTTTCATTAAATATTAAAACCTCATGTCTTATGTTGAATAATTATGTGCTGCATGTGGAATACCTTCACCAGTTTAATTGTGTGGTTTCCGTAATGTCGTAAGGTATTGCAGTAAATTTTCAAGGGCTGAACTGACGTAAATATTATCATAGTTTTCCTGTAGATGATCCCACATGGTTGGTACCCCCCCAAAAGTAGATATGGTAAAACTACATTTTAGGTAATGAAAATGCATATAGTAAGTACCAAGCTGATAAAAAACAATCAACCATTTGGCAATGTAACTCTGCCCCGGTGCCTGCCTGCCTGCCAAGTCAGCCATCAGGGCCCCCTTGACAGCAGACAACCATGGGCCATTTATGGTTGCCCCTCTTCCATTCTTGCACCATGGATGGATTTATTACCTACCCTAAAGCCTCTGAATGAGCTCTTGAGGGAGCATTTGCATTGATAAAAGCTTTGGTCCAGAGACGCCATGTGCTCTTTACTGTTTACTCTCCAAACATAGGCGCCTATGTGGGACATCAATCCAGCATCACAACATTTGTCGTCTGCTTGTGCGTGTGTGTGTGTCTGTGTGTGTGCATACGTGCATGTGTGTGCGCATGTGTGCGTGTGTGTTGCTCTTTGATATATATATATATTTTTTTCAAATATTGTACTTTTATGTTCTTCTTTCATGTTGTTTGGCAGAATCAGTCTGTTTGTATGTACATAGATGCTGACACACAGTATGTGTACGCATATCTGTCCAAATGATACATTTGCTGTTAAACCCCCCCTCCCAAAAAAACCCACTTGCACTAAAATGCAATATTGCAATGCTGATGTTTACAATGAACTCAGTGGTATCGATGCTGGCTAAGCAGTTTTGCTCTTTACTGCTATTACAACATTGGTTGTGTTGCTGTTGTGTTGTACAGTATACGTATTAATAATGAGCATTTGGTTAAAAAGAAGTAGGTTTTTCTTTCCAGGTCCTCACACACTCCAAACCATCGTCAAAGTTTAAATATAACCTGTCATATAAAGTAATCCCTTGTTTATCCCGGTTAATTGGTTTCAGCTCTGACAGTGATAAGTGAATTTCCAGCAGGCAAGATTCCTTATTTATAAATGGAATATTTTCATAGCTAGAGCATAGAAAACCTGCTTTTGGCATTTAAATACGTTTTTTTAACTTTATTAGAAGGCTGCATGGCGACTAAGTGGTGGTGTGCAGGCCTCACACCTAGGAGACCCGAGTTCAATTCCACCCTCGGCCATCTCTGTGTGGAGTGTGCATGTTCTCCGGGTACTCCGTTTTCCTCCCACAAAAATCCCTCCAAAAACATGCTAGGTTAATTGGCAACTCCAAATTGTCCATAGGTATGAATGTGAGTGTGAATGGTTGTTTGTCTATATGTGCCCTGTGATTGGCTGGCCACCAGTCCAGGGTGTACCCCGCCTCTCGCCCAAAGACAGCTGGGATAGGCTCCAGCACCACCACGACCCCCGTGAGGATAAGCGGTAGAAGATGAACGAATGAACTTTATTAGAGTCCTGTAGACATGAAATAACACCCCTATAGTCACCTTTACACTCCAGCTCGTGGTGAGCTGAGTGAGGAAAGGATAATGAGTGACATTGGGGGTGGGTTTGGGTTAGGGGGACACAACACTTTTTTATTAGATTTTTATGAAGGATTATTCTGCCTCACCTAACTTTACAGTAAAATTACTGCATATGAAGTCTTTGAATGCATCTTGTTAATGCTTTACAGCTTTACAGTTGTTTTTTTCCAGTTAATTTAGCAATTTTTGTGCTTGAAAATGCTTACTTTAGGGGAAAAAAAGTGAAATTTGCTCAAACATGCATATTTTTTAAACTAATTATAGGCCTGAAACAGTGTGATTTGTTATTTAATATACTTTAGAAACACCATAATAGAGTGAAGCTGCAAAATTCAAAGCACAAATTGGCAAGGGACATGCATGATAAGTTTCATTTCAGAAAAACGACTTCTCTCCAATTATTATGAACGCCCAGTCCTTTTTGTGGGTTTAGGTAAATAAATATCGGTCCAAATATTTGTAACCAAAGAGTGTGTTGTGGAAGTATGCTAAGGGGCATAGTGCAGTTTTCATGTGCACAGCCCCGCTAAAGCCAATAAAAGTTGACAGAGCAGATGGTTTCATTGTGTCTCTTTGATACAAATTACAGAGTTGCCCTTGGACTCGCTGTTCTGTCATTTAATTGTCACCATTACTACAAAGTTCAAGCCAAGCTCCCATATGATATTTTTCTGATCGCTAATGACAGCATCATTTCAAACAATTATGCCGAAAACTTTGTAGGGCTTTGCTGTAAACAAAAAGTTGTGCCACCACATGAATGCTTGTTTTGATTAAGGCATTTGTTTTTATCGTCAGTGTGACGAATACGGGATCGAGACCCATTTTTCTTTGGAAAATCCTCCCATCTCTTAAAATCTTTTGCAATGAATCTCAAGCCAAATATTCTCTTTTTGTAGTTGTGACGCCTAAAGCCCGGTTTGTTGTTCTTGCAAGGGCTTTAATTTTCCATGTTTTTGGATCAGACTTAAAGACAGCCTTTTCTCTCTGCTCTGTTCTCCACAGATGACCAGCGGAGCTCGGAGCTTAGTGCCAATCACATCCACGAGCAGCATGAGCAGAAGATAAAAAAAAAAAAAAAAAAAAAAACAAGCAGCTTTTAATTCAGAAAGGATTCCTGCGTCTTTGTGTGAAGAGTCTGCTAACCGTGTGTGAAGACCTCTGGGAATACAAGGATCAAGTCAAGGGCACGTTCATCCCCCCCACACCACCCCTCCCTCACCCTTTTTACTCCACTGCCTGCAGGAAGATGCGAGTGAGGATAGAAACCTGAGCGGAGTCACAAGAGGAGCTTCATGAATTCCGAGGAATCTTAAAAACAAGCACTCTTTATTGCTGTGTTTGTTGCTGTGAGGATACCATAACCATGTGGACATTAGCGGAAGACGCACGCTGCCTTCTGGCCGCCACCCTCCTATTGGCCCTCTGCCTCCAATCAGTGATGACCACGGACGACGACGTGATGCCACGCATCAGTTTCCCATACAGTAAGTACAAATGATCCCTTAGTTATAGCACCGTCTGTCCAAATTAACTCAGCCATTTTTCAAAAGCAGTCCCTCGGCGTCGGCCATTTTTGATGATTTTGACTAGTTTTCAAAGCACACAGAATACTTTGTTCTTGGGCTATATAGATATGGTATATACCAAAAGAAAGATTAGACTCTCATCTTGCATCAGAAAAACAACTTTGTTTCTACTGTTTTCCATTCTTTAGTCTTCAGCAGTAGAACATTGGTTAGTCTCAGCAAAATATCAGTTCTCTTTTCAAGCATAACTTTCACTTTGACGCAAATTTAGCCATATATATTTAGCCAACATGTCTAAACAACGATGCCAAAACATAAACAACACAAAAATGGTTGTCTTACATGAAATTTGCGATTTCTTTTTACAAATATAACACCATGAACTATGTCCGCTTTTCACATTTGCAACTGAACTCTGTGTGTGCACGCGATACAATTTCCCTTCAATGCGTAACACGGCTCCAAGCCTTTTCACTTCCTGGTTACTGCAGTGCGCTCTTTTGCAAGGCAAAGATGCATGGTGAGCTCTCATAAAATGCACTTCTGTTACATTGTGGCCGTTTTTTTTCAGCTTAAAACTGCACCAAACATGTGGAGTTACATCATCACTCTGTTGCAAAAAACGTATAAATACATCTTTGGGGAGCGAGCCGTCGGGTTGAAAAAAACCTATAAATATGTCTTTGATGGGGGGACACGGTGGTCTAGTGGTTAGCGCGCAGACCTCACAGCTAGGAGACCAGGGTTCAATTCCACCCTCGGCCATCTCTGTGTGGAGTTTGCATGTTCTCCCCGTGCATGTGTCGATTTTTAACTTTATTAGAAGGCTGCACAGTGGACAAGTGATTAGCGCGCAGGCCTCACACCTTGGAGACCTGAGTTCAATTCCACCCTCGGCCATCTCTGTGTGGATTGTGCATGTTCTCCGGGTACTCCGGTTTCCTCCCACATTCCAAAAACATGCTAGGTTAATTGGCGACTCCAAATTGTCCATAGGTATGAATGTGAGTGTGAATGGTTGTTTGTCTATATGTGCCCTGTGATTGGCTGGCCACCAGTCCAGGGTGTACCCCGCCTCAAGCCCGAAGACAGCTGAGATAGGCCCCAGCCCCCCCCTTCCGCGACCCTCGTGAGGAAAAAGCGGTAGAAAATGAATGAATGAATGAATGAATGTCTTTGATGGCAAATGAGTTAATTTTTGAAATAAGAAATAATGGAAATTGGAATAATAATCTGTTCCGGGGTCAAACTATGTTCATAATGAAAACCTTTATTAACGCCCCTGACATACAACAATATAACAATAAGGGGCGGGACAGGAAGACACAAATGTTAGCAACATTACGATCGCTACGGTGCGAACGTTACACATTTGTAACATCTTGCTAAACGTAAAGCTTCCACGTCTGTAGCTAACTGATGGACAGTGGACAGAGCTGCAGACTTCATTTTAAGATGTGCGGCGAAGCCTACCTTTTTACACTTTTTACACAGTCTGCCATAAAAGGGTTGGTCATCTAGACAAAAAGCGGATCAGAGGTGGTACCAAGTATTTTTCATCGCATCTGAGAATCTGTCTCTAAATGTTCTGAGCTCCTGTTTCCTCAGCAGTGTTGTATTAATCAGAATAATACTGCCCATAGCGTGGATGTAGGTCAACTTCGCATTACCGATGTGACGTCGTTGTCCTTGTTTGGAAAGCAAATTACATGATACCGAATCAACTACGCCTCTACTGGTCACGGTGAAGTCGTGCAGCGGACTATTAGATCCGCTGAAAGGGATCATGTCCTCGTGAGAAGCCTTCTGATGAGCGAGCGGCCCCTCATCAAGGCAGGGACATCTGCAATGACTGTGGGCTTGAAGCCTTCATTTGCATGAGTGAATTTCTGTGTGATGAGCCGGTGGCGAGGAAGGGGGGGGGGGGGGGGGTCATGAAATAAGTGCTTTCAGGCCGCAGGTGGGCACACATGCTCACTTTGCCAAACAACAACCCTGAAACGCATGCAATCATAATTGTGTGTGGTGGGAGGGTGATTAGACGGCGCTTTTTTGCACGCCGTGTGATTGCTCACAGTCAGTGTGCTTTGTGTTTTTGAATGCAGCCGTTTTGGCCTTCTTGCACTCACGGAAATACCAAGCTCAATGCCACTACTGTATAAAAAGATAAAGTCCTTTTTTTTTGGCACACCGAGTGTCAAAAGACTGTCGGTTGACATGCAACTTCCAGGCTTTGCTACACATCTTAAATTACAGTCAGTACAGACATGGGTGGTGTACTTGTATTATACAAGATGTACAACGAGATTGGAGAGCTTCTCCTTTCAGTGCAGTAGTCAAGTTTAAAAAAAAAGTACATAAAAGTAGAGTAAAAAAGACAATTTAAGAAGATATATACAAGATATATACAAGATATCCAAAATATACACATATTATTGCATCGGAGCATATGCAGGAGCAGAAATATTAATTTCAGTGCAATGATAAATGGGTCATAGTGCAAATAATGACTGGTATATACAGATGAGTAAAGTCACATATGAGTGTATTGTATTGGGTTGTTACATAAATAAATATGATTGAGGTAGTAACAGAGGCAGTGATGGAAATATTGCACATTTGCATTATGCTAATGACCGGGTACATTGTATGTCTGAGTTCAGGGTGGTGATGGCTCTTGGGAAGAAGGTGTATGTCATCACATTACCTTAATTCAAAGTCTCCGCCCTGTTAAAAACTAGCTGTAAGTCACATGACACACTGCCACTGTTCATGTTACGGAGCGCTCTTTCTCTGATTTAAGCTATTTAACGTCTTTCTCCGAGAACTAAATGGATTACACTAAGCCGAAACAATTCGATAACATGTCGTAAATAAGTTCAACCCGTGTAAAACACGTCACCCCCCCGTAAACCATCGCTGTGGTCCTAATTGTGTGCAAAAAAGAAGAAGGGGGAGTGGACCTTTCCATCAAAAAGTGGTCTTTTTTTTCCTGGAAGAACGTTCTTTATTCCCTATTTTCCTTCCTCCAATCGCTCCCATTCTCCTTCCTTCCTTCCTAATGAGGAGACTAATCTCTCATGTGCACTGAGAGGACTTTTTTAATGTGGTGGCGATGGTGGGAGAGCGGGTCTGTTATTCATTACGGCTCTTGTGCACAGAGGCAGCACAAAGGATCACGGGACCCCAAGCAGTAAAGTTCAGCATGCGGAATGTATCGCTGTGAGTTATCACAAACACCTCTCCAGCGATGTTAGCGTCTTTCTACCGAGGAGACGCTTATTTCTTTTCTTTTTTATTTTATTTTTTACTCGGATGGAGAAAGTTCATGTGTTGAACCTGAGAAGTTTTCATAAGAAGGCCGCGACCCGAGTTCATGAACCCCGCTTCCTTGGAAAGACACACTTGTGTTTACATATTTTATACACTTTCTCTCCATGAATATCGAACTGGATAAGATTTCATGTGGAATGTTTGAAGTAGATTTTGTTTTTTACAGCCCGCTTCTTCGACACATGTCAAATTCAAGGCAGAGGGGGCCACATCGGTATTATTTTTAAATTGTTAATGCACGAGTACATGCGCTGTAAATATGCCATATACTTGATATGTAGTATAATACCCCATGATCAGTTATTAATGATAACCTTACATAATTGCCCCTCATCTGTTCAACATCAGTTGCAATGCATTTGTTCACCTCCTGTATTCCAAAAGTACTCTTGCCTATTGTTAGTAGTCGGAAAATGATAAGACAATATAGTCATATACTGTAGTGCAATGATAGTCAAGTTAATATCATGCAATATATTATATTTTTAACTATATTTAATATATATATTATATTTTAAAATTTACCTTTCATTTACTTTTGTTACTTTTCTTAAAAGCAGTGATAAAATCTTCTTTCGTCTTGTTCTCATATATGCCTCGTTCAACCCCTAGTTCCCAATGTTGATGTGTGATTAATAAATACGATCTTTCCACTCACCAGTTATCAATGATAACCTTGCATAACAGAAATAATGTAAAGAATCAGTCAAAGCCCACGGAATACTTGCAGACACACTAGCATGTGTGTTCCTAATGTAGATGTGTCATATAAGCTGTAGGATTGCTCCTCCTGCCAGTTATTTATGATAACTGCAAGCTTGCATAATGCCAACAGAACAACTCAAAATAATCCACAAAGCCCACAGTATTCTCTTTGATGCACTAGCTCAACATACTGTTGATCGCTCCTCCCACCAGTTATTAATGATGGGGGAACACAGCATACAGTATGTATATAATATATATATATATATGCCATATAATTACTGTAAATTTTGGTGTGTAAACAGTGCTGCCACTGTGCACCAGAGGAGCACAGAGCCCAAAGGGAGGCTGACGTCATTGCATCACCCCAATGAAAGCATTGCTCAGATGCGATGCTTTATGGGAAAACTATAGAAGAGTTATTGTTTTCATTTCAAAATTATGTTGGTACATCTTTAAGTATTTGTCAGGTACACCAGTTATTAATTATAACAACCCTGCAAACAAACAAACTGGATGGATGCAAAATGATTGATGTAATATTTGCTGGTGTTTCCACATGCCGCCATTCCCATTTGCCCCTTTCAAACAGAGCCTTATACATGTCGTGTATAAAGCCTTCCCTGCATATGTTTGCTTTAAATTTGACGCATATTGTGCGTTTTCCCTCATGCATGCTAATGCAGTGACCTTGGCAGCGTGCGACTGCTTATGGCGGGGAAGGTATGGAGGCTTTTGGTGATGGCGTTAAGGAGTACAGGCCAAATGCTAGTGAGGTTTTAGTCATGCTCTGATGCCCGCCTAAAAAAAAAAAAAAAAACCCAGTAGGGACACGCCTACTGATCCTGAAAAGAAAAGGCAGTCTGCAGGCCTCCAGCAGAGGTGACACTCACAAGTGCTCGCGTACGACGGCAACAATGCTCCACAACAATGGGGACGTATAACTGCGCCACGTCTGGTTCAGGCTTTTTAATGGCCTCGTCGCTTGCACGCTCCAGGGATCGTTGAGAAAAGTTCAGTCCTAACACATTTCAACAACAAGCGCTTGATTTGTAAAGAGTGGCGAGCGGCGAGGAATGACCTTGTAGTTCTTAATTAAGATGGACAGACAGGAATGTGAGGTTAATGAGAGTCATTTGAGGGGATCCCTGTGATGCGATGGTGCATTGAAGTTTTTTTTTTTTTCAGCAGACTGATCCAAATGTATGATTTATGAAGTCTGGGCAGTGCTGAAGGGAACATCTCCCAACAAGACATTTTATTTTATGACACACAAGACAGAGATGAGACAGAAACACGGTTCTTTTTTTTTTTTTTTTCCACAGGGACACAGCACTTATTAGCATTCAGCAAGCACAGGCAGTTTGTCAAGAATTTAGGGACTTAGCATGAATCAGAAGTGACAGCTTCCTCAAATCTGCTGCATCAAGAGTGAATTAATGTGAATTAGTTTCACATACTGTTAACATTAAAGGCTCGCCCATAAAAATGGTCTTGGCGTCGCTTTTGGATTCATGTTTTCCTTGTGACTAATTGCAATTCCTTTGGATTTCACCAGATAAATCCATGAATGGAGGACTGCTGGTTCATACATCTCAGCAAATCATAGCAACCACAAGATCAGGGGTCTCAAACACACGGCCCTAGTTTGAGGCCCCCGCCTTGATATGAAAGTTTAATGTTAGTGCGGCCCGCGCAAGTTTGATATGGATGCTGTATGGTATCATGTACCCAGAAAAAAATTATTACGTTTGATTAATGTTCATGCTAAAGGTTAAATAACTGTTAATAGTTATCCTCCCTATCCGTGTGGAAGTGGTAAGTTTTTGGCTATTTAAGTTTAAAGGAAATAACTTGAAGGCTACCGTTTAGGTCGCTAGCTCTCTAGTTTGCGAGTTAGCATGTGTCTCAAGACCCTGCAGTTGCGCAATATGTTGTAAATAAAGAGTATAAATGTGACTATAGTCGTGTTTTGTCATGTCTACAAGGCTCTAATAATGCTTTGTTCATTTTAATCTGAAAAAAATAATTTGTCTACCCACCAACTATATGTGGTTTCCTAAGTTTTTATTATTTGCCGTTTTATTATTATTATTATTATATTTATTTATTTATCACTGATTGATTGATTTTCTTTATTCTTGATTTGTTTATTTATTTTTCATCTTATTTTGTGAAGAAAAATAAAAAGTAAGATATTGGAGAACAGTGGAATGTTTCATCAGAGCTTTTCTTGTAAAAAAATTGGAAGTTTTTTTTATTTTTTTTGTTTTTAATAAATGCGTTTTTTTGCAACCTGATGCGGCCCAGTCTCACCCAGACCCGAGCTCCATTGGCCCCCAAGTAAATTGAGTTTGAGACCCCTGCACTAGATGGCATGCAGCGTATATATGACCAAGGCTGCACGGCGGGCGAGTTGTTAGCGCGCAGGCCTCATAGTTAGGAGACCCGTGTTCGATTCCACCCTCGGCCATCTCTGTGTTGGAGTTTGCATGTTCTCCCCGTACATGCGTGGATTTTCTCCGGGTAATCCGGTTTCCTGCCACATTCCAAAAACATGCTAGGTTAATTGGCTACTCCAAATTGTCCATAGGTATGAATGTGAGTGTGAATGGTTGTTTGTCTATATGTGCCCTGTGATTGGCTGGCGACCAGTCCGGGTTGTACCCCGCCTCTCGCCTGAATACAGCTGGGATAGGCTCCAGCATGCACGCGACCCTCGTGAGGATAAGCGGTAAAAAATGAATGAATGAATGAATATATGGCTAAATTTGTGTTAAAATGAAAGTGAAATGTATCTTTTAACAAAAAGCCTTTTTGTCGAGAACTGATATTTTGCTGAAATTTTTGTTCTACATCAATATTTATGCCCATATATCGGTGGCTGCGACATCTTAACATCCATCATCTTAGCGTGTTGCACATTCCTAAAGATGGTTTGTGCTTCTTGCTAAGTGCACTCCAGGAAGCAGCCTTGTGAATAAGGTTGTGCTAACACGGCATACAGACCCGCTAAGTTTATGCGTGTGTATTTGGAGAAGCTCCTGATGAGTTATGCAGTATCTCACAAACGAAGCAGCGGTCAGGCATTGCTGGTTTTAACGGCGCATTCTGATGGTTTTCTGCACGCGCTCCTCAAACAGCTGGAAGCTTTTAGCGTTGAACCACACCACCGCCGCCGCCGCCTCCGCCTCCACCGCTCACTTCCTGTCATCATACTAAATACGTATACTGCTTTAGTGATACAGTACATCCTATTAACTCAGTTGGGAGGCCTTCTCCCTTATGAATATAAGCACTACGTAGTCCAGGAGAGTGGAAATAACAAAATTTTACATATTTGTGATGGTGGCCATACAGTCATGGAAAAAATGTTTCTTAAGTTATTAACTGAAGGTACATTTTTACATATATAATGATGACAACAAAAATAGCTAGTAAGAGTCTAAACCAGGGGTCTCAAACTCAATTTACTTGGGGACCACTGGAGCTCGGGTCTGGGTGAGACTGGGCCACATCAGGTTTTCCAAAAAAAAAAAAAAAAAACGCATTTATTAAAAACTAAAAAATTAAAAAAACGTTGCTTTGGTTCCAATTTTCTACAAGAAAAGCTCTGATAAAGCATTCCACTGTTCTCAAATATCTTACTTTTTATTTTTCTACACAAAATAAGATGAAAAATAAATAAACAAATCAAGAATAAAGAAAATCAATCAATCAGTAATAAATAAATATAATAATAATAATAAAACGGCAAATAATAGAAACTTAAGAAACCACATATAGTTGGTGGGTAGACAAATAAATTTTTTTCAGATTAAAATTAACAAAGCATTATTAGAGCCCTGTAGACATGACAAAACACGACTATAGTCACATTTATTCTCTTTTTATTTACAACATATTGCGCAACTGCAGGGTCTTGAGACACATGCTAACTCGCAAACTAGAGAGCTAGCGACCTAAACGGTAGCCTTCAAGTTATTTCCTTTAAACTTAAATAGCCAAAAACTTACCACTTCCACACGGATAGGGAGGATAACTATTAACAGTTATTTAACCTTTAACATGAACATTAATCAAACGTAATTATTTTTCCTGGGTACATGATACCATACAGCATCCATATCAAACTTGCGCGGGCCGCACTAACATTAAACTTTCATATCAAGGCGGGGGCCTCAAACTAGTGTCCTGCGGGCCACATTTGGTCTAAACCATAGTTCACCAAGTTCTTACATCAATAGCTATGACATTGTACTGCAAAAAAGCATTGCTTTTAGGCGTTCAATGGTGCTTCTTCTGCAAGTTGTTCATGATAACCGCCTCTTAGCATAGTAGAAATAAAGGAAATAAATCAAAATAAACGGCAACGTTAGTAAAATTGCAGCAATACAACATTGTATAGAGCAGCGTGAGTAGGCTCCACAGATGAAATGTACGCTATATCAGTACGGCTCGGAGGGAAAAGAAAGCAAATCCGCTGTTTAGGAAAGTTGACTGGTGTCTTTGTGCAGTACTAACATCTTTTCCAGAGTTCAGCCTCTCAGCAAATTCAATTTTGGCAGCCTATTCATTCAAAAAATAATAATATAAAAAAAAAGACACATGAATAAAAGATGGCAGTAGCAAGTCATATCTCAGGATTTGAGGGAGCAGCTGCCTGGCAGTGAAAGAACACAATGAGCATGGGCAAAAGTGGCTGCGATACAAATAAAACTCGTGTAATGGAGTCTCCACTCGTAGAGTGTATTTGACTGACTTCCTGCGTAGACGGAGGCTGGCGTCTGTGTACCGACGTAAAACACGCATATGCCTTTTTGACCCCACCGAACCCGAGCATTTTGGGTTGGATAGTAAAAAAAAAAAATGCATGCATGAAAGTTGAACATTAACGGGCACAATGGCGATAAAAGGAGTCGCCTGACTTTTGACTTCAGCTCCAGCTGAAGATGATTCTTCCTGGCAGACATGGCAATAATCCCTGAAGCAGTCAAGAAGATTAGGTGAGAGTTATGACCTGCAGAGTTCTGATAAAGAACCCCCGGAGGCTAAATCTAATGTAGTATCTTCGCCTTGCAGGGACTACAACCTGAATCATTAGCAGAGTAGCTTTCTTGAAAATACGCCATGGGAAGTAGTAGTTGCGGAAAAACATCTGTATGAAAACTACCACATTTTTACAGCATGAAGTACAATTTTTGGATACGTCTTCATTTCACTTTAGAGCTGAGCGTGTTTGTGTGTAAGCTCTATGTGTCATGTTCTGGCGCAGTTTGCACACACTGAGGAATCAAACACATGCACACACATGCAGCTGCGTCATGCTCCAGATGTTTTGTATTCATTTGGTCGTAAGGATGGTGGGGGGCGCTTAAAGAGGCTCCGATGAGGCCTGATTGTAAATAAGGTACACATTTAGTTAATGTCGCACAAGGTACTGGTACTTCTGGTACTGGTCTTGGAGCTGGACACTTTATTAGGTACATTTGCACATTATTCATTCATTCAGTTTTTACCGCTTATCCTCACGAGGGTCGCAGGGGGTGCTGGAGCCTATCCCAGCTGGGGTGCTGGAGCCTATCCCAGCTGTCTTCGAGCGAGAGGCGGGGTACACCCTGGACTGGTCGCCAGCCAATCACAGGGCACATATAGACAAACAACCATTCACACTCACATTCATACCTATGGACAATTTGGAGTCGCTAATTAACCTAGCATTCATTCATTCATTTTCTACCGCTTTTCCTCACGAGGGTCGCGGGGGGTGCTGGAGCCTATCCCAGCTGTCTTCGGACGAAAGGCGGGGTACACCCTGGACTGGTCACCAGCCAATCACAGGGCACATATAGACAAACAACCATTCACACTCACATTCATACCTATGGACAATTTGGAGTCGCCAATTAACGTAGCATGTTTTTGGAATGTGGGAGGAAACCGGAGTACCCGGAGAAAACCCACGCATGCACGGGGAGAACATGCGAACTCCACACAGAGATGGCCGAGGGTGGAATCAAACTCCGGCCTCCTTGCTGTGAGGCCTCCGCTAACCGTTTTTTCCAGCGTGCAGCCCGGTATTAATAATATTATACATAATTGCATTGTGTCACCTGCCACCTGAGGGTGGAATCGAACTCGGGTCTCTTAGCTGTGTGGCCTGCGCGCTAACCACTTGTTCAGCGTGTAGCCAATTTAATGTCATATTCAAAATAATTATTAATAACAATGAATATGGTAGCCAAATATTATTAACAGTCTAAATACTGACTTGTGTGCACATCAGAGTGCGTGATGGCGACAGCAGTATTACGGTATTACGGAGCAACAAACTTGCCTGTGCTAAAAAAACTAAATAAAACAAAACCATGCAAGTCAACCATGCAAGGCTTCAATGGAGGAAGCTAACCCGTCGTAAAAACTCGAAGATGAAGTCAGTGCATGCCTCTCCAACTGACACACGTAATGCACAGCTCTGTCATTAGCGTCTCTTTAGGTGTCAGGCTGGTTGGCACGCACCGCAATGGTGGTCTGCCCGGGCTGGCTGTTTGTCACAAGTGGTATGCAAGCGACTTAACCCGACATGCAGGCGGTATAATTCCCTCAGTCACAACACAAACAGGCATGCCTGCGCTCGCCGAACGGGCGACGCCTTGTCACGGTGAAGCGGCAGAAGCGAAGCCCTAAACTAGTATACGAAAGAATGTCAAGGAAACATAGCATCAAGGACGCTGTTGACAGACAGATGAGGAAATATGAGGCATATACAAGGGGGTTACCGTGGCAACCGGAGCTTGGCAATTCAATGAGGTGATGATTGAAGCACTTTAAAGTGGCGGCAAAGAATGCGATGTGAAGTTTATTTTTAAAATAGCTGAAGAAAGTACGCGCAAAGTAGCCCATCGATGTACGAAACGCGGAGTACGCGTCTGTAACGCAACATGAGAGGTGTCTCGGCTGCTCAGCTAATTATATAAACAGTCGCTCCAAATACCACCTCGAAAATATTTGGCTTTGCAAGTCACGTTTTTTTGCTCCCTCCGCTTCCCATCATGATACTTATGTATACATATGTGTACTGGCAGCTTGCAGTATACAGTATATGAGGATTTAGCAGTGCATAAATGCACAAGAAAAATTCCAAATACTGTACTGTAATGGTAATGGTTTTATTTCATTTGAACATGCATCAGATGACAATTGAATGCATCCCATAATCAGTTCACAGTTCCACATGTCCAAAAGGAGTAGGAAGAAGCAAAGCTTATTAAATCCTACCCCTCCATCTGGTACTTTTACAATCAGTAACTGTTACATTTGTTCACTTCCTGCTTTCATAATATAATTTTTATATTTTTTTATTTTTTAAATTGATTTTATTAATTTTTTTCTTTTTTTCTTTTAATTTTTTTTATATAAAATTTTTCTTTTTAAATTTTTTTATTTTATAATTTTTTTTTTTGTCACGTACCAAAGTAAGAGGTGATATGACCATCCAATGACATAATGTGTACCATAGTAACTGTCAATATAGTGATATATATAGCACATCATGACTCTTCATCCTTGTATTTAGCAAACAAATACAAGGTCTGTACTCTAAAAGCTTGTAATAAAGAAAGGAAGGCCGTGTTCCACTTCCTGTAGCCTCTTGTCCCAATACTTTTGTCTCCTTAAGAGTCCCATGAGCAACCTGTGGCTAAGTCAACATGCTAGTCCTGACTGTGTTGATGATAAGAGGGCTCCGGTGAACATGAGTTAAGAGGTTAAGAGCTCAGGTTGGCAAGCAGCTGATGAAGCAAGGAGCTGATGGATGGAAGCTGTGAAGTGACCTATCTGTGTGTGCGTGTGTGTGCGTGCGCGCCACATATGGTACAAGCATGTCCAAACCACAAATGACCTCTTAACGACACAGTTATTGATTATGTGGGTCAACTTCAACCAAAGATGTTACTACAACCTCTCAACGTTACCATAGTTACCCACTTTAAAAAGCCCATTTCTCCGCTTATTCTCAGAGTTCAACCATCCTCTCCTTGTAATGCTATTGTCTGACACTGATGTATGGCGGGGTTTTAATATGCCACAGGAGACCGTCAAGCTCGTATATATATGCATGTTCTTATTTGTTGTTCCCTAACCAATAGCAAGTATTTTTTTATGGCATCCCCACCTATGATTTCAATGCTAATCTTTCTCTGCATTGACTCCAGATGTTGCAGCATTTTCATCAGAGTGAGAGCTCCTCTTACTTTTGGAAAAGCACTTAAGATTTGATTTTATGGAGAAGATGAGGTTTGCGCAGCTGGATCTCCCTGTCTCTCTCTTGAGAGGAAGCTCAGCGAATATTGCCAAAGTGCTTTGAGTGTTACATGAAGAATATTCACACTATGGAAGTTTTAAGTTGTGCATTGCAAACATTTATTTACCGTTTAGCCGCCCAAGAAAGAGACACCCAACAAACAGCTGGTGCTTTTTTTTACCTTCAAATTTATGTGGCTGAATTTACAAGGGAGAAGAAGCCAGTAAAAAAGTTTAACTGCAGCAAATATTAGCGTTTCCGAGCCAGTAATCCTATTTGGACAAGCAAATGGAGATGTGACCTACAGCATTTTGTCATAGGGAGCATGTCCAGTTTTACTGTATTTGGAATGCGACACAAAAGATAAACATTTACAAATTAATGGGGGGGGGGGGGGCGCTTTAGAAAGTACTGTATGTGATCCTTTCTTTTGGTTGAGATGACCGCTGATAGTTGATGATATTTGCGGTGGGATCCAGCAGAGGGCGCAGTTGGAAAAAAATATCCTTTTTTTTTCTTTTCTATGAATTTTTATGTTTAGTGTAGTATCGTGACTAAAATAGGGTTTAAAACAAAGTGGGGAAGAATAACAAAGAAGCCAAAAGCTTACCACTTCCACACATAATGGGAGGATAATTTATTTGCTAATTGATGCAAAAAGGGAGGGTGCTCGACAGGAGGGTTTCAAACTACCTACCCATGCACAGCAGATGAGCAGCTGGAAAGGAAAGGAATTTTGGAGGGGAATTTTGTTCATCATCCATAATCCTTATGTGAGACACCAAAACATACCAGTATGTCTTTCTATGTCTTTCGCTTCTGTACGTTATAAAGATATACAAACAGATAAAATAGGTAAACAAAGTAGTGGCTGAAGGCATTGTGAGAGCGGCACTGACGTGTGCTTGCGTTGCAATTACACAGCAAGATGCCTTTTCACTTCCTGGTTCCTGCAGAGCATGTATTTCAATGGGAAAAGATTCAGGCCGAGTTCTTCTAAAATGCACTTCTGCCACCTTGTGGCCGTTTGATCGCTTCCATTGTGGAGTTGCATCATCACCTCTTTTTGCCTCTTGCACAAAAAAAACACATAAAGGTAGCGAATAAGTTAATATGTAATTTAAATGTTTGAATGTTTAATGCATTGTATTGCATTGCATGCAATGTATTTTAATGCATCTTTTACTGAACTCTATTTTTCCTCACTGTAAAGCATCATTGAGTATTTTGAAAAGCGCTATACTAATAAAATGTATTATTATTTATTTATTAATATATGTCGCTGTAACTTAGTTAATATGCAAGCGGTTTTTGAGTTTTTTTTCAGAAGGTTTGTTTTTTATATCTTTAGAACACACAGAAAATAGACATGTGTTTTCGGTCTCACATAAAGATTGCGGATGAAATAAAAAAAAAAGGGCAGTTTTCCTTTAAGGTGCTTATCTTCCAGTGAAGTGTGGGCAGAGGACATGTTAATCTGACAATTTCAAGCATAAATCCCACATTGTTGACTGAAGAATGCTGCATTAGCTGCCATTAATTGGATTTGTTAGGAGCAAATCTTGGCAAACGTAAGAATTTGACTGTGAGCCATATCAGGCCGACTGACGGTTGGAGTAAATCACACAAAATTAACAATGTCTTCTCTCCAAAAACGCCATAAACACCCGCTGGTTATGACATGCCAGGGTTATCACCTGGAATAATTTATCACCTTGGTTAAGTGGCCGTGTGTGTGCATTGGCAGCGCTCGCAACAACACCAAGCCATGCATCAATCTGTTACCTTTGGAATAACACAGTGGTGCGTTGCACGTGTGTCCTCCAGATGCAAAGGAGAGATCGGCCAAGAGGTTCTCAGCCGAGGGCGTCTTCAATTACACTTCTCTGCTGCTCAGCCAGGAGGATGACATGCTGTACGTGGGGGCCAGGGAGACACTGTTTGCCCTCAGCCTCTCTGATATCAGCAGGACCAAACTGCAGAAGAACGTGAGTGGAGGTTTTTTTTTTTTAATCCCCTTACTATATCATGACAATCTGTTCCAGGGTCAAACTGTCACCATCATAATACATACATGCATTTTTTAAGTAGCATCTTTCTTTTTGTATGAAAATGCGTTAAACTGACATTTTTCAACATTCATATAAGTGTAAAAACAAGTTAACTAATGTTAATATTCATATGTAAAACCAACAGCTGCCGCTTTAGAAGACAGGGCACTTTCCGGCAATGCATTAAGTACCATTTCCTGTTCTATGATTGTCATCACACTTTTCATACTGGTACTGACACAAATGGCCCAAAATTGAAAACGGTCATTTTTGACCCAACGGTTCCATTGTGTATCCCTTAACAATAATAATTTTATGTCACCATCATAATACATACATGCAATTTTTAAGTAGCATCTTTGTTTTGTATGAAAATTTGTATGAAAATGCGTTCAACTGACATTTTTTTAACACTCATATGAGTGTAAAAATAAGTTAACTACTCTTAATATTCATATGTAAAACCAACAGTTGCCACTTTAGAAGACAGGGCACTTTCCCGGAATGCATTAAGTACCATTTCCTGTTCTATGGTTGTCATCACACTTTTCATACTGGTACTGACAAATGGCCCAAAATTGGAAACGGTAATTTTTGACCCAAAGGTTCCATTGTGTATCCCTTAACAGTAATAATTTTATGTGTTGGTGTTGCCTTATCATATTGTCTTACTTTTTTTGCCTTCAGCTGACTTGGGCGACTCCGCTTGGAAAGAGAGAGGAGTGCAGCTTCAAAGGAAAGAACCTGGAGGTGAGATGCAGTTGTGTTGCCACAAAGATTAAAAAAAAAACAAGTTACTTTTTTTGTTTGTATAGAGAAGAAAATGCTAACTTAAGAGACATTTTACCATTAACATTATCCAGCAAGATGGCGGGTTGGCTCTTTTTGATGAATAAATAATACAAAACCTCCAAATTAGCTGCCTAAGATGGATGAAGATAAAGACAATAAACTATTATGCAAGAAAAGTGTTAGAGAAAATGAATAATTAAGTATTATCTCACTGTTGCCTCTTGAGGTCAATTATAGTACTGCAAGTTATACCTCCAAGTTCTCCTTAGACTTAAGCGTTGCTGTGTGGTGTCACCTTCACGCATGGTGTGGAAATGACGTACATGGCGTACACGTTTTTGTTCTCCTCCGCCACCAGCACCACATCCAAATAGACGTTCATCAGGTGTTCAGGGGGGAATTCTCCATCTTTTTCTCCCTTCTCTGTGTTCCCTTGTTGTCACGCCAGCTGTCGTATCCTCAGGCGACAAGACCCTGCTAATCTGCATGCTGCAGTGCACACGTCTGCTGCATATTAGCCACTCAGCTCAGCAGGCAACAGCTGGATAAAGACAGGGAGCCCCTGCGTACCCGCACCCGCCCCTCGCAGAAAGCTTTGCTTTTTTGCTTCTGCAACGATACGTCTCTGAAAACCTTTTTGAGGAAAAATAACAATTTCATGTTTTGATTCCTCCCTCGTCTAGACTGATTGCTTCAATTACATCAAAATCCTGCTGAGGCTGAACAGCACTCACCTGTACGTGTGTGGCACCTACGCCTTCAGTCCCATCTGCAGCTACATTGTAAGTCACGTATCTCCAATAATAAATCGTGGGAAGTTAATTGATCCGTTGCGGGGTCAAACTGCCATCATAAAACTGTTTTAATTTGTAAAGTAACAAGTAACATTTCAACTGTCATACTATTGAACAGTATTAAATAAAACTAAAATAAAGTAAAACTACTCACCCAGGTTGTTTGTATAGTAGAGCGTTACCAGCACCTAGTGGCATTTTATAGGTATTGACACACATGTTGTTTTGGTTGTGCATACTATTTTTGTGTGTGTGTTTGTTTTTGTACATTTTTAAGGGCCCTTGACAAGCTTCTCTTCTCATCGTTATGCTAGTTGTTAGCTTATAACTCCATTAACTAATTGTATTCACTGCAACAAAACTGATATTGAATGAAGATTGAAATCTAGGTACAAGATTTTTTTTACAGTACAAAAATCTGAGCTATATTACTTAAAATAACAACAAAAATCTAGTATAGTAAAACTATAGATATATATCAATATATATGAAAATATATATAAATAATCCTAAATAAGAATATTGGTAACAAAAACATTTTCCAACTTCTTTTTTCAAGCCTCGATATCATTGATTCCTCCCCTGCTCTTGTCCTCCTCTTGCCCTTGTCTTTTGGGGTCCCGCAGGGTTCAATTCTAGAGCCTCTCCTGTTTTTCTTCATATCTACTAACTACGGGCTTTTATCAAACAAGACTAGATTATTTTTATTCACTTTATCTTGCAGGTAGTCACTCTGGCCTATCATGTCTCCAGTTGGCTCAAAATTCAGCCGCCGTCTTTTAACCAGCACTCGGAAATATGAGCACATTACCCCCGTTTCCAAGGTTTCCAAGAAACCCTGATCCAAAAGTAAATTTCTGCTGCCGTTCATGAAATTTCTGTTGGTGCAAGTTTTTCCGCTTACAAGAGAGATTTCTGCAAATAAAAACAAAACATTTGGATGTCAAGACATATTAAAATGAATACATCGCAATGTGCAGACAGGCTTTCATATAGAATTGGTTGCTTGTAGACACACTGTACGTTCTGGTTAACGACCCTTTTTGCACATCTCTGATAGCTGCACACAATTTTAAACAGAACCGCTCTGCTGTGTAAAAAAAAAAAGGTAAAAAATCTTCCACTGTATATGGAAGCAGCTCACTTGCAACATTTTCTTCCAACTTTGGAGGTTCTGTAGTGTCTAGTTTTCTGTTTCCACCCTTTTTCTCCCCCTATTGCCATTCGAGCATGACAAAACCCTGCTGAGGCAATTTAGCCTGACAAGTCAACAGTGGTGGTACAAGATGTGTGTGTGTGTGTGTGTGTGTAGTTTCTAGCAGCAGTAGATGTGTTTATCTAGCAGAGAAGCACGTTGGGAGATGGTAGCTAGCAGCGGGGCGACATTAACGTCAAACTTTTCCCCCCTTGCTTTTGACGTCAAAGTGGAACAATACTAACAACACAGGACGCCTCCATTGAACGGCACTTGGCAGGACTTGAACCGGGGGATGGGGTGCAGGCTCGTCATGTGTTGACACAGTGCAGGACGCCGCGTCAGACGCATAACAGTGGATGTTTATTTTTATAGCCCACAGAAATGCTTTTGGACAGCCAGTCAGGACATTGAACATTGTCACTGACATGTATTTAGAACAGGGGTTTCAAACACGCAGCCCGCGGGCCAAATGCGGCCCGCAGGACACTAGTTTGAGGCCCCCGCCTTGATATGAAAGTTTAATGTTAGTGCGGCCCGCGCAAGTTTGATATGGATGCTGTATGGTATCATGTACCCAGAAAAAATGATTACGTTTGATTAATGTTCATGTTAAAGGTTAAATAACTGTTAATAGTTATCCTCCCTATCCGTGTGGAAGTGGTAAGTTTTTGGCTATTTAAGTTTAAAGGAAATAACTTGAAGGCTACCGTTTAGGTCGCTAGCTCTCTAGTTTGCGAGTTAGCATGTGTCTCAAGACCCTGCAGTTGCGCAATATGTTGTAAATAAAAAGAGTATAAATGTGACTATAGTCGTGTTTTGTCATGTCTACAGGGCTCTAATAATGCTTTGTTCATTTTAATCTGAAAAAAAATAATTTGTCTACCCACCAACTATATGTGGTTTCTTAAGTTTTTATTATTTGCCGTTTTATTATTATTATTATATTTATTTATTTATTACTGATTGATTGATTTTCTTTATTCTTGATTTGTTTAGTTATTTTTCATCTTATTTTGTGTAGAAAAATAAAAAGTAAGATATTTGAGAACAGTGGAATGTTTTATCAGAGCTTTTCTTGTAGAAAATCAGAACCAAAGCAAAGTTTATTTATTTTTCTGTTTTTAATAAACACGTTTTTTTTTGGGTTTTTTTTGGAAAACCTGATGCGGCCCAGTCTCACCCAGACCCTAGCTCCAGTGGCCCCCAAGTAAATTGAGTTTGAGACCCCTGATTTAGAAGCTAATTAGACGAGGACTGTCAAAGACCTGCTTGCCTTGAGATGACTGCAAGCTGCTCGAGGCAGATGGCCACTCCACAAAGAGCCTTCGTAGCTCTTTCGGCAGGTGTTTACTCATTTTGCGGGCTCTGTTTATTTTGTGGCTATTAGTAAGTAGAATATAACGTAAATGTGTTGACATAATGTAAACACTCCAATCCACTGGAAAAAAAACGCATAAAACCCATTGTGCATTACTGCCATCTACAGGACTGGAGTGCACTCACCTCATTTGACTTAGTTCCAGTATGAATATTTGGGTAATATCTCCTGCCTGTCTTACTAAGCCGGGGCATTAAAGACCACTTGTCTCACAATTACAACCATATGTGTCGCAAATGTGTGCACACTCCCAGAAAGTCAATAAGACCCGGAAGGCGCTGAGGTCATTGTTATTAGCATGACACACACACACACATACACACACGTAACCTATGACACATTTGCTGTTTGCTGCCACAGAACACGTCAACATTCACCATGGCGAGGGATGACGCCGGTGAGGTGGTGATGGAGGACGGGCGCAGCCGCTGCCCTTTTAATCCCGAGTACAAATCCACCGCCATCATCGTTGGTGTGTACTCTAAAACATTTATTCTATGTATTGTTGTCTGCCGCTGAAGACTTTGATTCAGTAATGAATCATCGCTCGGCTATTGTTTGTTTTCTGCTATCAGTGTATAATAATGAGCTGCTTATAACTGCAAGAAACCACTCGGCTAATCCGCCACTTTACACTAATACTAGCATATCATTTTCTTTCTAATGGATTATAAAAGAATCCGTTTTAACAAGTTCTTTTTCAAATGTATTTTTCAGATGGTGAATTGTACACGGGCACGGTCAGCAACTTCCAAGGGAATGAGCCGGTTATTTATAAAAGTTTGGGGCAAGGAACGGCACTAAAGACGGAAAACTCTTTAAAATGGCTACAAGGTAAACTCATCTTCCTTCATATCACATCATATACTTTATTTTTCCCTACTTTCCCTACACAGAAAAATTATTTATTGAGGTTTCGTACAATATTTACAAGCTTTACTTTTACTTTTCAAAAGTTTTTTGATGATTCAAACTGATTTTTCGAGGCATGTTCAAGCACGTTTTTCAGTAAACATCCAATATTTTTTCATTATAAAACATTGTTAACTGTACAGGCAAGGTTTTAAGTCACCCATTGATGATATTTGACAGACATGTAATGCACAGAGAATAAGAAGCTGTTTGCAGAGGGATAGTGCCGCCTAGTGGTATTTTATAGGTATTGCTGCAATTAATACATATTCATTCATTCGTTTTCTACCGCTTATCCTCACAAGGGTCACAGGGGGGTGCTGGAGCCTATCCCAGCTGTCTTCGGGCGAGAGGCGGGGTACACCCTGGACTGGTCGCCAGCCAATCACAGGGCACATATAGACAAACAACCATTCACACTCACATTCATACCTATGGACAATTTGGAGTCGCCAATTAACCTAGCATGTTTTTGGAATGTGGGAGGAAACCGGGTAGAACATGCAAACTCCACACAGAGATGGCAGAGGGTGGAATCGAACTCGGGTCACTTGGCTGCGTGGCATTTGCGCTAACCACTTATCCACCGTACAGCTAATACATATTGTGTGGTGTATAATTTGGGTATTTACATGAGTATCTGCTTGGTAAGATATCTAATGACTTCCTTATTGTACGACATAACCAGACCCTTCCATTTCAGCCTCTATGGTTATCATCACATTGATCCTCTTTGCCAGCACTGATAACCTACTGTAAAATACACTTCATCCTTTCGATGTGATGATTAAGCCCCCCCCCCCCATAATAAACCTGTGGTTGATATTCCTCTATCATCTACTTAGTACGCAGCCGAGTGGGCCAGGTTAGAAAAGTAGTGCTCATTAGCAAGCCCCGGGTACGACTAATACATGCAGAGAGGACAAGCGCTGTTAGATTGCAGGGGCCGACTTGTATCGGTCGCCACACATGCACTTCATGAAGCGCTCTGGCACAGTACTCCATGCACTATTAAGACCCCCCTCTTGTATTTGGATCTGGAGGTAATTCATGCTGATGAGACATCTGAGTGCAATTACACCAAGGGTTTAGCTTGATCTACTCTCCCAGGACGGACTTCTTCATACATTTAAAACAGGGGTGTTGAAACTTTTTAATAAAATCAAAGGATGTGGAGCGCCATTTTTATATTTAAAATGTTCTAAAAAGGGCGGCACGGCGGTCGAGTGGTTAGCGCGCAGACCTCACAGCTAGGAGACCAGGGTTCAATTCCACCCTCGGCCATCTCTGTGTGGATGTTCTCCCCGTGCATGCGTGGGTTTTCTCCGGGTACTCCGGTTTCCTCCCACATTCCAAAAACATGCTAGGTTAATTGGCGACTCCAAATTGTCCATAGGTATGAATGTGAGTGTGAATGGTTGTTTGTCTATATGTGCCCGTCTATATGTGCCCGGTGATTGGCTGGCCTGAAATGGAAGGGTCTGGTTGTGTTGTACAATAAGGAAGTCATTAGATATCTTACCAAGCAGATACTCATGTAAATACCCAAATTATACACCACACATGTATATGTATTAGCTGCACGGTGAAGGAGTGGTTAGCGCAAAGGCCACACAACCAAGAGTTCGATTCCACCCTCTGCCATCTCTGTGTGGAGTTTGCATGTTCTCCCCGGTTTCCTCCCACATTCCAAAAACATGCTAGGTTAATTGGCGATTCCAAATTGTCCATAGGTATGAATGTGAGTGTGAATGGTTGTTTGTCTATATGTGCCCTGTGATTGGCTGGCGACCAGTCCTGGGTGTACTCCGCCTTTCGCCCGAAGACAGCTGGGATAGGCTCCAGCACCCCCGCGACCCTCGTGAGGATAAGCGGTAGAAAATGAATGAATGAATGAATATTCTAAAAAGACTCAAACCAGTCCAATATACATACACTATGAATCCAAGGTATTCAAGATGCAGCACGTGGGCTGTTTGTGGCTTGTAGCTTGTTTAAATAAAATTAAACAAATACTCCAAAAATGGGGGAAAGAGCATAAAGAAAGAATGTAATAATAATAATACGCTTTCTGCTTAGGATATGTTGACTTACATCGGATGAGTTTTAGCAGGTTTAATAAACAAAAGATGAAGAATGTTGTGGAAAAAAGTTTGTGCCCCCTCCATTGTTGTCTATGAAGGTGATACACAATGACACCTTTTTCCCGACAGATCCGCTCTTTGTTGGTTCGGCTTACATCGAGGAGAGTCAGCCAATAGGGAACCCTGTGGGCGACGACGACAAGATTTACTTCTTCTTCAGTGAGGCGGGAAAGGAATTTGACTTCTTTGACAACACCATTGTGTCGAGGATCGCTCGCGTGTGCAAGGTAAGAGGAAGACACCTGGCTGGCTGCACATACAGAAAAAAAAACAAAAACTCAGCGGGCTTGCCTTTGTCTATAAGCAGGGTACAGTTGGTTGTCAGAATGAGGTGGGACGCTCCCACGTTAAGACATGTGGACGTTTGTCATGATGATGGAAATACTGCATCACATGCTGTACAAACTTGTTTTTAACACGTTTAGTTTCCCTGCCTGTGAATCATCTTCACCTCCCTCTTTCCTCCTCCCTGCAACGTCATCAGCTCCACCACCTGCACTCCCATTCTTGTTATTATTACCTCCACCAAGGACATAGTAGACGAGAGGTACTGCTTTCACTCTTGTTGGCAAGAGTGAAATAAGTAAGTAAATTTGATAGGTGGCACACGGTCATCGCAAGGCTTGTACTGTGATAGGAAATCGCACAATGGGCTGCACGATGGTCGAGTGGTTAGCGCATAGGCCTCACAGCTAGGAGACCATAGTTCAATTCCTACCCCAGCTGTCTTCGAGCGAGAGGCGGGGTACACCCTGGACTGGTCGCCAGCCAATCACAGGGCACATATAGACAAACAACCATTCACACTCACATTCATACCTATGGACAATTTGGAGTCGCTAATTAACCTTGCATGTTTTTGGAATGTGGGAGGAAACCGGAGTACCCAGAGAAAACTCCACACAGAGATGGCCGAGAGTGGAATTGAACCTGGGTCTCCTCGCTGTGAGGTCTGCGCGCTAACCACACGTCCGCCGTACAGCAATAAGGCAAAATTTAAAGATAAATACAATTGACATGAGATGTGCACAGTAGGGCTATCAATCGATTAAAATATTTAATCGCAATTAATCACCTTTGGTTTATGGTTAACTCAATTAATCCACAGCTACACGTTTTATCTACAGTATATTATATCATATTTTTTTCATTTCAACTGCATGTGTAAAGAGTTAAATGTTCTTCCACAAGAAGGCAGCAGGTGTGTGCAGTTGCAAATGTGAAAAAGTAGAAAGGTAGTTTAATCTTTGTTTTTGGTATACTATATCATGTATATCACAATACTCTGTGTGCCTTTTGATCAGTCAAAATCCTCAAAAATGGCCGGTAATGATAAAGACTGCTTTTGTAACATGGCTGGGATTGAATGAGTTAACACAGTAAGAACATACAACACAGTAAGAATGTAAAACATGCGCTTTGACTCAGTAAAGGTTGGGAAACACTGAATTAGAGGATGTCCGGTGGGAAACATTATAGTAGTCTACAACCATGCAATAATCAAGGTTGGCTTTGCCACAATACAAATGAACCACCGGACTGTGTGGCCTGTCATCATTGAATCGCTGTAACTTCCCACTTGTATCGCACTCTTTTCACTTTGTCATCAGCACAGCGAAATAGCCGCCATGCTTTTTTTTTTTTTTTTGTACACATGCATTCAGCCTTCATCATCATTCAGCCTGTTGTTCACCAGGGGCGCTAACGTGTGCAGTGGCTGGGGCGAGGAGGGGGGGGGGCAGCGTGTAATCTTAAGTGACAGCTTAATGACTCGTTCTTGCAAGGCTTTTGGAACCAGCCGAGCGCCTCCTGGGTTCTATATATGGAGATGACTTTGTGAAAGAGCCCAAACTGTGGCTGCCTGCTGCAGATGAACTGTGCACTCTTGGTCCTTCCAAAGGCCTTTGATTGCACTGGAGGCCGCATGTGTTCATGCAGGTGCTCCATTTCATCCTCCTGTGCTTAACTAATCAATGCATAGCATAGTAATGCTGGTTTGGTTTAGCATTTGCTACACATTGTCTCTCTGTTTTTAACAGTGTTTATTTCATCTTGGTATACCCCCCCCCCCACCACCACCCCCAAGCACAGACTCTGCGCTGTGTCTGCTCTAAGATAAAGCGCACCATATTTGACGGTTTCCCACCGTGTTCCTACTACTGTTTTGCTTTGCCCTGCCAAGTCATTTTGCTTCCGACTTGTTGTCCTAACCAATATGTCCTCCTCCCTTCCTCCTGCCCGCTCACTCTTTCCTGTGTTTATTCAGGTGTGCACACTGAGGGGGTGTAGATTACGTACTAAAGCTTTAGAGTGACGCAAAAGATTCAGAGCAGCCAAATACAAAATAATGTAACATGGATTGGTTATTTACTGTAGATATAGTACATGAACAGGAAGTTTATTCTAGTTCCATTACACACTGTATGACCGTTAATAAGTATGTGCTCTATTGATCATTGTGGATCGTTCCATTGACAACCTCCACTAGGTTATGCTATACTACACATTTTGGTATTTGATCCATTCATTCATTTTCTACCACTTATCCTCACAAGGGTCGCGTGGGTGCTGGAGCCTATCCCAGCTGTCTTCAGGCGAGAGGCGGGGTACACCCTGGACTGGTCGTCAGCCAATCACAGGGCACATATAGACAAACAACCATTCACACTCACATTCATACCTATGGACAATTTGGAGTCGCCAATTAAACTAGCATGTGTTTGGAATGTGGGAGGAAACCGGAGAAAACCAACGCATGCAAACTCCACATAGAGATGGCAGAGGGTGGAATTGAACTCTGGTCTCCTAGCTGTCAGGCCTGCACGCTAACCCCCCCGTCCGCCGTGCAGCCCTTTTCAATCATACACGAGCAAAAGAGAATTCAAGTGCGGTACAATAAAACAAAAAAATAAAAATAAAAAATAAAGTAAAAATTTTAGCCTATCCCAGCTGTCTTCGGGGGAGAAGCGGGGTACACCCTGGACTGGTCGCCAGCCAATCACAGGGCACATATAGACAAACAACCATTCACACTCACATTTGTACCTATGGACAATTTGGAGTCGCTAATTAACCTAGCATGTTTTTGGAATGTGGGAGAACGGGGAGAACATGCAAACTCCACACAGAGATGGCCGAGGGTGGAATTGAACTCCGGTCTCCTAGCTGTGAGGCCTGTACGCTAACCACTCGCTAACCACAAATGGTTAAATAATAATAATGATATATAGTTGGCGTGGTAGTTTGGTTTGTACTTTGACCAATGAGATGAGTTTGACACACCTGCCATCTATTGGCCTAACACGTATATTACAATGTTTCCTGTCATTTTTGCAGCTCTGTAAGAATTCCACGAAATGGTAAATATGTTTTCATGCAAATATGACACGAGAGGCGCAGTAATGTTGCATATTTTCCATGTGTGGGGTGAGTTGCGGCATGTAAAAACTGAAGTACTCAGCAAACACAGCAATGGACAGCTGAGAGAGCAAGAATGCGGCCCATCTCATTATCGCAGCTAGGCTACTAGCGCCCTCTAATTGGCTCCCCAAGCCTGCAGCAGTCCCACAAGGGCTTCATTCACCTAAGAACATTGTTCATATTTAAGAGCTCACAAGTTTTTTTTTGTGAGCATCTTGTCATCTCTGCTTCTTCTCTTATAAGGGAGTTCAGGGTTATGGAAGCTGTAACGCTGCTGCATCTGCAAGCTGTCTTGAGATTACGCTGTTTTGGTTCCTCCTCTGTGTATTTGTTTTACTTTACGCAGCAGGCCTTTTGATGATTACCAGTCCACAGCAAGGTTTGTCTGATAAGTGTTTATGTGGAGATTCGCAGGCTATGTTAAATCTTGGGGGAGAAGTGAGGCGGGATCCCAAAGCAGTAATTAATATCCCGGCTTTGTTTACGATTGTGCTATGCTGTGTCTCCTTTAAGAGACAACTGGAGCTTTGAACTCAAAAGGGGACTCACATAATCTTATTATTTTAATGATTCTACATAGTGTTTCAACTTTTCTCATACAGGGACGTATACCGAAAAATAGAATTTGACACATTTTTTTTGCATTAAAGATACTAAAAACAATTAATTGGTGGCCATAAAATGTATGCTCATTTATCACGGGTGTTTAGTTCCAGTAGGACTCAATATTCCATATTAATAATAAAATATTTTCATAGTTATGCCATAGAAAATCTGTTTCCGATCTTCTAAATATAGCAGGGCTCGACAATAACGATGTACCGATGGCCCAGGGCAAGTTAAAACAAAATTCGGGCAAGTAAATCCAATCATTAATATTCCCGTCGGGCAAGTGCACTTTAGCATGCCATACTGCCAAGAGTTTTTTTAAAAGCGGTTCTTGTTGGGTGTTGGTAAAACACGGACTGCGTAATTCCGGTGGTAATTTGCAAACCAATCCTTGCAAATCTTGAATTGGACCAATCAGAATCGTTTTTTTAGACCGCGGTCGGTAATCCACAATCCGCGTTTTACCCACACCCGTTCTTGTTCACGATCAACCAATCAGCGATCGTTTTACTAGGAAAACATCTATCATGGCGTCCCTGCCAACATTGTCTAATTCTTCAACAACTTCTGAAGGAAAACACCAAAAAGTGATGAAACAGTGCCTCCTAAACAAGTATTTTATTAGCGGCAGCAAATCAAATGATGGCAAAGGTGAGTGAATCACATTGCTGTGACAATTTGAAGTGGTCACAATGAAACACCACCCATTAGATCCAATACCAAGTGCTGATTTTGCACAAGCTGCAAAATCTAGCGGTTTCATTTCTCTGTGTATTTTTCTCACCTTTGCTTCACAAATTATTGTTTGACCATTGAGCATTTTTTTCTGGATTAAAACACTTTACTAGTACACAAATGTGTCAAATGTTTCATTGTGGTGCACAACTTATAAATATCACTGCTTACTACGACTACCATGTGTAAGGTAGCATGGCTTGCCATGTTAACATCTATCTCCACAAATTTTCAGACATTCCTCCAAATACAATGCATCAGTACTATTATCTGATGAATTATCAGCATATATTGATATATGATATCATTATGGCAGTCTTTTCATTTTACATGGGGCAAGTTCGGGCAAATAGTTCTCACCTTAAGGATTCCCCATGGGCAAGTCATTTTTTTTTAACGTAGAGCCCTGTATACTGTTTCAACTTTTCTCATACAGGGACGTATACCGAAAAATTTAATTTGACACATTTTTTTGCATTAAAGATGCTAAAAACAATCCATTGGTGGCCATAAAATGTATTCTCATTTATCTTGGGTGTTTAGTTCCAGTAGGACTCAATATTCCATATTAATAATAAAATATTTTCATAGTTATACCACAGAAAATCTGTTTCCGATCTTCTAAATCTAGTGTTTCAACTTTTCTCATACAGGGACGTACACCGAAAAATTTAATTTGACACATTTTTTTGCATTAAAGATGCTAAAAACAATCCATTGGTGGCCATAAAATTTATGCTCATTTATCGCGGGTGTTTAGTTCCAGTAGGACTCAATATTCCATATTAATAATAAAATATTTTCATAGTTATGCCACAGAAAATCTGTTTCCGATCTTCTAAATCTAGTGTTTCAACTTTTCTCATACAGGGACGTATACCGAAAAATTTAATTTGACACATTTTTTTGCATTAAAGATGCTAAAAACAATCCATTGGTGGCCATAAAATTTATGCTCATTTATCGCGGGTGTTTAGTTCCAGTAGGACTCAATATTCCGTATTAATAAATAGAATATTTTCATAGTTATGCCATAGAAAATCTGTTTCCAATCTTCTAAATATAGTTTTTAACATTATTGTTTAACATATATAGTCAGAAAAAATAGCCATATAAGACATAAATACCATAGCAAAATAAGAGTAAATAAGCCATTTAAGACGTAAATAAAACTCCAGTAGTGTCACAGTAAATGTATTCCCCCTGGAAACTAGTGACAAGTCTTTGCTTTGTTGCGGTCCATATTTATTTGTGTCAGGCCGCCACAAATAAATGACTGTATGGGAAACGCTGACTGGGTCACGTCCTTGTCTGACGTGCCTATTTATACTCGTTTCCAGGGCGACAGAGGGGGCGAGCGGGTGCTGCAGAAGAAATGGACCACTTTCCTGAAGGCCCAGCTCCTGTGCTCCCTCCCAGACGACGGCTTCCCTTTCAACATCCTCCAGGACATGTTTGTCCTGAAGCCCACGGGAGACGGCTGGGAGAGCACCGTTTTTTATGGTGTCTTCACGTCACAGTGGTACGAGACGAATGTATATTTCTATTTACCTTATTGGGAATGTGGACTATATTTTGTAGCGGATTGATACACGTGCATGAGTCTATGACCTATTTTCTGTTATCATGTCCACAATATTGGGTAATACAAGTGTGAAGGTGACTATAGGGGTGTTAGTTTATGTCTAGAGGGCTCTAATAAAGTAAAAAAAATATTTACAGTATTAAAAGGTTGTAAACAGATTTTTAATGCTCTCATTCATTCATTTTCTACCGCTTATCGTCATGAGGGTCGCGGGCGTGCTGGAGCCTATCCCAGCTGTCTTCAGACTAGAGGCGGGGTACACCCTGGACTGGTTGCCAGCCAATCACAGGGCAATTTTCAATGCTCTACCTACGAAAATATTTTATTTATAAATAAGGAATCCTAGGCTGCATGGTAGTCGAGTGGTTAGCACGCAGACCTCACAGCTAGGAGACCCGAGTTCAATTCCACCCTCGGCCAGTGGCCAGTGTGGAGTTTGCATGTTCTCCCCGTGCATGCGTGGGTTTTCTCCGGGTACTCCGGTTTCCTCCCACATTCCAAAAACATGCTAGGTTAATTGGCGACTCCAAATTGTCCATAGGTATGAATGTGAGTGTGAATGGTTGTTTGTCTATATGTGCCCTGTGATTGGCTAGCGACCAGTCCAGGGTGTACCCCGCCTCTCGCCCGAAAACAGCTGGGATAGGCTCCAGCACCCCCGCGAGGATAACTTCCTACTTCATGGAAATTAACTTATCACGATCAGGTCTGGAACCAATTAACCATAATAATTGATGATTTCCATCATCAGGCATATATATGGACACCTATAACATATGAACATTATGATTCATGATGAGTAACTGTCTAATAGGGAACTTTAACCGTGTTGACAGGTATAAAGGAGCATCAGGTAGCTCGGCAGTGTGCGCCTTCACGATGGCACAAGTAGAGCGAACCTTCAGTGGGCGGTACCGACAGGTCAACAGAGAGACTCAGCAATGGTTCACCTACAACCACCCAGCACCAGAACCACGACCTGGAGCGGTGAGTGGAGCATTCTCCGCTTATTTTTTAAGCCTTGGAAATGTCAGTTCACGATGAATTTCTCTTCTGTCTATTCCACACCAACGCAGTGCGTGACCAACCATGCCAGGCAAATGGGAATTCAGTCGTCTTTGCACATGCCTGACAAGGTGCTGAACTTTGTCAAGGACCATTTCCTGATGGACAGTGTGATACGAAGCGCCCCTTTGCTGCTGAAACGCAGCGTGCGCTACACACAGATCGCCGTGCACAAGATCCAAGGCATGGAGAGGGCGTACGACGTGCTCTTTATCGGAACGGGTGAGCAAAAAAATAAATAAAAAATACACACTTTATTTTCATGAGGAAATCAATGAAAGTTGTTACTGTTTTGTTCTTGTTACCCAGATGACGGCAAGCTGCACAAGGCCGTCAACGCCAACGACAAGATGCACATCATCGAGGAAATGATCCTCTTTCCTGACCCGCAGCCTGTCCAGCACATCGAACTGGATCCTCAGAGGGTAAATGATAACTCTCTGTCTCAGTGCTCGTAGATTCTAATCATTCATTTAAGACACACAAAAAAAAAAAAAACGCCACAAGAGCTAAATTTACCACAGCTCTCGCTGCCTGAAGACATTTCTCCCCACGGGGGCCATCCCGTCGAGTTTTCTTAAGAGTTATTTCACCATCTGGAGCAGAGTTTATGATCCTCTCTGGTGTTTTAGCTGTGGCTCAATTTCATTACCTTTCTTTCTTTATGACATAATGGCCTCTCCCAGAGCCGAAATGGACCCTTATCGAAGATGATATAATTCTAATAAAGTACGAGAGAGACGTTCCCATGTATTCTGACCTCTGAAAGACAAACAACCTAATCACATAATGTTTGTTTAATATATTTCTAGTAAAGACCGCCTTAATATAGACTGTTCTTGCTTGTGTGTGTGTGTGCCATTTTAATAGGAAAAGGCTGCGTGTCAGCCACTAGCCTCCGAGTTTGACCACCATGTGTTTTAACCGCAATTGAACTACCCTGCTGGCACCAAGCAAAAGCACATCTGGATAGATTTTACGCTCTATTTAGTTATAAAGTGGAACCTCGGTTAGCGTTATTTACCCCTTCCAGAAGGTCCAACTCAAACCAAAACATGCATTCATTTTCTACTGCTTATCCCAACGAGGGTCGCGGGGGTGCTGGAGCCTATCCCAGCTGTTGACACCGCGGACTGGTCGCCAGCCAATCACAGGGCACATACAGACAAACAACCATTCACACTCACATTCATACCTACTGCCTCTTCCCCAACCCGCAGGGTCTGTTGTTTGTGTCATCCTACTCGGGCTTGGTGGAGGTCCCTGTGGCCAACTGCTCCAACTACCTGAGCTGTGGCGAGTGCGTCTTGTCCAGAGACCCCTACTGCGCTTGGACCGGGCGCCTGTGTCGTGACGTCAGGATGGCTCCTCCTGACAGGTACAATGCTGTCACCGTAGTGATTTGTAAAGCAAGATACGCTCAAAACAAAACAAAACAAAACAAAACCAAAACACAGTGTAGCATCTAACGTTGAAGACAATTCAATCCGCTGGTTATTAAAAACAACTTGTCCTATAGATATACTGTACATTGATATGCTGTAATTTCCAGACTACAGTATGTTTATGACTTTCTAAATATGGTTTTTAGCATAATTGGAGCCCTCTAGATATGTAATAGTTACCTTTACACTCCTATTATTCTTTGTTTACATCACATTGCACAGGCTACCAACGCCACTAGCATAGCCAGCTCCCAAGCTAGCTAGTTAGCCGCTCCAATTGACTTATTCTAAACAGTTTTAAGTGTTTAAGTGTTTTAAACGGAGTGGGTAGGAAGGACAAAGAAGCCAAAAAACATACCACTTCCACACGGAATGAGAGGAGAACCTGAGAATGTAAATGAAAAATTGACTAAAGTGTAATTGTCCATATTCCCAACTGCGTAGAGCGACTACACTGACTGCGAGAGATGAGCGTATGCTCACAACAAGCCACTTCACCAAAGCTGCCGTGTTTATTTCTTTGGTCTCTCTGTCATGTTTTGTGTCAGCCACTGGCAGCAGGATGTGGAGGAGGCGGACACTTCATCAATCTGTAACAGGACGCTGTCCAGCCCCAGATCTGCTCGACCCACTGCTTCCCGTGAGTGCAAGTTGCCTGTTGATGGAAACTGGTGGCTTTTTTTGTTATAAACATGGATTGGTTTGCAACAGAGGATGAGGTGGCTGGGATGAGTATCAGCACCTCCATGTTCAAGTCCATGGTTTTCGCCCGGAAAGATATGGAGTGTCATCTCCGGGTCTGGGATGAGATCATGGGTATTGTTCATTGAGGGGAGAATGGAACGCAGAATCGACAGGCGGTTTGGTACAGTGGCTGCAGTGATGCGGACTCGACCTCGGGTCCGTTGTGGTGAAGAGGGAGTTGAGCCAAAAGGCAAAGCTCTCAATTTACCGGTCGATCGATGTTCCTATCCTGACCTATGGTCATGATCTTTGGGTAGTGACTTAATGGACATTAGCCACGTTTACATGAGGAGTTTTTCTCTTTCCGAATGGAATCTTTCCGAAAGCAATGGTATCCATGGAAAGGAATATTCCAATCTCTTGTCTACATGCGCCGCTATAACCAACCAGAATAGTCAATGGGGCATGCCCAGTAAAACGTAAACACCAACATCACGTGATACCGACTTCCTTGAGTTTTTCTTTCACTTGTTGGAATAACTCCGTATTGCCAGTTTTTCGTTCGTCCAGTCTTGAAATTTAGTTTGGATCAAAAACAAACTTTCCGCAGCAGTCCAGTGCCGATTGCTCGCGTCCATTTTTTTTAAATCGAAGAACGTCTCGAGCTGCGTGTTACGTCATATCTCAGCATTCGCTGAAAGAACGCACCCGGGAACAGGAAAAGTTCAATCTTGCTGATATTTTATAATTAAGCTCGGCACATGTTTAATATAGATATGTATTTTCTTTTTTAATAAAATGGCGTATAGAAGGGTTTAGATTCTGTTCCACAGATGGCGGTAATGCACACGAAAGCTGCTTGCCAACCGCCAATAAACAACAGAAGAAGAAAAACACCATGAAGAAGAATGCACCCTGACAACTTTCCGATTGAGCGGGTACAAGATACCTCAATCGGATTGGGGAAAGGAATATTCCACCCCTGGGAATCCGATTATATATTCATTCGGATTGGCACTGGTGTATACAAAGGTTACATTCTTTCCGTTTGAGCAAAAAACCCGAATGCAATTGGAATATTTGGGTCCATGTATACGTGGCTAATGACTGCAGAGACACTTTCATCTGGGAGAAAGTCTCTGCCGGATGAGGTGGCTCAGGCATCTGGTAAGGATGCCTACTGGACGCCTCTGTGGTTTTCAGGGCCCGTCCATCCAGACCCAGAACATGTTAGCGAGACTATGTCTCTCAACTGGTCTGGAACACCTCGGGAACCACCGAGAGGAGTTGGATGAAGTAACCGAGGAGAGGGAAGTCTAGGCTTCCCTGCATAGGTTTCTGGGACCTGGGATTAGTAGTAGAAGATGAATAGATGGATGTTTTTATTTCAAATGTAGCCATATTTGTAGTACATACTTATTGTTTTGTTTTTTTATACGTTTTTTTTGGACTAGGTGGCTCCCGTTGTCAGCTCATTACGGTCCCCGCCAACACATTCCGGGTCTTACCCTGCAAACTGCGCTCCAACCTGGCTCAGAGGAAGTGGCGCTACAGTGACAGCGCCAGCCAGTTCCTTTACGCCACGCCCGAGGGCAGCCTAGTGGTGGTGGCGCAAGGCGACAAGATGGAGACGTACGAGTGTTGGTCAGAGGAGGAGAACTTCCGCCAGCTGCTAGCCAATTACTGTGTCAGGGCAGAGCCTCGGCAGGAAAGCACCACCATGATGGGCCACTCCCGGACGCCGCACATCAAACGCGTGGAGACCATGATCCTGCCCGGCGAGTCCCGCTCGGAGCAGATCCACACCAAGACCTACTGGAACGAGCTCATCGTGGTGTGCGCGCTGCTGGCTTTCTCCTTGGTGGTCTTCTCCTTGTTCGTCATCTACAGGAACCGCGACCACATGAAGTCCATGCTGAAGCAAGGCGAGTGTCCCAACATGCAGCAGAAGAAGCCGAGGATCGTGGGGAAGCCCACCGAGAGCCTGCCGCTCAACGGTAACACCATTCCCGTCTCCACCTCCGACCACAAGGGCTACCAGACGCTCAACGACAACTACATCTGCAGCACGCCCACTCGGGAGTCGTCGCCGGAGAGCAAGAGCTTCTCCGACGCGTCCGACAGGCGGCCTCTCAACGTGAAGGAGAGCCACGTGGAGTACTCGCCCACACTCCCCCGACCTCGGGTACGGTTAGGCTCGGAGATTAAAGACTCCATCGTGTGAGACGAGCGGGACGCCAACATTTTTTTTGTTTTTTTTTAAAATTTTGATCATCTTTGTTTGCCAGAGGAACGAGAAAGCAGCTCACGGCCGTTTCTTTTCACTCATTGCTTACAAAATGCGTGTGCGTGTGGGCTCGGACACTCGACGCTCTATCAGTATTTATGTCTTCATAGACTCCAGTAAAAGTCTACTGCCGAGGCCCCACAAAAAAAGCCACCATTTCAGGTTCGAGGAGGATAAAAAATGGCGTGCGACGCAGTTTCACGATGACGGTGGATGATAGCAGATGAAGAACGAGGATGACTTCTTGACTGCGGAACTTCTTAACAGATACTACAGAGCACAAGGGATGCTGACAAGTGACTTTTACCTCCTGAATGTACGTCAAAAGTCTGTCTTATGCGCCAGTGAATGCACCACGGACCACTGGAGAAAGCGGCCACACTCTGTGACGTGACCTGCTGGTACTAAGTAAAAGTGATGTGATGAGACAGCCAAGAAACAAACAAGGTAAGGGGGGGGGGTTGGTCCACATCATTTTCAGGGTCGCACCAAATCATCACGTGCACTGTGCCAAAAAAAAAATGAACAAAAAAAAAAAAGCAACAAATAACATAATTGTTTTGTCGAAATGCAATAGTGCCATTGTGTTGTGACCACCACTCCCGCCATCTTTGTTTTTAGCATCTGCAAAGCGCACTAAAAGGTTGAGGCACTAATAAAAACAAATGTGACATGCGAGGTTGGATATTTTACTCGTAGACTGTTAGTTCAGAATTCTGGAATCTTTCTATTTAAAAAAAAAAAAAAATGTTGGGGCACCAACCACTTAGGTACCAACCCAGAAAGACTAATATACTCTCTTGCTGTCTGTTTGTCTTCCTACACTAATATACTAAACCACACTACAAATAGCCTGATTCAGTAGAAAGCATCAAAATTGAAATGCGATTTTAGCAAGCTAGCTAGCTAGCCGGCGCAGCAATGTAGATCAACGCAGTTGCTCGGTATATGTCATATTTGCGTGGTTGCTTGTTGCTAGGCAGAATTTGCAATCAGTCCTTCCTCAAAGGAATAAAAAATTTGTTTTAATCTGGAAAAACAACAAAAGTACATTAAATAGTAAAAGTTTTGAAGATTTTACAGATATTTTATTGGTCCTTATGCTATCCACTATGGTTTTCTCAGCGTTGCTGCCTCACACATCAGAAAAAGAGCAGGGAGAGTTGGCTCAAGACTCAAAAACTTGCCTATAAAGATTTTAGTCGCCATCTCCTTGACTTGGTTGGGTAGTAAAAAGCTAGTATTGGTAGAGGTTTCATCTGAAAAATAACAAAAAATTGTTTCCCCACAAGCTAAGATGGCCGAACAAATAAAACAACACGATAAGGACTATGATAGAAATGTATTTACACGTCATTTAATCACATTGCTGCCTATTATGTAGGAAGTATGCTCTCAGATGGTCTTATTATTCTTTACGCTACAAATTTTGGATAGTAACAATATGCCTGTCATGCTTACGGGGCAGAGGGGTCCACTGCCCCACTAATCTGAGGACAGGGAGAGTCTGCAACAAAAAAATCATTTTAATTATAGTGACACACCTTTTCTATGATTTTATCAGGATGGAACGTTCCTGTTTCCTCGGCAGTGTTGTAGAACAGCGCCACTGCTGGTTGCAAACAAGTATTGCACTCCATTTTGCCTGTCGCTTTTGCAAGGCACAATGACTCAATATAAAACCCTCCAGGTGTCATTTCTTCTACGCGTTTGGATGTCAATATGAAAGCACAAGTCGTCAGGGAGTTTGAATCCTCACCAGTCGTTTGCACACGTCACTAAAAATCAGTTTTCAATTTAAAAAAAAAAAAATGCAACAACTCAGAAACCGGAAAGACAAACAGGGACCATGAAGAACTCTCGCTCACTATGGAGACTTAAAAACAAAAAAAAGCCGACTTTTCCAAAGATGACAATACTATGTGTGACTCCATAAAGTACAATATGGAACCATCAGAGTTCCGTAAAGACGTAACGTATATATTTCACACTCCCTTCAACGCTGACAACCATTGCACAGCACAGCGCAAAATTGATCAGTGTTTATTTTTGTTGCCTTGATTGTACCTGTGCTTAATATTGTGTGTGTGTGTTTAAAGATGTGTTGTAGAGCTAGTACCCAGTGAACACTGATGACTTTTCTCCCTTCATGCTTTACTGCCTAACATACACGATACCACTAACGTCGTACCGAGCACACTGGCGGTTGTTGATCAAGCATATGAAAGCAGGAATGCTATCTATCAAAGGGAAAAAAATATATCGTAAAATAGGACCAGAACAGCTCTTTCTAAGTGGTTGACTACGACATATTAGTATAATAATAGTAAAAAACTATGCATTTTAAGCAAAAAAAACTGCCTAAATTAAGCATTTTCATGCGTAAAAATAGTTAAATGCGCTAATACGAGTGTAAATATAACTATAGGGGTGTTATTTCATGTCTAGAGGGCTCTAATAATGTTTTAAACCACATTTAGAATTCAATCCCACCTCTCGCCCGAAGAAAGCTGGGATAGGCTCCAGCACCCCCCGCAACCCTCGTGAGGAAAAAGCGGTAGAAAATGAATGAATGAATTAATTAATGAATGTTTTGTTTTGGGGATGAGTGGTTAGCACGCAGGCCACACAACTAGGAGACCCGAATTCAATTCCACCCTCGGCTCCTCACCCCCCCGCGACCCTTGTGAGGATAAGCGGTAGAAAATGAATGAAGGCGAGTGGTTAGCCCGCAGGCCACACAGCTATAAGACTCAAGTTCGATTCCACACTCAGCCATCTCTGTGTGGAGTTTGCATGTTCTCCCCGTGCATGCGTGGGTTTTCTCCGGGTACTCCGGTTTCCTCCCACATTCCAAAAACATGCTAGGTTAATTGGCGACTCCAAATTGTCCATAGGTATGAATGTGAGTGTGAATGGTTGTTTGTCTATATGTGCCCTGTGATTGGCTGGACCCAGTAAAAATGGACTTGAGTGCCATTTTGGGGTACATGAAAACTGTTAATATGGTGATTGTACCATGTCACCTAAAAAAAAAAATACCCTGCTTTCATATGCTTGATAACATCATTCAATGGATGAAATACCTTTAGCTAGCACGTCGCTCTGCCTTGTTAGCCACGCCGTACTATCCAGCAGTGACATTGCCGCCAAACACTCTGAAAATAGCGTGACTGCGGAGAAAAGCTCCACGCTAACATTACCCGTAACACTGAGAGCTGCTCAAAGTGACATATTACCGTTGGACCTTAATTAACACTCATGCCAAAATGCTGTGTTGTATTTATTCATGACGAGCTTTTCATCAAAAAGCAATCCTGTCGTTTTGAGTAGCTCTTTGACATACTGTACTGGACATGAATGTAGCCACCTGGGTCGGCCTTCCCCTTCCCGTTCCCGTTCCCGAGTATTTAAGTTGAAACAGTCACATGACCAGCACACTAGAACTAACATTCATAACACAGTGCTCAGTCAGCCTCTCATCCAACTAAACACCATAGTTGACTGAATAACAAAAGTAGACAAATGTGGTCTTGCCTGCATGATTTCCCTCTGTTTTTTCAATTATTATTTGTTGTGTAAATAATTGTGAACTGTACATTTTTTTTTGTATTATGGAGACAAATTGTGACTGTTGTTTTTATTATATTGTACATAAAAAGCACTTTATTTTAAAGTTTTTAAGATAAATGATTAAAATAAATGTTTTTGACAAGACGTGTGTGTGTTTTTTTTACTTGAATTTATATATTTTTTATTTAATATTTTTGCAGAAATAATCAGTGTTTGCATTTGATTTATTTTTCCAGGCAGGTGACAGTGAAAAGCACACAATTCATCATAGGAATCAGTCATGTGTGAGCTTTAAGACGTTCTGCACCATTGGACCACCGTTAAGCAGAGGAAAAGCTTTTTTTTTTTTTTTGCCACATGCTTCTCTGATTGAACGTGCTCTATGTTCCTACAAAACTTTCCCAAAAGAAATATATAGAATAGAAATACATTGCCACATACAAGCAAAATAGCACTTACAGTATATAAAGTACATGTTTCTTCGGCTAAATAAACTCTGCTGGTCTTTGCTGCCCCCTGGTGGTGAGCAACCACAATTCAGTATCCCGATAACGTCAACTTTGCAATATGTTTTGGTCTTCATGTCGCGTTAGCCATTATATGATTAAACTACTCACCTTCTAAGACACCTGACAGTCACAGCAATGGAGACGGAACCGGAAACAGTATTATCATAAGTGTTGCTCCAATTAATGTTACAGTTATCACTCGTTTATAGCGGTTAATTGGTTCCATAAGAGTCAATGTGAATAAATGCCATATTTTCACACCTGGAGCATAGAAAACCTGCTTATGACTCTCTAAATATTGTTTTAATTTTATAACAGCCCTGTAGACGTGAAATATATTATATTTACACTCCTTTTATTCATTGTTTACATCATATTGTGCAACTCTTATGCTGTAGGGACTCAGACCATAGACGCCATCAAAGTGGGTTTGTTGATACGTCAACGTTGCCGCCATATTGAATGTGTCAAGGCTGCGCTGTAAATAAATACAAGTAAATGCACATACAACGCCTTTCTACAAAAAAATTTTAATTAATTCCTCTTGTTTGACACGTTCAATATGGCTGCCACGTTGACGTACCACTTAGCCATCGATGCAGTTATGTCTATTCTGGAGACAGCTGCTACTAGATAGCAAGCAGGCTAGTGAGCACACAGTTAGCCTTAAATATATATTTTTTCAAACATGTAGACACCAAAAACTTGCCGCTTCCTTACCTAATGTGAGGAGAACTTGTTTTCACTCTCATTTTAGGTATGTCATGGCTGGCTTCATGACTTCGTGTCAAGGTAATGTAATGTTTCCCCAGTGTGTTGTCATTACTGCCACCTAGTGGCCAGAATACTGCATAACATTTGTATTTCCAATAGAATAGACCATACGCTACAATTTCTGAAAATCAGCAATGTATACCATATTAGGAGGCATAACAGTATGTTATGACTTTGGTAAAAAAATGTTTGTATGTAGTATATAATATATATATAAAATGTATTGAGCAGCCATAATCTTTCCTGTCAAGTTAAATTCTATTTCTGGTTCTATGGTTAGCACACGGTCCTCTATGGTAACCAGGCAAAGGAAAGGAATCACTGTACAAAAGTTCCATGAGATTTTTTCTTTAATGTGTGAGTCATATTTATTCTTTGGTCAAGGGTCATAAAAAGTATTTTACACCACAAATGTGTGCCTAAGAATATAAAAGTATAAGAATGACCCAGGCAAGAGGGACCTACAAAGATTTACACTTTATTTGAAACCGTTACCAGGAGACATACTTTGTACAAGAAAAAGAAACCACAACAGTTACGTAGATGCTCGGTGTGGACAACAGTTCATCTTTCTCCTTCTGCTAAAAACCACAGACGCTCCTCTGCATGCACGCAGAGTATTCCAAAATTTCCTCGAGACAATATCACAGTACAGAAAGATTCCGTTGCCGTTTTGCCGTAAGGGGAGAATGTAGGATCCATTTGAATGAATGTCGAGTCTGGATTATCAGGAAGAGGAGGTTGAGATGGATGAATTCATCTCGACTCGGATCTTCACTTGGACTTTGGGTTTGCTTTGCCTCCGTCGCCGTCTGCTTTCTTTTGCTTTTGCTGCATTATTTCAGCATCCCTTCAGCACAGGAAGACAGGAAGCATTGTTAGGACCAAATTTTGACTGCATGCGCGCAACCTAGACAAGTTATGTGATCGCTCCTTGCCTGTTCTTTATGGTAACCTACACAATCCATGACAGAAATACCACACTGACCCGAATATAAGACAACCCCTCTATTTTTAGATTATTATTAATCATATTCCTTAGCTGCACCTGTCTTTTGATGGCTCTGCTTCATTGAAAATTAGCATCATAACTCCTCTGTTTGCTCAAGTTGCATTCACATTTGTGTTTCGGTACTCGGGTCCAACATGGACAGTATTAAAATAAAAAGATACTCGATGCGTATTTGGTGCAAAGATATATACGTAAAATAAGGTGTAAATCCAAAGATTTCACAAAAAGCTTCTAAAACACTTTTAAAGAGCGCCATTGCAGCAAAGCACACAGAACAGCATAATGCATAACACATAAATAAATAAATATTTAAGTGAAAATGCAACATTTCTCTACTCCTACAATGTATATTCAGGTCTACGGTGAATAAAAGGACTCAAAATAATCCAAAAGTAACATTATGCTCACTCATGTGCGTAATAAAGATACATTTAATTATCGCTGTTGCTCCTCTCACCAGTTATACATGACAACTGCCACCTTTCACAATGGAAATAAAAAGGGCATGACTGGAAGCAGTCCGCAAAGTCAGTGATATTGCAGTCATGCAAGCAAACGGGCTGAAGCACGACAGTTATGGACGGCTTCGTGCAATTACCCCCTTAATGAACCAACGCCTGCATTGTTGTGATAACCGAGTAATAATCTTAAAGCCACCTGTCTCTTACCTCTGCTTCCGAGCAGCAGCGGACAGCCCGTCATCGCCTCGCTTCCCTTTGCCGCTCTCATTCGCCTTCTTGGCATTCTTTTGGCGTGCAAGCTCACGTTGATTTCCCCCTTTGAGGTCAGCCAAAATACAACAGTGTTTCTTAAATATGAAGGAAGAGCCAAACCTGAAGAGCTTTGTACATTCTACCAACATGAATAACAAGTTAAGGGGGAGTCATGTAGGGTCAATGCAACTAATAAAAAAAAAAACAACATTCACTTGAAAAAAAAAATCAAACAATATGTGCATGGTATAAAAGCAGCCGACGTGGCAGGGGGGCGCTGTGGAGCAGCATGCAAACAAGAGGAAGTCAAGCACCAACACAACAGGTCAGCTAAACATAATAACACTTACTTATATTGTGATAAATTACATATTTCGCGTAACATTTGTTTGACAAAATTGTTACAAAATCACCGATTTAACTCCTAACAAGAAGGACCACTTAAATGAGTATTTGTGTTATCCGACGTCAGTTTCAGGAGGCCCAACAATGGATAAAAGAACCAATATTCCAACAAATTAACGGAAATTGTGGTTTGAAGCATCTTGGTTAACGTTAACCGTCCTTAATAAGATAAAAGCAAAAGCCGTGTGCGCGTTTTGTAAAATTTTAAAGCCCTGAGAGAGGACGTAAGGTCTTGTTCCAGCAATTAGACGGCACCCAAACTGGCTCACGCCAGCGACAGTAACAAGCGAGCACATATTTACATGCATTTGTTGCGAAGTACATACAGTATTGCCTTACGGTAAATTTATATATGTCGATACCCACTGGTCATTTTAGTATTCGACTCCTCTGTCGACCCAAATCCACAAAAAAAGCTCAGCCGAAAAGGCCAGTCTCCCTCTGCGTCGCTCCGGTCGCTCTTTTTCGTCTGCTTTGGGTTGCTCTATAGTGCGCATGCGTATACTTGCTGTACAAGAACGGTCCGGCAATGGTTGCGCATGCGCAGTGGTATTCATTCAGCGAACACAGAAAATAAGGTTGCATTTTTTGCATTAAAATGAAATCAATATGCCAAAATTGTGCACAACATTATTTAAAATATGTTCAATGTTATACTAGCCGTATACATATTTGTATATTCCATTTTGCAAATTTCCTTCCACACGTTTTCAGCCAGATTCATTATTTTATATTTAAAACCAGTACTTTATTATAAAGTCCTCATGACCACTACAGAGGCGGCGTAATAACAAAATAAAAATAAAAGCATTGACAGCATATGGCCAGCAGAGGGCAGCAATAGCAGACAATGAAAACGATGGCAGCATTACTGTACTATGGTGTTTTTTCAGCTCATTTAAAAAGTTAGATAGGCATGAAATATTACTAATAGCAATTTAAACAAAAAAATAAAGTGTGGCATAGTATGTATAATTGCACTTAAAAATATTAGACCCTAATTAAAAATAATATTGCAATAAACCAACAAACCAATAACATAATTATATGATAATTATGTCGGCTTTCATATATTGCCATGTGCATTAGTGTCTATTTTCCTTGTATTTTGCCTCCAGACGCTTTATAGAACAACGAACAGAGTGAGACCTTTTGTCAGCCAAACAGTCACTCGGTGATGAGACAAGAGAAAGGCAAAATTGTCTATAGTGTTGTTTGCTTAATGGATTAAAAAACAAAAAATGTTTTTCTAGTCACCACATTATGAAGAAAAGTTATTTCCTTTTGGAGAAGACAACAAAGTAATTAAAGGTTGGGACAGCATCAGAGAGGTTTTTGCGTGCTGGAGCATGAAGAACTCAGCAGCATGCAGCGGGGCATGTCAAACACTGTGGTCAGTTTATTAGGCTTCTGGCGACACCAGCATGTCTGCCTCGGACTTGTTTTTCCCTCCCCTTCACAGCTGCTCGCAAACTCCAGCTACATGCTTCAATCAAACTATATTTATCTCCTGGTGCTATAAGCACCACCTGCTCATTTTGACTCCTTCAAGCTTCTATTGTGTCCTTCATTGCTGCTGTGCAGTGCATGCATGGCATCATCACCTCCTTGTAATGAATGCCGCATCTTTGAGTTGAATCATCTTCCAAGTGCTTCCAGAGTATTTGGATGAAACCTACGAGTGTGTTTGTGAGAGCAAGCTGTGGTGTGAAGATACAAGCATCCACTCTGCACTAAATGCACCCGATGCTGATTATGAAGTGGTGTGAGCACTGATGTGTGGTAGCAGGACGTTTGCTTCATTCTTCTATGTCTCATTTCACCGCTGTCATCCATCACGCTGCCACAGTGCTGCCGGCTGTCCTCTGTGATGGATGGGAGGAGCTGATCCCCGCTCATGTGAACCCACCCCCCCACCCACTCAGTGTCCTTGTTTTTTTGACGCAGGCCAGGGACATTGTTTGTGTTGCTAACTCCTGCACATGTAGCATGATGATAGGTTCACTTTCTGGCAATGTTGTTGTGGTTTAATGGTGGACGTTGTGCATAGTTGGAGTGCGGTCTGGAGGACAGTGCAGTAAATTGAAGTCTCAATTCAAATGGCCACACAGTCTCTATAGTCGTAAAAAAAATTAAAAAAAAATCAGGTGTCTAATTGGCGCCGGGTAAGAAAAAAAAATACATTTGCAGCTGTGGCTGTAGGCAACCTCCAATTTTTTTGCAGAAAATGTGCTCCCATTAACGCTGACTGAGCTTCTGGTGCTGCTGTAGTGCCAAATACACTTGTGACCATAAATGGTCATAAATGACCATGTGATCAAAGAGAGCTATGTTTCCTTTCCACTTTCTCATGCCCTCCAAATCATTATTAAAAAAAAATTAAGTTGTTTGTTGTGCGGGCGCCAGGTAAAAAAAAAAAAAAAAAGACATGGTGTGGCTGTAGGCAACCTCCAATTTTTTTTGCAGAAAATGTGCTCCTATTAACGCTGACTGAGCTTCTGGTGCTGCTGTATTGCCAAATATACTTGTTTATAAATGACCATGTGATCAAAGAGAGCTAAAAGTTTCCTTTCCACTTTCTCATGCCCTCCAAATCATTATTAAAATAAAAAAAATAAGTTGTTTGTTATATGTTATTTGTAAATTCTACCACACAACAACAATGTATTGTTTCCAACAATATCATATGATGATATTATTCATTTTCTATCACATTCATACCTATGGACAATTTGTTGCCAATTAACCTAGCATGTTTTTGGAATGTGGGAGGAAACCGGAGTACCCGGAGAAAACCCACGCATGCACGGGGAGAACATGCAAACTCCACACAGAGATGGCCGAGGGTGGAATTGAACCTTGGTCTCCTCGCTGTGAGGTCTGTGCGCTAACCACTCGACCGCCGTGAGATCGACACACAATGATATTAGACGCAATGAGCTTTATTTGATTAAGAATGTTAGCTTTGGAAGCATGCAGCATCAGGAGAGAATAGATTCACACAAAAATGACCTTCTCCAAATATCAGAGGTATTGTTCCACCTTTTTAGCCACGCTCGAACCGCCCGAGGCGTCCACTTTGTCAACAGTTATTTCAGGACAAAAGAAGACTCGCAAGTGTCACAGTAATACTTCCTGGACTTGCAGATGTTCCACTGGACGACCTGCGGTCTCGGAAGTGAAAGGTCAGTGCAGCAGGGGTGGGGGGTGAGGCTGGATTGGATGTCGCAACTGTTGTCGTGTCTGGCTTGATCATTGAAAACTGTCACCCCCCCGGGGAGTCAAATGTGTCACATTTTTATCCGCACACTATTGAGCTCACATAATGTGATGTTATATAATATCTCACAAAGATGAGTACAGCCCTAAGTACACTGATAAATGTAAATAGATAAATAGATAAATAAAAGCTATGTATAATGGCTTATATATATTGTGCACGCTGTCCTCCACTGTGTACGTACACCCCCCAAGTCACCTTGACAGCCCCCGAAATAAACGAGAGTACCACGTCTTCTCTAAATGCAACAGCCTCTTGTTAAAATCTCCTCCGACGAGCTCAATCTTTCTATGGAGTTCTAAAGTGCACATAAAGCCTGCAGAAGAACCCCAGGAGTCTTTCTCTTCAGGATTTAAACACACCGAGAGAACGTGTAGAGTCATGATGAGACTGAAATTAAATCTTGCCATAATCCAGGTCATGCGTGTGACTTTTCAAATGGTTGCCAGGGCAACGCCCATTTCTCATTTTATACAGTGTGCAGAATATATGAAAGGCTTTAGGGGTAACAATTAACAATATAATTTGTTTTTTTTTTTAATAAAGGAGTGTGATGTTACATTTGCAAAAGTACTGATGTTTTCCACTTGTCTTGTTTGTGCAGGGCAGGTACGCCGAGCCTGGTCTACGAAAATAAAGCCCATAGCCATAAACATTATTCATTTAATCAAGATTTTTAATCAACCTAAATAAAACTAAAATGAAATAAAACTACTCAGTTGATGGATGTGTTTGTTCTGACATTATTCATTCATTCATTTTCTACCGCTTATCCTCACAAGGGTCGCTGGGGGTGCTGGAGCCTATCCCAGCTGTCTTTGAGCAAGAAGCGGGGTACACCCTGGACTGGTCGCCAGCCAATCACAGGGCACATATAGACAAACAACCATTCACACTCACATTCATACCTATGGACAATTTGGAGTCGCCAATTAACCTAGCATGTTTTTGGAATGTGGGAGGAAACCGGAGAAAACCCACGCATGCACGGGGAGAACATGCAAACTCCACACAGAGATGGCCGACGGTGGGATTGAACCCTGGTCTCCGAGCTGCGCGCTAACCACTCGTCCGCCGTGCAGCCTAGCCATGAACAATGTAATGTTAAAATCTGGTCGTCATATCGTATTCTTTACTGGGCAATAGGTGTCAGTAATGTTCCTGTAAGGTTCGGTGAGACTCGATTGTCGGAAAAACAGGCTTTTATTGCAGGTTTGAATGATCTCCTAACAGGAACAATAATCCCAAACTGTTGCAGCCGTAACTGTAACCGATCTGCTATCAACACACTAAATTGTCTTGAAGTTGTCCTCGGCGATGGCCAAAGCTGAGTAAAATAAATGTCCAACATTAACCCTCAGATGTTCCCAACAGAGTGACACTATAAGTAGCATCCCAGATGTGGGAGGTCTCCACCATGGCAACCGCTGTCAATTAGGAGAGAAGCAGGGACACAAGGGAGGCCCTCATCCATCTGGAGACGTCGCCAGGATGGGCGACTAGCACAGACTAGATCAGTAGTTTTTAGAATTCCCAGTCGGCTTGCTCTGTGGAGTGACATCTATCCACAGTGACTTTGCCCTGAGAGGACACCAGTGAAGGAGACAAACATTATGAAGGGTGGAATAGTCTGATCACAGCTCGCATTACTCTTCCACCATAAAAGATATAACCACATGTTTAACACATATTTTAAATATAACATTCTTTACAAATAACATCCCGCATAAACACAAATTCCATACAAATTGTACAAATGCAGCAGATTGGACGATTTCAGTCACACCAGATATTGTATATCAGGGGTCTCAAACTCAATTTACTTGGGGGCCACTGGAGCTCGGGTCTGGGCGAGACTGGGCCGCATCAGGTTTTCCAGAAAAAAAAAACGCATTTATTAAAAACTGAAAAATGAATAAACAAAAAAAGCTCTGAAAAAACATTCCACTGTTCTCAGATATCTTACTTTTTATTTTTCTGCACAAAATAAGATGAAAAATAAATAAACAAATCAAGAATAAAGAAAATCAATCAGTAATAAATACATAAATATAATAATAATACTAAAACTGCAAATAATAAAAACTTAAGAAACCACATATAGTTGGTGGGTAGACAAATATTTTTTTTCAGATTAAAATGAACAAAGCATTATTAGAGCCCTGTAGACATGACAAAACACGACTATAGTCACATTTATACTCTTTTTATTTACAACATATTGCGCAACTGCAGGGTCTTGAGACACATGCTAACTCGCAAACTAGAGAGCTAGCGACCTAAACGGTAGCCTTCAAGTTATTTCCTTTAAACTTAAATAGCCAAAAACTTACCACTTCCACACGGATAGGGAGGATAACTATTAACAGTTATTTAACCTTTAACATGAACATTAATCAAACGTAATAATTTTTTCTGGGTACATGATACCATACAGCATCCATATCAAACTTGCGCGGGCCGCACTAACATTAAACTTTCATATCAAGGCGGGGGCCTCAAACTAGTGTCCTGCGGGCCACATTTGACCCCTGCTGTATATAATTATGAATACTTACACACATATTTTTTTTTATATAACATCTTATTTACTCGTGTTTTTCACCATTTTAACTAACAGTATCGTCAAGGCAGCTCATGCATTGGATCCCATCAGACCGTGTATCTAATGTTATATCCACCGAGTGTACCATAATGATGCAGCCCAGTCGTGGTACTCCAAAGTCGCCTACCCTGAATAGGAATGACGTCTGTAGCTCACATGAGTCATGCTGACACACTTCAGAGCCCCCCCCCCCCATCTGAGGCCCACCTCTCTCCTTCATATAAGTCGTGGATGTGGCGGGTCCAATTATCCAGATGGAGAATGAAGAGGTAAAAAACCCATCACAAATAAGACATGAGGCAGGTCTTTTGTGCGCCCTCTCTTGCTGTGTTCACACGTGATTACTTGGTCGTGATGGATCGCTCGCTGCAAATTTAATCGGGCTTCAAAAGCATGCTTAGTTTGAGCTCCAAGAATCGGGGCAGAGACTCAACAAAATTGATACTATATGGAAAACAGTATTTGGATTTTAAATTCAAGCACCTCCTCATTTGATCACTGTTTTTCATCAATGCATTCATTTTCTGTGCTCGTTCGGACGGGGGGGTATGCTGGAGCCTATCCCAACTGACTTTGGGCAAGAGGCCGGGTACACTATGGGCTGGTCACTGGTCAATCACAGGGCAGGCTTTTATCATGTTAAAATTATTTGTCTATTACTGTTTGACTACTGTTGTGGATGTATTCCAGCTAAAAGTCAACTCTTAACCCACAACATCACTTCCTGTCCACACGTCTGGAAGACATTTATTGAAACACACACAAGCACGAGTCTTATTTATGTCTTAAATGGCTTTTTTTCACTGATTTTATCGAATATATTGAGTAATGTGAGTGTAAAGGTGACTATAGGGCTGTTATTTCATATCTAGAGGGCTCTAATAATGGTACAAATTGTAGTTAGGAAGTCATATATGCGAAAAATGCGAAAAATATTCCATTAATTAACATTGAATCTTACATTGCAGAAATTCACTTATCACCACACATAAAGTGTGATAAATGAGGGATGACGGTATACCACTTGGCGATTAAACCCATGTCTAATCTGCATTTTAATACAATATCAAAAAATCCTGCATTTACAAAGCCAATTTAATTTCTGAACAACAAAATCCAGAAAATGAATGCTATAGATAAAAATATATGAGATTGAACATGCTCTGAATGACACGATCGCTTGCGAGTCGCTTGGCGTAAACACTTCAGTCATCCTCTCTCAGCAGTGAAAGGCACCCTTCATTGTTGTCTATTGCATGTTTCCTAAAAAGAAAAGTTCGAGGGGGGGGGGGGGGTATGCTGGAGCCTATCCCAACTGACTTTGGGCAAGTACACTATGGACTGGTCACTGGTCAATCACAGGGCAGGCCTTTATCATGTTAAAATTATTTGTCTACTACTGATTGACTACTCTTGTGGATGTATTCCAGCTAAAAGTCAACTCTTAACTTCCTGTCCACACGTCTGGAAGACATTTATTGAAACACACACAAGCACAAGTCTTATTTATGTCTTAAATGGCTTATTTTCACTGATTCTATCAAATATATTGAGTAATGTGACTGTAAAGGTGACTATAGGGCTGTTATTTCATATCTAGAGGGCTCTAATAATGGTACAAATTGCAGTTAAGAAGTAATATATACGAAAAATGCAAAAAAATATTCCATGAATTAACATTGAATTTTACTTTGCAGTAATTCACTTATCACCACACCACACCGTGATAAATGAGGGATGACGGTATACAACTTGTTACATATCATGGCGATTAAACCCATGTCTAATCTGCATTTTAATACAATATCAAAAAATTCTACATTTACAAAGCCAATTTAATTTCTGAACAACAAAACCCAGTAATTATTGAGTAATGTGAGTGTAAAGGTGACTATAGGGCTGTTATTTCATATCTAGAGGGCTCTAATAATGGTACAAATTGTCGTTAGGAAGTCATATATGCGAAAAATATTCCTTGAATTAACATTGAATCTTACATTCACTTATCACCACACATTAATATCATATCATATCATGGCGATTAAACCCATGTCTAATCTGCATTTTAACACAATATCAAAAATCCTGCATTTACAAAGCCAATTTAATTTCTGAACAACAAAACCCAGAAAATGAATGCTATAGATAAAAATATGACATTGAACATGCTCTGAATGACACGATAGCTTGCGAGTCGCTTGGCGTAAACGCTTCAGTCATCCTCTCCCAGCAGTGAAAGGCACCCTTCATTGTTGTCTACTGCACGTTCCCTAAAAAGAAAAAAAAACATGCTGTAAAAACGGTAGACATTAGCTGTCCCGCCAGAATGTAACAGAAAATATTATTTGTCAAAACACCGACAACAGACATGGAATAACATTTATAGTCTTGACAAAAAAGTGGAGACAGAGCAGCTCTTGTAAGGCGCGCCTTTGGTCATGCGTGGAATGATCCGTCACACCTGTAGTCGGTGTCAAAGTGGCTGCTATAAACGCGCCTGTGATCCCAATAAACGCCACACGCACCACTTTGCCACTGCTGTTTGAATGCCTGCATGTGTACTGAGAGAAATGTGTGTCTTTTCATCCAAACACTGATTGTTGTCTCACCAATTTGGCAAAAAAAATATTATTATTCTAAAATGAACCCTTTGGATTTATTGTTGCACGCTACAACAAATACCACATTATCCACCTTGCACATCATAACCAAGCCAGTTATGAATCAACATTTATTAGCCCAACTCTAGGCTGGCTACTATAGAATCACCTTACTGCCACTTTAGCATGGTTTTTCACAGTCAAATATCATGTGGAGTTTTGACTTTTTATTTCCATTTGCAGTGCAGGAACAGAAACAAAACAATATGTCCCTCAAAGTTTGCCAAAATACCGAAGCATCTGACGCATTTTTTGGAAATGTGAACAAGCTTACTCCATCTCCTCGAGTGTTCCGGCAAAAGCTTTCAAAGCAGGCATATTATGAAAAAATAACACAGGAAATATATCTTTCAATGTTACAGTGGTGTGAAAATGTACTAAATATCAGTCAAAGACAACACAACTGAACACAAAATGCAGTTTTTAAATGAAGTTTTTTGTTAATAAGGGAGAAAAAAATCCTACCTTACATGTCTCTGTGTGAAAAACTGATTGCCCCTCTGTTAAAACTGAGATCTATCAGTCAGGATAATGTTATAAAGTCATTCATAAAGCTTTCGGACTCTAGCCAACCACAGCGAGAGCCATTAATCACAAATGGCAAAAACATGGAACAATTATGAACCTTCCCAGGAGTGTCCGGTCAACCTAAATTACCCCAAAAACGCAGCGACGAGGTCACAAAAGACCCCACAACAATATCCAAAAAACTGCAGAACTCACTTGCCTCAGTTAAGGTCATGGCAGATTTCCAAGATGAAACCCACAGCTAAACAAAAAACAGAAAACATCTTGATGATCCTCAAGACCTTTGGGAAAATACTAAGGTTGAACATTTTGGAAGTTGTGTCTCCCTGGTGTAAATGTCTGGCGTAAAAGTAACCCTCCATTTCTTAAAAAGAACATCATACCAAGGGTAAAATATGGTGGTGGTAGTGTGATGGTCTGGGGATGTTTTGCTGCTTCAGGATGTGATAAATGGAACCATGAATTCTGTTGCCTACCAAAAAATCCTGAAAGAGAATATCCGGCCCTCGAGCTGAAACCACTTTGGGTTCTACACCAGGACAATGATCCAAAACACACCAACAAGTCCACCTCTGATTGGTTGAACAAAAACAAAATGAAAACTTTGGAGTGGCTTAGTCAAAGTCCTGACCTGAATCATATTAATATGCTGTGTATGTATGACCTTAAAAAGGATCATCAAAGCAAAATTTGCTGGATCTAACGGGGCACTGCCCCACTTTACCCCAGTGCAGAATCACTCCTGATGTTTTTTTTTTTGTGTGTGTGTGTGTTTGCCTCAACAACAGAAGAAAGATGATGATCACTGCCTTCATAGTGACTAATCTCCAGTCAACATAACTAGCCAGTAACACACAGCCTTGAAATTCTTCCACTTTGCACAGTGAAGCCTTGACTGTGGTTTCTTGCAGCTACAGTATATTCCTCGTTTTAACTCCCACTCTGTGGGCAACACAGAAAACTCAGTAAGCTGATGTGGTATAGTTTATTTCTTTCAGACATGCATAACAAGTTCCATTAAGGACATCGCCCTCATACTCTTATGAAGATTTGCAAGCTTTTGTTAATGACTGCTTGTATTTGCCTAATAGAGACAAAGGCAACATGTCTGTGAACAAACTAAGCCTTTTTGCAGGCATGGTGGGAGTCGAGTCTTGACCTCAGGTGTGGAGCATCACTCCCGTGGGAGTTTGATGTGCTTCAGCTGGCAAAGCGCAGACAATGAGTGGATGAGACAGACTAGACAGGTTGAGGAAGAGGAGAGATTTAGTCTCAACTCTCGAAAAGCAACAGGAGAGAAACATGCAGCCATCTTAATAATAATAATAATAATAGGTACTATTATTGTAAATATATCGTAACGTATTCCGTAATCGGAAGTGTCAATTTTAACACCTGTGACTCACATATTCCTCTCTGTTGTGTTGGAAGCAATAGTGGGTGTCTGACAAGCATTTTAGACGCGGCACCAAACACGTGGGGCTGACGTCAAGTGGCCATTTTGAATTAGAGGCAAGTTGGGCACTGCCCCTCCAGATCCAACAACTGTCACTTGGGCCCATACAAAAGTGGTAGTCATAGTACAATTATTGTGATTTAAATAAACATATTATCTTCAGGGCAGCACGGCGGTCGAGTGGTTAGCGCGCAGACCTCACAGCTAGGAGACCAGGGTTCAATTCCACCCTCAGCCATCTCTGTGTGGAGTTTGCATGTTCTCCCCGTGCATGCGTGGGTTTTCTCCGGGTACTCCGGTTTCCTCCCACATTCCAAAAACATGCTAGGTTAATTGGCGACTCCAAATTGTCCATAGGTATGAATGTGAGTGTGAATGGTTGTTTGTCTATATGTGCCCTGTGATTGGCTGGCGACCAGTCCAGGGTGTACCCCGCCTCTCGCCGCGACCCTCGTGAGGAAAAAGCGGTAGAAAATGAATGAATGAATGAATATTATCTTCATAAGGTTGCCAAATAAACAACATAGTGATTTTATTATTTTCATGGGGTAGAGGGAAAAACAATTGTGTCAAGTGTGTCCAATAACAATAAGTGACCATACAAATAACTAATTATTGCAACGCTTGAGTTGAAAAACATGAATTAATTGTGAATTATTATCATTAAATTTTTGTTTATGAAACTTTTCAATCACTTTGCAACCCAAGATTAAGATTAAGATATGCCTTTATTCGTCCCTCAGTGGGGAAATTTGTATTGCACAGCAGCAAGAGTACAGAGTCAGTTAAGCAGTACAAAATACACAATATAGAAAAATAAATAATAAATATATAAAATATAGAAAATTTAATAATTAAAAATACAAATTGAAAAAAAATCACAAAATTTTTAACTATAATGATGAAAATGGTAATATTAATGATGATTATAATGATGGTAATAATGATAAAGATTATAACAATAATGATAATGATAATAATAATAATATTACAATGATAATAATAACAGGGGAAACAAGACAGTGGCATATCTTGCAAAAAGGGGTAGGCATTTCTTCAGCCTACTCCTTTTGGGCTTGGAATCAGATAGTTGAATACAAATGTAAATAATGGAAAGTTATATTTTGATTGATGTAAGAAATGCACTGTAATGATTCATATATTTGCCCAAATAAAGGAAAAAAAACAAAACAATATAGACAACCCAAGTATTAACAAAATCAACAGTTTTTCCCAGAGTTATATACAATACAGTATGTAGATAATATGAAACCAGATGACCAGTCTATACACTGAGATCTTGTTAGAGAGTTAATATGAGGCATTATGGAAATACTTCACATAGAACTTAGTATATTGCATTTAGAGCCCTTAATATTGCACATAGAGGTTGATGAGATATTGCACAGTGAATGGGGTCTGGAGTAACTATACTGACTATAAAAACAAGTATTACCCAAGCTAGATAACGTCTCTTTCTCTCTCTCTCTCTTTTGACCCACAGTAACCATCCTCCCCCTTCCTGTTACATACTTCCATTCAAGCACTAGCTTAACAATTTAGCTAAATAGGCTTATCCTTGTCAGACTCACCTGCTTTTGCTGCCTCTCCAGCGCTTTCTCTCTAGTTATGCAAACACCGGCGTTGCTGCCTTTTCCATTCAGTCATGTTTGCAGGGGCCACTGAGACGCCCCAAACACAGATAAGAGGTCGACCCCTGGAGCGGGTTCAACATTTTAGTGGCTCCTTTGTTTGCTCATTATTGCGTCTCAAGCGATAAGACGCGGACAGACTGTCAAAAATGACAATAACTAAACCCATTAGCTCCTCGAGATAAGCATCTTTTCTGTCACAAGATTATTTATAGATAGGGCTGACCCACATTTTGCTGCTGTTACATCCTCGGCCTTTAATGCTGATAATGTCTTGTCTTTTATTTTGTGATGATCATTTCTTATCTTTTATGTTTCACCTTTGTTTTGCGGTCAGGTTAAAGGTCAAATCCATGAGTATTAGCACCAAATGAAATGAAAACTATTTCTTTCCACTTCACAATAAAGGCACATTTATACACATGAATAAACTCTTTACATCCGTACCCATATTGTAATGTTTTCCTTACCTTTATCAGATAACATGCATGTATATACATAAGACACATTTTACTTACTATTATTACTACTATTTGGTATTGTTGTTTTCAATTATAATCTCATTTGGAAACAGAAACTACATTTGTCAGCCATTTGCTGTTATCTAAGAAGTGTGCAGCGAGTTCCACAGAGTCAATGTCGCTGAAAACATCCTTTTGCAAGTTAATGACAGCAGTGTGTGTGGAATGTACCAGCTGCAAATCGCAAAAACCAAAACAAAGGGATGAGTTGCTGACATAAAATTTGTTAAAAACAAGATGCAATAAAGCTTGAGTCAAAATAGCATAACACAAACGTTAAGGACACCAACAAGACCGGAGTGGAGCATTGGGATATACTTTAAGTAGTTTTTTAGGATTTTTAAATGCAATTGTTTGAAAAAAAAAAAAAACTATATACACACGAGTCAAATTTCTAAACAATATGATTATAGTAAAGTATTATATCAATAAAGGCTATTCCACTTACCCTGGCACTCTCTGCAGTTGACTACCGATATTTTTTTTTAGGTTGAACTGTTCCGTTGAACCGTTAATACCGGATACGACTCATGTAAAACCAAAAAAATAAGGTTGGATTGTTCCAGTTGTGGCTGCACGGCGGTCGAGTGGTTAGCACGCAGACCTCACAGCTAGGAGACCAGGGTTCAATTCCACCCTCGGCCATCTCTGTGTGGAGTTAGCATGTTCTGGGTTTTCTCCGGGTACTCCGGTTTCCTCCCACATTCCAAAAACATGCTAGGTTAATTGGCCACTCCAAATTGTCCATAGGTATGAATGTGAGTGTGAATGGTTGTTTGTCTATATGTGCTCTGTGATTGGCTGGCGACCAGTCCAGGGTGTCCAGGCTCCAGCAACCCCCCCCCCGCGACCCTCGTGAGGAAAAGCGGTAGAAAATGAATGAATGAATGAATGTTCCAGTTTATGAGTCAACTGTTCCAGTTTATGAGTAAACTGGAACATTTGTTTATGAGTTTATGTTTATGAGTAAACAACATTTCACAGTGTTCATGCTGTAAGGTTAGCTATACAGTATTTGATTAAAAAACAAGTAAATAAAAAATGAGTATTTATTGAAGTAGCATAAATGAGTGGATGGACTGTCCTTGGAAGAAACGCAAATAAAGAAGGTCCCAAAACCTGGCGCGTGCACCCCCAGCGTCGTCATCATAGCCCCGCCCACTTTGTGACGTCGACTGACGTCGCCTGGTTGAGCGGTGAGCGAGGACAAGCTGCTTTAATTTAGTGAAGAGGAGAAGGTGGCACTGGTGAGAGCCAGCCCGCCGCCAGCGATGGCTTCTCTCAGGCAGGAGCACCTCTACGGGCTGTCGTGTGGAAAGAACAGTAAAAACAGCCCCAACAGGACATTTTATCACGTCAAGCTCACCGACACTGCCATTCGAGCGCTGGAGGCTTACCAGAACCTTAAGGTACTTTGTGGGTGTTGCTACCGAACCACTCAGCCACTCTTGTCAAAAGTTGTCTTGGTTTAATCTTCATTTACATTGCGAGCTTATTGCTAGCTAAACGCGTAGTATGTGTGGTATGTTACATGTTTTTAAGCTGTTTTTCGGCTTCTAATAACAAACCATTAACATTTAAATGTATTTTTCTACCCTCAGGCTAATTTACCAAGTGAGCCGTTGATCAGTTTTAAAGGGAGCCAGGGGGTAAGTGCATCTTATTTATTTATGTTTTATATTTACTTGCAACTTTCTTGCATCGTTGTTGTCAGTATATAACACACTTCAGTCCAAAGTACACGGGATGTACCATTAATTTCATCTTATTAATACACTTGTAGTCACAATAAACCATGTATTTTGATAGAGGAATTGAAGGTATACGAAAAAAAACATAATTACATGATGCACAACTTGGTAAATTAGGTGCAAATTGTAGCATTGGAGTACATGATGAGATTATTATAGCACAATATGCATTGGAAATTATAGATGATATAGATGGAATTGAGTGTAGATTAGATTAGATTAGATTCAACATTATTGTTATTGCTCATGTCACTGGTGCAGGGCAACAAAATGCAGTTAGCATCCAACCAGAAATGCAATTTTATAAGTACCTTAGTAGTAAGTAAATGTAGAAAAAAATGGACAGATCTATGTAAAAAACTATAACAGTGTAGGGTATATTCTTAAATAAAATGTATGTTTAATGGCAAAATACCTATGATGGGTGTAAACTGAATTAGTTGTTTTGTTGCAAAACCATAAAGCTTATTTCATTGTTGACGTTGAGTAAACGATAGTTAGGCATACGATAGAAAAAAAAACTGACTTGCAAGTAAGCTGTTAAATAGTTTTCCAAAACAATTATCTTTTTTTTAAAATGTGGATTTCTTGGAAAAACAACAACAGCGTACTCATAAATGGCTCAAGTTTGAATGCGTGCCAACTTGCCACTACTGTAGAAGCAGCATACATGTAGTACATTGATGTCGTGGTGATCTGTGATGGAGGGGTCTCATTGCATATAGAAGGCTTGCAGGTTACTGGGTCAGGCTGGTAACTGTGGAGAGGCACTGGGAAAAGAGGGAAGCAGACACCCACATACACACACACACACACACACACACACGCACGCACACAGCCAGAGTCAACAGTGGGGTGAGGAGCCATTCATATGTCAAATGAGAACCCTCTGTGACGCACATTGGCCCTGTTACCTCATGGGAAAGTACAATTTAATTTTGCACACACGTTTTTAGAAAATACTACGGTACTTAACATTTTTCTGGCCTCCATAATCTGCAAGAAGCTTCACCAGATTTTATTGTGTGTGTGTGTGTGTATAGTCAGGAACCGCTACAGTAGGTCCTTGGGGAATACTGTATTTTACTTCTCAGTCGATGCTAATTGCACAGGCTGGTGGGGAAATAGCTGCAGCCACCTTCCTGTCTCGACAAGACTGCTAACTTGTCTATGTGGGGTCTGCAGACTGTATTACAGCAGAACCCTCTATGTGTCCCAATGGGAATTTTGTGAATTGTGGCAAACATTAACATTTAGGTGTTGACAGCACTGATAACATATTTTATATGTTTCTATCATCTATCAACGTACGTAATCTACATATATTGACAGTTAGTGTGGTACCCATTATGTCATTGTATGGTCATATCACCTGGTGCATTATTTAAAAAAAAAACAACAAAAAAACATTAAACTGTATTATGGAAAGCAGGAAGTGAACAAATGTAGCAGTTACTGATTGTAAAAGTACCAGATGGAGGGGTAGGATTTAATAAGCTTTGCTTCTTCCTACTCCTTTTGGACATGTGGAACTGTGAACTCATTATGTGATGCACTCAATTGTAATCTGATGCATGTTCAAATGAAATAAAACCATTACATAGTGCAAGTACGACATATATTGCGCATGCGTAGTACAAATCGTGTTGCCTGGCTTTTACGATCTGTAGATGCCGTAAAATAGGCTGATCGGATGTAGACGCGTTCTGCACATGTGCAGAACCAATTGTGTTTTCCGATGCGACTCTATATCGGTTTTTACCTTTTTGTTGTTTTCCACCGCCTGTTGGTTTGCATGTAAAATATAAGACAACCCGTCGTATTCTTAGTCTTATTATATCATAGCACTTGTTGAGGCTACTCTTCTGGAATGAGTGTACAATGACAAATATTGAAACACTTATATGCTAGGACTACGTTAAAAAGCCATAGCATTTCAGTATGTGGAATCAAACTATGGAATGGATTGAGTAAGACCCTCAAACAATGCACAACGATGAGCCAATTCAAGAAACAATACAAGCAGTTTATGTTTGCTAAATACAAGGATGAAGAGTCTTGAACCAGTCATGATGTGCTATACATATCACTATATTGACACTTACAATGGTACACATAATGTCATTGTATGGTCATATATTTGTTTTTTTTTAAAATAATGCACCTTGTACCGAAGTACGAGGTACATTATTAAAAAAATAAAAAAAAACAAAAAAAAAACCTTAAAGTGTATTGTGGAAAGCAGGAAGTGAACAAATGTAACATTTACTGATTGTAAAAGTACCAGATGGAGGGGTAGGATTTAATAAGCTTTGCTTCTTCCTACTCCTTTTGGACATGTGGAACTGTGAACTGATTATGTGATACACTCAATTATAATCTGATGCATGTTCAAATAAAATAATATCATTACCATTACAAACAAAGGGAAAGACAGTCATGCAGATTTAATGCCCGATTTGTGCTATAGCCATATGTCTGCAAACCAAATGCAACCAACATTATATTGATAGCATGATGGTAGACCTGTCTGCAAGCTACAGTTATTAACCAAATGAATGTTTAGACGTAATTACAGGAGCCATAATTCTGTGGATGACAGCTTCCTCCGTTAAGGCTGTGTTTGTATGTTTGAGGTCTAGACAAGCTTCTTCGCATTAGACCGCACTTGCTCTCTGTTGTAGCTTTTTGCGAGAATAACACTGTTGCGTGCTTAATGTTTGCCTTTGCATGTTATGACGTGTTTGCATCTTGTTTTGGGGCTGAAGGCATTAAAAGGCATGATTTATTCATGTCCCACCTCCTGCCCATTGTGCCGGACCAGCCGAAATCCCCTGAGGACCATCTGTGTGTTTGTTTATTTGGTGTGTCTGTGCATATGAGGGAGACAGGGTGAGGGGAGTGCTTGCCAATTGCTTTTATTTGAGCGCTAGTGTGCGTCGCGGCTGGCTTTGTGTGCGCCCTCGCCTCTCATTTGAATAACAAGTAGCAAGGGAATGTGGCCTGTGTTTTGTCACCCAGAATGAATTGACTTCCTCATCCTATTGCATTACAGTCAGTCCAGATGTGTGTTGTGCTTTTTTGCCCTGGAGTGGATGTTTATGCCCCATGACCATGATGATAAAAAAAAAAAGCATAGAATGGAGTGGACGCATACAGGCACTTTTTTTGTACAAACTTAAGATAAAGTTTACATTCTTGGCTTTTTAAAATGAGGATCGCTGACGGTCACAGGAAGTGTTTAATAATCAAAAGTGACTGGAAGCCAGAAGAATAAAAACACCACAGGGATGTTCAGTGTTACGCTCATTGTATTTTAATACATTCACATACATAATAGTTTCTATGAGCATACATTAGGACCGATAGTTTTGCCCTTAGAGCAGGGGTCTCAAACTCAATTTATTTGGGGGCCACTGGAGCTCGGGTTTGTGTGAGACTGAGCCGCATCAGGTTTTACAAACAAAAAAACAAAAACAAAAAAACGCATTTATTAAAAACAAAAAAATTAAAAAAACTTTGCTTTGGTTCCAATTTTCTACAAGAAAAGCACTGATAAAACATTCCACTGTTCTCCAATATCTTACTTTTTATTTTTATACACAAAATAATATGAAAAATAAATAAACAAATCAAGAATAAAGAAAATCAATCAATCAGTAATAAATAAATACATATAATAATAATAATAATAATAATAAAACGGCAAATAATAAAAACTTAAGAAACCACATATAGTTGGTGGGTAGACAAATTATTTTTTTCAGATTAAAATGAACAAAGCATTATTAGAGCCCTGTAGACATGACAAAACACGACTATAGTCACATTTATTCTCTTTTTATTTACAACATATTGCGCAACTGCAGGGTCTTGAGACACATGCTAACTCGCAAACTAGAGAGCTAGCGACCTAAACGGTAGCCTTCAAGTTATTTTCTTTAAACTTAAATAGCCAAAAACTTACCACTTCCACACAGATAGGAGGATAACTATTAACAGTTATTTAACCTTTAACATGAACAGTAATCAAACGTAATAATTTTTTACATGATACCATACAGCATCCATATCAAACTTGCGCGGGCCGCACTAACATTAAACTTTTATATCAAGGCGGGGGCCTCAAACTAGTGTCCTGCGGGCCACATTTGGCCCACGGGCCGCGTGTTTGAGACCCCTGCCTTAGCGGTTTTGGGATTCTGCCCTGGCAGCGTTCCGGTAATTTTCATTCTTTAGCAAATCTTTTTTTAGTGAGTCACTAACCTTGGCCTCGAAAGTCCACAGAAAGCAAGGTTCTTAAGATGTGCTTACCAAAGTAAGCGCCACTTTTCAAGCACCATTTCTATTTCCTAACACACCTTATACATAGAAGAGATCCTTGTTGACACTTAAGCAAAATGCTTTCTATATTAAGCAAGTAAGAGTGTGCAGCTAAGTGTTTCTTGCATCATGCGTTCATTCGGTAATTAAATACAAGCCTTCAACAAAGGTGAAGCAACCGCTGAGCAGACTCGTGGGAGTGAGTGAGCCCCACCTCCGTAATGCTGTGCAATGCACATCTGAAAGCTGTCAAAAAAAAAACAACAACTCTCCATAATGCAACCCAGCCCCTCACCAACATAGCCAAGCAGGCAGAGCACGGATACACTCGCATCAACATATGCCATATGTGGTGTAATATTTATATATATTTTAATAATAACTTTCAATGGACAATTTTACAGCCCTGATGTAAAAAAACTATGCATTGTTATTTATTATTATTTTGTATCATCATAACAGTGGTTTATTTGGTCTCAAGAAATGTTGACAGTGATAAGTTCAAGCATCAATTTGTAGGACAATAAACATGTAAAAATGCTCCTATATTGTATTGTATGGACTCGGTAAAATAAAAAAAAATTTTCATTGCACTTTTCTTAAAATTCATGTTCAAATGTCATCTCGTGTATGTAATAGTATGTAATATGGGGCAATGAAGCCAGCTACCCCATGTTGCCAAGGAAACGGCAGAGCAAACCTGATAGATGTATGATTTATGTTTTTACATGACTTTTCATAATACCATGTTTGTTTGTTTTTTTTACCCCGTGGTCGTGCAAAGATCGTCATGCTGTTTTTTTGTACTGCTGCTTTGGATGTTAGATGGGGTCGGTCTTTCAGACTTTGTCGTCACTCCTGCTCCTTTTTTAGCACGTTAGCACACCCCGATGTTGTGATCATGTGGGCTCTATTTTGGCGCTGCTGGGTAGAAGTACCGTAGTGCTGTTATCAGCGATTATAGATATAAGTTGTTCAAATCCGATGCTGATACCAATATCAATATCGAATTGGGATATTTGACTTATTTTCGGATCAAATACAGGGCAGAAACCAGGGGGGAAACAACAACAAGCTTCACCTTCGAGTGTGCATCAGAGGAAGTGTTTTTTTTTTTTTTGGAATATAATTTTTTTTACTGTTTTTAATTGGGTAAATATGGGTAAAAAATTGTTCGACCTCAGAGATTCCTCTCCATTCTGGTTCCTGAACAAGCAGGCATTGTAAACATTGTGGAGTGGTCATATTTCATACAGTGTTTATTTGTCCAAATGTGTGAGTTTGACACAAGTGGCCACTGAGATGGTGAAAAATGTGTTCTGTGCTCAGAGATGCCGAGCCCGTCTTAGCTTACAAGAACCACATCCCGTCTAATTCCCTCACGTGAAGGTCCACGCTCCAGGCTTATGAGACATGAAAGGGCACTTGTTTTCATGTATGCGTGGAGCCGGCCTTGGGGGCGCACAGAGAGGGGTCGCGGTGACCCACAATTTGTTGACAGTCTGGCCCCCGAGCACCTGCTAGAAACAAATGTTTCTTGGCACAGTTTTAGGGAAAAACTGAATGATGCTGGTGCTACAGCACGCCTCTCTTCCTTCATATTCTCCCTCCTGATTTCCTCTCCCTTGAGCATGGGTGCTCTTGGCTCTGTCTGTCTGTGAAATTGCAAATGAAAGCGAATGGAAGGTGATTACAGGCTCAGTCTTGATTACACGCACTGTCTCCCAGTGGAGGCAGTCACATTAATCACCCAGCATGTGAAGCTCAGCGAGAGGCATTACTGAAGCGTCGTAAAAATGATAAAATAGAGATGAATAGTTACAGATGTAAAACTGGGTCAAGTTACAGTTTAAAAATGGCTGAATGAACAAAATAACAATTAAGGACTTCAAAAGACATGGTGTAATGTAATATCCGACTTGTTGTGTGCAGCTTTTAAGGCGGGGCCTGAGAAGTGTTATCTGTTTATAAAGAGATTGAAGTGCGTCAGTGGAGTCTCTCTTTGACCAAAAAGGAAGTATGCGTCTCAGAAAATGAGCTCTGTTAATGCAAAAGTCTGAGTGTGTTATGTCTTATTTATGTCTTATTTATGTTTAATATGTTATAATAATAATATATGACATAATATTATTATGTCAACTTAATTGGCTAATATAAGTGTATAAGTGGGCGGCACGGTGGTCTAGTGGTTAGCGCGCAGACCTCACAGCACGGAGACCAGGGTTCAATTCCACCCTCTGTGTGGAGTTTGACATGTTTCTCCAGGTACTCCGGTTTCCTCCCACATTCCAAAAACATGCTAGGTTAATTGGCCACTCCAAACGGTCCATTGTGAGTGTGAATGGTTGTTTGTCTATATGTGCCCTGTGATTGGCCAGTCCAGGGCAGGTACCCCGCCTCACGCCCGAAGACAGCTGGGACCCTTGTGAGGAAAAGCGGTAGAAAATGAATGAATGAATGAAAGTGTATAAGTGACTATAGGGGTGTTATTTCATGCCGATAGGGCTCTAATAATGTAATAAAAACGTAAATAGAATGTTGTACATGCATTTATCAATTTTGTTCCCCAATTCAAACCAAATTCCTGGCAAAAAAAATTAAGTAAAATGTAACTTAAAAAAGTACCCGCCTGTCCGAGTCCAAGTTAGCTAAATAGTCCAAGATAGCTCACAGAAACAATGGTATAACACGACTGTATTTCTTAGATTATTGGTACCCTTTCACACATTGCCACCTTAGTTGTGGTTCGTCCATGGAACAGCATTTCTCCCTGTTTTGGGATGCCATAAGTTTACTTGAGAGTGAGTGGGAATGAGAAGTCAGCGGCTGTCTGATGTATATGTGTTTTTGTGCGTGCCTCACAGATAGCTCATCTTTGGCCTTGCGAGTGACAGAAATGTTGATTACACCCCAGTGAGATGAGCTTTTGGCCGTGTGTACCGTGCATCCAGCCCAGGGTGGCTCGCCTCCTGCTGGTAACAGACAGCGGTAGTGGCGACAGGTTTTCATTCCTCCTCCTCCTCCTCCCATCAGCCAGAGAGGCGAGGCAGTGCCATGGCATCTCTCTCTGGAGCCGAGGAGGCTGGAACAAAAGACGGCCTGTTTTCAGATAGCCATTACTTAGGCTGCAGAGGATGTAGAAACAATAGGCTGCATGAGATCTACACCCGACCCCACATTCAGCCAAAGTTTGCAGGAAACATAAGCCCCATGCACCGACAGCAGTCTCTCACAGTTTTTGTTCCATCAACTTTTGAAGCTGGATAACGCCAGGAAAAGGAGCCTTTCCCCGTCCGGCTTGGTCGAGAGATTTATGACCTAGAATGAAACTGTGGTTCCTTCGAAACAAATTTTACGTTTTTATTGGTTGTCAGCGCTTTTGGTAGAATTTTTTTTTTAGGGTTGTCAAAAGTAACGCGTTAATGGCGGTAACTAATTGAATTAACACATGCGCAACAGAGCAAGCACACCTCCATACACAAACACCATAATACAGTATATGTGTTTTCAACTCGCGTCTCAAGCCCGTTATTCCTTCTCATTACCAGAACGTGAGATGCATTCAGGGCCACTGCGAACATCACCACAACATCTTTATTATGCATGTATTTGTGGTCAAAATAATCAGAAAAACAAAGAAAAACATGAAGCATATACCGTATTTTCTGGACTATAAGTCGCTCCGGAGTATAAGTCGCACAAGACCAAAAATGCATAATTAGGTAGAAAAAAACATACATAAGTCGCATTTTTTGTGGGTAATTTATTTGACAAACTACTTGACCAAAACAAACATCACGTCATCTTGGAAGGCAAGTTCTAACAATAAAAGAATAGAGAACAGGCTGAATAAGTGTAAGATATGCTAACACAATGGTTATTCAGCTACACAAAAAATAAACATAAACAGAAATGGTGTCCAGTGTTTATGTAACATAAACAGTTTTTTCATTTATAAGTCGCTCTGGAGTATAAGTCGCAGGAACAGCCAACCTATGAAAAAAAAAGTGCGACTTATAGTCCAGAAAATACGGTATTGTTATCACTCACTTTGTAACTCTTAATTCAGATGTACAATTTGCTGCATTTAAGTATGCTGAGAAATGCCAGAAAATATACTGAAAATGTGTACATTTACGTGATGTCTTTGAACGCAGCCTCTTAGCGCCCATAATCATACAGTTAAAGAGACTAGTGTTAGGTAAATGGACTTTTAGACATGTTTGATTACATACAAATATTAAATATAATCCTGTCTTGTCATTTATCTTTCTGTTAATAAAATGCAGTAAAAATTGGCATATTTCACACATAGTTGCCAATAGTGATTAATCATAATTAACTTTAAAATTGTAGTTAATTTGATTACCATTTTTAATCATTTGTCAGCCGTAATTATTTCATACCAAATTAATGTCCAAATCCGATCAGAACTGTAATTTTTTTCTTGTTCTTAGTTTCTTTTATGATCATTTTAACAATGACATTGTCCATAATACCTAGAAGAACTAACCTGTAAGTTCCTAATTCCAACATCGGAAAGGTTGTACAATTTGGAATCTTACCAGAAATGATAGGAAAATATGCCTTTTAAAAGTTTTGTGGTTGACTGCAGCAAAAGACCTAAGCGTACATCACAACAACTCCACTCACAGAATCACAATTAATATTAATAGTAAAGTAAGAAATATAGTCAGAGAGACTGGTGACTAGTGTCCTAAAGAAGGAAAATTTGTAAAATGATCGCATAATAGTTTTAGCAGCTGTTTTATCATGAAAAAAAAGTGAGACAAAATACCCCAATGCAACATGCAGGTAAGATTTTTTCACTATGCTACTCCAATACAAAGTAGCAAATACCCTACCAAGCAACTTTTTATTGCAATGTGTTAATCTCTTGCCTGTAAGCCTATTTCTGTTTCATCTTAACTCATCCAGCTTGATTCGCTCCAGTTTCTCCTCTTTAACAATCTCTAAAGATATCCCAGCAGATTCCACAAATGTTTTACTTGAAAGGACGACAATAAATATTTGATTGTTCATGGTCAGTTGCATTCTTAAAGAGCTCAGACTTTTGTTAGGGTGTCTGAGTTTGAATTGCTGTGGAGAATTACTTGGGAGCCCGGTGAAGAGTGCTTCTTGCAGTTGGCACAGCGGGAGTCTGGAAGTCTGCTGGTTGGAGATCTCACGAGGAACCAGCAAAGTGCTGTGGCATCGCTATGCACTTATAACATCTGGCTGTGACGCCAGTGTCCCGCAATCCCTTACACAAAATCCTTAAATAACTAGAATAGTTAAAAGGAACCTGCATACCTCCAGCCAGGCAAAACAGGCCTGAATTTAATCACCACCAAATGTTACATCTTCACAGCCAACATCTTGCATACAGAATAACTGAAAACACATTGCTCCTACTACCCCCAAAATTATAATATATGGAGTTCAAACATTTATTTTAGGGAAAGCATTGCCCCAAAATTCCTGCAAAAACCCGATGAGGGTTTTATGCTGCCGATACCGATAATCGGAAAAGATACCAACAAAGCCAACATGCATGTATCCACAACTCACATTTTGTATTTCAGTACGCATTTATTTCTAGTCTTCTCACATTATTAACAGAAAATCTGGTTTGCCCGCCTCTGCTGGGCCCCTCCAGCCGCATCCGCTGCCTTCTCGTCATCAGTGTGCACAACGCACGTTTCAAGTGCGGCGCAAACGCTCACTCGTCACGGTCCACGCCAGCTGTGCACTCTCATTGGACAGTCAAACTGGGGAAGTGCGACTGAGGTGCACCCCACCACATGCGTGTTCACAGAAGTGATTGCAGAGGGCACGCACATCACATGTCATCCGTAACCCTGCACACAACGGAAGTTCCTCCTGCACTAAAACTGATCCACAGCTTCTACCAAATAAATGGGCACTCCTGCACTGTCCTCCTCCAATGTCGAGATGTCGACCCAGCCAGTATCTCAGGGTCGACAGCACTGCCTTGCCTTTAAATAAATCATGCTCAGCCATGTGCTCCCAGTTAGTGTAAATGCAGAGAGGAAAGCTGGCTTTTAACAAGGCCAGCACCGTTTTATAGCTGCCTGAAGTTCTTCCATTTTGCATACTGACCCCCCCACCCCCCTCATTCGTCCACCAGCACACTCCTGTCAAATGGCATTTTCCCACATCACGTAGTCAATCTGACATGTGAATTCCCCTGGAAATGGAACACCGGCAATGTATCCAATTAGAGGCAAAGAGATATCATTTCATATCTTGTTTGCCATAAACAATCTATTTTCCCTTTTTGTTTTGTTTATGGAGATTTCTGGTCCATCTAGCAGAATGCCAACACTACCATCTCGCATCAATGAATGTTTCCTCACCTAAGTCTCTCATGACATCCAGGGTTGACATTTACAAGCTTAAAGGGTATGTACTAGTATAACTGATGGGATGCACACAAGCAAACACCACTTAGTCCCTTTATTGAGTTATGTCAAAGGCGGAGGTCCGTCAGTTTTACGTGCACTGGAGGCTGAAACCAGCTTTTTAAAACTGAGTCCAGCTGTCTATGGAGTTGTTGTAGTAGTAGCAGAGTTTGATGAAATTGTTGCAAAAGCCTGCAAGTAAAGACTTGCACAGTGAGCTGAATATCTTATTTCACACTCATGAACACTGAGGCGGGACATTATGTTCATCCCTCGCTATATCGCAGTTCAAAGCTCCAAAAATTAATAAATGATCGCTGTCTCTTGGTTGATTATAGCAGTGTTTTTCAACCTTTTTTGAGCCACGGCACGTTTTTTACGTTTTGCGGCACACCAATAACCAACATTATTTGCTTCTTTCAGCTTTTTCCTGATTACGGACTCGCCACAGCAGATCTTTTTGATCTGCATACCAATTTAACCAACAATGTTACAAAATTAACCAGGCTACAGTGACAGTGATTCTTGCTCGTATCAGATCAATAACGGTATTGGCCGATACTCAAGGCTGCAATATCCATATGGAAGAAGTTTTAACAGGACACCTCTAAAATACCGTTATTCAATCAACTGTTAAGATTCCTACAGTCTCTGAGTCCGTGGACTATAAAAAGCAAATAACTACCGGGGTCTCTTCTCAGCGCAGATCAAAATACTGCATTAGCTGCATTTGAAGTATCGTGAGCCAGCACCGAGCAGCTTTATCTACCTCTGAATGCGCTTTAAAATGTTGGTTGCAGCTCTCTGTTGTACAATGTACATTTCCCTTATGATGCATCTTTAAGTCACAGCGTTATTGGTTTTCCATACCATGTATATGTTTTTATATCACTGATCATTATTCCTCTGCTGTTTACTTTATAGTACATCAAGCTGCCAGCCCCTACAGAAGAGTCACCCAATGCTCTTCGCGTCTTCTCCTTCTACCTATCCAGCGACTGCAAAGACCAACCTCAGGCCAGCTTTGACTGCATCCATCAATATTTTTCAAGGTATGAAGCTAACCTTAAAAGTCAAACACAATGATTTTGTTTCGATCTAGCAGCTAAGAATCGAAAAGAGAATCAACAAACAATATAGTTCAGCTTATTTTAATAAGTAACATACAGGCCACTCTTTGGCTGCTTGATAAGTGAGTTGTGAGTCAAAGACAAAGGCAAAAAAAGAGTACAATCATGCATTTGCAGATAAAGTCAGGCCAATGATTATGTGTGTGATGCAATGACTTTTGTCCTAGAAGAGTTTTTGTAAGGCCCACTGTCTGGAGCCAAGTTAAACCGAGCCAAGCTAGAGGTTTTCCACAGGCTGGAGCCTGTCATGAGCCTCTCTCTTTCTGCACCGTGCTCGGGTATAGTGTACAGGATGCAGTCTGTGACATAATATATATATAGGCTATCTTAGCCAGCTCCCACCGCAAAGCCACGCTGTCCATTTTGGTATGCTGCTCTGAGTTAGCTCAACGGGACTTTGTCTTCATGGCACTTGACAGTTAAAATCCCCTGCAGCCAAGTGGCTCTTTTATGTTTGTATTTTTATTTTTGCAGCGATGGCCGTGAGCAACTGGAAGGACAAGGGGTCATCCAGGACAAGATCACTGTGTGCGCCACCGAGGACTCCTACCAGATGACCCGCGAGAGGATGTCTCAAGTGGAGAAGGATAGTTGGAGCCGCTCCGCCATTGAGATCAAACCGGGAGCCTCGCATCCCAGTAAGTGGGGACCTAGGACAAGTGTGAGTGCTAGATAAAGAACGCTGCCTTGCTAAAGGGTAACTTCTGCAGGGCTCTAACAGATATCAGGTGGTCAATTGTTAAATCGTTGCATACTGTAGGTCGAATGTCACTCTTTATTTGGCTTATACAACTATGTTTCTTGGCTTATTGGCGATTGCATTACTGAGACTGATTTTTAGCGGAACATTACATTTTTAAGCAATTGGCTGCGAGTGAAATTCCCCTGACACAAGCATCCAGCTTCAGGGGGAAAAAACACAAAGTGGGCCACATTGTCATTTTGGCAGCTAATGCCTTTAAACTATTGACATTTTACTGCAGTTCCTTTTAGGCGCATAATAGAAAAAAAAAAGTAAAAGCCATACATGATCAGCCACAAACAACATTGTCATAGTTTAATGAACATTGTCTTTGATGTGTTGTGCGTTTGAATCAGATGCTCGCAATCACGAGCACGTATTAATCATAACGTGCTGAGGCATCTACTTGCCAGCTTCTTTTGTCATATTTCTCCTCTCCAGCCTTTGCTACTGCTCTTATGCAATATTCTTTCCTGGCAGGATTGTTCGACCCCCATGTCAGTACTGAGCTCCGGGCTCTCTTGCTCAAATTTAACCCTTGTGGATTGTGTAACAGCATGCTTTTTAAGGTGAAGATGTTTCAGCAGCATGCACATACAAGCACATCTGCCACGGGAGGAGATCTACAGTATAAACTACCGGGTCATGACGTATGTCAAAGCTATAGAAGAGCCACGTGGCATATGTGCACATGGTATATGGTGATTTACGGCCCAGGTTGAATAATAACGTAGTCACTGTATCTTTGCAATTGGTTGAAATTAAAGGCATCTGTTTGTATAATGTTGCCCTACTGTAACCTCCAAAGTGCAGCTTAAGATGTACTGTAATGAGATTAGCTTGGGGAGATACTGTGGCTCTCACTGCTCCAACATGCCCATCCTGTACATGAGTGGTGCAACGGTCCAGGCCACGTATAAAAAGTATCACGTTCAAGTATAAGAAGTTAGCTTCAAATTGTGTACTGATACAAACATATATCAGATAAACAAGATTCATATTTATAAATTCTGAGTAAAAATATAAATAAATCTAAGTACCCACCCTCGGCCATCTCTGTGTGGAGTTTGCATATTCTCCCTGTGCATGCGTGGGTTTTCTCCGGGTACTCCGGTTTTCCTCCCACATTCAAAACAAAACATGCTAGGTTAATTGGCGACTCCAAATTGTCCATAGGTATGAATGTGAGTGTGAATGGTTGTTTGTCTATATGTGCCCTGTGATTGGCTGGCGACCAGTCTAGGGTGTACCCCGCCTCTCGCCCGAAGATAGCTGGTATAGGCTCCAGCACCCCTGTGACCCTTGTGAGGAAAAAGCGGTAGTGAATGAATGAATGAAATCCAAGTACATTATAATCAAGGGAGAACCTACAGTATTGTGCAATAATGTAAATAATAATATTGTACAGTTGGATGGCATGTAGAATAAATGAAGCCCTGTAGCGTTCACTGTGGGAACGGAACTGGAGGAGTGTATTAAAGTGTATTGGAGTATGAGCTCCCCTGCCCCTTTATTGATCGATGGAGTTTGTCTAATGTCCTGGCGACAGATGTTACCAGTAGTGGTTTGTTCTGTAACACAAGATAGGTGGCTGTGTATTACAACTATAGACTTAGTGGTAAAGCTTATTATAGCGTCTCCCCTAGCGATTAATCAGGCTCTACTATTATGTGTGCTCAGGCAAAAGCATCAAGTTCCAAAAGAGGCCACCTCTTCTGTCTGCATCAGACGGCGGCTTCTGCAAACCCCCCATAATGAGCCGGTGGAGCGGCAGCATGGCCTCAGTCAACCAGAAGTCCCTCAGGGAACGCATCATTCACCTGCTGGCTCTCAAGTCTTACAGGAAGCCAGAACTGCTGCTGTGGCTGGAGAGGGAACGGGTCACGCCCAAGGACAAGGCAGAACTTGGAGCCATACTGGAAGAGGTATGGAGGAAGTACGAACACAGACACTAAAAGGACACTTCATTCACAGTCTAAACTTGACAATGTTTATTGTGGTTGCAATGCGTGTACTAGAAGTGCACTAATGAAATTGTGCATCATTGTTGTGGCTGATGTATGGATACGGATACTCTACTCAGCCTATGTACTCGCACAGTCTAATGTTATTATGCTTAGTTAATGCTGTTGTGAGGTATTATATTAATTTGACAAGACAGTATGTTTATTTTTATTGTCTGCTGTGGTGTACAGCTGCAGTTAGACAAATTTGTCCTTTTCTATTTTGTGTTTCCTGTGTTTTCAACCTTGTAGTTGTTTTTGGGACGGTACATTCTGTTAGCTACCCACAGAACATAAACCTCACAGGCAGAGACAGTCTGACAAGATTAAGGACCAGTTTCAAGTAATTTTGTGTGTGTGTGTTTTGGTTTAGTTTATTTAGAAAGAAACCTACAAACCTGACACTGTAGAATATCAGCACAATGGCAAAAGATTTAACTTGCCTTGTGTTTCAGGTAGCAAAGGTGAACCCCAAAGATAGCAGCTACCTATTGAGAGAAGACTTCTACAAGCATGTGCGAAGGGACTGGCCCAGCTACAATGAAGAGGAGCGGAAACTGGTCAGCAGGTTGCTGCCAAGGTGTGTTTAATTGGAACTAAACTGCCTCTAAATGTCATGGGGATGTCCTAATGCTTCACAAGACATACTTGCATGCATGAATTACAGATATCCTTGAAGCTAAATCCCACACATGCTCCTGCAAAGACACTTTTATTGACGGCGGTCTCTGGTTTTTCAAAATTTTGCAGCTTTAGTCGCCTCAGGGTGTGTACCAATTTTTGGGTGACGCGGTTTAACACCCTCAAGAACACATTGAGCTATGTGAGAAATTTCAAGTCTGTCTGACTAATGGGGTCCAACTCTGCGGTTTAATAACAGCGCCCCCATGTATGCAACACAGTAGGGCTGCATGTTATGATACTTTTTGAAAACTTTTTGGCGCAAACTAATGTATTGATGTAATGAATGTATTGGCACAAGATCAAATTTCCTCCACTTTCTTTTACGTACCCAGGAAGTTACATCCCCATGTCAACGACCAATCAAAGAATCCTCACACCAGCGGCTCAATACTGAGGACATCGGAGGATAGAACGGTACATCACAGCATGGCAAGGAACCCAGTTGGGGTAAGTAGTGGTCATGTTGGCTTTGATGTGATGATTGTCAGACTGCCTTTACACTGATCTCTCAGATTAATATTTATTTTTCTTTTCATGATCCAGAAACGACCCATGCCTTCTGATTCGCTACAAGCTTTGGCTGCAAAGCGACAGAGACAAAGCGATAACAGGACGCAACAGCAGCCGTCTAGCAATGGACTCTTAGATAATAAGAGCACGCACGTTAGTGCACCTCCATGTTTCCACTCTCTCAAGACTGATTTCCAGGGAACTCCTAACACAACGGGGAGCATTGATGGGTCACCAGGAGGGCTACACGGCTCTCCTCTAACGCACAAAACGTCGAGTACGTCAGATGTGTCCAACCAGCACGGAACCAAAGCGAAGAACCACACTCCGCCTCAGGTTGAGTCGGTCGGCACTCAGCAGCAGCAAAGGAAGAAGAAATCCAAAAAGCACAAAGACAAAGAGCGGGAAAGGTTCAAAGAAAAGCAGGACAGAGGATGGTCGGAGAACAGTCCTGATCCCAAGCAGAACCAGGACAAACTTGGGAGTAAGATCTGCTTTTCTTTTTTTTTTAAACCCTCTTTTCCTGCTTTCCTTTCTTTGTTGCTAATTTAGTTCCTTGTGCACAAAATAACATTTTAACCATTCCATGCTCAGTTCCCTAAACACCACAGGTAGCCTCCTGGTGCACTTACACGGTAATAACTCATAAGCTTGGGTGTGTTTGCGACCCCTAAGCTCACTCTCTTGAGTCCTCCTGTTATGTTCCTGTGCTCAACAACAGCTCTTAGAGCACTTTATCTCCCGAAGGTGAACTCCTCTCCTGAGCTTAGAGCTTGTATGTGGGTGTACACACTTACAAAAAAAACTTTTAAGAATCATGCAGGGTACTTAACTGGCTTATAGTGTCAGTTTCTTAATGTATTGTTTTTGTGTGTTTTCTTTTTAGACTGTGACATCACAAATGATAAGGACTTGGAGGAGAAGCCCGATTATGTGCTGTGAGTCGAAACATGATTTGTTATATGTTGAGTCATCACTGTGGCCAGCTGGAGGTGTTTGTGTTTACATGCATTTACATCCATTCATCCGTTTTCTATGCCGCTTATCCTCACGAGGGTCGTGGGGGCAAGATGGAGCCTATCCCAGCTGTCTTTGGGCGAGAGGCAGGGTACACCCTGGACTGGTCGCCAGCCAATCACAGGACACATATAGACAAACAACCATTCACACTCACATTCATACCTATGGACAATTTGGAGTCTAGGCTAATTAACCCAACATGTTTTTGCAAATCTCTGTGTGGAGTTTGCATGTTCTTCCCGTGCATGCGTGGGTTTTCTCCGGGTACTCCGGTTTCCTCCCACATTCCAAAAACATGCTAGGTTAATTGGTGACTCCAAATTGTCCATAGGTATGAATGTGAGTGTGAATGGTTGTTTGTCTATATGTGCCCTGTGATTGGCTGGCGACCAGTCCAGGGTGTACCCCGCCTCTCGCCCAAAGACAGCTGGGATAGGCTCCAGCACCCCCACGACCCTCGTGAGGAAAAGCGGTAGAAAATGAATGAATGAATGAATGTTTTTGGAATGTGGGAGGAAACATGTACCCAAAGAAAACCCACGCATGCACGGGTACATTACACTCACTAGGGTGGCGGGGGTATTAATAATATAATATAGAATTAATTTGTGTATTATTACAGTATGATTGTCTGCCTATTCAGTGGTTCTCTGCAGTAATTGTTCCTTAATACATGTCATGCCTGTGTAATGCTGCCACCTTGTGGCACAAAATGCAGTTGCATCATTCAGGAGTTAAAAATGGGATTCCTCGCCCTTGTATGTCTTTTAGTGGGGGGTCCTATTTAAATTCTGTAATGATGCGTCAGATGTTGGTGTTGTTACTAAGTTGATGCTATGTCTGTTTTTAGCACGTACGTCACGGTCACAAGCCCAGAGCAACGTCAGCGGTACCAAGAGGATTTCAGCGCAGAGTACGATGAATACAAAGACCTCCACACCCGAATCGCCACCATCACTCACATGTTTGTTCAGCTTGGAGCCAAAATCAAGAGCATGTCACCCGGTACTAAAGAACACAAGGTGACTTCCTAAAAGTGTTTATAAGTAATATGCTCAATGTAGGCATGGGCCGCTTACCGGTTTCAAGGTGTACCATGGTATGAAAAACTACCAAAAAAATTGCGTCATGCTGTTTCTATGATGACTGTTTGTCAGTCAACATATTACTCATGCTAACAATAATCACATGACCCGGAAACGTAAGTTTGTGAATAGTATGACCTGCCACTATATTTAAAAAGATATATATTGTGACTTTCTTGGGTCACGTGATTGCATTTATTTGCATTTTGTTTAGTTAGTTTTTTACTAACACAATATTTGTTGTGATTTGGGAGTTGCAGGGGTATGCTGGAGCCTATCCCAGCTAACTTTAGGCGAGAGGCGAAGTATACCCTAGACTGGTCATAATTCAGTAATAAAGATATTTCAAAATAACCCATTAATACAGTGTAACCGTCAACCCGTAATATGTTTGCCCAAGGTAATCATACCATCAGAATCTCACACCGGCCCATGCCTTGCTCAATAGCTGATGATGTTGTGCAGTCATATTAACAACTGTATTGTATTCTGCTCCATGTAGGTAATGGAAGATCAGATATTAGAAAAATACAACAAGTATCGAAAGGTAAAGTGAATTAGTTTTGGATACAGAATTCCTTCAAATTGATTTAAGTTGATTTTTAGAATCACTATTTCATAACATACGTACATAAATGCTTAGTTCTGCCCTTTATGGCTCAGTTTTTTTTAATAAATCATACAAAAGTTATTAAAGTGACCTATATGGCCGTTAATGCAGGTCATATGGTTTTATGATGGCAACAGTTTGACCCTGGATCTGATTATTTCTTCTAGCAATTGTCCCCTCTGAAGGCATGTTTTGTTCTCTGTCCGTAGAAGTTTCCAGGCTACCAGGAAGAGAAGAAGCGCTGTGAATATCTCCACCACAAACTGTCCTTCATCAAACAGCTCATCACAGACTATGATGTCTCTCGGGCGTCCTCGTAGCAAAGGCCCTCCCTTCCGTGTACCAGGGAAGACGTCAAAACATCCATAGACAATATATGTCCTTCAAGATGATTTCAATGAGGCATCAAGAAGGGATCGTACAAATAGTCTTAAATCTGAAGCAGATTTGGAACTTTTTATATTTGGTTTCAGGTTGAAGTGAGAAAGGCAGACATTGAACATAATTACAAGACTTTTTTTTTTTTTTAAATGCACATGAGTTGCCGCCTTTGTTACGCTACAAGAAAGCCTTCTGGTCTGCTGCTTAGCTAGTGCCTCTTTTTCTCTGCTGTAGCATTGACTCTTTTTTTTGGTATTTTATCTTTTTAACCAAAGTTTTATGTTTTTTTTTTGCACAGCATGCAGGATCATATTTATATATTTGTATGCACCCTCCTTCTATCTGATTGCAGCTGATTGACATTCTTCTGCTTGAAGCTGCACCCCCACAAATGCACTTGTTTAAAGTCTTTATCGAGCACAACCTTTCAGTCTTAAAATTGTTGGCAAATGATCGTTTAACGTACCTCCTTCTTCTAGTGATGTGACACCAAGTGTTTTTCAGAGAGCTGCTGATGTATTTATCTTAAGGCAGGCTTCTCCCGTCCTGAAATGCAGAACTTAAAGCACATTATTTTATCCAAACACTGGGAGGAGAGGGAGCAGAGTAACCTTTTAGCCTTTTGTATCTCACTTTTACACTGCCTGTAAAAGCTGGCATTTTTTCACCTTTGTTTTTTTTGGGGGGGGGGGGGGGGGGGGGGTCAGTCAGTTTTCTGCCTTTGGGGGTAGTATGGAGCAACAGCAGACAGGACAGCATCTGTGTGGCCCTGTTGTGTTCAAAAGCAATGTGGGACATAACTTTGCTGTGTGAAAGCACATACGGTTGCCACAATGTTCCACTTTGTTGGGTTCTGTGTGAAAGGTGAGGATAAATGCCGTATCTTCTGTTTTTGCTGTCATTCCATTAGGTTTGCAGTATCTGCGTGAAAGAGATCTATTTTTTTCTTGTTGCTGTTCTGTATTATAGCTTATACAGCACAAGAGCTGACAGACAGACAGGCCTTGGTCCCGCCTCTGTTACAGCTCTAACGCTACCTCTGAAGGTGGGAAATTGACTTTCTTTGTCTGATTTATGTTGTTCACTGTTATACAGTGAAGCAACGTGAAAAACGTCCAGCTTTTAAAAGGGGTTTTGTGTAAAAGCTTTTTAAATGTCACATCATCTCACACTTGGGAGGTTCTTATTCACATTTCTAAGAGAATTCCACAATGAAACATTTGACTTTAGATGGTACTGTGGTCGACACTCTTTTCTATATTGTCATGTGTTTGAGTCCAGTAGACACAAAAGGGGGGTTTGCAGTGAATCAGATAGAGAGGGTTGGTTCAAGGAATAATGAAGCCATATTGGTTAAATTAATAAAAGCATATACATTTGCTCCCCAAGTTGCAGTACTTTTTGTTTTATTTCCTCATTTTCTTCCAGTATTTAGAACCCTTGTGACATTTTCTGTCTTGGTTATTCTTGTATTCACTCTGATCACATAAGGTAGAAGGGCAAAACAGTTTTAAAGGTCATCTGTCGCTGCGTTCTTGTGTATGAATTGATAAGATTTACATGTTTATTCCTGGAATTTCGCAATATTTGTAATGTGTATGTGCCCTACAGTAACATTTACTTATTCATTCAAAATTACATCTAGCTTTTATTAAAGAATCACCTGGCAAATTATTTCATTTATCGATGGAAGTGTTATTGTCATAAGAGTGAATGAGCTTTCACAATGTGCACTAGACTGTGAGGAAAGCACTCATTTATATATATTACATGTATACACAGCTGTCTTGAATATGTGCACCCTTCAAAAGAATAAAACATTCAAGTAATACAAAGGGTTTTTGACTATTTAGAATATTACACCTCAAACTACAACAATAAACATTACTAGAAATATTCGAATATGTACCTGCTGCTACAACTATTCCCGAAGCAAGCCTCGCGACGGTATCCCATAATCTCCACGTTTCCGGGGAGACGTTGCCATGACGACTGGCTGCAAACATTAGTTACGCCGTGGCGACGTTGGCAGTTCTTTAAAAGCCTCGTCGTCCGGTTTTTGTATAGTAGGAGGAGATTTAAAACACAACACATTTGTTTAAAAGGAAGAAATAGTTTAACCGTTAAATTGAAACGAGATGGTATAGATTATTATATATCTACTACAGTAATACATGACACGGTTAGCTAACGTTAACAGTCATTAGCATTCGCTAACGACACCACGCTAGAGTCAAAGCGTTAAACTGCTTAAAAAAATCTCACATTTTTTATTTTAATGCTGATTACTGTCCATTAACAACGCAAAAGGCTCAACCGCTTCAGAAATGACGTCAGTTTGTAGCAGTGCAGGAAAATTAAGAAAGAAATCCGCGGTGTTACAACTGACCAGTGCGGCACAGGTACGTTTTTTTTAATTACCGCATTTCCTCATATAGAGCGGCAGCAACAAAAGTAATAATTATAGACTATGTAGTTGCAGTCCTATGAAAAACACGTGACAACAAATCTGTTTGTTCTTTGGAAAATAAATGTTTTGCTGTGTGTATTTTTCCATCACTAAATACTATGTCATTACAACACCTTTTACTTGTGTTTTTTTAATTCTATTTCATTATTATGTTTCTCCATACTTTAAGTCCTTTTTTTTAACTGTTGAAGTTGTTACTTTATGGTAACATTTAACATATGTATTATACTGTATATGGCTCACACTAGATCTGCCAATATGTTTCAGTTGGCTATGGTATAAATCCACAAATTAAGTTCATTTTCAAGTTCAATCTAACTTAAGCATGTCAGCTTTACAGATGCCATGCATGCTCTGTGTCGTAAAATGTCTACTGATAGTTAAAGCGACTACTAAAGGTGCTGTGTTTATTTTATTCAGGTGAAAAGACATTACAAGCATTGGCCACGTTATGAGGAAATACTTTCATATGACTTTGCATTATTTTGAATTGGAGCATGTTCTATGAGTCTATGTCTCGTTGATCCTGCAGCTTCCTGCGCACACCAATTGCCTTTCGTGTTCAGACGACGACAAATACCTCACCATAGGTCACGCCAGGGGCCTGTCTGTGTGGTGTTCGAGTACACTGACCTGTGAGGCCACGTGGCAGCAGGACAAGCTAGAGATTACGTCTGTTCACATGGTCACCACCTGTGAGACCTCCTATTTGCTGGCCAGTATTGATGATATGGGTTGGTACAATTATATTATTAAGCCTCTCTGTATTATTAGATGCTCTGTCAACAGCGTACTCATCCGTCACTGTAGTGTTTCACTGAACATTACATGTAGCCACAACATGAACTCTCACGTTAATCGCAATGTTTGTGTATGTGATAAATGATAAACATGATTCAAACCTACAAATAACAGTTTATTTATTTGTCATATATATCTCCTCAGGTGTTGCCAGAGTCTTTTTGTATAACTTAGAATCTATTTATCTCTTCAGTGTTATTAACACATTGGTGAGTTACCACAACTATCAACACATTTGTCCGGCTTTTTAGTGCTATTTTCATTTTTTTTTCTTATATCAGGACGATATCAACAAAAGGAGCATTTGCTTGAACTTTGACATATCTGAAGGAGGCAACTATGGAGCTATAACAATGAACTGTAAGTATTATTATTGTTTCACCATTTCCTGAAATTGTCAGTTGTATTTTACATTTGAAAATTGCATAATTAAATGTATCCTCTTAGGTAACAGTGATATTTGGCTGGATATTTATTTATTTCCTGTCGAGGACTGGCTGAGAGAGCTCAAGGTACTATAGTGTAGAATGGGGTGGTAAATGTACTTTAAACGTTAAATATACTATAGTAAAAATATATTCTAGTTGAGTTAAATGACTTAAAGTATAATATGAAAGAGTATAGTTTGGTATGGAGACAGTATAGATACAGTCTGGTGTAGTAGGAAGTGAAAGGCACTTTTTGTTGTATAGTAATTATACGTAAATCCATTTATGTTAATTACTGTATGTTCAGAATATCTTGTTTATGACTTGAGGCCCAATATGATTTATTAGTGTGCTTTTCTATCCACAGGATCCCAAAATCTCTGCAAATATGAAATGGTCTCCAGCTGCTCGGGTGAATAAAATTATTCCTACTGCAGGTATTAGTTACTTAAAATGAAGACTTTATATCATTTTTACTTGCATGACTTTTGGAGATGTGTTTGTGTTGTTTGGCAGCAAACATGGCAGATTCCTCCGACTTGTTGACTCACTGTTTAATCCTAGATGAGACAAACGAGCCACCCAGGTACAATAAAGTTACTACAAATCCACACGGAGCGATTGAGTTGTTGCTAATTGCGTTAAGTCTTTCTCAGACATTGCACTTATCACTTTCTCATGAAATGTGGTCCTTGTCATGGCGAGAATAAACCAACGCCAGGTTTGTAAAAGAGAATACAGCAGAATTTTCACATTTTTTTAATGTAGTGTTTTTAACCTATTCACCTTCTCACAGCAGGATGTCCAGTCATTGTCTGTTTTTGGTGGAACGGAAGCTACAATCTTCTTTACCACACGCTGTCCAAAACACCAAAGTCCAAACAAGGTCACACAAAAACAGCTTAAAAAAAAGCTTACTTTCAGTGTTCACAACAATAAAGCTGTTTATGATGCAGATCCAGAACCTCAGCCGTCTGTGCTGTGGCCCAATGCAGCAGAAATCCTGTGCTCCGCCGTCAGTAGGTGCACTCGTTTCATTGTGCTCGGCCTCAGCAACACTCTGGTGTGTGTCTGGGACAGGCTCGTTGGTAAGTAGCCTACATCATTGGTGGTATTGCTATTATCTATGTTATCGTAATTTCCGATGTATAAGACACAACTTTTTTCTTAAACTTTGAACCCATCAACCATAAACCAGCAGCATAACACGCAAAAGTCAAAGGGTAGCTAAGAAACATATAACACAAGTACAAATATGGGTTTAATCTTTTAAAACAATTTTATGATAACCAGTACTAGAGCTGCAATAATAATCATCCATCCATCCATTTTTTATGCCGCTTATCCCCACGAGGGTCATGGGTCTTTGGGCAAGAGAAGGGGTGGCGTAGTCCCCAGCCAATCACAGGGCACATATAGACAAACAACCATTCACACTCACATTCATACCTATGGACAATTTGAAGTCGCCAATTAACCTAGCATGTTTTTGGAATGTGGGAGGAAACCGGACTACCCGGAGAAAACCCACGCATGCACGGGGAGAACATGCAAACTCCACACAGAGATGGCAGAGAGTGGAATTGAACCCGGGTCTCCTAGCTGTGAGGTCTGCGCGCTAACCACACATCCGCCGTACAGCAGTGAGGCAACATTTAAAGATAAATACAATTGACATGAGATGTGCACAGTAGGGCTATCAATCGATTAAAATATTTAATCGCAATTAATCACATTTGTTTATGGTTAACTCAATTATTCCAGTACAATATAAATACAATTGACATGAGATGTGCACAGTAGGGCTCTCAATCGATTAAAATATTTAATCGCAATTAATCACATTTGTTTATGGTTAACTCAATTAATCCAGAGGTACACGTTTTTATCTATAGTATATTATATCATATTTTTTTCATTTCCCATGAGAAAAACCCATGCACGTATGGGGAGAACATGCTAACTCCACACATAGTAAAAAGAAATCAAACCTGATCAAAGTGGTTATCTTTTAAAATGGCAGAATTTGAGATACGCCATTCTGTAGTTGAATAAGAATCAACAGCTACAGAAAGAATCTGCTTCACTTTATCAACTATCAAAAATCTATCAAAAAGCTTCCTCTTGTGAGCCAGCTACTGTGACATCTGAAAGGATGCCGCCCGCAGCTGTGCCATGCAACTACACACTTATAGCGTGACCCGGTGCATTCTCCAGAAGGCCACATCTCAGATATATTTAGCATTTCCCTCAGAGGAACTCACCCAAAAGACTATAATGAGGCTGAATCAGTATTTGAAAAGAAAGCGTTGTTGTAAGTGACTGCTAGGCAAATAAACATTTGTGCTTGTTAGGCTTTTTAATACCCAAAACAGCTTTGGGGTTTGTTTGATTCTTCCTATCATCATTTCTCCTTCAGGCGCTCCATTGTCTGTCTGTACGCTCTCAACAGACAGCGCTTTTCTCAGGCTGCAGTTTGTGGAATACTGGCCTGCATGCACTGATATTACCCAGACCTTAACCGCAGGTGAAATCCATCTTATGGTGGTTTGCAAGAGTGGAGCTTTGTATGTTATGAACACGAGGCGAGGAGCAGCAGCTGTCACATTGCAGCTCTCACAAAGGTTACCAAAATGTTTCATTATTTCCACAATGAATGCATGCATGTTTATTCATCAAATTAACACTTTGAAATCTGTTTTTTTTATCGCATACAAAGGCCACAAGACAGTCGTGACATGCTGACTGTTACTGCATCAGTGGCATTCCTGAAGGGCTTGGTAGGAATACAGATTATCAAGAGAGGGAAAACGTGAAAAGAATAGTTGAAAATCATATTTTTGTCGTCTTGTGGTTTCCCGGAAAGGTGCTTGTGGTGCATCGTAATGGGAAAATGTTCCTGCAAGATGCCGTCAACAAAGCCATAGTATGCGCCTTGATTCCTCCCACTGGTCATCTGTTGGCTACCCCCTGCAATCCTGTTTACACTCTGAACGACAAGCAGCACATTCTGTTCATGCTAGGTAAAAAAAGAAACATTCACGGAAGCCGAAACAAATTACAATCACACAAACTGGAAAAAGTAGCCCAGATTGACACAAAACGAGGCCAATTACGGTTCAATTATCTCTAAACGTGTGAATGTGCATGGTGTGTTGAAGACATAAAATAGTTGATCAATAGTGGTGCGCGCTTATCTTCTGCCTTTGACATAATGTATTTTAATATACAGTATCACAGTATTTATTTTCTTACACAGAATCAATACATATTTGTCCTATATATTTTTTTTCATCGTTTTCCTGCAGTGTTATTCTGAATATAGTATACGCAATTCATACTTTCCACCAAAAGATTGCACTGTTGGCACATTGATGTTACATTTTACCACATGTATTAATAAAGAAGTAGTGCTCACCAAAGGGCATCCCGTCACAGAATTGCATTTGCAATAATTAATTAATAAATTAATTACAAGTTAGTTAATTACAAGTTAATTAATGAAGTTGTATCACTTATCATGCCTTGTTTATCGCGGTTAGTTGGTTCCAGACCCGACCATCATAAGTGAATTTCTGACAACATCGACACCTAGTGACCATTGTAGAATTCTACCTTTAATCAAAGTCTTTGAATGTGTCTTTTGAATGCTTTATATTTGTATTTTATTTAATTTAGCCATTTTTATGCTTGAAAATGCTTGATGTCATGAAAAGAACATGTAACATATGCTTAAATTTGGCTATTTCTTTGACTAATAATAAGTCTTACTCAACCAGGAAACATCACGATGTATTTATTTTTTTGGAAAAATACAGAATTGGTCAAAATGTTATCATCTTCTCTAATTCCAGGATTTGGTACGTTTCCCTTCTGGTTTGGGGAACTGTAATTTGTTTTGCAGTTTGGACAAGTGCACTTCCCGGCCACCAGATATGTCCAGTGCTGGTCCCAAGCTCAGATAAAGGGGATGGTTGTGTCAAGAACAGCATCCAACATAAATAAATACCGTAGATGACATTTATATACTCAATTACAGGGAGTACTAGGCATTTACTTGAAAGGAGCTATCCTTCAAATACACATGCAATGGAAATGAAAAAAATATGATATAATATACTATAAATAAAAATGTGTACCTCTGGATTAATCGAGTTAACCATAAACAAATGTGATTAATTGCGATTAAATATTTTAATCGATTGATAGCCCTACTGTGCACATCTCATGTCAATTGTATTTATCTTTAAATGTGCCTTACTGCTGTACGGCGGACGTGTGGTTAGCATGCAGACCTCACAGCTAGGAGACCCGGGTTCAATTCCACTCTCTGCCATCTCTGTGTGGAGTTTGCATGTTCTCCCCGTGCATGCGTGGGTTTTCTCCGGGTACTCCGGTTTCCTCCCACATTCCAAAAACATGCTAGGTTAATTGGCGACTCCAAATTGTCCATAGGTATGAATGTGAGTGTGAATGGTTGTTTGTCTATATGTGCCCTGTGATTGGCTGGCAACCAGTCCAGGGTGTACCCCACCTCTCTGGGATAGGCTCCAGCACCCCCATGACCCTCGTGAGGATAAGTGGTAGAAAATGAATGAATGAATGTGCCTTATTGGAGAAACTACGCCATATCCCACTTTTTTTCTGTTTTTTTAAGATGTATTTGATGACTAAATGATTAGCAAAGCATGACTGAAGGTTTGTTGGTCTCATCCAGGTGACAAGGAACCCACCGGTTGTTCTTCCTCCTTAAAACACAAAAGGCAAAGACAACTCCTCGTCCTACGTTTCGACGAGCATGACGTCATTGAGCCATATGTTGTTTCACATCTACAATTTCCATGGCAACAAAAAACAAGCGTCACTGGGGAGGACGCTTGCAACATGTACCTCCAGAAAAGGTTGGCTTCCTCGTCATCTCCTCTCACTTAAATGTGTGTGGTTTTTTTTTTTAGATGCTTTAGATGCTGTGTTGTCATTTACAGAGCTCTATCACTGGATGAAAGGCACAAAGCTTTAACAGAGACATGGAAGCGACTGCAGGCGACGACGGGCGCTGATGTAAAAACATAAAAGAACTGCTCATCATTGATACGGTACTCAGTGGTGGTATTGTAATGAGGTTGCAAAGGAAGAGAATGAAGCTTGAAAAAGCTTAAATTCCAATGGACTGGATGTGACGTGTACACAGAGATGAATACATTATTATTCTAACACAGCTCATTGTATCATTCCCCATACTGGGATCTGATATTGATTTTTAATTTGTTCCCCAAGGCCTCATTTGAATTGTGAGCGGTGTAGTTATTGCCAAAGAACGACAAGTGAGAGTCTTATGAAAGACCTTCTTGGCACCTTCAGCAAAAGTGTTTACTGCGTCCTTCATTTCCGTACATTTTATACCGGTGGCGTGACTACACTTCCTAATAGCGCCTTGTCCAAGTGATTCAAATTCTTGCAGATCACCCAATCAGATTTATTTATTGATATTTGCATGCTATGTGAGGATTGTATTGACATGCATTTCTTGTGTTACCATTTTTCTAACCTCAGGCTCACACTGAATCCGTTGTGGCTCTGTTGTGGGCGCCGGAAGCATTGAAATCTCTGTTGTCGGCTCAAACTAACTTCGTCTCCGGCGGTCGTACGGCACAACAGAAAGAATCAGTTTGAGTCTGACTTTTTTTCTGACGCCGTTGACACCGGAGCAGTCTCTGGTCAAGCTGTATGTTTCCACAGCCGGAGCGGAGCTTGATGCTGTGTCTACCGGAGTAGGTGTGAGCCGGACTCCATCAGTACCGGCGCCGCAACAGATTCAGTTTGAGCCCGGGATAACGCTACTTCTGTCAACAAGGTGAGCAGCAGCTCTTCTCCCAGGCAGATAATAATGTTGCTGTGTGCTAGGCAGATCAGTCTATAGTGAAACGTACACACACACACAATACAGTTACTTACAATGTAGGCTCTCTTTGGGATGCCGACTGATGGAATATCTTTCAGCATAACACAGTACCAGCATCAGTAGGTAGCATTACTAGCAAGTAGCTTGAGACATGAGTGCTGCTACAATAAGCTGCTCCAATAACAATATCGCTGTAGCTCAGTTAATGTACAGGTCAGTTGTGTAAATGCAACATTGTTGGTGAAATGTGTTCATGTTTCTCATAATGGTTGTGAATGATGGGCAAAATTCCCTCACAAAAGTGCACTTCCCCTTTAAAAGAGTAGCTATGTGGCTATGCAGATGTCCTTTGACTGTTTTGTGTGTGATGTGTGCGGATCATAAGGCATATTCTGCTATTTGCATTAACATTGAATTGCTTTTGTGATGTAAAGAGAGAATAAATTCAGTTCATTATAGCTTTCACATACCAATCCCATTGCATTCCAATGGGGGGAGGACAACAACAAACGTTACATTTGAGAATTGACTCAGCGCCCCCTCAAGGTGCCAAGCCCGAAGCGTGTTTGCTGATAAGCTCTATGCAGAGGATCAGTGCAGAGTTGTGTTCAGTGTTGCAGTGTGGGTGATTACCGTGTGCTATGTCTTGTTCTGTCTACCTGAAAGGAACGGCAGAGTCACAGTCCACACTTTTAATCAGCGATACCACAATTTACAATGTTGCAGAGCACACACAGACTCTTTAATAATGCACTCTTTTTTCTCTAATTGGAAAATTAGGAAATTTTAGAAATTAGAAAATTTTAGGACTAGGCTATGTTTTCCCCCCAAAAATAGTGTTTGTTTTTTTTAGATGTGTTGTTTTTGATTTATTGTTGTTTTTTATTTATTTTTTTTTAGCATACTTGATTTCTTTATGTATAGATTTTGTTATTGAGGACTTTTTGTAATTGATTTTTTACTTTATTCAATGTTTTGTGTATTTTTTGAAAATGTTTTGTGACTTTTTGTAAACAATTTTTTTACATTTTTTAATATTTTGAGATTTTATTTGTATTTTTTGGTGAAACTTTGAGCAATTTTAAAATACATTTTAATATTAGTTTTAATTATTTTTTAAATAGGACTTGCAAATATGTGTTTTGTATATAATGGTTAGATATTATTTGCATATGTTATTATTATTAGTAATTTCTTCTGTGATGTTTTTTCAAATTTTAAATATTCAAATTTTTATCACTATACAGGTACTTAAAAAGTTTTAATATAAGTAAATTACATCATAAATGGTATTAGTTTTTAAAAATAGTCTGTGTATTTGAAAATGTTAATAGATTCTATTATCCTTACTTTCCTTGGCTGATAATCTTTATTCTAAGGATGCGACTTTTATGTTCATCTACAGTAAACTCACCCAAACACTCCTTCATAGACCTTGCTTTGTCCACAGGCTTTCAGAAAAGGCCCTTCTTCAGACTACTCACAAAGTTGGAAACAAAAGAATTGTCTTGAAATGACATCCCTGAAATACAGTACATGATGTCACAGCATAAATGTGGATTTGTCGCGTTACGTAAGCACATTGTCAGATTTGTATTCACATGGCGCTCTCCAGGTATGTCTCTGCAGTGTTATGTGTCGTTAGAACACCGCCTCCTGTAATTGAGCTGTCATTATCGCAGCACATCATGAACTTATCCTGGGGGCTGGAGCTGACCTCTCGTTTCAGCGGGTTTGCGCTACTGGCGAATCTGGCAATTATCGTGTTAACGTCTGTGTCTACGGTGGCTTCCGATCTGCAGTAGAACTTGCGAAGGCCCTTGCGGAAGTGAATGGTGAAGAGACCGTAGATGAGCGGGTCCAGGCAGGCGTTTACTAGCCCGAAGACGAACAGGAGGTGGGTCAGCGAGTGGGAGACCTTCCCTTCCAGGTTGTCTGGGAAGAACCAGTACCACAGACCCAGCAGGTAGTAGGGAGTCCAGCAGATGATGAAGGACAGCACGATCACAATGCTCATTTTCAGGGTTCTCATGCGAGCCCTGGGGATGTTGTTCTTGGAGCAGCGCAAATGTACTTCACTGGAGGGTACTGGCAGGAAGGAACAAATTCAGTCGGTTCAACTTGAATAGAAAATGACTCATGACATCATATCACTCACTGTTGTCCCTTTTCAGGCGCCTGGAGATCTCACAGAAGATCCTGGTGTAGCATGTGATCATGATGGCCAGCGGCAGCAGGAAAAGGCACGAGAAGGTAAACATGTTGTACGCTGTCTCGTGCCAGCGTCTCCCAAAACTTCCACGTGTGGTGCACTGGGTGAAGTCCTCGGGATGCTTGATGGTCACATTGTGGAACAGGAATATCTGAGCAGGGAAATGAAACCTATTGAGTTCTTTCCTTGCAATATGAAAGACTGAATCTTGATAAATGACGTTGTCTCCTGATCCTGGATCTCCCTCACAAAAATGTTATTCAAAAGTAGTTTTAGTCAGGGACTGGGTTGCGTTATGGAGGGGTTTTTATAGCTTTCAAACATGCATTGCACAGCAGTACCAAGATGGAGCTCACTCCCGCTCTTATACCTTTCTTGATGAGAAATCTCACCAGGTCTTAATGCCATGATATCTCGTCCAAGGCCTCGCAAAATGAAACCTCTTTGGATTAAAACCCACCCGGTATATATATCAATGATAATTCATTCATTTTTCATTTTATTTTCAGAATACAGCATGCCAAGGTCCAATAATGGTCCCCAGGCTGCTTTAGACATCCGTGATGTATGTGGAGGATAATGAAGGATAATTCTATATCTGTAGTACACAAGAAAATTATCATTTCTAAGAGTAAATGTTGAATTTAGCCAGCGACTTCTGCGTTCATTTTAAATGTTTTATACCACATCTCATGACTTAAGCATAAAGGCGACCTGTGGTTTACTTTATTATTAAAATATGACTGTGTACTGCAGCCTCTTAAATATCTATGAGGACATTTTTAACATGACAATGATGATGGTATAGTTTTGCTTGTTTGGTTCTTTGTACAATAAAATCGAGATACATTTCCACATTTCCTCATCAGTTCCTTAGTAACCACTCTAAATGTATGTGCCTTAGTCATTAGTTCCCAATTAGTTTCTTAGTAACCACTCTAAATATGTGCCTTGGTCATTAGTCCCCCATTAGTTTCCGAGTAACCACTCTAGATATGTGTGCCTTGGTCATTAGTCCCCCATTAGTTCCTTAGTAACCACTCTAAATATATGTGCCTTGGTCATCAGTTCCTCATTAGTTCCTTAGTAACCACTCTAAATGTATGTGCCTTGGTCATTAGTTCCCCATTAGTTCCTTAGTAACCACTCTAAATGTATGTGCCTTGGGCATTAGTTCCCCATTAGTTCCTTAGTAACCACTCTAAATGTATGTGCCTTGGGCATTAGTTCCCCATTAGTTCCTTAGTAACCACTCTAAATGTATGTGCCTTGGGCATTAGTTCCCCATTAGTTCCTTAGTAACCACTCTAAATGTATGTGCCTTGGGCATTAGTTTCCCATTAGTTTCTTAGTAACCACTTTTCCCATTAGTTCCTTAGTAACCACTCTAAATGTATGTGCCTTAGTCATTAGTTCCCCATTAGTTTCTTAGTAACCACTCTAAATATATGTGCCTTGGGCATTAGTTCCTCATTAGTTCCTTAGTAACCACTCTAAATTTAATGGACCTTAGCCATTAGTTCCCCATTAGTTCCTTAGTAACCACTCTAAATACATGTGCCTTGGTCATTAGTTCCTCAATAGTTCCTTAGTAACCACTCTAAATGTATGTGCCTTAGTATTAGTTCCCAATTAGTTTCTTAGTAACCACTCTAAATATGTGCCTTGGTCATTAGTCCCCCATTAGTTTCCGAGTAACCACTCTAGATATGTGTGCCTTGGTCATTAGTCCCCCATTAGTTCCTTAGTAGCCACTCTAAATATATGTGCCTTGGTCATCAGTTCCTCATTAGTTCCTTAGTAACCACTCTAAATGTATGTGCCTTGGTCATTAGTTCCCCATTAGTTCCTTAGTAACCACTCTAAATGTATGTGCCTTGGGCATTAGTTTCCCATTAGTTTCTTAGTAACCACTTTTCCCATTAGTTCCTTAGTAACCACTCTAAATGTATGTGCCTTAGTCATTAGTTCCCCATTAGTTTCTTAGTAACCACTCTAAATATATGTGCCTTGGGCATTAGTTCCTCATTAGTTCCTTAGTAACCACTCTAAATTTAATGGACCTTAGCCATTAGTTCCCCATTAGTTCCTTAGTAACCACTCTAAATACATGTGCCTTGGTCATTAGTTCCTCAATAGTTCCTTAGTAACCACTCTAAATGTATGTGCCTTAGTATTAGTTCCCCATTAGTTCCTTAGTAACCACTCTAAATTCATGTGCCTTAGTCATTAGTTCCCCATCAGTTCTTCATTGGTTCCTCAGTAACTATTTTAATTCTATGTGTCTTAGTCATTAGTTCCTCATTAGTTCCTTAGCAACCACTCCAAATTGACGTGCCTTAGTCATTAGTTCCCCATTAGTTCTTCATTAGTTCCTCAGTAACTACTTTAATTATATGTGTCTTAGTTATTAGTTCCTCATTAGTTCCTTAGTAACCACTCAAAATGTATGTGCCTTAGTCATTAGTTCCCCATTTGTTCTTCATTAGTTCCTCATTAGTTCCTCAACGGCTGTATTATTATTGTAAAGTGAGACCAAAGTTTGTGACGAAAACTGAATCATACAAAAACTGGGGTGTATGAAAACCATGTGAGTGTACTTCTGCACTAAACAGCTACAAAGGATGATCTAATGATGAAGTCATGTTCTTGTTTGACCTTGAGAAGCTGACTGCAGCCAGTGAGCTCACCTGAGGGACAGACAGCAAGATGCTCATGGTCCACGCCGCCACTAGCATGCACCTGTTCCTCTTCCTGGCTTCGTTGATGGCCAGGGGGTTCAGGATGGCCGACTGGCGGTCCAGACTGATAACCACAGTGACGAAGGCGCCAGAGTACATGGCTTGGAGCTTGAGGAACATCAGCGCCCGGCAGACGACATCTCCTGCCAGCCATTGTACCGTAATGTTCCACACGGCGTCCACCGGCATCACGATGAAGGTCACCAGCAGATCGGCCAGCGTCAGGTTGATGATCAGCACCCTGACGTGGGACTTCCGTTTCCCGTCGACGTAGGCCGCACGCAGCACGGCCAGGTTGCAGAAAGCCGACACGCCGCACAGGATGAAGGTGATGATCACCCGGACTTTGGCGGCCGTGGTGAAGGTGGGCAACTGCAGGTTGTTGTCCAGGCACGTCAAGGAGGAGACATTACAGCTGGCGTTGCCTGGCTGAAGGTCTGCGCTCGGTTGACGCATGCTAGTAGCCATTTTCCTGAGAAGATGACATTCTGCTCAATCAGCGTGAAGGTCAGTTCTGGTCACACAAAGAGAAACATCAAAAACATCCATGAGTCACAAGCGTTGCACGGGCTGCAAATCATCTCTTGTCATGTCAGTGCATTTCACAAATGTTCATAATGTTCATAAACAGAATGATTTCATAGTTACAGCATATAAAAAACCTCTTTATGACTCTCTAAATATAATTTTTACCATTATTAGAGCCCTCTACACATGTAATAACACCCCTATAGTCACATTTTCACTCATATTACCCAAAATAGAAGATATAATCAGAGGGTATAAGATATTTAAAACATAAATAATGTAGTGAAGCCTACATTTTATATTATTTTTTTATTATTTTTTTTCAAATAAGGCTGAAAATGTTTGTATATAGTTCATTCATTCATTTTCTACCGCTTTTCCTCACGAGGGTCGCGGGGGTGCTGGAGCCTATCCCAGCTGTCTTCGGGTGAGAGGCCGGGTACACCGTGGACTGGTCGCCAGCCAATCACAGGGCACATATAGACAAACAACCATTCACACTCACATTCATACCTATGGACAATTTGGAGTCGCTAATTAACCTAGCATGTTTTTGGAATGTGGGAGGAAACCGGAGTACCCGGAGAAAACCCACTGCCATCTCCACACAGAGATGGCCGAGGGTGGAATTGAACCCTGGTCTCCTAGCTGTGAGGTCTGCGCGCTAACCACTCGACCTCCGTGCCGCCCGTTTGTATATATAGTGTGTTTTAAAATGATCACGCTCACACATATGCTTCTAGTTTTTACAAGACCCCTGTTAGGACCCCTATATGTCATGTATTTGATCTGATTGGCTGGCTCTCAGAGACGATTGATTGATTCAGCCTTAATTTCCCGCAAGTGTATACGTGATTTTACAAACGTCAAATCTATTTGCACTGAATTTTAAAAAATTTTAAAACAACATCCATCCATTTTCTATACCGCTTGTCCTCACTGGGGTCGTTTACGAATTGTATTCAACTAAATTTTCAGCAGAAAAAAAAATGTCATTACATTACATAAATTCAGTCTGTACAACAAGCTTGACTAATAATAACTTAGCCTTCATGGGGTGTTCATAAACAGGGACACATGCTGTTACTAACTTCTGCATAATAGGGGACCTTTTAAGTGCTATGATCTTGCAGCGCTGTCATGACATCATTGCATCCTGCGTCCATGCTGTTCTTGCACAAAAAGGCCAGTGTTGTCGAGTGTAGTTGTGCTAATTGCAAACTTATGCCTCATTTCATGCACAAGCATGTTATCCGCATAATCAGCCACGCGATTATTCATCTTTGAATGGGGTCTAAATGATACTATAAATATGTTTTAATGATATAATAGTATTAGCATTCAAAGCCAAAGACACATCAAATCACGCCATTGCTCTTGTGAGACCTCAGTTATCAGCAAAATCTGGACTAAAACCAAATTAGCTTAATAAAAGCGCTTTAGGAATCAAATACAATATATAATGTACATACGTATAATTTGAACAAATGCAAATTATAATTAAATAATATGTTGATCATAATTTTAATGTAATAAAATGTATTAAATATAATTCTAATTTAAGTGACATCACATGTAATGTATGTGATATACAGTAAATTATCAATATACCAGCAGGAATGACTTTCTGACTAAACACAGGATGGGATTCAATTTATTATCATTACACATGTACAGGGTAACGAATCTGAAATATACTCTCAATTACTACATATGTATACTTGACAAAATGGACATCAACTTCTTGCTATGTATAATGACACACACAAGGGACTTCGATTTCCTATTATTATTTATTTAAATTATTTAAATTATTTGGGCAATTTACTGTTCACGCTGCACTTTACATTATGTTGTTCATATTTGGTGTCTATTCTATCTATTTATTCTCCACATTATTATTATTATTTATTATTACTTATCTTCTTTTGTGTCTGTTATTATATGGGAGCCAGGCAACGACATTTTGTTGGCAATTTCACTACTGTGTTTTTGTGCAATGACAATAAAGGGAGTCTATCTATCTATTTTATAAAACTGTGCTCATTAATTCAATTATACTGCCATCCCAGTGTGCATACACGTAAAGTACAGACAGAAAATATGAAAGATTATACTTACTGTGTAGAAATTGGCTTTTGTTCATGTCTTGGAAAAAGATGTTGAAATCCTCCCATGTAAGCAGCCTCTTAAACAAGACAGCCCAGCATGAGGAGCTCCTCTTTGAACGCATGCATACATACTGCATCCTTCCTCCACATGCAGCCTGTGTGCCAATCAGAGCAGAGCAAGGTGTGGTCTCACCTCAAACCAGTGCTTCTCCAATAGTGAGGTGTGACAGGCAGGGAGTACCTTCAATGTTACTGCAGACCCGCCAACATGGATGAATTTATCGTACTCAGCCAATGTTGTCAACTCCTCGTAAGAAAAGGAGCCATTGGCTGTCATAGAAGTCACCGGGAGTCACTATGATGATGGCTAATTTGCATATTATTTGCATATGTTTTTTTTGTGCTACATTTGTGCAGTTAAAATTTCCTGCTTTCGGTTTTGAGTTAATTCATTCATTTTCTACCGCTTATCCTCACGAGGGTCGCGGGGTTGCTGGAGCCTATCCCAGCTGTCTTCGGGCGAAAGGCGGGGTACACCCTGGACTGGTCACCAGCCAATCACAGGGCACATATAGACAAACAACCATTCACACTCACATTCATACCTATGGACAATTTGGAGTCGCCAATTAACCTAGCATGTTTTTGGAATGTACCCGGAGAAATCCACGCATGCATGGCCGAGGGTGGAATTGAACCCTGGTCTCCTAGCTGTGAGGTCTGTGCGCTAACCACTCGATCACCGTTCAGCCCCTGGTTTTGAGTTATTTATTATATAGGTCAACCAAAGGTCAGCCAACATGCTCGGAAATTAAACCAAAGTAGTCTCATTTGTTAGTGCTACGTTTGTGCAGTTAAAATGAACGTTTTTGCTGCTTTTGTTTTTTTTAGTTATTAACGATTTAAGTTTTGGACTATTACATAACCAGTCCCTCAACATACTTCGAATTCAGCCAAAGTAGTCTCATTTTTTGTGCTATGTTTGTGCTGTTTTGTGCAGTTAAAATGAACACTTGTGCTGCTTTGTTTTTGAGTTATTAACAATTTATGTTTTGGACTATTACATAACCAGCCCCCCATCATGCTCCGAATTCAACTAAAGTAGTATTTTTTTTTTGTGCTAGGTTAGTGCTGTTTTGTGTCATTAAAATTAATGTTTTGCTGCTTTTGTTTTTGAATTATTACAGGGTTATTGCAGCATTATTATGGTTTTAAATTACATAGGTCAATAAAAGGTCAGCCTCCCTCCCTCCAAACATGCTCGGAATTAAACCACAGTGGTCAAATTTTTTTAGTGGTACATTTGTACCATTACATAATTCCGAGCATTTGGGGAGCTGTAATGTAATAGACCAAAACTTGAAAGCAGCAAAAACTTTCATTTTAACTGCACAAAACAGCCCTACCCAAGCACTACAAAATTTGACTGCTTTGGTTTTATTCCAAGCATGTTTGAGAGCTGGCTGACCTTTGTTTGACCTATGTAATAACTGTAATAACTCAAAAACAAAAGTAGCACAAACTGCACAAACAGCACAAACATAGAACTAAAAAATTACACTATTTGACCATAGTTTTGAGTGAGATGGAGGGCCAATTTCACTCAGGTTGACATACTCAGTATACAGTATGTCTTTTCATTCAGCAGAACACATCCAAGAGTGAGCCTTATTAACACGAGGAGCTAAATGGCCATAAAATGGTTTCAAAAATATAGGTCACACCTTGTAGCAGGATATTTTGGCAGTCAACCTGCAGGAGCTCTGCAAAACAAAACCTTGGCTGTCACTGTGTAATCCCCTTGTGCAATATGCTTGTTACAGGATATGTTTGGATGGATTAATTTCCCTGGTTGTATTCACGGTAGAGGAGGAAGAGGTGTTGGCCACCTGCAAGGCAGAGAACACGCTGACCTAAAACATGTCACCTTGGAAGCACATCCTTCCGGTAGCTGTACTAATCGACTTTTTTTTTTTTTTTTTTTTTTTTTTTTTACAAATAATGTTTGACATGTATATATCCAGTAGTCACATTAGGGCCTAAATTCTTTATGTCAACCATCCATTTCTCCCATGCTAATCTCGACACTGGGGGAGTCGTGCAATGTTGCGATTGCGATTGACTAAAGGTCAGGCAAAATGGAGACCCGATGCACTCATGATGTGATGAATGCATGTTAAAGGTTACTTCGTATGGCAGTTAGACAGATATGGCTTCATCAATTGTCGCTGCAGTACTACTACCCCCAGGATTGTGAAGTGCATCCTGTGACTCAGTGCGGCTCTTCCTCAGCCTTAACATTGTTATTGAGTGTACAGCATGTTAGCTCATTAGCATGGAAGATTTTGTCACCATGCAAAACGTCTCTTCAAGGCATGACAATTTAATGCTTTTAATTGTCCTCTTAGTGCCTCATGCTACACAAACAGTCGCATAGGATTCATATATGTATGATGCCATGATGACCATATATAATTATTTTGCCATCACTTTGCCATAGTAATAATAGTGCAGTTTTATTTGGAAACAAACAAACAGTATAGTGCTGGGCGGTGCATTAGTACCATCAGATGTACCAGGTACTTAAAGAGGGGGTATGCTGGAGCCTATCCCAGCTGTCTTCGGGCAAGAAGCGGGGTACACCCTGGACTGGTCCCCAGCCAATCACAGGGCACATATAGACAAACAACCATTCACACTCACATTCATACCTATGGACAATTCAGAGTTGCCAGTTAACCTAACATGAATGTTTTATTAATGTTTTTGTTTACATTAGTTCCAGCCGTTGAATTCATTAATGTGACAGAGACATCTGATTATATCTTGGCGCAAGCAAGCGTACTGACCATTAGCTAATTGGCAACGAGGGGCCTTATACAGTATTGCCACGAATGGCTGATTTTTCCAGGGCCCATGCATTTGTGGAGCTGCCCTTGTGGGACAAGAGGCAGAAAGCGAACATCCTAGGGAGAGATCGTGAACACTGACAAGAAGACAGAGCATGAAAAACAAGCTTAAGATGCCATATGTTTGGAAATTAGAGCTTGAAAACATCATTACAGTGTGCATCAGTGTATTTGTAACTGTGGAAAATTATCAAACCATTATCATCAACACAGGACATATTAAACATGACTCAATTCCTCAATCGATACATTATCTCAGGCTGTTATTTGAAATATACCCAAAGTAGATTGGCTCTATTCTTAATATTATAAGGCAATGTTAATGTTTTATTCTAAAAAAAACTTGGGAATGAAAAAAGCTGTGAATGCTTTCCAGATGTACTTAATATGATATGTAAGGGTTGTTACATACAAAATGTGAACGTTTAACAAAAAATAACACAATGTTATTACAATTATTTATATACTATAATACTGTAATGAGATGAAAACAAATCATCTTTTTGGATACAGGTCGATTCATACAGTAAATTAAAGCCTTCTGTTGATGTGTTGCCAATAAACACCACCAGAGGGCGAACTCGCCACGCACGTACTTTATTCATGCCTACCAAGCTTTAACACGAAGCGAAGAAGAAAGTCATTAACTTATTGAATTGAGTTCTCAAAGGGCATAAACACGCCTCTTTATCGCGACGCGCGAGTTTTAAAATATATTTAACGTTCGTTTCAACTTTAATATAGATCTTTCGTAGCAATGAAGATTCTGCTCGACGTGATGAACAGAAACAGCGACATGTTTGTTTTGTTACCGTTAGCATGCTAGCTCATATCCTAGCGGTTAGCTTTGGCCAAATATTTCACTGCTGGGAAATAAAATGTCTATTTGGCGAGCTTTGGTGGACTGTATCGTGTTGTCTCTCCAAGATGCTTGTGTGTTTTATCCGTGCTGTCGAAGCTGCTTCGCCAAAATGGACGTTATGGCGCAGGACAGAGCAAGGTGAGCACCAAAACAAACTATGCTAGCGGTGTCAGTGTTGCTTGTGAAATGAGATACTACATTTACTTTAGTCTTTTTCACAGCAGATATAGATGTCCCAAGTGTGGTCACAGCTGTTTTAAAGAAGAACTGGAGTACAGATATCGCCTCTCTCTGAGAGTGACCAGAGACAGAAGAATATTTGGAGTCACAGTATTTGGCAGCTGCTTGAACCCGTTCTTTGGCGTCCATGCAACTGAGTTTCAAAGGTGAGCACAATGAAGCAAGTTTTCTGAGCTTTTTAGAACTTTCTGTGGCGTTGTAGGATGGTGGAGAACTTGGACGGACCATCTGAGGCGTCAGCCAGATCCAAATTGCTGGTGAAGGCGTTAGAGGACTGTTTCATTGGCAGACATCTTATTTTTGGAATGAAGGTACAAAACATAGTTTTTATTTGTAATGTAATTTAACTTCAGCATGGGGTCAATGTTGTATTTTTCCACCACGGTGCACGCAACTAATTCATGATGGATTTAGCAACCAAGCCACTTAGGTCCAAACTATGTTTGCAAATATTTATGGGAATGCTTTGCAGCCTCAAAACGTCATAACACAAAGTTGTAAAATAAGCACCGCCTGTATTTGAGTCTCTTCTCCGTACTCTGCAGGTGACAGATTCTCAAAGTTGTCCATGGTCAGCAGATCATGTTCCAGGTGGTTCCGATCATAAGGGCATGGCCCAGTTCACTGCCACTCAGATGATTGTCCCCAAAGCCACAGGCATGGAGGGCTGCTCCGTCATTCGCTACTATCAACTGCTTCTACGGAGAGCTGCAGAACAGCAGCAGGAATCTGCTGATCCCAACAAGTCCTACACAATCCCCACCACACCCTTGATTTCTCAAGATTCACCAGCCAACGGCTTCAATGGTGTCACACTTTCTCGCCTTCTGCCACACTCACTGCAAAGGTAATGAATGCACGGACGACAATTTCCTTCATGCCGTCTCTCAATTAATTGTCCACTTGAATAAATAGGAGCATATCATCAAATAAACAGTTACTGTAACTATAGCCAAAACATTTGCAGAAGACAGTTTTTTTCCCCAGTCTCTGAAATAACTGGTAGCTTGTGATTAAAAAAAAAAAAAAAATATATATATATATATATATATATATATATATATATATATATATATATATATATATATATATATATATATATATATATATATATATATATATATATATATATATATATATATATATATATATATATATATATATATATATATATATATATATATATATATATTGCTTAACTGTTCCTCTCTTTTTCACTAATTTGCCAACTTCCTTTCAGACACTGACTCTCTTGTTGGCCTGCAGATCATTTTTTTATTGGCCCATGACGAATTCCAAAAATAAAATTAAACATGACCCACATCAGGACACAACAAAAAAGTAGTTGTTAGGGCCACACCAATAAATAAATATAAAAGGTAAAATGATGCTGTAAGTCCTGAGAAAATAAGCTATCACATTAACCCAAAGATGTATTTATGCGTCAGTTACGTTTTTTTTTAGGCACAAGGAAGTGATGATGCATGTCTACAATAGAAGAGATCATGTTTGGTGCATTTTAACCTCTCCTGTCACTCCGGTTACTGTTTGAGTTAATTAACGTAAAACATGTTTGTTTTTTGTTTCATGTTGTCAAATTGGCCGACGTTTATTGTGGTTTTAGGATACAAATTAAACACTGTTAATCATTGTGGTTGCTCCGGTGTAGAACGTGCATCGTCGTGTTCCTAAGTCGATAGATCAGGCAGTGCAAGCTACAGCTAGATTAATAAACATTGTTAAATGTTTCCCTCTCCAACAGTGTCCATTACATTGCACATGCTGTGTTGCTTTTACACTTTCCCACTACCATTTGCATGTGGCAAAGCCAACGCAAGTGCTCATGCAAATGTTAACATCTCATTCCAGTCATATTTTGTTTTCCTCCCAGATCACAGCCCCATGACGGCTCCCTCACTCCCACGCCGCCATGGCAACAATCACTGGGACTAGTTACTTCATCTGCCGAGAATGAGGAGGACAAAGATGAAAACAAGCCAACAGCTTGTACGATAGGGAAAGGCCACACTGTGAACCATGACACCACTGAGGAAAAAGGCTCCTCTCTCTTCTCAAAGAGTTCATCATTTGCCGATGATTCATCAGTGAAAAACATCCTGAACTGTTTGAATCCCTCATCATGTCCGCAGCTCAGCTCTAAGGGCAAAGCCTCTCCACAACCGGACGATTCATTCACATCGACATCCTTAGCATGGGAGGATTTGCCTCTTTCTGAGAGTCTGGAACAGTTTTTGAGTGAGGGTGACCGATATGTTTATCCGGGTGACACAAAGGCATCAGGAATTGGGTCAAGAGTGTTGACGGACATCACCAACATCTCAAGTGTACGGTCATCTGATGGTGACACTGAAGAGCAAGAGGACGCCTACAGTTTTTCACAGGACCTGTTTAGTTTAAGCTCAGCACTCAACACTCAAGAGGAAGCGCTGCCAGGTTTGAACCCTCAAGAGCTACAGACCCGTCACTCTGTTAATAGAATCATTCCAGAAGCTCCGACATCTGCTGGAGACACAGTGACTCCACTTCTTGACTTTAGCCCATCCTCTCAATCCACTCCCATTGTAAAGGTCGACATATTGTCATCCTCCACCACATACTACTCCAAAAGGCGTACCAGGAAACGCCACTCCACAATCCTGAAAACCCGTGAATGTGACTCATGTGTGTGGAACATGCCACTGAGCCAATTGGAACACAGCGAAGAGCTCATCCCCCCCACTCCTGCTGGGATAAACGTCAAGGCAGTTTGCTCTCAGCAAGAAATGCCACCTCGTGGGCTACACTGTAAAAGAATCCTGTTGGCTCCAAAAACAGAGATTGTGACCCACAGTCTTCCATCTAAAAATGATGCAGGAAGCTGTGATAGTAATGAGAAGACTCCTATTCACTCCATGGCCGAGGAGGAAGCATGCGATTGGTCCAGAGATCTGTTCTCAGATTCTGTCTGAAAGATTCTGAATTTTTAATGGGTGAATGTGAGTGTGAATGATTATTTGTTTATATTTGCCCTGCCAGGGTGTACACCACCTCGCCCAAAGTTTGCTGGGATAGGCTCCAGCATACGGATAAGCGGTATCGCAAATGGATGGATGGATGGTTTTAAAGTAGAACACTATGCATTCCATGAGGCTGGATTCCTCATATTTGTAATGAATTTCCTCATAGGTAAAAATGAAAATGAGATGAAACGGCACACATTTCCATCTATTGTCATGCCGCTTTAAAATATCATATTTTTTAGCAAATGAGAGTCCAATGCAAAGAAAGTAAAAGTTATATCTATATCTATTTTTCTGCCTACAGACGACTATGAATGAAGAGTGAGCATATTTTCAGCAGATTTGAACAATAATTATGATTTAGTTCATACTATAAGAAATGTATGTACAATTTCTTATCTGTTCCAGAGTCAGACTTTGGCCATTATGATAACATTATGAACTTCACAGATAATGTGTTGTGTAATGTTTTAACATTTTTAACTGCCATACAAGTGTAAAAATAAGATGGAAAAACTGTAAAGCACTGAAGTTTTAATTAGCGATGACTGATGTGTATCTCACTTTTTAACATTCTTTTTAGTCAAATGTAAAATGTGTATATTTTGTCCACCTTTGGGGTGGCCCATCTGCTTGAATGTCACAAAAAATCAAAATAATTAGATTTTCTTTGAAATGACTACGTTTTGTGTGCTGGTGCTTTTTGTGACCACAAAGGTTTCATTTGAGGTAAATTCCAGATGGCTGTACAATATGTCATGGGCTGTTCCACTCACACAAAAATAGGTTGATGTGTAAATCTATACACCCACTTTTGCACAGCTTTCCCTGCTATGAGGAAGTGAAATTTGCAGTCATGCTCACATGCTGCTTTAAGTTTTATTTTGGCCACTATCAGGGAGAAACAATACAAACAGATGTATCTGAAGGGGCTTAATAGTCTCTGTTGCATACATAACTTGCAATTAACGCCCTATTAAGTAAACTTAATAGTGGAACTTGTACTTCTACCCGCTCTCAATTGGATCCAGTCGAGCAGCCTCTTAGAGCCGATTCGTTCGCGAACGACACATCGCTATCACGGTCATGTGATGTCCTTCGATACCGGAATTGCATGGCTGACAGAAATCTTTGTTCTTCACTTACAACTACGACCACGATGTGATGTTCATGAATGTTTTGGGGGTACATAAAGTTGCTTCGTGTTGTTGTGAGCAGTGAATAGGACGTCGATGAAATGGGAGGAAATGCTAGATTAGCCGTTTTGGTATTTATCGCCGCTTTCGCCACTCAGGTAAGTGGATGGACTAAAACTACTGTAATTGAAAGTACTATCTACTGACAGGCATGATTACAATCAGATTACATATGCTATAATATACGGGTACACCGTACCAAGCAGCCATTTTGTTGCACAATTACGTATAAATTGTCAAAGTTAGCATAGTGAAAACTGTGTTAACTTCGCTAACTTTGTGTTGTTATCGACAACGGAATATCTAATGTTACCTGTTATCCGTATTGAGTAGCGTGACAATTTCAGTATGATCATGGTTTTATTCGTTTCGCACATTCTTTAACAAGCTAGCGTCGCATAACGTTTTATATAAGTAACTGGCCATTGTCTTGAAACGACCAGGATGGTTTACCCAAGAATAGATCAGACGGACACACTTTACTGTTGTTTAAATCTTTTAGTGGAACAAAATGTCTGGAAAATGTCACAAGTACAACACTGGACTCGAATCAGCAGGTAGTCCCTAAAACTAGGAAGTCACAGACGCCGCATCGAATGGGTTTGTCCACTGCAGCGATACGTCAATGTCGCCGCCATATTGGATGGGTCAAGGGGATGGCCCCGTAAATGAACACTCATTGTTTTTGCTCCCTGTTTCCCAACTATATTTTTGTGCGTGAGCGAATGTATGAACGAGAATAATTAACTTAAATTTCTTTGTAGAAAGGCGCTTCATGAAAGTAAGTACTTTAGCTTGTGTTCATTCACAGGGCAACCTTGACTCATCCAATATGGCGGCGACGATGAGTACGGTAGTCAGAACATATCTCATCCATCCATCCAATTGAATGAGTCAATAGTTTAGTTGTTATACATTATCGACTATTGTATTTAATATTCGCCATCAGGTGATTATCCTACCCATCATTTTCTACAATTTGCAGGTGCATTTAAATAGGGTTAGCGTTAAGGTTTTTTTTATTGTAAAAAAAAAGTGCAAATACACCACAAAACTACTGATTTACAGTGACATGAGTCAATGTTTTGGGCATTCAGCCAACCAAAACCGAAAGAACTGTATGATTCCAATAGTGCTTCATCGGTTTGGTTTATAGCCTTTTTTGGCTTCTAACCAAAGGTTTGAATGATGTGATTACTTTCAACCCTGACATTTTATGCCATTCTGGTTTTGTTTTATTCACATCGTTTTGGCATGATTACAACGTTTTAGAATGAAATAAAATGGAAAAGTTATGCAAAAAATGCCACATTTGGTATCAAATCCTTGGGAACCCTGTCAATAGTACTACATTGTTTATATGGATTAATGCATCATGTTGTAGTGGTTTGGATTACCATCAATGCAATTAAACTTGCTATTTTTTGTTGAATTCCGTTTCTCAAATGTTGTCTTTGTCCCCACAGACAAACTGTCAAAAGGCTATCCTGCATGTTTTTAATGGAAGTACAGCCCAGGATTTCTGCATTGTTTACAACCACTCATGGACCCGCCTGCCACAAAGTCTGGATGATGCTGTAAGCTCTCGCCATGTGCTTTTGTCAAATTTGACTATTTTGCTATATTATGCAAAAATAATCATCAGGCAAATTTGCTGGTGGAGGTAATTTGGTTAAAACAACCTACTGACCACAACATTAGGTACGCCAGGCCTGTGGAATCTGGATACAATTCTATTATTAAACAATTCTACCTTTTACAATGATGAAAATTCATATTTTATATCACATTTTGTCTTCTCCCCTCTTGTCCAGGAGGTGTATTCGCTCGTGAATCTGACATCCACCCTTCTGTGCGACCAGTCAGGGGTCAGGCCAGAGGAGGTCAAAGACAAAGCATTGGTGGTGATGAGGGGGGACTGTCCTTTCAGTCAAAAGGCTCAGGTTGCTCAGTCCCTCGGTGCGAGCGTGTTACTCATTGCCAGCCTCCAAACACTGGTAGGACATAATACTGTCTTGTTTTTTTGCTTATCGTGCACGTAATATTGCTAATTGCATCGTGTCCTGTCCAAAGCAGAAGTTCACACAAGGCCAACCAGCTGTATTAAATGTCAATCTGCTCAGACCTATCTTCTGCTCATCTTTTCAGGTCACACCGTCGGCGGATAACTATTCTGGGGTTCACATTCCTATTGCTCTCATGAGGTACAGGGACTTCGTGGAAGCACAGCAGGTCAGACTTGACTTCCCTTATGGAAAAAAATATATTGCAGTATATTGGCAAATATAATGCAATGTATTAGGAAATATATTTCCATATATGGGATCTTATGTTTATATTTTCCAATATATTGCAATATATGCATAGATCATATATGTGTATATATTGATACATATAAAAAATATCTTGCGATCAAGACCAAAAAAGGACTATATTTTTACAATTGCATATAATTTGGGATATATATATATATATATATATATTATATTTCAATATATTGAAAGCGGCAATCATTTGTATATTCTGCAATATATTGCCATATATTAAATGAATATATAATATATTGTATATGTACAAAAATATATTATTCCATGTATTTATAATATATAATGTATTGGAAAATATAATGGAAAAATAATATATTATAATATAATACAATATATTTAAAGTAATATATTGATGAATATATTTTCTTTTCGTAAGGGTTCACTTTGCTTCGTTTTTGGCACCACTCCTGCTATAAAGACTTAATCTCCATTTGTCCTCTAAATAATTAAAATGTTTTCAGCATTCACACAATAAATAAATGTGAATGCACAATAACAAATTCATATCATTTTCTGAATATGCGAGGGCCAATAAAAATAGCTGCAGGCCACACTTCATAGCTACATTACTGTTATTTTTTCCCACTTAGCACAATGACACCAAACAGAAAGAAGGTTCAATGTTTGTGTTCTGCTAAATGGTGTCGTGTTTCAGGTTTTCGACGAGGGGATGCGGGTGAGGCTTTACGCTCCACTGCTCTCCAAGATTGATCCAAGCCTCTTCGTCATGCTGCTGATTTCGATCGTTGCTGTCTCCTTGGCCGGATACTGGAACAGAGCGTGTGAGAGGTGGGATACAGATACTAAGATACTGAGGTTTCAGAAAAATACAAAAAAAGACAAACAAAGCGACTAAGCTAACTTGGTTAGATATTTAGTTCATATAGTAAACACTCTCGGGCAGGGGTCTCAAACTCAATTTACCTGGGGGGCCACTGGAGCTAGGGTCTGGGCAAGGCTGGGCTGCATCAGGTTTTCCAAAAAAAACAAAACGCATTTATTAAAAACAGAAAAATATACAAACTTTTTCAGTGACTTGGTTCTGATATTCTCCAATAAAATCTCTGATAAAACATTCCACTGTTCTCAAATATCTTACTTTTTATTTTTCTACACAAAATAATATGAAAAATAAATAAACAAATCAAGAACAAAGAAAATCAATCAATCAGTAATAAATAAATATAATAATAATAATAAAACGGCAAATAATAAAAACTTAAGAAACCACATATAGTTGGTGGGTAGACAAATTATTTTTTTTCAGATTAAAATGAACAAAGCATTATTAGAGCCCTGTAGACATGACAAAACACGACTATAGTCACATTTATACTTTTTTTATTTACAACATATTGCGCGACTGCAGGGTCTTGAGACACATGCTAACTCGCAAACTAGAGCGCTAGCAACCTAAACGGTAGCCTTCAAGTTATTTCCTTTAAACTTAAATAGCCAAAAACTTACCACTTCCACACGGATAGGGAGGATAACTATTAACAGTTATTTAACCTTTAACATGAACATTAATCAAACGTAATAATTTTTTCTGGGTACATGATACCATACAGCATCCATATCAAACTTGCGCGGGCCGCACTAACATTAAACTTTCATATCAAGGCGGGGGCCTCAAACTAGTGTCCTGCAGGCCACATTTGGCCCGCGGGCCGCATGTTTGAGACCCCTGCTATAGAGTGAGAGTGCCTCCGTTGCTAATAACTGCTGTAGTGTACAGTGTTACGTTAGCATTTTATTGATAATGTTAATTTGTATTTTGCCTTTATTGTATGGGCACTTTGTGGCAAAAAGTACGTATCATGGTGGCATCACAGTTAAAACAAAACCTCCTTTGCCGTTTGGGACTTGGGATGCTGGTTGAGTGAAAAATATCACAATATTACTGTCATATTTTTGTTTGTGGCAGGGATGCTCTCAGATCAAGTGGAGGAAGTGGAAGTGGAAGTGAAGTAAACAAAGCAGACAGTGGAGAACTTTCTCTCTCGTCTCCTCTCAAAGTTGGCATCTATGTCGCCCTGATGTGTGTAATGCTCATCCTCATGTTTTACTTCTACAAATATCTAGGTGGGTGACACATCCTAAAAGAACATATATTCCAAAGGGGTTTCAAATGTTTGAGTGTATTTCTTTCCCCTCCGCAGTTTATATCCTCATTGCCATGTTCTGCTGTGCATCCGCTGCCGCGCTCTTCAGATGTTTGAATGCGGTGCTGGAAAAATTGAGCTGCCCCGCTGGGAGGTATAAATATCTTTTAAGTTATATTTTTAAATGTAAAGAGGAGAAAAGTTTATACGGTATTTGCTTCTTCCCACCTCTGAACTTAAGACCATATCCATATAAAGTGTTAATTTCCATTAGTGTTTCTGAAAGTGTCTTGTTTAAAGCTTGTCGTTTTTTCCACTTTTTTTCCAGCTTCACTATACGAAATACAGATCTGTCAGTGAGGTGTCTCATTTTGGCCGCTGTGTGCATAAGTGTCTCGGTGGTGTGGGGCGTCTACAGGAATGAAGAAAGGTACTGTCAAAACACATGCGGGGGTCCGTTATGGTTTAGGAATAGACCATTCATTCATTCATTTTCATTTCATTTTATACTGCTTATCCTCACGAGGGTCACGGGGGTGCTGGAGCCTATCCCAGCTGTCTTCGGGCAAGAGGCGGGGTACACCCTGGGCCAATCACAGGGCACATATAGACAAACAACCATTCACACTCACATTCATACCTATGGACAATTTGGAGTCGCCAATTAACCTAGCATGTTTTTGGAATGTGGGAGGAAACCGGAGTACCCGGAAAAAACCCACGCATGCACAGGGAGAACATGCAAATTCCACACAGAGATGGCCGAGAGTGGAATTGAACCCGGGTCTCCGAGCTGTGAGGTCTGTGCGCTCATCACACATCCGCCGTACAGCAATAAGGCAACATTTAAAGATAAATACAATTGACATGAGATGTGCACAGTAGGGCTATCAATCGATTAAAAATATTTAATCGCAATTAATCACATTTGTTTATGGTTAACTCAATTAATCCAGAGGTACACGTTTTTATCTATAGTATTAGTATATATATTTTTTTCATTTCCATTGCATGTGTATTAGAAGGATAGCTCCTTTCAAGTAAATGCCTAGTACTAGTAGATGGCGGAGGGTGGAATTGAACTCGGGTCTCCTAGCTGCGTGGCCTGTGCGCTAACCAATTGTTCGCCGTGCAGCCTATAGGGGTCCCTAATGTTAAAAATTGTATTTAGAAGGTCAGAAGCTGTTACGAAAGTGTGATATTTATCAAGAAGGAATCGTACTTTTGCCTAAATTCACTTTCCACGTGATGACGGTTCAGGCACAATAAAATTTAGAGGTTTCACTTCACTGATTAAAAAAAAAAAAAAAGAAAACACAGTTGGGGCGGCACGGTAGTCGAGTGGTTAGCGCGCAGACCTCACAGCTAGGAGACCAGGGTTCAATTCCACCCTCAGGCATCTCTGTGTGGAGTTTGCATGTTCTCCCCATGCATGCGTGGGTTTTCTCCGGGTACTCCGGTTTCCTCCCACATTCCAAAAACATGCTAGGTTAATTAGCGACTCCAAATTGTCCATAGGTATGAATGTGAGTGTGAATGCTTGTTTGTCCATATGTGCCCTGTGATTGGCTGGCGACCAGTCCAGGGTGTACCCCGCCTCTCGCCCGAAGACAGCTGGGATAGGCTCCAGCACCCCCCGCGACCCTCGTGAGGAAAAAGCGGTAGAAAATGAATGAAAACACAGCTGAGCCTCTAATGTTGTTTTGTGATTTTCGTAGGTGGGTCTGGATCTTGCAGGATATCCTGGGCTTTGCTTTCTGCATCAACTTCATTAAGACCATCTCACTGTCCAACTTCAAGGTACCGTCTCATGATCATCGCTTCTGCTGTTCTTTATAACCTCCACCAAGGACTTGAAATTGCATACCTTTTGATTTGACCTACTGATTTTTTTTTCCCCTTCACAGATTTGTGTGATTCTCCTGAGCCTCCTTCTCGTATACGACGTCTTCTTTGTTTTCATCACTCCATTCTTTACCAAGGTATTATATTCATCGAAATATCTATTCAATGTCATCATTTCCACCCTGCGTTTTTTCCCACACAGAGTGGTGTTAGCATTATGGAGCAGGTGGCTTTGGGTCCGGAAGCGTCAGGAGAAAAGGTAAATAGGGGCTCAGTGTGATGCAACAAGGTACAGACAGGTGGCAGCAAAGCAGCACATACAGGACTTAACACTCACTCCAGTCCTAATAGAAATGTTGTTTCAAATAAATGCTTATTATATATTTACAGTATTTGAGAGAATATAGTCCTAGCAGAGACCGTGATGTTCTGTGGACAAATGGGTAGTGTAGCTTGGGTCAAAACCTTCATGTGAGTGGATGAACATTCAGTAAGCGGAGTATGTAGTAGGTGTTCTACTCATGGTGGACTTTCCTGCCTGCTTGATTAACATCCCGGCTTGTCTGTTCTGCCTGCTGCACCTGTGTGATGGGTTTTGGTAGGCTCTGTCACAGACAAAAGCTAACATGGTGGCGATTCCGGCTGATCCCCAACCTCCCACTGAGGAAGTAAGACTTGCTTTGTTTTCTCTGTCCATTCATGCTACGCGAACGCCGAGCATCCTCACGATGGGAATAATTTTTCTGCTGCGGGATAGAAAATAGTTAGATTTGTGACAGCAATACAACTCTTGACTTGCAGAAGAACACTTCCCCCCAGCTGATTGTCAGGTTGTTGGTGCTGATAATACAGTGGAACTCTTTTTAAGGCAACACCCCTTGGATTTGCTGACTGATGTTGACATTAGTGAGTCTCGACTAAACAAAAATCGCATTTGACAATTGAATTTATTATATCTTTGTCCAGTGATACAGCCATTCCTCGTTTATAGTGGTTAATTGGCTCAAAACCCGAACCACATTAGAGCATAGAAATGACTCGAATTGCACCACGATAGGGAATGTGGGAAGCCAAATTGTGTGCTGTGTGTGTCCAGTGCCCCCTTTTTGTTTCGAGTTTGTTTTTATTTTTAAAAAAAATTAAAGTATAAAAAAAAAAACCTATTGTGACCTTGTAAGTATTTTTTTTTTTTTTATAGAATTGTGTCTGACCCATGTATGCCGATGTTGACTTAAACAGGCACTTTTTAATAATGACACAGAGGACAAGGAATCCATGGGTTGACTTAGACGGGTTCCACTGTATTGAAAATGTATTGTAGAAATTAAGTGCTTCACTATAATAATAATAATAATAATACATTTTATTTGTATAGCGCTTTTCAAAATACTCAAAGACACTTTACAGAAGAATGAAGTTGAATAAAGCAAGTAGAAGTAAAAAATACAACATTCATTGGTTAATACACAGTTAAAACATGAGTAAAAGCGGGGCGGGGCACAGCAGTCAGATATAAAAAGTTAGACATTAAAAATTTAAAGAGGTGGGTTTTGAGTTGTTTTTTGGGCAAGCACAGAGTGAATGGGGCAAAGAGTTCCAGAGGGTGGGGGCAGCGATGGAGAAGGCTCTATACAAAAGGACATTCGTTCACAGTGTAAATGTTATAATTGCTAAATACCCAATGTGGTCTATTTTTTAGCTTCCCGTCGTGATGCGTATCCCAAGGTTCTCTGCTTGGGCTCTGAACCTCTGTGAGATGCAGTTCGTCATTCTGGGTTATGGAGATATAATTGTGCCAGGTTAGTGTGCCCTCTTTTATGCCTGCTCATAATTACACCATGTTAAACACACACACAGGTTACCTTATGAAAAGTGTTTTTATTTTTATTGGTCCTAAAGGTCTCTTGGTGGCTTATTGCAGCAAATTTGACGTGTGGATAAATAGCAAGATCTACTTCTTCAGCTCCTGCCTCGGTACCTAAAAAAAATCATTTATTGTACATTCACGTTCTAAACTGTGATGTAATGTGATCCTGTACTGGAGCTCGCCACAGGGTGTTGACCTCATCTTCTCTCTCATTTTATCTACACGGCCATTTTCTTTGTAGCCTATCTGCTGGGAATGATAACAACATTCGCTGTGATGGTGCTGTCCAACACGGGCCAGCCTGCTCTGCTCTACCTGGTGCCTTTCACCATCATAATGTCGGCCGCGGTGGCTGGCTACAGAGGCGAAATGAAGCATTTCTGGACTGGAACTTCCTATGAGGTGAACAGAAGTAATGCTGTGTAGTGTTTTCCCTGTCCGGTATCAGTTACAGTTTGTGAACAGCTGATAACGCCAAGCTCCATTAACTCATCATACCAAATATTTGGTTGTCCAAAAATGAAACCGGAGAAGGGGGAGCTGATTAAAGATTGTTTTTAAAGTTCATTTACAGGTCATATCAAAGCAATATACATAATTTCCTCAACTAGTGGCCTCCGCTTTAGTGGATGCCATGTGTTATTTAATTACCGGGTACATTCGAAACAAAAACGGCATCTACTGAGGCGCATAAGCTAAATTAAGTTACCCTCTGGCACTCACATGTTGGAAATGAGTTCCCTGCGGAATATTGACATTCACTGTGCACAGCCTGCCCACATCTCTACATTTTCTTTGTAAAAGTCCTTTAAATTAATTACATAAAAGTGAAAAAAAAATTCAATAATATAAATCTTGAGTCTGGTCACCTCTGCGGTTCAGTAAATAAACACTTCAGTCTCTTTGAGGAAATGCAGTACTGTTATCTCTGTTATGAGCAAACTAGAGATTTGCACTCACATTTAATTACTTTGTCCTTGTCGCATGCCTAATAAATACTTTATCTTATGTAGTAGTAATGTAATAAAGCAATACATACTTGAGTTAAAAGTTGCTCATACTTAACAATCAATCAAATGAGTAGATTTATTAATCCACACCCCTCCACAACTGCAATCTTTGATCTCTCTCTTCCCGACTTCCTGCAGAGCAAGCTTTTCCTGGTCTAGTTGTTTTAACACAAAACCCTTTCAAAAAATATACATTTGCATTTGCTACAGCAATACTTGCGTAATTTCAGGTATGTGCAGCGACTTCCTTGTAGTGCAAGTAAAGTAACCTTGGAGGAAAACTAGTTGCACAAGACCACTCATGTGTATGGACTGGTCATATTAATGTAAACATTTACTCTTAATACTCAGCAAACTAAACTGCTGTCTATTAGAATAAAGGCTTTGAAAAAGGAATTGGATACATGTGTAAAAATGCTTGTGTGTGTACAAAGCTGAAAGGGGAGCTAAAATAATGACTATGACTTTTGTCTTCATCAGGTGTTGGACTCCTCAAGGGAACCTTTGTTGACAGGTGTGCATGCTTTTATTTTACTCACAGCTTTTTTTTAACCAAGCTTGTTTTTCATTCAAACATTTTTATACAGGGATAATCAATTTTAGAAATATGGGCCACTATTTTATATTTAAAAAAAAGTTAGCAATTCCACAGTTTTTTTGCATGTTTAATGGGAGCTGCGACTTGAACGCACCATCCAACTTTGCAATACATGTCTCCCACGCTGCATAGATAACTATACTGTATTTTTCTTTCACCTCATATTTGGTCCCAAATGCTGGTACCATGTGGGGATGCATAAAAAAAAAGTTTTTAAGGAAAATTCAGTTTGACAGCCCTAATCATCATAGTAATAGTATATCATATCATCATATTATCATAGTATAGTAATTGTTTTTCTCTTTACAGGTGCATGAAATGCAAGAGCTGACTGAAGCAATTTTTTTTTTACATTTTGCAATAAAACTCTACGACCAAGGGACGATTACCAATCAATATATATCAATATGTGGTGTCAGTGGAATATGAATATTTTTGTAGTGCTGGAAAGGCTTTTAAAGTGCCTGCCTTTAGTTAAGAAAACTCATAGTCATATTATTGCCTTGACACCCTGCCATGGCAATGACTGAATACTTCATAGAAAGCACTTTACTATATTTAGCCTGACACTTGCTTATTCAGATGGTGGTGGGCTGAGGGCCTTAGCAGAAAATGATTACAGCTATATAATGGTAAGTTTTTGATAACTTTGGAAATCAATGTTTGATGTTTTTACATGTTTTGTTGCCTTATATTAAACAATGTTGTTCTAGTGTGTTATTTAATCCCTTCCACATGTTCCGAGACACTATCCATGGGACATGAGTACAAGTTAATTCTTGTACAATGTAACATAACTTTATGGTTCAGCCATAAAAAGTAAATGTTTCCATGTACCCCCTACAATTTCCTCACCCCCTGATTCGGATTCACTGATTTACAGGTTGCAGATAGACGACTTCCGGGTCGTGATGTCAGGAGCTGACAGGCATCATTTAGGATTAAGCCTTATGAACACTGCCTAGCAACAAGTGATGTAACGTGCTGTATGTGTGTGTGTGACCGAGACTCTAACGCAAGTGATGCGTGCAGCCTCGATACATACTAAACATGTTAACCAACCACGCGCGGCTTCATCAAAAGAGGAAAAACTCCGCATCGTTAACTTCCAAGAACCGGATGACCAGATCGTTCGCGAACGACTCAAATTCATCGCACGCAAGCAGGTCGGTCGTTGCGTTCGCTAACTCGGTAAAATGTGTTTATACTGAATTTCTAATGGTGGTGTAGCCATTTGGAAGAAAAATTTAAAATAATCCTAAAATAATGTAGCCTGCCTTAGTACTCTCCCAGAGGCGAGCGGTGTCCATCACGTAGTATAGTAAAACAAAGACACATGTGCTGGCAGGCTCCGCCCCGGCCATGTGACAGCGAGCGCTGGGCTGGCTGACTCAGCCGCTCCGTCACGCCGCCTCAGTCTGGAGTCGCACAATTATGAAAAAGCAACCTTCCGTTGGAGCTGCAGCCGAAGCGGATCTCTCCAGCGTCCACCGGGCTTTCCCTTCGAGGCTAACACAGAGCACCGCCGATAGATGGATAGAAGCCACGACGAAGCCCCCCCTGAGTCTCAACGGTGACGAGAATGGTACGTTGTCCCATACGTCTTCTGTCCCCCTTTAGGGGTGCTTTTGTCCCGCTTGTCAAATTTGCGCCTGTGGATCGTCGTGACTTGTGTGGCAGGTCCACCCTTTGCATTCTTTGGCTTCCTCGGCTCAGTTGGGGTCGCTTGTAGTTTGACAGTTCAACTAACACACCGTGAAAACGCAATTAAAAGACACGATTGTGCATGTCTAGCGTGGCATAAGCCCGACGCATATACACACACATGAAAACACACGCACGAGCGCACATTAGCAGGCTAAGTAGCTAGCTCGGTTGCGCTGTATGCTAACTAGCTGTCTGGTGTTAGCAGCGGTGTCAACAACCTCGTATTTGGGACAAATGTTGACGTCCATGGAGATATATTTGTATCCGAATGGCGACGAACACTTGCCGGCATCGCCAGTGTATTCAGGGTCCGTTTGGACACTTTGCCCTGTCAGGAAGGTCAAGGAGTGCTGCGACACGGTTTCACAACGCCGTTCGAGCCGTGTACTCCCGCCGAGGACTCTCCATTCCTTCGGGTGAGAGCTCTAGGCCTGGAACTCGAATTCCCTCACATATATCCCAACTGTATTATTCGTCCGATGTAAGCATTTTGTTGATCTTATTAAAAGTATGAACTGTGACTTCATTGGGTACGAGACACTAAAGAAACTAACGACACTCAAGTCAGCCATTGCAAAGATAAAAGGCTCATTTTGGACTGCCACTGTCATTTAGACGATCTTTGGCTAATGTTTTTGCAGTGGGTCCTCATAAACAGCAGACTGTCATATAGGCTGCAGGGTCTTTATAGTGGGTCCTGAAAAGCAGCAGAGTTCTCCTGCCATCTTGTTTGAAATACTGATCATATCTATTTATTTATGCATACTTTATGCATAATTTTCCAATATGCCTCACATATTTAAAGTATAAAATGCATAGGTACTCAACACAATGTCAATGATGATCGATGAGTAGATAGAAATTGGTGTCAAATTGTGGGGGGTTCAAGGACCGCTGAACACAATATGTGTGCAAAGTTTTATTAAAATTTAAACAATCTTATAGAAAAATAGCAGCTGAAATATAATAGTATATTCTCTTTTTTAAATGTAGAAAAAAATCAAATATGTGCAATAATGCTTCACTCAGTCGTCTCCCTGTAGCCCGGTTAGCGCTTCCATCTCACGTTCCCTATGATGACAGACGGTAAACATGGTTGATACAGTCTTTATACAGCAATCTTTATACCGTCTTTTTCACTGTTCATTCCCGCTATGCAGCCTCTCCTCGTCTGTATCTCTGCGGGGATCTCTGATTGCTCGGCGTAGCAAAGGGGTGTTCAAAGCTAACAGCTGCTAATGAGTGTAAAGAATGGAGCAAGCAGCTAGTTCCAAACCTAACAGGATGAACATTCATAGCTGCACATTTGCTTAAGGGGTCGGTATGGCACACAAAAAAATCCATCAAATCCAGTATGTATCGATATAAATAATATGCTTGTTTTATATTTAAAAATTATTGATATATCGTACTTTGTGGAAATACAGGGAATATATCATTTTTAACAGAAAGAACAAGGTGACCGCATGAACATGGACGACCAATACGGAAGGTTTTCTGTGTCAAGCCAAAGCGGTTAACACAGGCACACTATACTTGAGTACCATCTAGTGGTTCAAATGCGAATTACACCTCTAAGGACGATAATGAATAGAAAAATGTTGACAATTATATCTATTATCATGGATAATTTGTAGCACAGTTATTGACCAGCAAAATGTGTTATGACCTAGGCCTATTCTGAACTGTCACACAAGTGCAAAATAAGTGAACAAATGGGATTTGGACCCACTGTCCAATTTCACAAGTCCTAGCAGCAGTGACATTAAAATTGGGCTTTTCTCTCATGCTTGATACACTTGTTTAATGACGCTAGTGGCACATGGTGCATATAATGTTTAACGAAGTAACTAAAGTTTGTGATGGCCCAAAAAACTCCTGTCAGTTTCCCACAGAGGAAGCCTGAGACAGTCACATGCCCCAGCTTACCCCTGGACTGGATGAGGGTCACTGCTGTCTTACTGCCGCTCACAGCAGCAGTCTTCCCCTGCATGCTGTACTCCTGTGGACCGTAGCGTTGTTATTGTAAGCCTCTGTTTGTTACTGAACAGTGCTGCTCATCAGTGTTACATAAAACTATGGTCTCAAATCACGTTCTCCTGTGCAAAATAATAGTAAGTGAACTAATCTGTTCTTGGGTCAAACTGACGCTTTCTGGATTGTACAGACAAAGTTTTAAGAACAAGATTATTGCTTGTGCTCGTCAGGTTTTTCACACAAGCTGGTGTAGGTTACTGCTGATTTGTTGTCTTTTCAGCCATATTGTACTTAGCAGCCAGGGCAGATACTTGTACTAATGTAATAATGTACTTGTAATAATGTAAAATAATGTCTCAAACACGCGGCTAGTTTGAGGCCCCCGCCTTGATATGAAAGTTTGATATGGATGCTGTATGGTATCATGTACCCAGAAAAAATTATTACGTTTGATTAATGTTCATGTTAAAGGTTAAACAACTGTTAATAGTTATCCTCCCTATCCGTGTGGAAGTGGTACGTTTTTGGCTATTTAAGTTTAAAGGAAATAACTTGAAGGCTACCGTTTAGGTCGCGAGCTCTCTAGTTTGCGAGTTAGCATGTTGCATTTGCTGTTTTATTATTATTGTTATATTTATTTATTACTGATTGATTGATTTTCTTTATTCTTGATTTGTTTATTTATTTTTCATCTTATTTTGTGCAGAAAAATAAAAATTACACAAAGATTAAAAGATAAAAGATTAAACAAAGATATTTGAGAACAGTGGAATGTTTTATCAGAGCTTTTCTTGTAGAAAATCTAAACCAAAGCAAAGTTTATTAATTTTTCTGTTTTTAATAAATGCGTTTTTTTTTTTTTTGGAAAACCTGATGCGGCCCAGTCTCGCCCAGACCCGAGCTCCAGTGGCCCCCAAGTAAATTGAGTTTGAGACCCCTGAACTAGAGTGTTAGTGGTGTGTTTCTAAGCCCTTATCTCACACTCTAATCCATTTACACCACACACACACACACACACACAACTGCTAATTTGAAGATGATTGCTTAGGTTAGTTCAATTGGCCTTGGAGACACGCTTTAATAAGAAAATGGTCACAGCTTTTGAAGCCGTGTATTGAAGTGAAGTTGCTGCTCAGCTTGTATGTCGGAGAACTTGTGTGTACGTAAGACGACAGTATTTTGCATTGCAATAGGAACAGTGTTTTTCCCACTTCCTGTATTAAACCTCCATTAAACCTGCTTCTTATTGGCCCATGTGAGCATAGGCGCCAGATGTTGTAAAAAAAAGAAGGCATCATATGCTACATAGTTTGCATTACTAGCATGCACACTCGCTGGAAGCTATAGGAATGAGGCTGGCTGGCATGACACACATAAGGCACTGTGCACTGCTGAGCCATACCCACAGGGAACAAGCGTGAGTGCCATCACACTCTGGTCTCATGACTGTTTCATTGAAAGTCCTCAGAAGTCTGCAATTAATTTCCGGCACACGTTTATCACTTTTTTGATAAACCTTTAAACCTTTTCGGTGGTGGTCGGGATTTTTAACTATTTTGCAACAATTTTAAAGAAACCTTGGAGGTGGTACAATAGTGTATTGGAAGTATCAAGGCAAGTAAAATCTAATCCTAGATGCTTGACGTGCTCGGCATGGATCTTTCGCATGTAAATACACACTCGACAACAAGGAGGAATTGCGAGAGCGTGGAGGAGTGTAGCGTGCAGAAGGTTACGCATTGTAGAGAAAATATGCGCAAAAATTGTAAATAGTGATTTTTGATGTAAAACAACACTTTTTATATTAATGTTGTGGTATCGTTGTTGACATTTTTGAGCTGTCACAAAAGTAATTAGAAAAAAAATTAAGCTCAAAGTGAAAGTTCTGCTTGAAATGCATCGTAAAAAAAAAAAATGTTTTACCCTCACGTCTTAGTTGGCAACTGATTTTTTCCTGAAACGTACCTGATGAAATATGAGAGTTTAATATTCTTTGTGCTTTGAAAAATCTGTCAAAATGGTCTAAAATGACCAGTACTGAAGGGACTGTATGAATGAATGAATGAATGAATGAAAAATGTGATTGAGTCAAGCCGCAAAGTGACGCGAGATGACAATTGTTAAGCAACACTAGCATAGTGATGTGAGCTACAATGCTTACAGTACATTACAATAACATTGTCCTTGGTTATCCTATTTGCTGAAGAAAAAGGCATTATTGGCACAACAGCTGCAGTGGTGCCTTTTTATTTTCTGTACAAAACTGTCCTCTGTCAAGTGGTGGGCGTATGCAACCCGGAAACCCGGTACCTCCAACGCAACAAGTGAGAGCGATAATAAACTTTTCTTTTGTTTGGCACTCATAAACAGGCTCTATGGATGCATTATTGTTAGAGCATTATTAAAAAGTCAAATTTGCATAATAGAGTACCTTTTTAAAATGTCATTTTCTTGTAGGTTGCGCAGTAGAATTACAGCAGTTATTTGCAATAAAGAGTGACATTGATGTGGAATAAAGGCTGTGAGGTGGAAAAAGTCCAGAGAAGAGACATGGCTCACTGAGGCATGGAGGATGCCCCAGATTCTGCTCAGTCTCATCGCTGTGCTCATATACTATGTAGTGGATGATTTGTTTTTATTCTTGTTAATGGTACTAGATCTCCATAGAAACGTAATAAACATCAATACCACAGTTGCATCAGATTACAATTGAGTGCATCCCATAATGAGTTCACAGTTCCACATGTCCAAAAGGAGTAGGTAGAAGCAAAGCTTATTAAATCCTACCCCTCCATCTGGTACTTTTACAATCAGTAACTGTTACATTTGTTCACTTCCTGCTTTCCAAATGTAGCATTTTTTTTAAAATCACGTATCGAAGTACAAGGTGATATGACCATCCAATGACATAATGGGTACCATAGTAACTATCAATGTAGTGATATGTATAGCACATCATGACTCTTCATCCTTGCATTCAGCAAACATCAACTGCTTGTATTGTTTCTTGAATTGTATTGTTGTGGATAAAATAGGGAGTAAAACGACTGCAACGGTGCATGCGGAACCCCTTACAGACATATTCCAGGTTATGCACTTAGCTGCCCAGGTAAATAGAAACTAAAAACAACAGAAATGCATTTCCTACTTCCTGTCAGCCTCTAAAGGCTGCATTTTCGCTCTAAAGCGCTGACCCCCATTGCCTATGTTTTATCTAATGGGCAGTTGCATTGCCGGGGCAGATGTTATCAGGCCTGCTCTTACGTCACGCTAAAGTGTGGCTGGAGGAATGATTGCTTGACCAGCCAGCTTTGTTCCATAGCTGTAAGGAACTAAATCATCCCAATTTCAGTCAAAACTCCCTTAACTCCACTTTATTGAAAAACACTGTGTGGATACTATACTATGTTTCAGGTGTAAAAAGGATCATAAAACTCTTATTGCTGTGGAGCTGGGATATAAAAAGGCAGAGATGAAGAGGGAGGGAGGAGGTTGAAGTGTCTGTGTGTGATTTTGGCAGGGCTATCCAGAGAAAGCGCCAGTCTTTTGTTGGCTGACATTCTCAGGTACCATGGTTACAGGTTAGCCAAGCTCAAGCCGGTTTTATCTGCCATCGAACACTTAGCTGCCGAGCGGCATTTCCCCAAATCTCCAGCAAGGCTTCTATATACAGTAATTACCACTATTTCTGTATGAACGGGCATGTGCATACTAGTATTGTAATATTGACGCTTTGCAACAAAAAATAAGAACATGCTTCCTACCAGTTATTAATTACAATAGCCACCTTTGCTTTACCTGCAACACAAAGCTAAGATGTCGATGTTTTGTTCAGATAGCTTTCCGTATATTTACCCACCTAGATTAGTTTTAACTAGGGCTTCGTTTTTTGGAGAGGTCGGGTACCGCAAATATGCATATTATATTACTATATGCACTCAAGTTCATCAGCTATTACCTTATGTATCCCCACATAGTATCAGCTTTTTGGAACAAATATTACCGTAATGTCCGGACTATAGAACGCACCTGATTATAAGCCTCACCCACTACATTTTTAGAGGAAAACCGATTTTGTACATACACAAGCCGCACCTGTATATAAGCCGCATGTGCCCACATTAAAACATGTAAACATATTTACAAAGAAAGACGGTACACAGAGAGAGTTTTCAAAGTTTTAATAATATAACTTAACAATAATAATAATATAACTCACCTGCTTTTATTACCTCTGAAAGCTTTTTTTCGTCTTTTTACATTGCTCCAGTTCTTCCCGCTGCCGTTTCCAGTGTCTCACCATCGATTCGTTTATGCCAAGTTTACATGCAGCAGTTCTGTTTCCTTCTTTATCGGACAGCTCAATTACTTTTAGCTTGAAAGCTGCGTCATATTTTTTTTCTTTTTGCATTTATATTGATGAGGATATGTTCACGCTAATTTAATTTATGCACAAGACGAGAAGTTGCAGTCTTCCTCGACGCATATATTCCACCGGTCTTAATCTTACCTTTTTTGGCCGTTTGAAAAATTACACAAATTGGCCGCATCACTGAATAAGCCGCAGGGTTGAAAGTTTGGGGAAAAAAGTAGCGGCTTATAGTCCAGAATTTACGGTAGTTGAAAGAGTAAAAATACAATAGTAGTCTTATCTTTGCAGCATGAGAGAACTTGAGAACGTACTGTACATTAAAGGACCGTCAAACAAAGTGGGATAGATCTACATGTCTCCTCCCACCAGTTATGAATGACAACTGCCTAATACTTAATAGAAACAAACCAAAAGACACTTACATAATGTACAAAGTCAAAGACACCGATATGCTAAATCTCACGTGCACGGGCAGCACCATTGTATCAGAAAATGGATCTCAATAACTTCCTTCTGCCGGTTATTAATGAGAAGTGGCACCTTGTGTAATAGGTAGTGCTCTATGGAGCGTTTAATAATGACATTGGTACAGCTTCAGCCACACTGCTGTGTGTGTGTGTGTCACGGTAGGTGGTGTGTCTTCAGTAGACACATAGGTGTTTATCATTGAGGCCTCTGCCCGTCCACTAATCCTGTCCCGCGCCTCCTTCATCGGCGCCTCCCTCGCCCTGGTCTAACGTCGACTCGCTCTCAGACACATTCATCTGCCACCCAAAACGGCTTCTTACACATTAACTGTCCACGCCGTTTGGTAAGGCTCCGACCTTTTCGCTGATCACTCAGCTTTTAACTCCGAGCCGGATCCCTGCGCTAACGGCATCACCGTCGACTTTGATATTGAAGAGAACATTACACGTGGGCGAATGCGTGGTGATTTGTTGCTGGCCAATCGGCGTTAAAGGGGGATTTCGACAAGTGCGGTTTTGGTCTGGGAGATGCACCGAGGGGCACTGGAATGTTCCTCTACAAAGCCCTTAAACACAGAGATGAAGAAGAGGACGGTCAGGTAGGCCGTGGAGAAATGTCGTGATAGGTTTGTGTAGATGTGGCCAAGCGGACTCCTTTACGGAACTTAACCAACCGTTAATGTTGAGGACAACTTTGTTTACAGAAGTTAAATATTCTGTAAATGTCATCTAAATCGGATAAGATCTTTGAGATATTAGAATCTGAACATTGGAAATTCAGATTGCACCCAAACGCACAATCTGGATCAGATCCAGATTAAGTTTGGTGTGACTTCACAGCTTTTGACTACTTGTTTACGCAGCAGATGTCATCTCCATCAAATTATACAGTATGAATATTTCTAAATTGTTCGTAGGGTTTTACATTTTAAATTGCTGCCATGTTTGGATCAGTTTTGACTTTGGATTTAGCGTGTTGTTTTCAAATAGCGTAAAATTTAACAAAGATATTCATGAAACTTATATGTGCCCTGTGATTGGCTGGCGACCAGTCCAGGGTGTACCCCGCCTCTCGCCCGAAGACAGCTGGGTGAGGAAAAAGCAGTAGAAAATGAATGAATATTCATGAAACTACATTTTATGGTTTGTTTTATTTCAACCAAATTTATTCCAATCAGAGTTGGATCCAGATTAGACTCTGTTTCGCTTTTCACACTCTGACTCTTCTTTTGTTTTTCAAATAAGATAAGATTTCACAGCAGTGTGAGTGTCTGAACTATTTATTAAGTTGCATTTTCAATAATTTATTTTATATTACAGCCGTCTTAATCAGATCTGGATGAAACATGGTTTGACTTTGTTAGAATTAAAATTTAAATCGAGGAAACAAAACAGCAGATATGATGATGTTCTTTTAAAAAGATTTTATTACTGATTTCAAGCAACTGTTTTCCAGCACTACTTGAAGTTCTTGAATGGATTCCTTCTGTATTATGTGAGGGATTAGCTGGATTAAGGCCTTACAATGGCTGAAAAACAAGTCGTGAGGCATTGATTGAAAATACCAGTTAAAAAATGCTTGCCTTTGGGGAAAAAGTAATTAATAATGTGATTACATTTTACAGATGCCTTCACCACATACATATACTGTATCTTCTCAACTGTGATTTCTGTGTGTCTTTTGACAAACCTCTAACTGATTATCTAATTTATTTTTCTTTTTTTTCCCAGTCCCAGAAACCCTGGATAGAAAGCACTTTCACCAAGAGGGAATGTGTGTACGTACTTCCAGTGTCAAAGGACCCCCACAGGTATGTGTTTTGCACTCTGGTAGTGAGTCTTGTGGTGGTCACCACGGTGACGCCGTAATTGTACGGAGGCCCAAACCACAACCATCACCACTCACATCAGAGGGGCTAAAAATGAGTCTGGTCTCAACCTGTACTCTGTAATGTCTGACTGTGATTACACTGTGAAGACGTGCTTATGCTACTCGACTGAAGTAACTGAAGAGTTCATTGTATTATTATTATTTGCCCGACATTTATTATCTCTATTTTTTATTAATTATTAATTAATTAATTTTATTACATTACTACTCAATCGATACGCACAAAATTTCACTTCAAATTCCAGAAAAGAGTAAAATTTCCTTACTTTCTCATTATATATTTTCAAGCATAAAAATAATTAAACTACCTACACTGGTCACAAGGTGTTTTTAATGTTCAGTGAGACACACAATCGCAGGAACAACAGGCATTTGTTGCAGGTTTGAATGATCTCACAACAGGCACAATAATAATAATAACATAACAATCGTAATGATAATAATCAGAATGATCGCATGGGCTCAAATTATGTCTACTATGTTGAGTAATAAGAGTATAAAGGTGACTATATTGATGTTATTTCATGTCTAGGGGGCTCTAATAATGCTAAAAAATACTTGTAAAATCTTGTAAAAAGGTTCCCTAACTATGAAAACATTTCATTTTGAATCCCACTTTGCTGAAGTTTTTATGACAGTCGGGTCTGGAAACAATTCACCGCAATAAACAAGGGATTACTATACTAGTATAATAATTTTCTGTGCAGGCCATGAATGTCCAAACTGCAGCCCAGGGGCAATTGTCGGGCCACAGTTTGTTTTTTGGGGGGTCCTCAGCACATAAAAATGAAATTAAACACAGCCCAGATGATGGCAAGGAATGATTCTGGCCTTGCTGGGATTTGGACACCCCTGGCCTAAACATAATTTTGTACAAAAATACTGTTTAACCTGCTTTGCCTGTCAACCATCTCTGTTTGTAGTTACTCTTTGAAAAAGTTTGCAACACCGAGTTATTCTTTTTCTACGTGTTTTCTTTTGCATCAATAATTTGCCTTTATGTTGCTCACAACGCCCAACGGAGGTATTGTTGATTTAGTTAGTTTTCTGAACAAGTACAAGTCTAGAGTCATGCACAACTCCTGCCAGTTATTCTCAAAACCACACTGTCATGGAAACAGGCATTCATAACATTCAGAAAGAGATTCTCTGAGCGCCTTGGCGGCACATGTGTTGATATTCTTGCGTCATTGCACTCCCTTGGATTGTATGAATCGACGCTTCTGCTGCCTAATGATTGTGTCATGTGTTTAAATTCCATCTAGATGCCTTCCAGGATGCCAGATCTGCCAGCAGCTAGTCCGGTGAGTATTGCTTCAGTAGTCTTTTGTTTCCTGCATTCTTCTTTTAGTCTGGAGGTGGGATTAGCTCAAGGGAATCTCATGTGACCCAGAAGGAACCTCCAGGCAAAATTAGTTAGTGTATAATTCCACTGAAAAGAAACCTGCCTGAGGAAACAAATAACTTCCAGGCATTCTTCGCTAACGTAATCACTTGAGTGGAGAAGCTCATTTCTGTTATCTGAACCTCACTATTAAAGCTTAATAGCTAAACAATATTGATACAGTAAACCTCAGATATATCGGATTCAATTGTTCTCACTGGTTTTGTCCGATATAAGCGAAATCCGTTATATGCGTATACCGGAAAATGTCCGTTTTACGCATATATCGGATTTATATCCGGTATATGCGTAAATCGGATTTTATCAGTTATAAAAAGGCACTTCCTTGACTATGTTTCCAATGTACCCGGACGCTGCAAACGCTGCAAATGACGTCGTATAGCGGCCTGTCACGATTCGGTGAATCGGAGCGCCACGATGCGGCCATCCGATATATGCGAGGGAAATTTAATGGAAATGCATTGGAACGGGACTGGAGATTTTGTCCGAAATAGGCGAAATCCGTTATAAAAAATCTGATATATGCAATGAATTTTTATTGGAAATGCATTACAGAAAAATTGGTTCTTTTTTATCTGTCCGTTGTGAGCGAATTTCCGATATATCAGAGTCCGATATATCCGAGGTTTACTGTAATAAAAAATAGAATAATACTGCAGTACTTTAGTTCTAGTTTTGTGCTTGAAGGTGTATGCATACTCTTTTGTTTCATAACGGTTCATGTCAATCTCATAAGATGCATGTCCTTGTGCAGGTGCTGCTGCGGGCGGCTGGTGCGGCAACATGTCGGCTTCACAGCCAGCTTGGCCAACAAGTACTCGGATGTGAAGCTGGGTGAGAGCTCCGGCAGGCCCAGGCCGGAGCTGGAGGAGTGGTCGGTGGAAAAACACACAGAGGCCAGACCCACTGACGCCTATGGTGTCGTTAACTTCCAGGGAGGCTCGCACTCCTATCGAGCCAAGGTAGGAGGGGGTCATACGTATATAGCAGGTCACATGGTATTCAACTGGCAACCCGCGGGCCTGGTCAGACCTACAAGAGAGCGAAATAGATTCCTGAAAACACCTATGCTGTCATAAAAGGACTCTTTGACTAGTGTTTTTGCAAAACAGTGGAGCTGTTGTGCATGAGGATGACCTGATACAACTTTTTTTAAACTTTTGATCTGATGGCGATATGACATCCTTGAATATTGGATGATAATGATATTGATATCAACACAAAATCATACATATTTATTTTTTTAATGTCAGAAAAGGCTTCATCAAGTGCTATTACTCCAACATAGCAATAGTTAATTAATTAAACCAGGGGTTGGCAAAGTACAGCCTGGGCGACCCCATCTGACCCACCAGATACTTGTGCATGACAAGTTTTGCAACTTTTTTAGCACACTAGAAAACACTTGTTTGTTGGGATCACATGGGCTCTATGCGGTCACTGGTGGGTAGATGTGCTGGGGCGGAGTCTGGAATCTGTACGGGATCTTGGTGTAGCGTTTTTGCAGTGAAAGCTTAGAAACTTTGTTGGAAAAGTTGATCGCTCCTGTCATGTATAGGATCTTCGACTAATGTTTCGCCTGCAAGGTCAGTAATAGGACCTTGCAATGTGCAATTAAAGTGGTTTCGGTAGCTGAAAACAAACAAACATATATGTACATTTAGGGGTTTTTTTGGTTGTTGTGGTGGTATTTTGTTTTTTTAAAGACACATCACATATTGGATGGGTAACTGCTATGGCGTGGAGAAGGGGTAGGATTTAATAAGCTTTGCTTCTTCCTGCTCCTTTTCAGACATGTGTAGTAATGAGGTGTTGTGTGTGTGTGTGTGTGTGTGTGTATATATATATATATATATATATATATATATATATATATATACCTTATTTTAAAAAGGAGAAAACGGATGACGAGATGACGAGTCAAAGTGAGCCCCTGGGTTTGATACCTGGGATGTGCAAAGAGATTGAATATGTGAGGGGTGCATTGGAAAAAAAGTTAAATCGGTTTTCTGTGAAAATATGAACTGTAAATTTTGATTTATATATATTTATATATATGTGTGTGTGTGTGTGTATATATATGTATACATATATACATATATATAAATACATAGATATTGTAAGTGTATATGTGAGAAAGAATAATGTAACATAGTATGCATCTCTGAAATAAATTAAGGAAAAAAAAGAAAGACCTCTACTAATTAGTTTTTCCCTTTTTAGCCATATTAGTAAAGTGTGGGAACTCCTACAATGCACTTAAAATGTAAATGTATGACCTAAATTCTTAAATGTTTCTTCCTTTTCTGTTCATATGACAGTATGTGCGTTTGTCCCACGACTCTCGTCCGGAGAGTATCCTGCGGCTGATGCTGAAGGAGTGGCACATGGAGCTTCCCAAGATCCTCATCTCTGTCCACGGCGGGGTCCAGAACTTTGATCTGCATCCTCGCATCAAGCAGGTGGTGGGCAAAGGCCTCATCAAGGCTGCCGTCACCACGGGCGCCTGGATTCTCACCGGAGGGGTCAACACAGGTTTTTGGATTTGCTTTATTTTCAGGCTGTGTGACTGGTTGACTGTAACAAACTAGTTACTAGAAATTGTTCAGTGTAGGACCAGTGTTTGTACACACACAACTAACAATTATCTGATGGGGCTTAAGCTGTAATAGCAGGCGCTATAAGTGTGTCACCACTGTGTTAAGACGGTGCGGTCTCATTGTAGTGTCAACACTCCGAGGGTCAATTAACCAGACCACTTATTACTTTTAAGCCGCCCGTGCCATTGAAGGTGGTCTTTTACTGCTTAATTCAGACGATCCGTTACCCAAATGTTGAGCTAATCTGACTGTTGTTGTTGTCGTCGCACTGGAGGTGTTTTAGACCGTCTGGTGTTTTGACCACTTGAGTTTTGGAGAACACGTTTCACTTCACCAATTTGTTTTAAGTAGCAGTAAGGTATACTTTGTATACAGTTGATAATTTAGCAAAACATGCGCCCCTGCTATAGAGGACCTATTAATTTTTCGGATTAAAGTCAACATATACCATAACACATATTATACCTTTTAAATATATGTATATGTATATAGTCTTACATTAAACAATGCCAACGTTTCAGATAATGAGGATGGCTGTGAATGCTCGGTTTAATAGAGTTCTTTCCAATGTTGGCTGTTTGTGACATCACAGGTAGCCGGGCATGCGCTATAGACTCGAGTACTGCCCTCCTCACATCTTTGCTTCACTCTGTTTACGGTTGGTTGTTAGCTATGACTCCCAGGAAATCTTTCTAAGAAGCAAGCTCAGGCAGACGTGGTTGGAGATGGTGTTTCCCAGCAAGACAAAAATATTTCCATCTGTCTCGATAGGTGTATTAATGTTGGGCACAATATGCCTCTATTCTGTAAACACAGACCTAGTACTACGTTACCACTCTTAGAGTTCATACACGGTAAGACAGGGGTCTCCAGCCAGTCGCTCGTAACCACTTTTCAATTCCCTTGATTGATTTATTATCAACTCCTACATCCACAAAATTAGAAAGTGGGATTTGGCAGTATTCTGGAAGTACTTGGGAGTGTGACAAATCACAGTAGAGTGGGCGTGCTCGGAGGCGGGTGACGGGAGGAATAAATTAAAACAAACTGCTTTGGAAATACAAGGAAAGACAGTTGGAATGGGTGCGCATTCCGGAAGATATAGAAAGTTTCCTGTGCGGTTTATTGTGTGTAGCTGCTCTATAGGAGTCCACAACTCAATACAAAGGGATGAAAAATAGCACAATTGGTCCCTTTTTAACCTGTATAAGTGTGATTGACATGACATTTTTCAAATAGTTTAATGAACAATGTTTACTTTCTATGCCTGTCAAAGGCAAGACAAAAATATTTCCATCTGTCTTGATGGGTGTATTAATGTTGGGCACATTATGCCTCTATTCTGTAAACGCAGACCTAGTACTATGTTACCACTCTTAGAGTTCATACACGGTAAGACAGGGGTCTCCAGCCAGTCGCTCCTAACCACTTTTCAATTCCTTTTATTCATTTATTATCAACTCCTACACTCACATAATTAGAAAGTGGGATTTGGCAGTAGTCTGGAAGTACTTGGGAGTGTGACAAATCACAGTAGAGTGGGCGTGCTTGGAGGCGGGCGAAATTAAAACAAACCGCTTTGGAAATACAAGGAAAGACAGTTGGAATAGGTGCAGAGTCTGGAAGATATAGAAAGTTTATTGTGTGTAGCTGCTCTATAGGAGTCCACAACTTTATACAAAGGGATGAAAAATTAGCACAATAGGTCCATTTTTAACCTGTGTAAGTCTGATTGACATGACATTTTTCAAACAGTTTAATGAACATGGAACAGAAAAAATAATGTGTGGGCATAAAAAAACCCTTTCTGATCCTTGCCTTTTTCCCACAGGTGTAGCAAAGCATGTCGGCGAAGCTCTCAAAGAGCACAGTTCCAGATCATCAAAAAAGATTTGCACTATTGGCATCGCACCTTGGGGAGTCATTGAAAACAGGAACGACCTGATCGGCAAAGACGTAAGTCGTCATTTCAAGTCACACTTCGGATCGCAACCCAACTGTTGTTAAAGTGCCTGCCCTGTCTCTTGGCGACGCAGATCATCGCTCCGTATCAGACGCTACTCAACCCTCTCAGCAAACTCAACGTTCTGAACAACCTTCACTCTCATTTCCTCCTGGTGGACGACGGTACGGTGGGCAAGTATGGCGCGGAAGTCCAGCTGCGACGGGATCTGGAGAAGCACATCAACCTCCAAAGAATACATGCACGTAAGAGACTCTTTCATGTAGTCAGGATCATTGCTGAAGGTTAGATGTGGAGCCTGTCTTCTTCTTTTGCAGGTATCGGTCAGGGTGTTCCTGTAGTGGCGCTTATCTTCGAGGGTGGTCCCAATGTGATCTTGACCGTGCTTGATTACCTTCAAGAAAGCCCTCCTGTACCGGTGGTGGTGTGTGAGGGGACGGGCCGGGCTGCCGACATACTAGCCTATGTCCACAAGCAGACCGAGGAGGGGGGGTAAGACACTTGAATATTTGTGTTAAAACAAAAAAACTGATTAAGAGATACGACCAAGCATTCATGTTGATGTCTCTGATCTATTTTTGTCCCACTAGGATCCTTTTAAAACTAACTGAGGGAATAATCTTCTTACAGAATTACACATTCTGTGTGTTTTTAATGTCAGCGTCCCCACAAATGTGTAGCATGAACTACTAATCCTGTCAAGCTGACTCAGCCTGCAGCGTGGCAGGAGTTTGATTTTTGTTTTTGCCCTTTCAATCAGCTTGACGGGCAAGATTACACTTTTCCGAAGTAATACATTAATGCATATGAAACCATCAAAATATGAAACGTCTGTCAATGTTTACTTTCTGTGGTTGAAATTTGCAAGGGGTTTATTATGGTGGAATGCCTTATGATTTAGTGGTCATAAAAATAAAAGCACCCCTGATTTTAGAGCTCAGGCACAGTGACTGTTTGTTTCTGTTGCATCAAATTAACTGACTGGTAAGTAACGATATACTCAGTTATACAAAACCAATGTGTCATAATCAATGCAATCTCGAATCACACTTTTCCTACCCTTCTGTGGTGGCATCACAAAAAAAGCCTAAACTTAAGTAATCCCATTGTTTGCCTTTTGAGGCATTATTTGCCAGAATAGGGTGGCACGGTGGTCTAGTGGTTAGCGCGCAGACCTCACAGCTAGGAGACCAGGGTTCAATTCCACCCTCTGCCATCTCTGTGTGGAGTTTGCATGTTCTCCCTGTGCATGCGTGGGTTTTCTCCGGGTACTCCGGTATTCCGGTACACATTCCAAAAACATGCTAGGTTAATTGGCGACTCCAAATTGTCCATAGGTATGAATGTGAGTGTGAATGGTTTTTTGTCTATATGTGCCCTGTGATTGGCTGGCGACCAGTCCAGGGTGTACCCCGCCTCTCGCCCGAAGACAGCTGGGATAGGCTCCAGCACCCCCGCGACAAAGCGGAAAAAGCGGTAGAAAATGAATGAATGAATTTGCCAGAATACTCTATTGTACGGCTTTTGACTGTTCCACCGTAGCAACCAACAGCACTTCAGCACACCATAGCTTTGTTTACTACATTTTTGCCAATTTTTTTTTTTTCAGAATAATTGCCGAAGGAATAACAGCATTGCACTGTAAATCTTTTTTCAGTGGTCTTCCAGACGGCGTGGAGGCGGACATCATCGCAACCATCAAGAAAACCTTCAACTTCAGCCAGAGTGACGCCATCCATCTTTTTCAGACTCTGATGGAGTGCATGAAGAGGAAAGAACTGGTACATCTCAACTAAGCTCTATAAACAATCATGCATCCAAAAACTTTGCCTTTTTTACGAAAGTAGTTATTCTCACATTTTGACAGACTGCTATTAATTTAAGTTGCAGTGGTGTAGAACTGCACTGCATCACACTGAGACCTGTTTCTAATACTCCTGTAGCTACTAAGTAAGGTAACCAAAACATTTGTAACACGCCTCATTATGGTGTAGTGCAGTTCAACATCATGTATGTTGTATATGTATATTTTAGTATTACAGTTAAAGAAGCCATTCACATCCATGGGCCCTTGATGCTGAGAGCTGATGTTTATTTCCAAACAGATCACCGTGTTTCATCTCAGCTCAGAGGAGAGCCAGGACATTGACGTCGCCATCCTGAGGGCCTTACTCCAAGGTTGGTACACTTAGATGATTTCTTCCTGTTCTTCCCATACTTGTCTAATAATAAAGGAGCATCTCTACTAGAGTGAAGGCCATGTTTATTCAGTGTCTTCATCTGCTGAGGCAAACGTTATAAGATTTCTGGGCTCTGCTTTCTATGTTTGTTCTGTTATTGATATGCTTTGAGAGCAGTTCAGCCCTATTTGCCTTTGTGTTCCTGAGGAGATCACATTCTTTGCAGTCACAGGCTCTACATCACTGCCGAGCTGCGTGTAATATGTTTAAGAAAGACAACCCAGTCAGTTGAAAGTCCATTTGACAACTTTGAAGTTGACGGCAGTAACTTATTACTACCTACCTGGAGAGTGCTTCTTTGCCCTGGCTTAATTTAGACAAAAGCCAAGAATGTGTGTGTGGTGGCCGCAGGTGATCAATCGTATTCAGTCACTGCGGGTGATTGTGACCGAAAAAGTCCGCACAGACAAATATTTGTCAGACCGCGGGGTGTTCATGCTGGTCAAACAGTAACTCATCCTTGAAGGACCCTGAGTGTCTAAATCAGCGGTCTCAAACATGCGGCCCGCGGGCCAAATGTGGCCCGCAGGACACTAGTTTGAGGCCCCCGCCTTGATATGAAAGTTTAATGTTAGTGCGGCCCGCGCAAGTTTGATATGGATGCTGTATGGTATCATGTACCCAGAAAAAAATATTACATTTGATTAATGTTCATGTTAAAGGTTAAATAACTGTTAATAGTTATCCTCCCTATCTGTGTGGAAGTGGTAAGTTTTTGGCTATTTAAGTTTAAAGGAAATAACTTGGAGGCTACCGTTTAGGTCGCTAGCTCTCTAGTTTGAGCGTTAGCATGTGTCTCAAGACCCTGCAGTTGCGCAATATGTTGTAAATAAAAAAGAGTATAAATGTGACTATAGTCGTGTTTTGTCATGTCTACAGGGCTCTAATAATGCTTTGTTCATTTTAATCTGAAAAAAATAATTTGTCTACCCACCAACTATATGTGGTTTCTTAAGTTTTTATTATTTGCCATTTTATTATTATTATTATATTTATTTATTTATTACTGATTGATTGATTTTCTTTATTCTTGATTTGTTTATTTATTTTTCATCTTATTTTGTGTAGAAAAATAAAAATTAAGATATTTGAGAACAGTGGAATGTTTTATCAGAGCTTTCCTTGTAGAAAATTGGAACCAAAGCAAAGTTTTTTAAAAAAAAATGTTTTTAATAAATGCTTTTTTTTTTGTTTTTTTTGGAAAACCTGATGCGGCCCAGTCTCACTCATTCCCGAGCTCCAGTGGCCCCCAAGTAAATTGAGTTTGAGACCCCTGGTCTAAATCTTTAAACTACGTTACCCTTTACAGTGCAAGGAACCATATTTGGTCATTTGAAGTCAACATGCACCCCACTTCAAGGTCATAGAAATGTGCAATTTCTCCAATCATAAAAAAAGAAAGGTATAACGAAAATTATTTATTATACAAATATATAAAAAAATGTTTTTAGCAGTATTCATTTGATTATTTTATTCATTTCTGTATGAAATAGTCAGTGAGGTCCCTTTTATGTGGTGAAAGACTGCAAAGTGGTGTTTTCCAGTATGGCTATTTATTACGCTGCAGGCAGCATTTAGCAGACATGGTGTGTTGTGGGAAGTCCAGGGTTGTTAAATCATCACTAGAAATGTAGTACATGTGGGAACGCTGCTGGGAAATAATTTTAAGTCGTATTTTGAAGTTTGACAGTCCTATTTTTTTTTTGTACAGGAAATATGACAAAACCTTTGGACCACAAGTAATTCATTATTCATTAATATGGGTTAGGAGTTGAACCCTTATTTCTTTATTTTTCCCAAGACATTTTGGGCAAATCTATGCATCCAACTTTGTGGGAACAGATTACACTTCCATAATAGCATGTAGAAAAATGAATAGAAAGAAATGGAGATTAAAATTGTATATTTAATGCTATACTTTCTTCATACAGTATCTATTATAGAACATTCATTTATACCATGTGTCCAGCATGTGGTCTGGTCTCAAATAATGTTGACAATATTTTTGAGCACAATAAACATTTCAAAACGTGGCAGCATTGTTTTGTGACTCATTTAAATAAAGTTTGTTTCTTAAAATTAATGTTAAAAGCTTTATGCATCTCCTCGTCTAGTGAGTTGGGTGTCTTACTGAACAGTCATGTACCATGTGGCTTCATATACAAATGTGTTCTATTTACTCGCCAACTCCTGCCCAACTAAACCGTCTAATCTTGTTAAGATGGCTAACAGGAAGTACACAGTTAATAAGGCTTACCTTCCACTGACAATGTATCTATCTAATGCAAGTTCTCACCTGGTGTGTTCCAGGCACAAACGCTTCTGCCTTCGATCAGCTGGTCCTGACTCTGGCCTGGGACCGTGTGGACATTGCCAAGAATCATGTGTTTGTGTACGGACAGCAGCTCTTGGTATGTGTATGCGAGTGAGTGCGATGTTTGCTCAGTTCAGCCAAAAAACCTTTGGACTGGGCCGGTATGACCCCAGAATCTCAAATGACCACTATGCGCTGTCTGATGGGGGGCCAGGGGGCAGGGGCCGTGAGCGGCTTGACTGTAACATGAACTCACACAGTTGTCGTCATAGGATGCCCTCTGTGGTGCTGTTTGTTTTCAATCTTTTTTTCAAGGCAGGACATATCACTCAGATTTATTCACGTTATCTGACAAAATTTAGTACACCCCTCACATTTCAGCAAATTTTATCTTCTCAAGGGACATTGCTGTGTTGTTGTTTTTTTTCTACTCACTTGTCTTACCAGCTATTAAGGGAATAATGGCTGCTCATTTTCAGTGTATAGTAAATCTATGCTTCTTCACAAGCTGTACATTGACTACTAGTAAAATCAAATTTAGTATTATTGTCCTTGAGAAGAAATACTGTCATAGTCATATAATATAATAATGGTTGCTGAAATGAGAGGGTGAACAGTACTTTTTTGAGGCATCAGTATTTGAGAAACGGATCGTCACTCTTCACTGTCATTTGTTTGTCTCTCTTTGTATGCAGGTTAGTTCTAAAATCAAAAAAATCAAATCAAATTTAGTATTATTGTCCTTGAGTAGAAATACTGTCATAATCGTATAATATAATACAGTAAACCTCAGATATATCGGAAATTCGCTCACAACGGACAGATAAAAAAGAACCAATTTTTCTGTAATGCATTTCCAATTAAAATTCATTGCATATATCGGATTTCGCCTATTTCGGACAAAATCTCCAGTCCCGTTCCAATGCATTTCCATTAAATTTCCCTCACATATATCGGATGGCCGCATCGTGGCGCTCCGATTCGCCGAATCGTGACAGGCCGCTATACGACGTCATTTGCAGCATTTGCAGCGTTGCCTGCGCGTCCAGGTACATTGGAAACATAGTCAAGGAAGTGCCTTTTTATAACGGATAAAATCCGATTTACGCATATACCGGATATAAATCCGATATATGCGTAAAACGGACATTTTCCGGTATACGCATATAACGGATTCCGCTTATATCGGACAAAACCAGTGGGAACAGTACTTTTTTTGAGGCATCAATATTTGTGAAACGAATCGTCACTCTTCACCCTCATTTGTTTGTCTCTTTTTGTGTGCAGGTTAGCTCCTTGGAGCAAGCCATGCTTGATGCCCTCATCATGGACAGAGTGGATTTTGTCAAGTTGTTGATCGAAAACGGTGTCAGCATGCACCGCTTCCTGACAATCACTCGGCTTGAGGAGCTTTACAACACTGTAACGTGATGAAACACAAGTCAAGGAAAATAAATGTTGTAACTTATTTTTCCTAATCCATTGTCTCTCCCATTTTTAGAAACAACCTCCCAACAATCCAACCCTCCTCCACCTGGTTCGAGATGTTAAGCAGGTTGGTGGTGACTGCAACGTTCTTTAATTTTACACCACTATGTACATCTGTGCAATACTTGCTTTTATAGTCAGTATAGTTACTCCAGACCCCATTCGCTGTGCAATATCTGATCAACCTCCATGTGCAATATTAAGGGCTTTAAATGCAATATGTGAAGTATTTCCATAATGCCTCATATTAACTCTCTAACAAGATCTCAGTGTATAGACTGGTCATATATCTCATCTGGTTTCATATTATCTACATACTGTATTGTATATAACTCTGGGAAAAACTGTTGATTTTGTTAATACTTGTTGTTTATATTGTTTATTTTTCTATATTGTGTATTTTGTACTGCTTAACTGACTCTGTACTCTTGCTGCTGTGCAATACAAATTTTTCTTTTCACAGAGTCACCTGCCTCCAAACTACAAGATCACCTTGATTGATGTGGGCCTGGTTATTGAGTACCTCATGGGCGGGACTTATAGGTGCAACTACACCAGGAAACGCTTTAGAATCATTTACAACAATCTCCATGGCAACAGTCGGGTGAGTGGGGACCCTTTTTAACTCTTACCTAATTACAAGTACTAATAGTATATCATTATGTCATGTGCCATTTTGAACAAAAGGTTTTGGAATTAATTGCAAATTACTAAAATGTCTCCATATTTTTACACAGAGGTCCGGTCGCCACACAGCTGGTCCAGGCGGTCATTTGAGGAAAAGTCATGAGTCATTCAGCATGCAGGCCGATAAGAAGGAGAAGACCAGGCACAACCATTTCATCAAGACTGCACAGCCGTACAAACCTAAGGTAAAACAACATTAAACCAAGTGAAATCAAACATAATCAGTTTCAGTTTAATGGGACTTCAGAGCAATTTTTCCACATTGGAAATATTTAAAAAATATGTACAAGGGTAATACTGTTTCCAATTATTAAGTGTAAAAATAACAAACTAGTACAAAGGGGGGAAAACTATAAGGGCTTTACATATTTGCGGAGTCTGAATCCCCTTCAGCTTATATCTGAGGTAAACAAAAAAGATGGGACAAGTCATTCCTTTTGACCTTCGGTCTAGAGCAGGGGTGGGCAAACTTTTTGACTCGCGGGCCGCATTAATTTAACAAAATTGACGAGAGGGATTATGTAGTATTTTACACGTAACAGTCCATTTTTACACCTATATTTTTACACATATTTTACATGTAAAAGTGTCATGCAATCTGCTATATGTGCACTTTGAAATCATTTATTTGATGTAAAGTGTGTTATAAATGTATTATTATTATTTTTATTAGAATTATTATTATTATTAGTTATAGTAATGTTATTATATTATTATTATTATTTTGTTAATAATAATAATAATATTACTACCATTATTATATTAATATTATTAACAACAATATTAATATAATAGTAGTATTATTATCATTATTGACAACAACATTATTATTATTATTTGTATTACTATTATTGTGCTTGTGCTCCTTTTTCCAGGAGTATTTTGTAATATTACTACCATTATTATATTAATATTATTAACAACAATATTAATATAATAGTATTATTATTATCATTATTGACAACATTATTATTATTATTATTATTACTATTATTGTGCTTGTGCTCCTTTTTCCAGGAGCATTTTGTAAACAACAGACCATATCAAATAACGAAATTGATAAAGCAGCTACCTCAACCATCAAAAAGTTGGCTCAAGCCATGATGCCAGGTTGTATGTTGAGTTTAAATGAAATACTTTGGAAAAAACAGGCGGGCCATATTGAAACACTTGGCGGGCCGGATGTGGCCCCCGGGCCGTAGTTTGCCCACCCCTGGTCTAGAGCAATGTCTTGTGTGATGTCATTCTGGTTGGGTTCAAGTTCGCCCTCTGATTTGATTGATTGATTGCTGAACTACAGTCTTGTGAAGTGCACCGATGCAATGTCATCATGTCAGCTCTTCATCTTAATGGACCAAGTGATAAAAGAACTTGGGAGGTTCCACTTTATTACAGCTACTAACCTCTCTACTACCCTAACTCCTGCTCTCGTCTCCTCTCAGCTGGAGCCAACCAAAGAGCAGAACAAGAAACGTGTTAAAGAAGAGATCGTGGACATTGATGACCCGGAGACGCGGCGATTTCCCTACCCTTTCAACGAACTGCTGGTGTGGGCCGTGCTCATGAAACGGCAGAAAATGTCGCTGTTCTTCTGGCAGCACGGCGAGGAGAACATGGCGAAAGCTCTGGTAGCCTGCAAACTCTGCCGCTCGATGGGCTACGAGGCCAAGAAGAGCGACGTGGTGGACGACACATCAGAGGAGCTCAAGGAGTACTCCAAGTAGGTTTCTTGTTAGCAATTTAGAAGTGATGTTGCTCACATTAAGATGATGAAAACATCTCATCAGCTTCTTGTAATCGTATACTAATCATTCTGACAATAAGCGCTGGTGTTTTTCCAGTGAGTTTGGCACGTTGGCTGTGGACCTGCTAGAGCAGTCCTTCAGGCAGGACGAGACCATGGCTATGAAGCTGCTGACCTACGAACTGAAGAACTGGAGTAACTCCACTTGTTTGAAGCTGGCCGTCTCCTCTCACCTGCGACCCTTTGTGGCTCACACCTGCACCCAGCTGCTATTGTCTGACATGTGGATGGGGCGGCTAAACATGCGCAAGAACTCCTGGTACAAGGTTCATGCTCCCTTTTTTTGTGGTTTCTTTTGACGAGAATAGGAAAACGTGAAAGTGAAACCTCCATTAAAAAAAAAAAAATTAAAAAAAACTTTCTAAAAAAAATACACCGAAGAAATCACACCACAGAAGACTACCACTGTTGGTAAAAAGGAAATGTGATGATAACCATAGAACAAGAAATTGTTCTATTATTGAAGGTTCTGACATAGAGGCCCAGTGGGATACATTGTGGTCATCTGCAACCATGCATTTCAAGCCCAACAATGTGGTTACTTTGGTGGTTGATTAATTGTGTTGCTAGTATCTAGCTTACCTTATTTAGCTTCTTAATATATACAACCCACCCACCTCTGTATTTGTCTCCAGGTCATTCTGAGCATCCTGGTGCCTCCTGCCATCCTGCTGCTGGAGTACAAGTCCAAAGCTGAGATGGCTCACATCCCGCAGAGCCAGGATGATCACCAAATGACCATGGAGGACAGCGAAAACAACTTCCAGAACATCGTTGACGACATTCAAATGGTTAGATTTACACTACATATATACACTGCTGTGTGTGTGTACTTTGCTAAATTGAAGTTCTTTGTAGGATGTGTTCAAGGAGTCCAGATCCTCCGACCCTGTTGAGGCAAAGACTGACATGGAAACACCCGTACGCTCAAGAAAATTGCCATTAACCAGAAAAATATATGCCTTTTACCACGCTCCCATTGTCAAGTTCTGGTCCAACACGGTATGTAGACAACTAACATTTCTTAAAGTTGCACTCTCATTGCTCATAATAACACCGGGTAAAGTGTGATTCAAATTTGTGAGTGTCTACATCAGGGGTCTCAAACTCAATTTACCTGGGGGCCACTGGAGCTAGGGTCTGGGCAAGGCTGGGCCGCATCAGGTTTTCCAAAAAAAAAAAAAAAACGCATGTATTAAAAACAGAAAAATATACAAACTTTTTCAGTGCTTTGGTTCTGATTTTCTACAAGAAAAGCTCTGATAAAACATTCCACTGTTCTCAAATTTTTATTTTTCTGCACAAAATAAGATGAAAAATAAATAAACAAATCAAGAATAAAGAAAATCAATCAATCAGTAATAAATAAATATAATAATAATAATAAAACGGCAAATAATAAAAACTTAAGAAACCACATATAGTTGGTGGGTAGACAAATTATTTTTTTCAGATTAAAATGAACAAAGCATTATTAGAGCCCTGTAGACATGACAAAACACGACTATAGTCACATTTATACTTTTTTTTATTTACAACATATTGCGCAACCGCAGGGTCTTGAGACACATGCTAACTCGCAAACTAGAGAGCTAGCGACCTAAACGGTAGCCTCCAAGTTATTTCCTTTAAACTTAAATAGCCAAAAACTTACCACTTCCACACGGATAGGGAGGATAACTATTAACAGTTATTTAACCTTTAGCATGAACATTAATCAAACGTAATAATTTTTTCTGGGTACATGATACCATACAGCATCCATATCAAACTTGCGCGGGCCGCACTAACATTAAACTTTCATATCAAGGCGGGGGCCTCAAACTAGTGTCCTGTTTGAGACCCCTGGTCTACATCTTTAGACTCATGAGGTACCTTGGAGCTCAATTGACATTCAGTTCATTATTATTATTATTACAGTAAAAGTACTGTAATGGTACGACAAGTATCAGGCAAGTTTTATTTTTAAAAATTTTAAGTAATGCTGGTGCTATCCTGTGGGATGTTTTTAAATTTAGTTTTTTTATGTAGTGTGAATGCTTGTGGCTTTCTGCTCACTGGCAAGTCATCACATTCACAGTCATGCTTGAGTTGACCTCATCTCCTCCCACCTGCTGTTGTGCGTCTTTGTGTCTGTCGTTGGCATGCCCGAGGCAGGTTCTCATATACAGTATGTGAGAGTTGCCACTCAAGTACTTCTATTTACAAGGAAAAGAGTTTGTTTTTTTTTGTAGATAGCATCAGTATAAGTAGCAATTAGCATATCCAAGATTCTGGGCCTCCTTGCGTCTAGGTTCTGACCTACGTGCCATAACTCAATCATCAGATGGGATCTAAATGGTTGATTTCCCAGCACCTTTTTAACGTTATAGTTCACAGTGTGTCTTTCTTTTTAAAGCTTCACTGGGTCCGTGTTCTATCAGCTTGGTCTTGGCATGCGTGCACCTCACACCCATCTATGTGCTAATTCTCTTACTTTCCCACAGTCGGTTTGTTGATACTGCACTCTAAATAGAATTTTTTTTTTTCACCAGCACACACTCCCCACTGCCCCACCCTCCTCACCAATCAATACCTTTCGATAAACTAGATAGACATTGTACCGTAAATTCCGTAACTTTTTTCCCAAACTCTCAACCCTGCGGCTTACTCAGTGATGCGGCAAATTTATGTAATTTTTCTAACGGCCGCCAGGGGCTCTCGAGTAGAAAAGGTAAGATTAAGACCGGTGGAATATATGCGTCGTGGAAGACTTCTTGCAACTTCTTGTCTTGTGCATAAATGAAATTAGTGTGAACATATCCTCATCATGGAAAATGCAAAAAGAAAGGCATATGACGCAGCTTTCAAGCTAAAAGCAATCGAGCTGTCCGATAAAGAAGGAAAAAAGAGCTGCTGCATGTAAACTTAAAGTTATAATATAAAGTTATATTATTATTATTGTTAAGTTCATTCATTCATTTTCTACCGCTTTTTCCTCACGAGGGTCGCGGGAGTGCTGGAGCCTATCCCAGCTGTCTTCGGGCGAGAGGCGGGGTACACCCTGGACTGGTCGCCAGCCAATCACAGGGCACATATAGACAAACAACCATTCACACTCACATTCATACCTATGGACTATTTGAAGTGGCATGTTTTTGGAATGTGGGAGGAAACCGGAGTACCCAGAGAAAACCCACGCATGCACGGGGAGAACATGCAAACTGGCCGAGGGTGGGAATTGAACCTTGGTCTCCTAGCGCTAACCACTCGACCGCCGTGCCGCCTTATTATTATTGTTAAGTTATATTATTAAAACTCTCTCTGTGTACCGTCTTTCTTTGTAAATATGTTTACATGTTTTAATGTGGGCACATGCGGCTTATATACAGGTGCAACTTGTGTATGTACAAAATCGGTTTTCCTCTAAAAATGTAGTGGGTGAGGCTTATAATCAGGTGCGGAAATCTATAGTCCGGAAATTACGGTACTTGTTATACATCGATTCACCACTATAATCAAGCACAAGCTGGTATTTTAAGCTTTAATGACCACTTGTTGTGTTTTTCAGCTCTTTTATTTAGGTTTCTTGATGCTCTACTCGTATGTGGTCTTGGTGAAAATGCCTAAATGGCCTTCTCCGCAAGAGTGGGTGGTCATCCTATACATCTTCACCTCTGCTATCGAGAAAATCAGAGAGGTACGTAAATTTGAGATTCTTACACGGTTCCTTTTCATGAATTTTCACCTTTTTTGCAGATGTTTATGTCAGAGGCAGGAAAAATAAGCCAGAAGATAAAGGTGTGGTTTGACGACTACTTCAACGTATCGGACTTCCTGGCCATCATTTCCTTTTTTATCGCCTTCGGCTTGAGGCTGGGTGGAGAAAAAACCTTAATCGCGGGAAGGACGGTGTACTGTCTCAACATCATCTTCTGGTATGTGCGACTCCTCGATATCTTGGCCGTCAATCAGCAAGCCGGACCCTACGTCATGATGATTGCCAAAATGGTAAGTTGGTGTCTCAGTTGGCCTACACAAATTACATTCAGTAGATCCCTTCTATTTGCTGGGTTAACACATTTTAAATTAAACACATTCAATCCTATTCAATCAATTGAATGCCACTGGAAACATGCAGTAGCTATGCAATGTTACATTAACAGTAAAGCAGTCTTAAAGATGACTTCATATGTCATCTCTTACAGGTGGCCAACATGTTCTACATCGTGGTGATCATGGCCATCGTCCTGCTCAGCTACGGCGTTCCCCGCAAAGCCATCCTATACCCAAATGAAGACCCAAGCTGGACATTGGCCAAAGACGTGGTGTTCCAGCCGTACTGGATGATGTATGGGGAAGTGTATGCCTATGAAATCGATGGTAAGGATGATGAGAACGGAAGGCATATTGTGTCTGTGTGTACATATATACTGTATTGTACTGTACTGTATAGTGTCCTGATGGTCTGCTCCTCTTCGCAGTGTGTGCCAACAACAGCGAAGTAGGCCAGCTGTGTCACACAGGAGTGTGGCTCACTCCTCTCCTACAAGCAGTCTACCTCTTTGTGCAGTACATACTCATGGTCAACCTCCTCATTGCCTTCTTCAAGTAGGTGCAACCCCCCTGCTGTACAAAGCTATTGAGACCAAATATCACCTGCACATACGTACCTGTAGCATGTGGAATTAACACCGGGACACACAGGAAATTGCATTTGCAGGATGTCAAGTGCATGCACATGCCGCTATAGCCTCTAACTATAAAGCCATTAACCAATTCTAAGCTAGAAAGGTACACCCTGGACTGGTCGCCAGCCAATCACAGGGCACATATAGACAAACAACCATTCACACTCACATTCATACCTATGGACAATTTGGAGTCGCCAATTAACCTAGCATGTTTTTGGAATGTGGGAGGAAACCGGAGTACCCGGAGAAAATCCACACATGCACAAGGAGAACAGTCAAACGTACAGAGATGGCCGAGGGTGGAATTGAACCCTGGTCTGTGTGCTAACCACTCGACCACCGTGCCGCCCTACAGTAGACATAATAACAGAAAAAGATCCATACAAAAGGTAAATAAGACTCATGCTCGTGTGTGTTACTGTAAATATGTTTATGCTAGGGGAGCTGAGTGGGGCCGCAGACAGGAAGTGACGTGGGGGGGGGGGGTCATAGTTGAGTTTTAGCTTGGCATGGGCTACTGTAGTAACAGTAGCGTTTGTTTTTATTAGGGATTATTGAATAAAATCCTGGTGCTTGTGTGCCTCAGCAAACATTACAGTAACATGACTGACACCTAGTGGTCATTGTAGGATACTACATTCACAACATATTTGAATGACTTTACTGAATGCATTTTTTTTCTAATTATCGGCTACATTCAATGACAAAACAGTGAAGCTGCAAAATATTCATACACATATGACAAAAAAGGCAACATTAGCAAGTTTGTGTGAGGAGCAACAGATGACAGAAGTGTAAAGTCACCTTTACACTTGCATTACCTACTATAGTAGACATTCTGGAGCCTATTCCAGCTGTCTTTGGGCGAGAGGCGGGGTACACCCTGGACTGGTCGCCAGCCAATCACAGGGCACATATAGACAAACAACCATTCACACTCACATTCATACCTATGGACAATTTGGAGTCGCCAATTAACCTAGCGGTACCCGGAGAAACCCACCCATGCACACGGAGAACATGCAAACTCCACACAGAGATGGCAGAGTGTGGAATTGAACCCTGGTTTCCTAGCTGTGAGGTCTGCGCACTAACCACTCGACCGCCATGCCGCCTTTTTTAACTTTATTAAATGCTAAATGACTTTTTCCTGTGTACATGCAAAGGCAGATATCTTCACATTGCCCGGTCAAGTCAATTTTCTGTGAAAAGCAAAAACAAAACTACAAATGAATACATTTCCATTTTTAATATATGAATACTGATGTGCATATGAAACACGGCGGTGAACATCATCCCTGTTCTTCTGTCAGCAACGTGTACCTACAGGTGAAGTCCATCTCCAACCTGGTGTGGAAGTACCAGCGCTACCACTTTGTCATGGCCTACCACGAAAAACCAGTCCTGCCGCCCCCCTTCATCCTCCTGTGCCATATCTACTCGCTCTTCTGCATGTGCAGGAAGAGAAAGAAGGAGCACACCTATGGACCAAGTATGTTTGCACACAATCATTTTTTTAGTGTCCCAACTTAACCCCACGTGTTTTTGCGTGTGGTTGGTATGTTGTATGTTATCATGCTAAGATAAAATCAACTCATGAAATTAGATTACATTTTTGTAGCTTTTTTGACAGGCGAAAAGCTGATTACTGCCACCTACAGGATTGGAGTTGAAGGTTTTTTCACCTCTGCTTTTTTAATTGATTAATTTCATACTTTTCCCTTCAGAGCTGTTTCTCACCGAGGAAGACCAAAAGAAGCTCCATGACTTTGAGGAGCAATGTGTGGAGACGTACTTTCATGAAAAAGACGATCAGTTTCACTCTGGGAGTGAGGAGCGCATCCGTCTCACGTCTGAAAGGCATGATCATTAATAACCGAGTAGGATGTACTGCAGTGTAGAAATCTAACATATCTGTGGTCCTTTTCAGGGTCGAGACCATGTGCATGCAGCTGAAGGAGGTCGGCAACAAGGTCAACTTCATCAAACGTTCTTTACACACGTTGGACTCCCAGATCGGTCACCTCCAGGACCTCTCCGCTCTCACTGTGGACACCCTGAAGACGTTGACTGCTCAGAGGGCATCAGAGGCTAGCAAGGTCCATAATCGTATCACCCGGGAACTCAGCCTTTCCAAGAACGTGGTCCCCAGCATTGTTCCCGTGGCAACAGACACCGGCCCCCAGTCCAAATCTTCCGTGATAAGCAAGCGGAGCGTGGGGGCCTACTTCGGCTCTGCTTTTTCCCAAGCTGGAGCTAACATAGCAGACTCGCTTTTTGGGATTGGTGCTGAAGACGGGACTGATAGCCGTCGAGTCAGGCCCAGCCCCCTGCCAGGACTGGGGACAGATCCTCATCCGAGTCCAGAGAGAAGGGGTTTGCTTGGGCTCGGGCACCTCGCTGCAGAGGCTGGCTCCTCCAGCAGTGGTGCCCCCAGTGCCTTTGTCCAAAGTGCTGTGGCCTTTTCCCCTCCAGAGCTGCGTCTCCGGGGCCACTCTCTTACCCACAGTAAGCTGACCCGTCCACATAAGCCGGACTATTCCGACTCGCCATCCAGCCTCCCCAATGTGCCCTCTCGTGGGGCTCACTTCCACATCAGCAGCACCCCTTCCCAGCCCAGCGTCTCCAGCCACCCCGAACTCGCCCTTGTTGGGTCTTGTGAGCAACCGCCCGACAGCACCATTGTAGAGTTTGGGGCGTTTGTTGGTAAGTGTGACGGTGAATCTGATGTCGCTCCAAAGACACGTGAGGACGATGAGAACTGTGTGTGTGCGTATCCTACTGTTCTCGTTGTATCTAAAGCTTTGAGCTCTACTCAGCCTGCCTGCTTGCCTGCTTGCTCCAACAATGCAGAGTTGTTAGAAGGCGGGTCCAGAAGGGGGGAGGGGACTATGGGGTACGTCAATGAGGCTTTCTGCGACGATGAGGGCACGTCAGCCTCTCCCAGTAGACGTGAACGAAACACTCAAAGCCGAGAACACAGCGGACCGCCGTGTTGTGTTCACACCCCCGCTGTGACAGCCCAGAGCCCCCACAGACGAACAAGGGATTGCGAAGCGCCAACCCCTCCGCCGGGGTCCACCTATGAGGGTCAATGTTGTGACAAGAGGACCGTTGTGAGAGGTTTGAGTTGAGGGCTGCATCTGCCGGGTACTCGGATCAGGAGCGAAGCTGCTTTTCCCCTCCCTTTTCTCTCCTCTTGTCTATTCTCTCTGTTGGTTCTGGTGCGGTCCAGATGTGACCGCTGCATGAATGATTGACATTGTGGAGGTTTTCATTATTTGACAGGTGGAGGCGGGTTCATAATTCTATTAAGAATCGCTTTTTTGAGTTTCGTAGAAGTGTGGTGTTGGGATTTGTATGATTTGCCTCCTTTTTTTGGTTCTAAATATTGCTCAGCAAATCACAATAACAGCCGTAAATTTAAGTAACGATAAATATCCGACTACCATTCCTATCAGCTAATGCATGGAGAAGAGGAATTGTCAGTCCTGTTAGACAATGTGATGTTTGCTAGATTGCATCAAACTCTTATAAACTCGCATTTATCTTTGTTACAGGACATAAAGACAGCATTGACCTCCAGCACTCTACACCCAAAGACAGCTGCAGCCCACAGCACAGCCCGGCCACACGCAACAGACAACAGGTGTGTTTGTATTACATATTGTGTAGGAACAGATTTAAAAAAAGTAGTTTTGACCAGGATAATACATATAGCGACTTCATACAAAAGAGTCGCTGAGAGGCTGAAGCCGGGCCTTTACTTTGTTTGACGCGCCACACATAAAAAATCTCTGAGATATAAAAAATGAGTTCAACCATTTGACCTACTTGCCTTGTCCACGTGATCACAACAAATCTAAATAATATCATAAACAATAACAAACACCACTATTCAAATTTAAACTATCATGCACCTACAAAAAATGAATCCAAACTCATTCATGGCTCCTACAATACAGAATAATGTTGCAGATTAATTTAATATTCAAGTACTATCTGGGGCGGCACGGCGGTCGAGTGGTTCCACCCTCGGCCATCTCTGTGTGGAGTTTGCATGTTCTCCCCGTGCATGCGTGGGTTTTCTCTGGGTACTCCGGTTTCCTCCCACATTCCAAAAACATGCTAGGTTAATTGGCGACTCCAAATTGTCCATAGGTATGAATGTGAGTGTGAATGGTTGTTTGTCTATATGTGCCCTGTGATTGGCTGGCGACCAGTCCAGGGTGTACCCCGCCTCTCGCCCAAAGACAGCTGGGATAGGCTCCAGCACCCCTGCGACCCTCGTGAGGAAAAAGCGGTAGAAAATGAATGAATGAATGAAGTACTATCTGCAGAGATAAAGAAAATCCATATCCATATGATGGATGTCGCTCCAAAGACACGCTCTCAATTTTGTAGGTTGGGGCTAGATGCATCATTAACATACTTTATCGTGATTGGCTGAGAATTAAAATCTCTACCATGCGATCCTATTGCATATTGTCTCCATCGCCCATTACTCGTTATGGGCAAATGTGTGGCAAATACGCAAACCTCATTATCTGAAACGCTCTAACATAATTTATAGATCAGAAAAGTGGAAAAAGCATAACAGGTCCCATTTTAACGTAACAAAATTTCTGATGTTAGATGCCGTTATGATATGCCACATGTAAACCTTGGTAAAGCGCCACTAACATCTGATTAAAGTACCGCATGTAAGCAGCCAATATGATCCACCTGTCGTCCTAACCCTGCTGCTGTGTTCCCAGGGTCAGCCGGAAGGTCATGGTCACATCAGAGCTGTCAACTCCTACGCTGGCTTCACTGAGTTTGACAGGAGTCCGGCTTTTCTCCATCCCAACTCAAGTAGGCTTTAAAATAACAATAAAACCCCTAATGTCATGAAAACGGGATAGATGCTGATGCGGAATGTCGTGTCTCTGCAGCTCTGAGCAAGAAGGACCGGAGTCGAGTGTCAGCTGAGGACATCCTCATCCACGAGGAGCCGAGGTCATCAGTGCTGGTAGGAAGCGTGCACGCGGTACAGTTGAACAGGACTAGTATTAAAGTGTGACATCATAGCATGTTAGACACAGACAGCCAACAACACTGTAAAACGATGACAATGGAGGACATGCAGTATTTTGTATTCGTTCTGAGCACGTGTATGCATAATACAGGTACATGGACCAATCAATAGACTACTGTGTGTCTAGTGACATGAGTTGATACTAAGGATCGATATTTGCGTTTTTTTTCCTTGAACATGCAAACTCCACACAGAGATGGCCGAGGGTGGAATTGAACCCTGGTCTGCGCGCTAACCACTAGACCGTCGTGCCGCCCTTGTTTAAACATGAGACCTGTAATATTTATCATGGTCATTTTTTCATGTAAATTGGGGGAGGAAAAGCAGTATCGGCCACAAATATCGGCCCAAGCAAAATCGTCCATCGGCTGAGGGTGATGGAAAAAAATCGGTATCGGCATCGGCCCCAAAAAAAACATATCGATCGATCCCTAGTTGGTACCCCTCAAAACACCTGAAATACAAATAATTCCGACTGCATTCTAACAGCATGGTGGACATAAGGCTGTGACATTGAATAACTCATTGTTTTTTTCTCCCACAGGAACGAGTACAGGTGAAATCAGCCCAAGCAAGCAGCCTGTAAGTATCCGGTATATACTGTACATTCATTTCATGCACATACTGTAAATCAGAATCAGAAAAAGGTTTATTGCCAGGTATGATCAACACATACTAGGAATTTGTTTTGGTGAGGTAGGTACAGATACATCTATTAAAAAAAGAATGAAAAATACAAAATATACAGAATACACAGTATAAATATATGTACATTAATGAACTGACCCTTGTTGGACAGCAGCAGTATCTGTATGAAGTGAACCATCGTGGTATTACTTTGCAACCCGGATATTTCATACTGGTGTACCACCACCACAGTGCCGTAATCTTCATTATTTCTTTTTTTTGTCCAGCCAACCCCCTGGGGAGGACACATTAAGCGGTAAGAATTTCACTGTTCTTGTACCATCTTCTGTTCAATCAAGAAGGTCCTGGTCCAGGATCAGCCACAAGATTATTATTTCCACTGCATTTTATTGACTTTACAACATTATACACGCTTTTAGAAATAAATATTACAAAATATTTAAGGAACGTGACAATAATTGGCAGTTCATAGTTGATTTTTTTTTTATGTTTGTTTTTGTAGCTTCTGTCTCACTCTACACACCTCGCCACACCCACCTCGGAGCCAGAAAAGACTGTGAGCGTGACATATCTTTAATTGGTGTACTTTCAGTGTTTTCACTTGTTTTAACAGGTGAAATTGTTTACTAGTTTTGGTGATACATTTTGGATTTTCAGTGTATAACAAATGATTGTACTCTTCCAGTTTATATACAAAGTGCTAAATGGAACTTTAATTTTTATTTTATTTTTTATCTGCAGCCATCGGTTCACCCTTCAAGCCCATGGAGAGCTACCAGTACTCAGGTGGGCTTGTGGAGGAAATGCTGTTGTTCTACACTAAATTACTGCCTTTTTAGGGACCTAAAAAGTCATTAATGACATGTTAGTGTTACACTTGAAACCATGTGATCCATCAGGCAAATGTGACTTAAAAGAATCCACTTTTCGTCTTTCAGCTGTTGAGCGCAACAACCTGATGAGATTGTCCCAAAGCATCCCCTTCACGCCGGTGCCCCCTAGAGGTGAGAATGTTCCTCTGAGTGCGTGAACACCCAGTCACGTGATGTAGCTGGCACTTTTGAGGAGGAAATGCAGAGCCAGACAGGCGGGTGTGGTTTCTGCACCTCCTACGCTTCCGCAACCTTTTGTCTCTCTGTGTGTGTGTGTTTTGGTCTTTTGTTAGTTATGTTCAAGTCGTCTGACGAGTTAAACTGGCAGGACTTTAAACAGTTTTTGTCCGTGAACAAATTGAGTAAATATAGCATCAAATTGGTGATTTCATATAGAGCGGGTACACATCAACACGCCATGAGGTCATTGTTTCTTCTCCGTACAGTTTCCCCTGTAATCTGCACAAAATGGTCTTTCCGTACTAAACCACATTGGCATTGCATCAAAGCAACAGGTGGCGCGCTAACCCAACTAACTCAAGGCCGCTTTAACCAATCGTGCGTTGTTGCAACACAGACAAACCCGCACATCGGTAAATATAAGGTAAACAAACATAAGATTCACATACAGTACAGTGAATGATCTAAAGTTGTACACTATACATTCAAATTTGTTGGAAGAAAGCCAAAGAAAAAGCAAAACAAGCAGAGCTAATGTTGGCTGAGCTGTTTATTCATTCATTCATTCATTTTCTACCGCTTATCCTCACAAGGGTCGCGGGGGGTGCTGGAGCCTATCCCAGCTGTCTTCGGGCAAGAGGCGGGGTACACCCTGGACCGGTCGCCAGCCAATCACAGGGCACATATAGACAAACAACCATTCACACTCACATTCATACCTATGGACAATTTGGAGTCGCTAATTAACCTAGCATGTTTTTGGAATGTGGGAGGAAACCGGAGTACCCGGAGAAAACCACGGGGAGAACATGCAAACTCCACATAGAGATGGCCGAGGGTGGAATTGAACTCTGGTCTCCTAGCTGTGAGGACTGCGCGCTAACCCCCCGTCCGCCGTGCAGCCCTTTTCAATCATACACGAGCAAAAGAGAATTCAACCACGGTACAATAAAACAAAATGGACAATTTGGAGTCGCCAATTAACCTAGCATGTTTTTGGAATGTGGGAGGAAACCGGAGTACCCGGAGAAAACCCACGCATGCACGGGGAGAACATGCAAACTCCACACAGAGATAGCCGAGGGTGGAATTGAACCCTTGTCTCCTAGCTTTGAGGTCTACGTGCTAACCACTCGACCGCCGTGCCGTGCCGTGCCGCGCTGAGCTGAGCTGTTTATTTTATTTTTAATTTTTTTTCATGTATTTCCTGTTAGAGCAGGGGTCAGCAACCCGCGGCACTTCAGCCTGATTGTTGCGGCTCCGTTCGCAATGCTCAAGTATTTAACACTTTGGCGCCAGAATAAACACACCAGTTAAAGTTTACATTTAATTTACACAGATATTTATGTACATTTATATTAGCAAGAAGTGGCATCCATTACACATGTACACTGTACTTCTATTTGTTGTATTCTGCTGTTAAAACTGGTAAACTTTCAAAGGTTTAGAAGATATTGTTATGTTTTGTAGCTCCAGTCTATTTTCCTTTAGTGAGCATGGGGGTAAAATGGCTCTTTTGATAGGAAGGGTTGCCGACCCCTGGTTTAGAGCATCCACTGTATCATGTGTCTGCTGGTATAATGTACTGTATGTATTGTAATGTATTTTTTTATGCTACATCAGGAGAGCCAGTGACGGTGTACCGCCTGGAGGAGAGCTCGCCCAACACCATCAACAACAGCATGTCTTCCTGGGCCCAGCGTGGCCTCTGTGCCAAAATCGAGTTTCTCAGCAAGGAGGAAATGGGCGGCGGCCTGAGAAGAGCCCTCAAAGTCCTCTGCACCTGGTCCGAGTACGACATCCTCAAACCGGGACACCTGTACATCGTCAAGTCCTTCCTCCCTGAGGTGGTCCAGACCTGGCAGAGCATCTACAAGGACGACACTGTGTTGCACCTTTGTCTCAGGGTATGTAGAACACCTTCACACGCCGCAGGAAAAAATGTGCACTCACGATTACAGACGTCGACAAGTCACGCCACTTTGTTTTCCCTGCACACGTTCAGGAAATACAACAGCAGCGAGCGGCTCAGAAGTTGACGGTCGCGTTCAACCAGATCAGACCCAAGACTATTCCATACTCGCCAAGGTAATACACGACGACAAGGTTTTGAGCTTCCGCTTCTTTTGGTACCTGGTACTTTTACAATCAGTAACTGTTACATTTGTTCACTTCCTGCTTTCCTAATGTAATTTTTTTTGTCACATACCAAGGTTTTGAGCTTCTGCTTCTTTTGGAGTCCTCAGTTAGCAAACAAAGTAGTTGGCGCTACAGGCCAGTGAAGTACTCTTTTAGTCCATATATAGTCCAAATATTATATTTGGTAATTTACATATAAGACACTTTGTTAGAAATACCAGTCACCTTATATTGAAGCATTGTAGACATTTGTACATGCAAATCAACAAGTGGTCCCAAGTAATGGTAATGGTTTTATTTCATTTGAACATGCATCAGATTACAATTGAATGCATCCCATAATCAGTTCACAGTTCCACATGTCCAAAAGGAGTAGGAAGAAGCAAAGCTTATTAAATCTTACCCTCCATCTGGTAGTTTTACAATCAGTAACCGTTACATTTGTTCACTTCCTGCTTTCCTAATATAGCTTAAGTGTTTTTTTTTTATTTTGTTTTTTTCTGTTTTTGGTTTTTGTTTTATTTTTTTTATTTTTACATTTTATTTTTATTTTTACTATTATTTTTATTTATTTTTATTTGTACTCAGGTTTCCTCCCACATTCCAAAACCATGCTTTGTTAATTGGTAATGGTAATGGTTTTATTTCAATTGAACATGCATCAGATTACAATTGAATGCATCACATAATCAGTTCACAGTTCCACATGTCCAAAAGAAGTAGGAAGAAGCAAAGCTTATTAAATCCTACCCCTCCATCTGGTACTTTTACAATCAGTAACTGTTACATTTGTTCACTTCCTGCTTTCCTAATATAGTTTTTTTTTGTCATATACCAAAGTACAAGGTGATATGACCATCCAATGACATAATGTGTACCATAGTAAGTGTCAATATAGTGATATGTATAGCACATCATGACTGGTTCAAGACTCTTCATCCTTGTATTTAGCAAACATCAACTGCTTGTATTGTTTCTTGAATTGGCTCATCGTTGTGCATTGTTTGAGGGTCTTACTCAATCCATTCCATAGTTTGATTCCACATACTGAAATGCTATGGCTTTTTAACGTAGTCCTAGCATATAAGTGTTTGAAATGTAGTTCTTCCCTGAGATCATATTTCTCCTCTCTTGTAGAGAAGTATTGGATGACATTTTTAGCTAATTGGTTATTTTTAGCCTTATGCATTATTTTAGCTGTTTGAAGATGAACTATATCAGCAAGTTGAAGTATTTGTGATTTTAGAAATAAGGAGTTAGTATGTTCTCTGTAGGCGGCATTATGAATGATCCTTACTGACCTTTTTTGCAGTACATTTAGCGATGTGAAGATTGTTTTTCTAGTTATTACCACATATTTCCACACAATAAGTAAGATATGGTAGAACCAGAGAGCAATAAAGAGTGTGGAGTGATTTCTGATTGAGAACAAATTTTGCTTTGTTAAATATTGAAATATTTCTAGCCACCTTATGTTGTATATTTGTAATATGAGGTAACAGTAGATAAAAGTAGAACAGTAGAAAAAGTAACTTTTCTCCAAGCGAGTCGGAGCTTGTCTTCCTGCCACTCACTTTTAAGATGATGAAGTGTGATGAAGTTATTAGTTAGGATTTCATAATCGAATATGATTTGTTAGATTTTTTTGCATTGAATAAGAGGTTTGGTCAACATGGTAGTTGTAAAAGCATGGTTAGAAGTTAAATATACCGCCAAACACAAACAGAACTTTGGTTAATGTTCGCTCTCATACTGAGTCGGACCTTATGGGACGAATGAATGACCTTAACCAAGACGCCGCTGTATTTAAAACTGTTAACCAGGTCATCCACAGATGACATTTACAGTATGATCCAGGTTTTATGTGATTTATTTATCGTTATGGGTGTCACCATGACTCTGCAACTCAGTTTCTCACCTAACTCGATGGACAGGCTTCTTTTATCCGTTTTTATATCCGTGTAATCATAGCTATCTATGACGGTAATAATGGCTGTCTACTGTACGTTATAGCCGTCCGTCTTCCATTTTTTTTATGTTCAGATATATTTTCTTGAGTGTAAATATTCTTCCTTGCAGGTTCTTGGAGGTGTACCTGCTCTACTGTCACTCGGCAGGCCAATGGTTCGCCATCGAGGAGTGCATCACGGGGGAGTTCAGGAAGTTCAACAACAACAACGGCGACGAGATCGTTCCCACCAACCTGCTCGAGGAGACCATGCTGGCCTTCAGCCACTGGACCTACGAGTACACGCGAGGCGAGCTGCTGGTGCTGGACCTGCAGGGTAAGAAGGAAGTTATCACCTTCACCTTGGAGGAACATTTATACACGTGACGTTTCTCTGCAGGGGTTGGAGAGATTCTGACCGATCCATCCGTGATAAAGAGCGGCGAGAAAGGGTACGTTCTTACAAAATTGTACTGCATGAAATTCACCTCTTTGATCTCTTTGATCATGCTAACACAAGGTCAACATACAGCATGTGGAACTATTACAATATTACCCAGCATGTCCGTACTTGTAAACGGAACACAAAGATAACTCATTGACAACTCCTAAAGTGGGCGGCTGTCTGCCTCGAGCAGCTAGCCCAGGCACTAGAATGTGTTTTGGAAGGATAAACACAAATGCATATTTAGCAAATGTGTATTTTAAAGGCATATTTCACAATATAATATTTGTACTAATGTAAACATACCAGAGATGTCAACATTGCAACATTTGCAAAAATATTCAGAGAAAAAAGTTGTAATCTAATGAGAAAAAATGTACATAATGAGGACATTTAATATCATTTTAGTGGCGTAAACTTCAAATATTGAAGAAAAACGCATTATTTTTGAAAGTCATTATATTGTGGAAAAACAACAACACTGTAATTTCTGGAAAGTTTGAATGTTACGTAAAGAAGTGAAAATGTTTTGGCTTAAAGTCATGATTATGAAGGGGGGAAAATGTACAAAAAATAGTCGAAAATAAAAAAAAGAGCAGAAATTGAAAAAATAACTTGAGAGAAAATTTTTCAAAAACTAAACAAAAAACTTGTAATAATGTAAAAAAAATAATGTAATTTTAGTAGTGTCTGCCTCGAGCAGCTAGCCCAGGCACTTGAATGTTTTTTTGAAAAGGATGAACACAAATGCATATTTAGCAAATGTGTATTTTAAAGGCATATTTCACAATATAATATTTGTACTAATGCTACATACCAGAGATGTCAACATTGCAACATTTGCAAAAATATTCAGAGAAAAAAGTTGTAATCTAATGAGAAAAAAATTTACTTAATTAGGAAATTTAATATCATTTTAGTAGCGTAAACTTCAAAAATAAGAAAAGAAAAACACATTATTTTTGAAAGTCATTATATTGTGGAAAAACAACAATACTGTAATTTCTGGAAAGCTTGAATGTTACGTAATGAAGTGAAAATGTTTTGGCTTAAAGTCATGATTATGAGGGGGGGGAATATACAAAAAATAATCAAAAATTAAAAAAAGAGCAGAAATTGAAAAAATAACTTCAGAGAAAAATTTTAAAAAACTAAAAAAAACAACTTGTAATAATGGGAAAAATAATGTAATTTTAGAAGTGTATACTTGACATTAATTCCTTTTTTTATTTTTATTTTTTTAGAAGTTGTAGTATGACCAAGTCTAAAGTCTTAACATTTTAAATATTTTTGGTGGATTTCTTTTTTTTTTTTACTTTTGGAAAAGAAGTTTGAGTAAAGTAAAAATTTACAAAGAGAAATTTTATAAAGATTATTTAAGAAGAAAATTTAACTATGTGGAATATTAAAAAAAACAACAACAAAAATGTATACTGATAGAAACCATCAAAGTGACCCTTTCACTATGTTATATATGCAATATATAAATATGCTACATATTGTTTGTAATCATGTCCTGCATTGTTCAGTGTTCAATGTCCTCCGCCGGCCCCACAGCAAACATATCATTGTCAAATATATCAACTTTTTCGGTATCAGCCCCATAAATCCCATATCGGTTGGGCAAAACTATGAACATCCAGCAGCAACGCAACATTTTAGCATGACTACTATTTTTACAAACTACACCGAACCAAGTGTACAATCTACCTTAAAATGGCTTTGTTTAGCCTGCTTTAGCTTAGAGGTGTCGCCCGATGACGTCACTTCCTGAAATGAGTCACGACTCTTTGCTATGAACTATGAATGTGATTCATGCAAATTTATCGTATATGGCATACATGGCTAAGATTTCACTTTCTTTATACGTGTGTTTGCCGCCCCACAGGTCTTACGACATGATCTTTGGGCCCGCCAACCTGGGTGACGACGCCATTCGTAACTTTCGTGCTAAACATCACTGCAATTCCTGCTGTCGGAAGCTCAAACTTCCTGGTAAGAGATTCTTTTCTTCACAACCCAATTGAATCCTTCCTCTGATTGAGTTTTTCCGTTCAGATTTAAAGAGGAACGAATACACACCTGATAAGGTGACCTTCCCGCAAGAAGACCCGCCCAACCCTGGAAGCGGAGCCAAGGAGTTCCACCAATCAATGAAGCTGATGCTGTGATGACTTTTAGCGGTCGTGAAGTCTTTTCGCTGCTTTCCTCCGATCCTCCAATCATAGCCGAGGAGCCAATCAACTGGAAGAACCCCCAACTCCGGGACGTCATCACTCATGATATTTAAAAAAAAAAAAAAAAAATGCTCTAAGTATGACGGCACGAGAAGGTACATGAATTATTATACAAGTTATTATTTATTGACGTTTGTTGATGTTGCCTTGTTTTAACACACATATATGAAATGAAATCAAAGTGCATTGTATATCTGTTACAGCATCACCGCAGTCGTCATTTTTATTCTTCTAATTATGTGCAAACCGAGACGTGTATCCCTGCTTTTTATCACCTTGATGAAATCATGTAAGAAAGAACAATGGGCAGATTGCAATGCAACTTTTACAGGATTTTGTGTGTCACTTTTATTGTGTTGGAAAGTGTGTCCGCTCAAAAGAGTTTTATGGTTACAAAGGTACTATTGCAAATATCTTTGTCATGGCCTGTCCTGTGAGCAGATGACAAGCCACTGTATCTTATAGATACTGCTGTCTGCATGTACTCATTATACCAATATTTTATTCAGGGCACACTAAAAGGGTATTACTGTATACATTTTGTACTGAACTGCATTTTAAACTACCGTAATAAAATCTTTCAATGAGTTTTGTTTGTCATACATTTGTATGGGACCCCCCCCCCCCCCTCCTTCCCAAATATATTTTCACAAAAGCTACAAATTGAGGTTTTCATTCACTCTTGTTATGCAACAATTGCATTAACGCAATTCAAAATTACATTGCCATTAGGGCGGATATCAAAAACGTAACATAAAAGCACCATAATATGGGTTAAACCACCAAACAAAAGATTATCTTAACTCTTTGTCTTTTAGCAACATGTTCGGCTGTAATATAAACGTCTAAAATAAGACCGTTTTAAAAGTACAGCCATTAAATGAGTCACGTCGATACTGTTTAAATTCTGCTAAATTAGCAGTTAGCTTGATGTGCTTTTGAATGTCACTATTAGCGAGACAGTATCGTTTCAAAACAACAAACGTTTGACTCACATCGCTGAGTGAACGGTTACTCGCGCAAACGGCAAAAGGAGTCGGTGCACTAGTTCAGGTTTCTTTGATAACTCACCCAAACCTGATCCAGCCTGAATATATGAAAGGATCCAACAGTTTCAGTATCATTTTGACTGTGATACAGATTAACATGACTACTTTCACTTTCTGAATGACTCAGGCAAGTTTAAATTCATTTATTTATTTTCACAATATTCATTTTTGAAGTACAAGTGACATTAGCATTATAATGCTAATGCTGAGTCACCGCCATTGAAAGGAATATGATGATGCAGTGAGTATGTGACATAAACAAACTGGGCAAACTGGAAGACAGTGGCCCCTCCCGCTGGGCGTGTTGGGACTTATAAGAAGAGTGTTTAGATGAGGATGACTTGTCATTTTAATCAGCTTTAATCGACGGTACTCGACTGAGCTTCAACCTTGCTAGCCCAAACAACAACAACAACAACAATGCCGGAAGTCATCATTGAGTACTGGTAAGTTGGGAAGTCCTGATATTGTCAAGTGCGTTGTTGTGTGCTGTGTAGTGATTGTGTGTTGTGTTCCAGCAATGGATGAGGGTACAAGTGGAGGTATAACGACCTCGCT